>NC_068449.1:43768034-44368034 GCF_023373465.1 Oncorhynchus keta | reverse complement strand
TACCCAAGATAGCAAAGTTTACTGAACGAAATGACTGCCCCGTAGCACTCACTTCTGTCATCATGAAGTGCTTTGAGAGACTAGTCAAGGCTCATATCACCTCTACCTTACCCTTGACCCACTTCAATTTGCTTACTGCCCCAACAGATCCACAGACGATGCAATCGCCATCGCACTGCACTGTTAGAATTCTGTTATTTGAATATAGCTCAGCATTCAACACCATAGTACCTTCCATGCTTATCATTAATCTCGAGGCCCTGGGTCTGAACTCGCCCTGTTTAACTGGGTCCTGGACTTTCTAACGAGCCGCCACCAGGTGGAGAAGGTAGGAAACAACACCTCCACTTCGCTGATCCTCAACACTGGGGCCCCACAAGGTTGCGTGCTCAGCCCCCTCCTGTACTCCGTGTTCACCCATGACCGCTTGGCCACGCACGCCAACTCAATTCAATCATCAAGTCTGCAGACCACACAACAGTAGTAGGCCTGATTACCAACAATGACGAGACAGCCTACAGGGATGAGGTGAGGACGCTGGGAGTGTGGTGCCAGGAAAATAATCTCTCACCCAACATCAACAAAACAAAGGAGCTGATCGTGGTCTTCAGGAAACAGCAGATGGAGCACCCCCTATCCACATAGATGGGACTGCAGTGGAGAAGGTGGAAAGCTTCAAGTTCCTCGCCATACACATCACAGACAATCTGAAATGTTCCACCCACACAGACAGTGTGGTGAAGAAGGCGCAAAACAGCGCCTTTTCAATCTCAGGAGGCTGAAGAAATTTGGCTTGGCACCTGAAACCTTCACACAACTTTTACAGATGCACAATTGAGAGCATCCTGTCGGGCTGTATCACAGCCTGGTATGGCAACTGCACCGCCTACAACCACAGGGCACTCCAGAGGGTGGTGTGGTCTGCCCAACTTTCCCTCAAGGACACCTACAGCACCCGATGTCACAGAAAGGCCATAAAGGATCATCAAGGACAACAACCATCCGAGCCACTGCCTGTTCACTTCGCTATCATCCAGAAGGCGAGGTCAGTTGGAACGTCCTTCCATCTCATATTGCTCAAAAAAGCAGCAAACTTGGTTTCAAAAATCAGATAAAGCAACACCTCACGGCACAACGCCTCTCCCCTATTTAACCTAGATAGTTTGTTGATATGTAGGCTACATGTGCCATTTTTTATGTATGTAGTTCTGTCCTTGAGCTGTTCTTGTCTATTGATGTTCTGTATTATGTCATTCTGTATTATGTTTCATGTTTTGTGTGGACCCCAGGAAGAGTAGCTGCTGCAAAATACCAATTACCAAAAGCACATCAGACTGTTAAATAGCCATCACTAGTACATTACAGGCTGCTGCCCTATACAGACTTGAAATCACTGGTCACTTTAATAACTGTAACACCAGTCACTTTAATAATGTTCACATATTTTGCATTACTCATCTCATATGTATATACTGTATTCTGTCCTATTCTACTGTATCTTAGTCTATGCCGCTCTGACACTGCTCGTCCAAATATATATATTTCGTTAATTCCATTACTTTACTTTAGATTGTGTGTGTTGTTAGATATTACACGTTAGATATTACTGCACTGTTGGAGCAAGAAACACAAGCATTTCGCTACACCTGCAATAACATCTGCTAAACGTGTGTGTGTGTGTGTGTGTGACAAATAGACATTTGATTTGATCTGTATGAGCACCTACAGCTTGTTGTGTATTGAGTAGACAAGCACTGCCAACAATAGAGTGAACAGGATAGAAGAGTATACTGATAACCCCTCTCCCTCATGCCAAAGAACTGTCTGCAAGGGTGTGAAACGTTTGAGGAGCACTCGGCTTGTGTATTGGTGATTTCAAGAGTTTCCTCAAGAGGTGATAGTGATTCACATACATCTTTGGCTGCCCTGGTTTGTTTGCGTCCCACATTCTCATTATGCTCCAGGGTAGAAAGATGCTCCTTCATGCCCAGGGGCCCCACATGCGTCCGCTTTGGGGTGTACTTCGGGAGAGCACTGTGGAATGCCTCCAGATGGCCTGTGTGTTTATTAAGACCAAACAGAGTAGACAGTCTTTTGGCGTTTCTGATTGAAAATATAACATCATTGTGCTGTTATTGATACATGCTAGCCTGTATGTTTGAATATGGCCTTTGTGAGAGATCAGTGGTCAAACATTTGTCTAACACAATTGTCAAGAGGTCTTCAAACACAACTGAGTCCATGGCCAGCCACTTCTTCTTGCCACGGTCATCATCGAACAGGTCAGGGTGTTGACAGTAGGTATACACTGAGTGTACAATACATTAGAAACACTTTCCTAATATTGGTTTGGACCCCCTTTTGCCCCCAGGACAGCCTCAATTTGTTGGTGCACAGTCTACAAGGTCTCGAAAGCGTTCCACAGGGATGCTGGCCCATGTTGTCTCCAATGCTTTGTCCGGCTGTGTGTGAAAAACCCAGCAGCGTTGCAGTTCTTGACACACTCACACTGGTACGTCTGAGACCTACTTCCGTCCCCCTGTTAAAAGATTCTTCAATATTTTGTCTTGCCCATTTACCCTCTGAATTGCACACATTCACAATCCACGTCTCAATTGTCTCAAGGCTTGCAAATCCTTCTTTAACCTGTCTCCTCCCCTACACTGATTGAGGTGGATTTAACAGGTGAAATCAGTAAGGGATCATAGCTTTCCCCTGGATTCATCTGGTCAGTCTAAGTCATGGAAAGAGCAGGTGTTCCTAATGTTTTATGCACTCAGTGTATAGCCCCAACACAGTGAACCACAAACCTCCAATCTCTACGATTTCTCATGGCTGTGCAGGAATGTGTTTGTGCAAGGTGTGTGCATGGGTGTGTGTGTGTGTGTGTGTGTGTGTGTGTGTGTGTGTGTGTGTGTGTGTGTGTGTGTGTGTGTGTGTGTGTGTGTGTGTGTGTGTGTGTGTGTGTGTGTGTGTGTGTGTGTGTGTGTGTGTGTGTGTGTGTGTGTGTGTGTGTGTGTGTGTGTACCTCTAGGTGCTGCAGCATGCAGTGTTATGGCAAACCCCCATTTAAAGAAGAGAAGAGGGATATTCCCTCTACTGAATCTGTTTGTTCTATCCTAACACTACCATTTGTATTGTTATTTGTGTGCTTTTGTCCCCATGGTGATCTCATGCATTATTGAAGTGTTCTCAGCATATGAAAGCTGGGTAATGAAGTGAATTTCTGGTTCATTTTGAATATCCCCAATGTCTCCCCAGCTTTACTGCATATGTGCTCACATGGCCTTTTTGTTCATCCTTGGATCTAATATGCAAAACCTATGGCAAGGTCCAACTTCTATTAAACTACCGGGCATGCAGGGAGGTGTGTGTGCTATATAAATAAGCAAGACACACACACACATACACAGACATACTATAAACACATACACATTTGTGTGTGTAAACTGAGCTCCTTCAGTTCCTCTGCAGAGTTAAAGACAGTAGCAGCCCCACCGTCTGAACTAAGGTCAGCTTTATTTAAGGAGCAGACAGCCAGACTCCAGGACCCAGAAGGCTGTGGGGATGATGGACTCAGACAGAAGACAAGAGAAGAGGGGAGGAGATGGGGAGGAGGAGAGAGAGGAGTTTAAATTTTAGCCTCTGTTGCCATGGAAGTCCTACTGAACCAGAATCCAAACACTAACAGAATATACCAATGAGAGAGAGACAGAGACAGAGACAGAGACAGAGACAGAGACAGAGACGGACAAAATAGTGTACAGAAAGACTGAGAAATTATCGACCTCATCTCAGGGTGTGAAGCCTCTGAGGGTGTGTTAGAGTGTTTATGTTTACATGTGTGTGGTGCAGACCAGCTGGGAGACAGAGATGATGGGGTCCCATTAGGTAATGATATGATATCGTCATGACAATAAGGAGTTTACTGCTGGGCGTCTGTGGTCTCCTCGAGGCAAACCCCGACCTCTGTCTACAGGGAACTGAAAATCTCATAGTTGCAAGGATAAACCAAAAGACCATATGAGTCCATTACGTTTGTACTGTAGTTTACTGTAGAGCATGGGGAGGCTTTTGGGATATTCACATTGAACCACAAATTGACTTCATTGCCCATATGCTGAGAAGACTTGTATGAGTTCATACAGCCAGGACGTTATTTTTTATTTCTAAATGGTATGGTACAGTGTAAAGTTCTCTGAGGTTATGTGCCAGTGTTGTGTGTCAATTCCATCTCAACTCACTCAAGTTAGGAGGTGAGTTGAAATGAATATCACTTGTTGAAAATTCATCATTGAAAATAACGGCCACATTTTGAATTAAATGAGTCAGTTTCCAATTCGTCCTCTGAATCAACTAAATAGAGTTGAATCCGACCTCAATCCATGACCGTAACTTCAGATTACTTTACACCGATAAAGTTTGCTCTGATGGTCATTCCAAAGAGGCCCGGACAGTAGGGAATCGTGCAATATCAAACAAATCTTTCTTTTGTGGGACTCAGTGAATCAATCTTCCTCTCCTCTGTTTCCTCTCCATTTCCTGATCTCCTCTCTCCACAAGAACTTTATGAAACCATTCCAGAATCTCTACAGGAATCAATTTAATGAAGTCCAACAGAGGCACCATAGTGTAGAGACACTCAGGGACATTCTCACGGGGGGGATGAACTCAATATACTATTCTGATAGGATAATTGACATCATTTGAGTCAATTGGAGGTGTACCTGTGAATGCATTTCAAGGCCTACCTTCAAACTCAGTGCCTCTTTGCTTGACACCATGGGAAAATCAAAAGAGATCAGCCAAGACCTCAGAAAAAAATTGTAGACCTCCACAACACTGGTTCATCCTTTGGCGCAATTTCCAAATGCCTGAAGGTACCACGTTCATCTGTACAAACAATAGTACGCAAGTATAAACAACATAGGACCACGCAGCTGTCATACTGCTCAGGAAGGAGATGTATTGTCTTCTAGAGATGAACGTACTTTGGTGCGAAAAGTGCAAATCAATCCCAGAACAACAGCAAAGGACCATGCAGGAGGAAACAGGTACAAAAGTATCTATATCCACAGTAAAAACTAGTCCTATATCGACGTAACCAACCAAAAGGTCGCTCAGCAAGGAAGAAGCCACTGCTTCAAAACTGTCATAAAAAAGTCAGACTACAGTTTGCAACTGCACATGGGGACGAAGATGGTACTTCATATAACCATGAAGCACAGGGTTGGCAACATCATGTTGTGGGGGTGATTTGCTGCAGGAGGGACTGGTGCACTTCACAAAATAGATGGCATTATGAGGCAGGAAAATTATGTGGATATATTGAAGCAACAACTCAAGACATCAGTCAGGAAGTTAAAGCTTGGTTGCAAATGGGTCTTCCAAATGGACAATGACCACAAGCATAATTCCAAAATTGTGGCAAAATGTCTTAAGGACAACAAAGGTATTGGAGTGGCCACCACAAAGCCCTGACCTCAATCGTACAGAGAATCTGTGGGCAGAACTGAAAAAGCTTGTGAGAGTAAGGAGGCCTACAAACCTGATTCAGTTACGCCACCTCTGTCAGGAGGAATGGGCCAAAATTCACCCAACGTATTGTGGGAAGCTTGTGCAAGGCTACCCAAAATGTTTGACCCAAGTTAAACAATTTAAAGGCAATGCTACCAAATACTAATTGAGTATATGTAAACTTCTGACCCACTGGGAATGTGATGAAAGAAATAAAAGCTGAAATAAATAATTTTCTCTATTATTATTCTGATATTTCACATTCTTAAAATAAAGTGGTGATCTTAACTGACCTAAAACAGAGAATTGTTACCAGGATTAAATGTCAGGAATTTTGAATAACTGAGTTTAAATGTATTTGGCTAAGGTGTATGTAGACTTCTGACTTCAGCTGTATATATTTCCGTAGCTTTCTCATATCTCCTCAAAATCTTGTTTCTTTTTATTCATTTTTTACTGTCTTTTTTTGCCATTTATGAATGTGTTATTCAATACATTCCTCTAGCCTATAGTAGTAAAGGCCAAATTCAAGATTTTATCAAACATTTTTGTACATTTATTTTTCAAAAATTCTAAATTGTAGTATGAACATCATAAAACTATTCCATATGTCAGCTTAGACCCCCCCCCTTATGCAGGATCCTTTCCCACAAACACTACTATGATATAGGGCAGCCTTTCTTAAAGTATGGGTCGCGACCCACTTCTGTTAATGGTGGGTCGCTACGTGTCCGAGTAAATGTATATTTATTTAATTCATTACAAGAATTGATTTGGCCAAGTGCATCTGCGCTCTCTGTTCAGTCCGTTCTCTACTCAGCAGCGGTCTCTGCTCAGTCCGTTCTCTGCTCAGTCCGTTCTCTGCTCAGCAGCGGTCTCTGTTCAGTCCTTTCTCTACTCAGCAGCGGTCTCTGCTCAGTCCGTTCTCTGCTCAGCAGCGGTCTCTGCTCAGTCCGTTCTCTGCTCAGCAGCGGTCTCTGCTCAGTCCGTTCTCTGCTCAGCAGCGGTCTCTGTTCAGTCCGTTCTCTACTCAGCAGCGCTCTCTGTTCAGTCCATTCTCTGCTCAGCAGCGGTCTCTGCTCAGTCCGTTCTCTGCTCAGCAGCGGTCTCTGCTCAGTCCGTTCTCTGCTCAGCAGCGGTCTCTGCTCAGTTTGGAAGCTGCGTGAGTGGGAGAGGGAGTCGCCCGTGTGCTTTGTGGTTTACCTGATCTTTTTTCGGCAGTTTCCTTGAAGGTCACTCCATGACACACACGATGCAGTGCAGTCGTTCAGCAGCAAATGATGCACTGTCAGCCACTGACTTGACATCACTCACCTCTGTCATCAAATGGACTCATGCTAGCCACATGTTCTGACTGAGCTCAATTGTCATGAAACGCATATACAGCTATGAGTTTCCCTCTCTTTCATACAAACTTATAACGAGGCGCGTTGTATTATCAAATAATTCCCGGTCACAACTTGCAGACTTGTTTACGTGTTCCTGTGCGTTTTGTGGTCAACCTTACCTTGCTACCTGACAACTTTACGGTTTTTACTTTTTAATTACCGTTTATATTTTTTGTTTTTACCTCACTCAACTTTTTCACTCCAGACGCTTTATCTGGACATGGTTCGTCAGGACCTCCAACAGCCGAAGCTAAGTAGTAACATTAACATGATGCCTTCTAATTGCAGTCGCTGTATATGCAGGAAAACGACACCTACAAGCCCAGCTTCAGACGCAAGCGTTAGGCAAGGGTAATTTCAGTGTAGGAAAGGATGAAACAGCGTCTGAGCCACCAGTAAGTACAGATAGTAGTATAAATCCCCTCGCACAGTCCCCGCAGCCGGACAACCTTCTCATGGCTTCTGGAGGGAAATGCTGTAGGAATGCTCAACCTGTGTCTCTCATTCAGCCGACAGAAACTTTCAACCGGTTTTCCCCATTAAGCAGCGAGTTGGAGTCTGAGGCCGAGCCTTCTCTTGTCTCTACTCCTCCCGCTACGGGGTCTGAGATTCCGAAGCTTCCCACCATTAGCTCTGACAAATTGAAAACCCTAGTCATTGGCGACTCCATTACATGCAGTATTAGACGTTAAAATAATCATCCAGCGATCATACACTATTTACCAGCAGGCAGGACTACCGACGATAAGGCTAATCTGAGGATGGTGCTGGCTAAAACAGGCGAGTGTAGAGAAATATTGTTATCCACGTCAGCACCAACGATGTTAGGATGAAGCAGTCAGAGGTCACCAAGCGCAACATAGCCTCAGCGTGTAAATCAGCTAGAAAGATGTGTCGGCATCGAGTAATTGTCTCTGGCCCCCTCTCAGTTAGGGGGAGTGATGAGCTCTACAGCAGAGTCTCACAACTCAATCGCTGGTTGAAAACTGTTTTCTGCCCCTCCCAAAAGATAGAATTTGTAGATAATTGGCCCTCTTTCTGGGACTCACCCACAAACAGGACCAAGCCTAGCCTGCTGAGGAGTGACGGACTCCATCCTAGCTGGAGGGGTGCTCTCATCTTATCTACCAACATAGACAGGGCTCTAACTCCTCTAGCTTCACAATGAAATAGGGTGCAGGCCAGGCAGCAGGCTGTTAGTCAGCCTGCCAGCTTAGTGGAGTCTGCCACTAGCACAGTCAGTGTAGTCAGCTCAGCTATCTGAGACCAGTCAGCTCAGCTATCTGAGACCGTGTCTGTGCCTCGACCTAGGTTGGGCAAAACTAAACATGGCGGTGTTCGCCTTAGCAATCTCACTAGGATAAAGACCTCCTCCATTCGTGTCATTATTGAAAGAGATCGTGATACCTCACATCTCAAAATAGAGCTACTTAATGTTAGATCCCTCACTTCAAAGTCAGTTATAGTCAATGAACTAATCACTGAAAATAATCTTGATGTGATTGGCCTGACTGAAGCCTGATGAATTTACTGTGTTAAATGAGGCCTCACCTCCTGGTTACACAAGTGACCATATCCCCCGTACATCCCGCAAAGTCAGAGGTGTTGCTAACATTTAGGATAGACAAATTTCAATTTACAAAAAAAAATGACGTTTTCGTCTGAGCTTCTAGTCATGAAATCTATGCAGCCTACTCAATCACTTTTCATAGCGACTGTTTTACAGGCCTCCTGGGCCATATATAGCGTTTTTCACGGAGTTCCCTGAATTCCTATCGGACCTTGTAGTCATAGCAGATAATATTCAAATTTTTGGTGATTTTAATATTCACATGGGAAAAGTCCACAGACCCACTCCAAAAGGCTTTCGGAGCCATCATCGACTCGGTGGGTTTTGTCCAACATGTCTCTGGACCTACTCACTGTCACAGTCATACTCTGGACCTAGTTTTGTCCCATGGAATGAATGTTGTGCATCTTAATGTTTTTCCTCATAATCGGACTTGTTGCAATCGCAACAAATAATCTGCTCAGACCCCAACCCCAACCAAGGAGCATCAAAAGTCGTGCTATAAACACAAAGATTCCTTGATGCCCTTCCAGACTCCCTCTACCTACCCAAGGTCGTCAGAGGACAAAAATCAGTTAACCACCTAAATATCCTAGATACAGTTGCACCCCTAAAAACTAAAAACATTTATCATAAGAAACTATCTCCCTGGTATACAGAAAATACCTGAGCTCTGAAGCAAGCTTAAAAAAAATTGGAACGGAAATGGCACCACACCAAACTGGAAGTCTTCCGACTAGCTTGGAAAGACAGTACCGTGCAGTATCGAAGAGCCCTCACTGCTGCTCAATCATCCTATTTTTCCAACTTAAAGAAAAGAAAATAAGAACAATCCGAAATGTATTTTTGATACTGTCGCAAAGCTAAATAAAAAGCAGCATTCCCCAAGGGAGGATGGCTTTCACTTCAGCAGTAATAAAAACATGAACTTCTTTGAGGAAAAGATCATGATCATTAGAAAGCTAAATACGGACTCCTCTTTAAATCTGCGTATTCCTCCAAAGCTCAGTTGTCCTGAGTCTGCACAACTCTGCCAGGACCTAGGATCAAGAAAGACACTCAAGTGTTTTAGTACTATACACTGTATCTCTTGGCACAATGATGAAAATAATCATGGTCTCTAAACCTTCAAGCTGCATACTGGACCTTATTCCAACTAAACTACTGAAAGAGCTGCTTCCTGTGCTTGGCCCTCCTAAGTTGAACATAATAAAAGGTTCTCTATCCACCGGATGTGTACCAAACTCACTAAAAGTGGCAGTAATAAAGCCTCTCTTGAAAAAGCTGTTGCGCAGCAACTCACTGCCTTCCTGAAGACAAACAATGTATATGAAATGGTTTAGTCTGGTTTTACACCCCATCGTAGCACTGAGACTGCACTTGTGAAGGTGGTAAATTACCTTTTAATGGCGTCAGACCGAGGCTCTTGCTCCTTCCGATTTGGTCCTGCTGTACATACCTACATGTACACTACGGTCACAAGACGCAGACCTCATATTTGTCCCTAGAATTTCTAAGCAAACAGCTGGAGGCAGGGCTTGCTCCTATAGAGCTCCATTTTTATGGAATGGTCTGCCTACCCATGTGAGAGACGCAGACTTGGTCTCAACCTTTAAGTCTTTACTGAAGACTCATCTCTTCAGTGGGTCATATGATTGAGTGTAGTCTGGCCCAGGAGTGTGAAGGCGAACGGAAAGGCTCTGGAGCAACGAACCGCCCTTGCTGTCTCTGCCTTGCCGGTTGCCCCCTCTCCACTGGGATTCTCTGCCTCTAACCCTATTACAGGGGCTGAGTCACTGGCTTACTGGTGCTCTTTCATGCCACCCCTAATAGGGGTGCGTCACTTGAGTGGGTTGAGTCACTGGCGTGTTCTTTCTGTCTGGGTTGGCGCCCACCCCTTAGGTTGTGCCGTGGCGGAGATCTTTCTGGGCTATACTCAGCCATGTCTCAGGATGGTAAGTTAATAATAATATAATAATATATGCCATTTAGCTGACGCTTTTATCCAAAGCGACTTACAGTCATGTGTGCATACATTCTACGTATGGGTGGTCCCGGGAATCGAACTCACTACCCTGGCGTTACAAGCGCCATGCTCTACCAACTGAGCCACAGAAGTTGGTGGTTGAAGATATCCCTCTACTGGTGTGGGGGCTGTGCTTTGGCAAAGTGGGTGGGGTTATATCCTTCCTGTTTGGCCCTGTCTGGGGGTATCATCGGATGGGGCCACAGTGTCTCCTGACCCCTCCTGTCTCTGCCTCCAGTATTTATGCTGCAGTTGTTTATGTGTCGGGGGGCTAGGGTCAGTTTGGTATATCTGGAGTACTTCTCCTGTCCTATTCGGTGTCCTGTGTGAATGTAAGTATGATCTCTCTAATTCTCTCTTTCTTTCTCTTTCTCGGAGGACCTGAGCCCTAGGACCATGTCTCTGGACTACCTGGCATAATGACTCCCAGTCGACCTGGCCGTGCTGCTGCTCCAGTTTCAACTGTTCTGCCTGCGGATATGGAACCCTGACCTGTCCCAGACCTGCTGTTTTCAACTCTCTAGAGACAGCAGGAGCGGTAGAGATACTCTTAATGATTGGCTATGAAAAGCCAACTGACATTTACTCCTGAGGTGCTGACTTGCTGCACCCTCGACAACTACGGTGATTATTATTATTTGACCATGCTGGTCATTTATGAACATTTGAACATCTTGGCCATGTTCTATTATAATCTCCACCCGGCACAGCCAGAAGAGGACTGGCCACGCCTCATAGCCTGGTTCCTCTCTAGGTTTCTTCCTAGGTTTTGGCCTTTATAGGGAGTTTTTCCTTGCCACCGTGCTTCTGTCACGGTTCATGAATCCACTGCCTCCCTCTCTCTTTCTCTTTCTCTCTCTCTCTCTCTCTCTCTCTCTCTCTCTCTCGTGTGTGTGTGGGCGTGGTTCCCAATCTCGGCCTGATTGTCTGCGCCAGCTGGAACCACTTATCTTCCCTTTATATGTTCTGTCACCAGTGTTTCTTGTTGTCAGATCGTTGTTACTTCCCTGAGGTTGTGTCGTGTGTCCGTGCTCATCTCTCGCCGCCCTTGTGTGGATTATCTGCTGTGCTCCTTCCTACCCTTCCGGACACACTGCCCTGGATTTCTCAGCACGCTATCTTCGGAAGATGCGCCCTAGTCCCTGGGTCGGATTCCGTCTGAGTACAGTCTGTCTGTCCTGTTGCTGCTGTAACCTGTATTCATTAAACCATCGTTGCTTGCATCTTGCATCCGCCTCTGTATTGTCACAGCTTCTACACCTGCATTGCTTACTGTTTGGGGTTTTAGGCTGGGTTTCTGTACAGCACTTTGAGATATCAGCTGATGTAGGAAGGGCTATATAAATACATTTGATTTGATTTGAAATATAATGAACACACAATATGTTTAGTGCGGGGAAGTGCGTAGTCGTGCTTCAACAGTGGAAAAGTCAGTCAGCTAGCAAGGCATTGTTGTCATTTTATAACAGGTGATTATCAGCAGAAATAAAAGAGTACTAACTAACTCTCATAGTAGTAGATGTGAGTTTCTCTTTCAAACAATCCCCTGGCCTTGTACACAGCTAATAGCTAACATTAGCCAAAGCAAGCTAGCTACTGATAGTGCCACCCTAAGTAACAGTACAGATGAAGATGAAAAAGGATCAGGCCTACTGTACATCTTACTGTAGAAATTATTGTTGAAAACTAGTCTAGGTTGGAACTGTTGCCATTAAAATACAAGTAATAATTGTATTCTTAACTGGAATAAACTGATTGAAGCAAGATGCTTTTTGAAGCAAACACACTCACACAGTTCTGGGTTGGTCATCTACAGCAGGAAGTGGTCTCCTGCCTGACTGAGAAAGCAGTAGATGTTCTGATCAGTTTATTCCAGTTCAGAATAAAAAAGATGTATTGTATTTTAACCAGAAGGGGACTAGGGTTCCAATTTTGGAACCCCCCCCACACGTTCAGCTGGAAGGTGGCGCATGGAACGCAAAAATATTCCTAAAAATATTTAACCTCCACACATTGACAAGTCCAATGGCTCAAATGAAAGAAAAACACCTTGTTTATCTACCCAGCAAGTCAGATTTCTAAAATGTTTTACGGCGAAAACATAGCACATATTTATGTCAAACCACCACCGAAGACACAGCTAATTTGCATAGCCAAGTTGAAAAAAATATGCAATCAACAAACGCAGGATTAAAAGAAAAATAATGCACTAACCTTTTGAAATCTTCATCAGATGACAGTAATATAACATGTTACACAGTACATTTATGTTTTTTTCAATAATATGCTATATATATCCATAAATCTCTGTTTACAATGATGCATCGTTCAAAAATGCTACTCAAATGTCCTGAGAAATGACGATAGCTCCGGCAGATAACGTCAGCTAACAAGGAATACACATCATAAACTTTGACTAAATATGCATGTTCTACATATATATAGTTAGATACACTTCTTCTGAATGCAATCGCTGTGTTACATTTATTTTTAACGTTACAGGTTTCGTTCACTAGGCTATACTATGAGTCGGCGCTCAAAAAGTAGCATTATGGCTCCTCTATCTTGGAGTCCACATAAACCCAAATTTACCACATAAATATTCCTTTACCTTTGCTGTTCTTCCATCAGAAGACCTGGAAGGAATTATACTTACAGCGTTTAGTTTTGCAGTCTGTGTCTTTCGGTTCTCAAACACGACACATTTCAGTTGAAATGTAGCCAAAAGTCAAGTGGATGCGCACCAAAACGTCAAACTTACATATTATATGTTGACTAAACTTATCAAACTAAGTTCATAATCAAGCTTTAACATGTTATAAAGGTGTACAGCAATCGTGAGGACGAACAGAAATGCATGCATTGTATAATCGATCTTGGAAAAAAGACAGGACCGGAGCAGAGCGCGCATAAAAGTGACCTGTTTTTTCGCGTGACCGAAAGGTTTCGGCCCGCCAAAACTCTCGTGAGCGCGCGATTCTCACAATGAGAAGCTCCATTGAAAGCTGAGATCGCGCTGAAGACAGAGAGACTGTTCCCAGACCTGTAAGTGCTTGGGAAGGGTGGAAGCGATGACGTCAAAGTTGGGCCAACTTTGCTGATGACAAGAGAGAGTTTGGGAGAATGACTGCCCTGAGAGTTCTGCTTTACATACAGACATAATTTAAACGGTTTTATAAGCTTTAGAGTGTTTTCTATTCAATAATATTTTTTATTTGCATATATTAGCAACTTTTGACAAAAACAAATTATGTTTACTATGGGCATGCAATTACTCCAGCGGGGGCAGTAGACAGCCCTATCCCCAACAGGTTTAACAGCAACAGTTCCAACCTAGACTTTCTTTCAACAATAATTTCTAAATCAAATCAAATCAAATTGTATTTGTCACATACACATGGTTAGCAGATGTTAATGCGAGTGTAGCGAAATGCTTGTTCTTCTAGTTCCGACAATGCAGTAATAACCAACAAGTAATCTAGCTAACAATTCCAAAACTACTACCTTATAGACAGACACAAGTGTAAGGGGATAAAGAATATGTACATAAAGATATATGAATGAGTGATGGTACAGAGTGGCATAGGCAAGATACAGTAGATGGTATTGAGTGCAGTATATACATATGAGATGAGTATGTAAACAAAGTGGCATAGTTAAAGTGGCTAGTGATACATGTATTACATAAGGATGCAGTAGATGATATAGAGTACAGTATATACGTATACATATGAGATGAATAATGTAGGGTATGTAAACATTATATTAGGTAGCATTGTTTAAAGTGGCTAGTGATATATTTTACATAATTTCCCATCAATTCCCATTATTAAAGTGGCTGGAGTTGAGTCAGTGTGTTGGCAGCAGCCACTCAATGTTAGTGGTGGCTGTTTAACAGTCTGATGGCCTTGAGATAGAAGCTGTTTTTCAGTCTCTCTGTCCCAGCTTTGATGCACCTGTACTGACCTCGCCTTCTGGATGATAGCGGGGTGAACAGGCAGTGGCTCGGATGGTTGTTGTCCTTGATGATCTTTATGGCCTTCCTGTGACATCGGGTGGTGTAGGTGTCCTGGAGGGCAGGTAGTTTGCCCCCGGTGATGCGTTGTGCAGACCTCACTACCCTCTGGAGAGCCTTACGGTTGTGGGCGGAGCAGTTGCCGTACCAGGCGGTGATACAGCCCGACAGAATGCTCTCGATTGTGCATCTGTAGAAGTTTGTGAGTGCTTTTGGTGACAAGCCGAATTTCTTCAGCCTCCTGAGGTTGAAGAGGCGCTGCTGCGCCTGTACTGTACTGTTACTTAGGGATGCGCGATCAAAAAGCCTGTGTGTGTGTGTGTGTGTGTGTTCTGTTATTCATCTGTGTGATGTGATCAATCAGTTTATTCCAGTTCAGAATGAAAATGATTTATTGTATTTTAACAGCAACAGTTCCAACCTAGACAGATACGGAAGAGTGTTTTTAATGGGGGAAAATAAACAGATATTTAATTGAATTGTTATTTGTTTTTATCTATATTTAATTTGTTTTAGGCATAAGGTCAATGAAATGTACCGATATTTATGTTTAGTTGCGTATTTTCCTAAGCTTGGGTCTTTAAGAACCCCTGATATAGGGTCCAAACCCATCCAAATCAGTACAATGCACAGTCCAGTCACATGAAAGCCAGTACTATGCAGGATTCTAACTCACTGAAACTCTAGTACATGACCAACTGAACCTTCAGTACATAGGGTCCTAACCCACTGAAACTCTAGTACATGACCAACTGAACCTTCAGTACATAGGGTCCTAACCCACTGAAACTCTAGTACATGACCAATTGAACCTTCAGTACATAGGGTCCTAACCCACTGAAACTCTAGTACATGACCAATTGAACCTTCAGTACATAGGGTCCTAACCCACTGAAACTCTAGTACATGACCAATTGAGGCTTCAGTACATAGGATCCTAACCCACTGAAACTCTAGTACATGACCAATTGAACCTTCAGTACATAGGGTCCTAACCCACTGAAACTCTAGTACATGACCAATTGAACCTTCAGTACATAGGGTCCTAACCCACTGAAACTCTAGTACATGACCAATTGAGGCTTCAGTACATAGGATCCTAACCCACTGAAACTCTAGTACATGACCAATTGAACCTTCAGTACATAGGGTCCTGTCCCACTTCTCTCTGTGCTGAAATGGTTACGGCAGTGGTGATATTGCAGATATACTTAGATAACAGTCACCAGAAATCCCCCAGAGGGTCACTTAGAGCCATCAGGGATCTGACAGGCTGGACAAGTACAGCTCCATTAATCTCTTCATTTCTTTTCTCCTCTCCAATCACAGCGTTTCCTCTTCCTCAATCCCCTCATTCATTACCATTCTGTTGTTCTAAGACTTTGTCTGGGATCAATGTGCTATTTACTTCCTAATGAAAGGCTGCAGTGGCCCCAAATGAAGACGGAGAAGTACTGCATGAATTGACACGTGTTCCTTTCATTTCGTTATTCGGGAACATAACTGATATTTATCTGTCTAATTGTCTCACTGGCAATGCAAAGCGAACATATCTTTTGGACGGACAGGCTATTAACAATACATAGAGAGTAAATACATCTGTTTGATGATCCATGTCCTTATTTCCATATAATAAGCTCCTCTCTGCACCTCACTGCCCATAAATCCATGAATTAGAATGAGTAATGATGATTAGAGAAGAGAGATGGCATGCCTCGGCCTAATCAGACATCCTGAGGTCGTAGCATGTTGGCTGGTTGGCTCGAGTTCCACTCCCATTGTGATGAGTCAGATCTAGCAGATGGGTTCTTCTCCCCGTTGTGTCTCAGCCTTCCTCCACCTGGGTTCTGCCTGTGTTCCATGTGTTACTGTTGGAACTGGAACAACAAGCCCACAACACACACAGCCAGAACACACACTGCGGGAAACACACCCACACACACGCTGTGTCATCATCAGGAATCACACACATTAATCAAACGTTAGAGCAACGCTACACTGCCTCACCAGAAGACACCAGCGCAGAGCTGTCTTTCAGGAGAGATGACATCTCTTTTTCACTGTCTCTCCTCAAACACCAACATAAGATAGCAGTGAGTTAATTAATTAATAGTTAGTGAATTAATAAAAGGCTCAAAGACATGTTATCCAGAGAGCTTATCTTCCCCTCTGGTTAAGCTCTTTGTCTGTTAGCTTAAGCATGTATTGGAGCTCCTGTGTCCACAATACCTGTTGTACAGGAGAGACAGTGCGGTCTCTTTACGATGACACACGGCCTGGGAGGAGGAGTGATGTATGAGTCACTGTGGAGTCCCACTGCAGGTAGAACAGACCAGATGGCTGGATTAGAGCTGCTCCTTCTCTAATGTTTTAGAACTATCTGACCCCAAGTTATCTATAGTCTGCCTGCTTGCCTGTCTGCCATCCTACCTACCAGTCTGCCTGCCTCTTTCCCTGACTACTCGCCTGTCTGTCTCTGTTTGTCTGCACGTCTAGCTGTCTGTCTGTCTCTGTTTGTCTGCACGTCTGTCTGACTGTCTCTGTTTGTCTGCACGTCTGTCTGTCTGTCTGGCTCTGTCTGTCTGCACGTCTGCACGTCTGCACGTCTGTCTGTCTGTCTGTCTGTCTGTCTGTCTGTCTGTCTGTCTGTTTCTATTTGTCTACCCATCTAGCCGTCTGTCTGGGGAAGATGTCTTGCAGCTTGGAGTCTAAGAACACCTCTGAAGCCAGAGGTCTCAGTCTTTGGACAGGAGATTAATTTAGTTTGGCCAAATTACAACGCCTTAGAGCAGTGTTCTCCAAATGGCAGCCCAAGATTTCATTTGGCCCCCCAAGTCAAAAAAAAAATTGTTGGACATAAAAGGCTGTTAAGTTAAAACTATCTGTACCAAAGTATTCCCACGCATAATAGAGTGATATAGAGTATATGATCGCATACAAATGTAAACAAGGTTTGAAAGTACTATGTTTTAGTCAAATAATATATCTGTTTGGGCTTTTTTTTGTCAATTTGTAGTCCTCCGACCATCCGCTTAAGAACAACATTGGCCTTAATTCTTGGCGCACCCATCCCGTTAGCGGGATCATTTTCATCAACACCCGCTGAATTGCAGAGCACCAAATTCAAATTAAATTACTAAAAATATTGAATTTTCATGAAATCACAAGTGCAATATAGCAAAACACAGCTTAGGTTGTTGTTAATCCACCTTGTATGTCAGATTTCAATACAGCTGTTCGGCAAAAGCATAACACTCGTTTATGTAAGAACATCTCTCTCAGTAGACAAAATATTACAAACAGCTAGCAGCCAAGTAGATTGGTCACGAAAGTCAGAAAAGCAATAAATTAAATCGCTTACCTTTGATGATCTTCGGATGTTTGCACTCACAAGACTCCCAGTTACACAATAAATGTTCCTTTTGGTCCATAAAGATTATTTTTATATCCAAAATACCTCCATTTGTTTGGCGCGTTATGTTCAGAAATCCTCAGGCTCAAGCGGTCACGATATCGCAGACGAAAATTTCAAATAGTATCCGTAATGTCCACAGAAACATGTCAAACGTTTTTTATAATCAATCCTCAGGTTGTTTTTAAAATAAATATAATCGATAATATATCAACCGGGACTGTAGCTTTTTCAATAGGAGAGGGAGAGACAATGGCTGCCCCACTCTGTTGCGCAAGCAATACTCTGCAAACACCCAGCTATCCACTGACGCGATGTGATCTTTCTTGCTAATTTTTCAAAATAAAAGCCTGAAACTATGTCTAAAAACTGTTGACACCTTGAGGAAGCCATAGGAAAAGGAATCTGGTTGATATACCTTTAAATGGAGGCAAGGCCTCCAATGGAACAGAGAGCTTTCAGGAGAAACAGCACTTCCTTTTTGGATTTTCCTCAGGTTTTTGCCTGAAATATCAGTTCTGTTATACTCACAGACAATATTTTGACCGTTTTGGAAACGTTTTCTATCCTAATCCGACAATTATATGCATATTCTAGTTTCTGGGCCTGAGAAATAGGCAGTTTCAAATGGGTACGTTTTTTAACCAAAACCAAAAATCCTGCCCCCTACACCCAAGAAGTTAAGAAAAACATTGGCCTTCAGTATCTACTGTAGCTGATGATCCCTGACCTAGAGAGTACATATCCAGCACTTTGTGACCAAAACAAAGGACACAGCAGATGTTTGTGTGTGTGGGGGGGCATGTGTATTGTGTGTATGTGCAAGGGTGTAGGGGTGAGACAAAGTTTTCTCTTCGCCCATCGTTTTGTCATTAAGCTTTTGGCTTCGGACACTTTTATCTGCTCCACCACGCAGCTATCTGGTAAGGTTGATCGCCTCCTCTCCTACAGCCTCCTGACTAAAGCTTGAACCAAGCGGGTGTGACACCTACTCCTGTTGCCTGCTTGCACTGCTACTTGGATCCCACCGGGAGATCTGCTCCTAGTCTGCCCTGGGCTATCTTCCCCTGTCAGGTACAGGTACCCCTGCCACACTCCCCCCTCTCTCCCAAGCTTTCACTCGCTTCCAGCATACACACACATACACACACACCGCAGACTTTGGACTGATCTGAATTGTATGTAGGCTAATTAACTTGTGAAGGTAATTATGTGAGCTTTACTCAGCAATGCTTTAATTAACTAGCATAGGCCTTCTGTTTATTAATCTCATACTTTTATAGCCTACTGGACTCATAGATAGCTACTCTCTCAATTTATTTAATTGGGGCGAGTGACTCTTTGAACTCTTTTCTTGTGCTATATGCTATTTGCTCTATGACTCCTGCATGCTTTGTTGACTATGATCTTGGTCATTTACCCGACCGTGGGACATACAATGTTTGTTCACTCTCACTCCCACTCTCGCGACTCTGCCTCTCTATTGGTTACACGGACTTTTGGTCTCCCATCCAATTCTAACCACCTCTCGCCGGCTTTATATTCATGCTACCTAATGAAATTGCTGTACAAGATAATCTTGTTGCCATCTGATGCAATTCAAATCTCATGAAAATCAACACTGTAGAGACCCTGTCCTCTGCAATGCCCTGATTGTATTACTACTGATGATATCTGGAAATGTGGCCCATCTATTGTTGCTAGCCCCAATTCTAACTTGTCCTCTGATTTCTGCTTCACTGATTTCTTCTCTCATAAAAGTCTTGGTTTTCTGCACTTTAACACTAGAAGCGTATTACCAAACATTGAGCAAATGAGCAACAGATGTGTTGGTCATTACTGAGATGTGGTTAAGAAAGAGTGTTCTGAACACTGATGTTAACCTTTCTGGTTATAAACTTTTTTCGTCAAGACAGATTTTCCTAAGGTGGTGGAGTGGCGATCAAGTCAGACCATCAAGTCTGTCCCCAAACAAATTGATTTACTGGTTTTAATCATTCAAATAGCTCTTAGTTGACTGTTGCTGGGTGTTATCGTCCACCATCAGCACCGGCCTGTACCCTAATTGCCCTAAGCTCTCTCCTGGCCCCTCAAATTGAAAAAGTCATTAAACAAAATAATCTTAATCGAGGTGTAGATTGCATCTCACATAGCAGTGTAAACAAGACTCCATGGGATTTATGTCAATGCGACTCTGTGAGGCCAATAGCAATGTCCGCTTTAGGTATAATGCAGGGAGGCACTTGTGGATTTGACAGCTCTAACACAGTTCCACCTCCAACACCGTCGAAACAGATGTCGGCTATTCAGATGTTGGCTAAAGCGGATCTGATTGAATAGAGCAATAAGTGCCCCTTGGCCTTGTAAATTGCTCGTTTGTAAGTTAAGGTTTGTCTGTATCCTTTTTTTTAACACTAGAAATGTGCATTCAAATCTGTATATTTAAATGCCCGGAACCCTGTAGTAACATGTGTGTCCCCGAATGACAGTCACTCTTATGCCACCCTGTATGTATGTGTGTCTGTGTCTGTGTCTGTGTGTGTGTGTGTGTGTGTGTGTGTGTGTGTGTGTGTGTGTGTGTGTGTGTGTGTGTGTGTGTCTATCTGTGTGTGTGTGTGTGTGTGTGTGTGTGTGTGTGTCTATCTGTGTGTGTGTGTGTGTGTGTGTGTGTGTGTGTGTGTGTGTGTGTGTGTGTGTGTGTGTGTGTGTGTGTGTGTGTGTGTGTGTGTGTGTGTATCTGTATCTGTGTGTGTGTGTGTGTGTGTGTGTGTGTGTGTGTGTGTGTGTGTGTGTGTGTGTGTGTGTGTGTGTGTGTGTGTGTGTGTGTGTGTGTGTGTGTGTGTGTGTGTGTGTGTACTTATCTAGCGCACTAATGTCGTTTTGAAGCGACGGAATAAAAATTCATCTACTCAGATTTAGATGTGTTGATTAGTTGACACAATTTATTAGATATAATAAATACATGAATAAAACCACAGCAGAAAACAAATTGGAGATTAATTCTAATTAATCCATGAGTTTCCTTACTAATACTCAGTAAACAGGTGCTGAAAGGAAATTCAGGTGATTTCATATTTTATGGCTACAGGGGTAGTATTGAGTAGCTTGGATGAAAAGTTGCCCATTGTAAACGGCCAGCTCCTCAGTCTCAGTTCCTAATATATGCATATTATTATTCGTATTGGATAGAAAACACTCTAAAGTTTCCAAAACTGTCGAAATATTGTCTGTGGGTATAACAGAACTGATATTGCAGGCAAAACCCTGAGGAAAATCGAAACAGGAAGTGGTTTCTGTTTTGAAAACTCCATGTTCCATAGCCTCCCTTTTCTGGATTTAAAGGGATATGAACCATATTCCTTTTCCTATCGCTTCCTCAAGGTGTCAACAGTCTTCAGACATAGTTTCAGGCTTTTATTTTGAAAAATGAGCCAGAATGATAACATCAAGTGGTCACATGAGTTTTGCTCGCGTAGATAGGTAATGCTTTTCCCTCTCCTACTGTGAAAGACATTTGCGGTTGATATATTATTGATTATATATTTTAAAATCAACCTGAGGATTGATTATAAAAAAGTTTGACATGTTTCTGTGGACATTATGGAAACTATTTGGAATTATTGTATGCGTTGACCGCTCTTTCCTGTGGGTTTCTGAACATAAAGCGACAAACAAACGGAGGTATTTTGGATATAAAAATAATCTTTATGGAACAAAAGGAACATTTGTTGTGTAACTGGGAGTCTCGTGAGTGAAAACATCCAAAGATCATCAAAGGTAAACAATTCATTTGATTGCTTTTCTGATTTTTGTGACCAAGCTTCCTGATGCTAAGTGTACGTTAAGACTCCCATTCCTGTGCAGGTAGCGTGACTACAGCTCAAGCTCATTACCATAACGCACAATGCGCAAAAATATTCCTAAAAATATTTAACCTCCACACATTAACAAGTAAAATACCTCAAATGAAAGATAAACAAGTTGTTTATCTAGCCAGCAAGTCAGATTTCTAAAATGTTTTACGGCGAAAACATAGCACATATTTATGTCAAACCACCACCGCAGACATAGCTCATTAGCATAGCCAAGTAGGAAAAAATATGCAATCAACAAACGCAGGATTAAAAGAAAAATCATTTCACTAACCTTTTGAAATCTTCATCAGATGACAGTAATATAACATGTTACACAGTACATTCATTTTTTTTTCAATAATATGCTATATATATCCATAAATCTCTGTTTACAATGATGCATCGTTCAAAAAATGCTACTCAAATGTCCTGAGAAATGACGATAGCTCCGGCAGATAACGTCAGCTAACAAGGAATACACATCATAAACTTTGACTAAATATGCATGTTTTACATATGTATAGGAAGATACACTTATTCTAAATGCAATCGCTGTGTTACATTTAATTTTAACGTTAGAGTTTGCATTTACTAGGCTATACTAGGAGTCGGCGCTCCAAACGTACCATTCTGGCTCCTCTACCTTGGAGTCGACAGAAACCCAAAATTAACACATAAATATTCCCTTACCTTTGCTGTTCTTCCATCAAAAGACCTGGAAGGGATTATACTCACCAAACCAGCGTTTAGTTTTCAAGTCTGCGTCTTTCGGTTCTCAAAATACACACATTTCGGTCGAAATGTAGGCGCAAAATTGAAGTGGATGCGCACCAAAACGTTGAAATTATATATTATATGTCAAGTTAACTTGTCAAACTAACTTCATAATCAAGCTTTAACATGTTATAAAGGTGTACAGCAATTTTGAGAACAAACAGAAACACAGGCACCGTTCAAATGATCTTGGAAAAAAGAGAGGACTTGACCACTGCGCACATAAAAGTGACAGGTTTTTTTGAGTGACTGGGAGCTTACCGCGTGCTCAAACTCTCGCGAGCGGGCGATTCTCACAATGAGAAGCCCCATTGAAAGCTGAGATCACGCTGAACACGTGGAGACTGTTCCTGGCGCTGTAACTGTTTGGGAAGGGTGTTTGCGATGACGTCAAAGGTGGGCCAACTTTTCAGATGAGAAGAGATAGTTTGGGAGAATGCATATTTTGAGAGTTCTGCTTTACATAGAGACTAAATTTAAACGGCTTTAAAAGCTTTAGAGTGTTTTCTATTCAATAATATTTTTTATTTGCATATATTAGCAACTTTTGACAAAAAATAATTATGTTTACTATGGGCACGCAATCACTCCAGCGGGGGCAGTAGACAGCCCTATCCCCAACAGGTTAAAGTTTTGTCGTGCGATCGATAAATTTACACAAATGCTGGGATTGCTTTCGCTGTAAAGCATAATTTCAAAATCTGACACGACAGGTGGATTAACAAAGGGCTATGTTGTGGATTTGACAGCTCTAACACAGTTCCACCTCCAACACCGTCGAAACAGATGTCGGCTATTCAGATGTTGGCTAAAGCGGATCTGATTGAATAGAGTAATAAGTGCCCCTTGGCCTTGTAAATTGCTCGTTTGTAAGTTAAGGTTTGTCTGTATCCTGTGTTTTCCAATATTGCACTTGTGATTGCATGAATATAAATATTTTGTAGTAATATTTATTGAATGTAGCGCTATGCTATTCAGCGGTTGATGATGACACTTATCCCGATAGGGGGATTGCAGCCATAACATTAGTCACATTTATACTAGAACTATTCAGTCAGTTTAAAGTGAAGCTGCATATTTGATCAGAGCTGGTGTCATTTTATGTCTGTGTCATGGAGTGTGCTGAGTAGAGACACAGATACATTACTACTTGTGTTCTATTTCATTCTGGGATGTGCCGATCATATCACAAGCACAATTTTGTTGTGTACTTGCAAATCTTGTATAACCAACACATTATTCAAATGTTTTGTTTGTCTGTTTGTTCGGAATATTTGCGACCGACCGGCTCGATTCGGTATCATGTATTAAAATGTGAAATTGTGTTTTTTACATTGGATAAAAGTAGAGACGCAGAACTAGAAAATTGCATATCATACACTACATTTGAGATACAATGGAAAGTAATTCTGCTTTGAGAGTTAATAACTTGTAACCCCCGTTTGAGAAAATAGCCTATGAATGATTTGGTACACGTACTGGAAAGCTCTTCCTTATCTACAACCATTCAGCATCGTTCACACCCACTTAAAAGCACTCACTTTCTAAACAATGCGTTGGTTTGTTTCTAACTTGTTAGCTATTTAGCTAACGTTAAGTGTGACGAATTAAAAGAAAAGCTTTCTACTGGAGAATTTTAGAAATTGGACACTGTCTCATTGGCCTAACGTTATATCCTAATTTGACTTTGGTGCAGGTTGTGTTGTTCTTCACATTACTGTCTCTGGTGAACACACACACTATATCAAATAAAATAATTGTTTATTTGTCACATGCACAGGATACTGAAGATGTAAACGGTGAAGTGAAATGGGTTAAAAACTCTTTGGGCAAGGCGTGCCGCCTCAACAACATCCAGTGAAATTGCAGAGAGCCAAATTCAAATTACACAAATAGTAATAATAAACATTCATGAAGATACAAGTGTTATACGTTGGTTAAAAGATTAACTTCTTGTTAATCCAGCCACTTTGTCAGATTTCAAAAAGGCTTTACTGCGAAAGCATACCATGCAATTATCTGATGACACCGCCCCGCTTACAAAAGCATACAACATTTTTCCAACCAAGCAGAGGAGTCACGAAAGTCAGAAATAGCAATAAAATAAATCACTTACCTTTGAAGATCTTCATCTGGTTGCAATCACAAGGGTCCCAGCTACATAACAAATTGTCCTTTTGTTCAATAAAGTCCTTCTTTATATACCAAAAACTCAGTTTTGTTCAGTAATCCACTGGCTCAAAGGCGGTCAAAACATGCAGATGAACACATCCTAATAGTACCGGTAAATTTTGTCGAAACATGTCGAACGATGTTTATAACTAATCCTCAGGGTGTCAATTATCTAAATAATCTATAATATTTCAACCGGACAATAGCATATTCAATAGAAAGGAAAAAGAAAGAAGAGTGCACACACAGTCACATGGGCAAACCAGTACTGTATGATTCCATAGAGCACTGACCAAAAGGTCTTATTCTTCATTGTTTTTCAGAAAACAAGCTTGAAATCATGTCTAAAGACTGTTGACGTCTAGTGGAAGCCATAGGAACTGAAATCTGGGCCCTAACCCCTTATATACTCAATAGGATTTCAATGGAAAACCACTCACATAAAAAAAATCCCATTTCCTGGATGATTCTTCCTCAGGTTTTCGCCTGCCATATCAGTTCTGTTATGCTCACAGAAATTATTTTAACAGTTTTAGAAACTTTAGAGTGTTTTCTCTCCAAATCCAAATCGGGGCGGCAGGGTAGCCGAGTGGTTAGAGCGTTGAACTAGTAACCGGAAGGTTGCAAGTTCAAATCCCTGAGCTGCCAAGGTACAAGTCTGTCGTTCTGCCCCTGAACCCACTGTTCCTAGGCCGTCATTGAAAATAAGTATTTGTTCTTAACTGACTTGCCTAGTTAAATAAAGGTAAAAAATAAATAATAATAAATATGCATATCCTAGCTTCTGGGCTTGAGTAACAGGCCCAGTTTGCCCAGTAACAGGCAAACAGTTTACTTTGGGCACAGTTGTCATTCAGACTTCAAAATACTGCCCCCTAGCCCAAAAAAAGATAACAAGCAATGAAAATTGCTCTGAGATACGAATAATATTACTACACAGGTCATACACGTAACATTAGCTTGCGAGCCAGCCAGCTAATGTTAGCCAGATAGCTAGATAGCTACCACCATAGCTACCACCACACGCTGTAACTTGCAATGAAAATGACTTTGACAAAATGAGAAACGTATATCTGAAAATATAGCCAGCTAGACTCTCTTACCTGTATACATGGATGAACGCTTCTCCCTCTCTGACACAGATGCCACGGTTGCCCTTAGTTTGAAGATGTAATCCAGAGAGAGGTGTTTTATACAACAGCCTTTTTCTTTGTGTTCTCTTTTTTTGACTCAATCCGCATTTTCTCCGTCTTCTTAGCTATCATACTCTGCTTCCACCAGGCATTCCACTGAATGATCCACAAACTTGATCCTCCAGAAAGTGGAGAGCATTAGCAACACTTATGCAGTTCTGATATCTTTCAAAAAAGCTCAATTGGAAATGATTACCTAGCGACATATACTGAGCAGCTCCCACTACATGGCAGACCAATCTGAACTCTCGGCATGTCCAGCACATCCATTATCTCAGCCAATCATGGATAGCGGGAAGGTTCGAAATTTAATAATTGTATTCACATTTACAGATGGCACACATGTTTGTTATTAATGCAGATGACAGTTTGCATGTTCCAGAAGGCATTTCTTCCAAAAAGTGCATTTTGATTTTAAAAAGTTGGGTTTACTTTCAAATGCCTCTCCTGTGAAGTAGTGACATGCGACATACGCATAGTGTCCTGAAACTAGTCACATTTGTTGACATGCTGTCACCAGATAATGTCAATTCAGTTTCTTTCTCTACTTTAACCTCTTGCCCATTTCAAGTTTTGCAAATATAAATGCATCAATTTACAGGACTTTAACAAAGAGGGGGAGTATTTTCTTCAGATCATTTCAGAGAAGAGGAAAGAAAGATGTCAACATCTGTCTTCATCAAGTAAATAGCTCTGAATTTGGTAATGCTCTTTGCAGAGACTTAGTTACGTGAACCTATAGCTATTATAATCCGCCTGGCCAGTCTGCAATGATCACGCCATGTCAAAACCATGTCCAACCCCTTGTTCACTAATATTAATAGAATTACAACCTGTATCTGATTAGAATGATACGCTGGGCCACACCAGGGGCAAAATCCTAACAAATCTCAGCGGGAAGCAACAAGACGTCAATGCCAAACAGTAGTGAGACGTGTGGTCTCTTGGAACATCCCGGGACTAAGTCTGCCTCTGGTTATTTCTTTCAAAACATTTGCTGTAAAATTAGAAACTTTTGGAAAAAAAAATGTTTCTTTAATATCAGTCCAACTACACTGGACCGGTGCTTAGATGGTGGTGTGAATTTTACAGTCCAAAGAGATTGGATGCTAATGATGCAGATTGCGACATTATTAGCCTGTGATTATGCTGCTAATCTTGGCTGGGCCGGACTGAGTAGTGCCTTATGGGTATCACTGGGTAAATTGTTTCCTCTTTCTTGTGTTCCAGTTGATCCGCTGACAGATGGTTTAAATAGACAGCCAATGGTTCAAGGGTCACCATCATCATCCCCATAGTCATCATCACCATCCTCATCATCACCACCTTCACCAATACCATCACCATCATCATCATCCTCATCATCCCCCATCACCTTCATCACCATCATCATCATTACCATCGTCACCATCATCATCATCATCATCATGCAGCAACAGCCTCCTATCCTCGAATCCCTTAACTGAAACACTTCCAGTACGTCCTGTTCAATAGGCACGTTGTCCCAGTACCTTGGCTACCTGGCTGGCATACAGAGAGAGGGGACCAGGAGAGGAGTGCGCACAGGGCAGGGCTTTGACAGCCAAGGGACAGTCTTTGTCTTGTTCATTTGGTCATGCCGCTCAAGGTGGTTTGGTGACTTGCGTTAGCAACTAAAAAAAAACAGGCTTTAGCTCAGCTGGCTAACACAAACTTGTGGAAAGTTCAAACCCAAGGGGTCACATTAGCACCACACAGCATGCCAAAGAGTGAGACCAAAGTCAGACCAAGCTCATCCAAACAACATGACCTTGCAGGGTTGCAGGGTCTGTACATTCTAGGGTTTTCATCAAATACACCTCTAGGAGATATTGCTTCTCATAGCAGAAGAGTTCAGAGCCTTGTACAGCCTGAGATAGGTTTCATCATTTTTCATCAGACCTGTTTTTCCTCAGGGGTATTTATTGGTTTCTTGGAAAGCTCTCATACAGTCCTTCATAACGTATTCCACCTGGTTCCAGGAAGACCACAACCACCACAGGTCCCTTGTACATCATTGTTAGGGGTGTATGGGCCAAAATGAACCTTTTTTCTTTCTGAATGGTACAAAAGATCAATGGAATTTTGTAGTCATTAATAGTTATTTTTTGTCAATGAAAAGGCAAAAAACTGATGGAGTGCTTTCACCAAGTCAGAAAATTGCTTTGGCTAAGATTGATGTAGGTTGTGTGTGTGTGTGTGTGTGTGTGTGTGTGTGTGTGTGTGTGTGTGTGTGTGTGTGTGTGTGTGTGTGTGTGTGTGTGTGTGTGTGTGTGTGTGTGTGTGTGTGTGTGTGTGTGTGTGTGTGTGTGTGTGTGTGTGTGTGTGTGTGTGTGTGTGTGTGTGTGTGTGAGTGAGCGAGCAAGAGAGCAGCCTGGCCTCAGAGCCATATGAAACATACGTTATGTATTTCTGACACCTACTAATGATCTAGTTACTTTAGTCAGGGGATGATGGGTGGGTGTCCCGAGACCGTCTAGCAAGCCATAGGTTTCGTGTTTGTGTTGCATCGGGGACAACTGTAGCAGTTTTGCTAACCCTTCCCCTAACCCTTATCTAAACTTAACGCAGTTCACCTTTAACATATTATCCTAACCTTGGTCGTTAGTTCCCCTAACCGCCAACGTAAATTCTGCCCATAATTCTCCTTTGTTGTTAAGGTGCAACAAGCAACAGAGAGAGAGAGAGAGAGAGAGAGAGAGAGAGAGAGAGAGAGAGAGAGAGAGAGAGAGAGAGAGAGTGCTGGCGGGCGGGCAATGAGTTCTTTAATTGGCAAACTTATTAAATCTAATACACTGTCTGGAGAAGTCCATCATCTAATTCCCTTGGACAACCCCAGCACTCACACTATGACAGAGACAAGTACTTACACATTTACCTCTGAGGCCACTTGCATTCTCAAATGCAATTACCAAAACTCCCCAACCCCCAATGCTGACCATATGTGGATTCATCCTTCATTATCATAATGCATCCCCATTTACCTTTTCCCCTATACCTTTGTTATCAAGATTCATTTTTAACAGTTAAACTTAATTGCTTCACTGTAGCAGTCCTGTGAAACAGAAACGTCAATCTCAACACTGGTGGCATTTTAGAAACCACAGGCGTATTCTTACGAAAGTCCCCTTGTTTAGATTTAAAAGTCTTGACTCATTAAGAGCTGCAGTTCAGCATGGTTAAGCTTTCAAGGATTTTCCCTTGGAGTGGCGAAGTGTTCGTCTTTACAAACAATTCAAACTGCCAGCAAAGCACTTCATTGACTTCAGTGGGGTGTGTTGTTCACTCTGCAGGTTGTAGTGCAGTTAGTAATTGGTGTAAAACCATTAGTGTTACTGCAGTAGCTTTATGAGGGACTCATGCATGTGGGTACACAGACCCACGCGCAACTGCGGCCCCTCATGATGAGTTCAGATTTTTTGTGAACCCTACCCCCATCAAAGTTGCCCATCCCTACTCCAGACTAAAATTGCTGTTTAACTGTGTGTCCCAAATGAAACCCTATTCCCTATATAGAGCACTACTATTAACTAGAGCCCTATGGGCCTTTGTCAAAAGTAGTGCACTATGTGGGGTATAGGCGCAGAAGGTGTAGAAGACCTCCAGGCAGAGTCACCTAGCTAGCTAACATAACCGGAACCGACGGGCTGTGAGAGGAGCAGCTTTGCAGTGAGTAGAACTACTCCATAAAACATGGCCACCATTTCAGCCTTTGATCTCAACTTGGAACAGATGAGACCCTGTCTCTGGATTATCCCTGAGAGTGGTGGGATTTGTTGTCGTTTCCGTCAAGCCTACCAGTTTGTCTCCCACAGTGCGCTAACAAGCCAGCTTAATAAATCCAAACAATTAATACAGCAACTTGTCCAGCCAACATTCTCACGCAATACAGATTACAATCAGCAATCTGATCCCTGGTGTGCTCCAGATGATGTGTGTGTGTGTGTGTGTGTGTGTGTGTGTGTGTGTGTGTGTGTGTGTGTGTGTGTGTGTGTGTGTGTGTGTGTGTGTGTGTGTGTGTGTGTGTGTGTGTGTGTGTGTGTGTGTGTGTGTGTGTGTGTGTGTGTGTGTGTATGCATGCGTTGTGGGATGTGGTTGATGATACCATCACGTCACAGGGGTTAGACAAAGGATTAAGGTTGATGGCTTGGATGCGTTTCTGGAAAGAACAAAAGGAGTGATTTCCCTGCAATGTCATAAACAAAGCAACAATATCGCACACTAAAGACATTAATTCTTACAAGTCTGTCTTCAGGTTAGATAGATAATGTTATTATGTTGGCAAGGTCACATGCTTTGCATCTGATAGACCAGCGGTCACCAACCAGTCACCAACTGGTCGATCTCCAAGGCATTCCTGATCGACCACCAAACATTTCTGTAAAACATCAACGATAAAGCCTTGTGGGGGGTTTTTTGCACTTGATTCAGCAGCCTTAGCGCTGGGAAGGCAGTGTCCCATTTTGAACCATTTCATGTGTCTGAAGGTAGAACTCCACCTACCTGGCAGATCCAGAGAGCAAATCAAGTGCACCTATAGGCCTACCGCTGGCCAATCAGATAGCTCAGATCACCATGTCTGCAAGATTTCCTTGAGCCATAGACTGTAAAAAGAAGCCTCGAAAGCACAGCAAAGTTGATACTGTGAGAGTTGCAAACTTTTAAAACCATGACGAGAGAGAGACTCAACGAATACAGAGAAGAGCTGCTGTTTTTAGGAGTAAGTTCGTGTTTAAGTTGCTGTTCAGCACTATCAACACTTTGTTCAACACTTTTATAAGCCATAAAATGCTTCAACCAGTACTGCAGCTACAATGAATGAGTATAGCGAAGTGTTCCGACAAGCATGTTGTTGTTATTAGAGGCTTGTTTCTTTTTAAATATCAAGGAATATTTCACTCTCTCTCTGGTCATTGGAGTAACAACATGAATTGGTGCAGGAGGCAGAAATAATGCAGTTCGACTTGAGTTTCACCATCAGCTGGAAGACTGTGTCCCCTTTTCTCAGTGGGGGGAGGGAGAGAGGAGAGACGGGAGTGGGTGATCATAAGATGCAGGCCATCAGTCCTTGTAAAAAAAAAAAAAAAGGAAATTATTATGCTCGCTAAGCTGTGCCTCACAAGTAATACAACAAATGATCTATTACCAGTGTGATCATAGAGCTAAACATTTGAAATATTTCTAAATGGTCTGAGAAGAACAACATTGGCAGGGCAATTTAAGCATAGCCAACAAGCAGTGATAATGTATTGGGCCTACAGCCTCCTGCACAAGCCCCATTGCTACAGAATGTTTTTTAATTGGTTAATGTTGCATAGGCTTACGTTTTTTAAGGCAGGTTTTTAAAAAAACAGGACGGTAGATCTCAGCTTGCATTTGGACTCAGAAAGTGATCTTGACTCAGAAAAAGTTGGTGACCACTGTGATAGGCTCTTGCTGTTGCACATGTGTTTTCTTGTTAAAAAATGTCAAATGACAGAGATTAGAAAGGGTGATAAAAATAGTTTTGACAGTTTTGAAAGTCTATCAGTTCACTTGACATTTTTTTCTAATATAATGCTGGGATATGTGTCCGATTCGAGTCAGTGTGTGCATCACAAATGTCCCCCTATTCCCTATGGTGCACTACTTTTAACCAGAGCCCTAAGGGCCCTGGTCAAAAATAGTGCACTATATAGGGAAAAGGGTGACATTTGGGACTGAACCAGTGAATCACCACCTCTGATCTAAGTAGGTCTGCTATGGAGTGCCACCTCCTAAAGCACAGTATGCCTAGGGTTTTACCATGGTATATTTAGTTAGTGCTAACAGTGACCCCTACTGGACAAACACTACCACATCATTACTTATAATTGAAAGAATACAAGTTTATTATACACAATGTTGAGCTAGCTTTATGAAGCCTTGTGAGAGACATCAACAAAGTCCTGTCAAAGGCAATGAAATGAAACTTGTACATGAGAAAGCACGATAGGCATTACATCACCCAGACCAATCACTCATTTTAAGTTTCTCTTTTTTCCCGAGAGAGGCAATTAGCAGCCAGGTAATGCCGTTCGTTTCATCCTGGGAGGACTATCTCGTTAATCTCCGTACTTTCCCCCCTCCGACAGAAGAATAGTTCACTCTCTTTACCGACACTTCATCCGGCTACATCCTTCATTTGCATTCTAAGCAGCGCAGAATCTTTTGCTGGCAGTTGTTAAAGACCTCAGTATAGATCTCTGGGCTTACGTCTGACTTTGTAGTCTTCACTGGCGGGGGGATTTCAGAAGGACACCGGCAGGTCAAGCCGAACCGTGTTTATTATGAAGGCGAGTCTGCGACTTGGTGTCATCAATCATTACAATTCATTGGACTCAAGAGGGAACATCAATGGGACTCATAACACTCATACAGTTAGTTGAATGAAAATAGACAGAATGTTAGATTCTTAGGTCAATGAAAATAGACAGAATGTTAGATCCTTATGTCAGTGTGTCTCGATTTCTAAATATGTATTGTGAGGCTTCTTTCCAAAAAGAGATCACAATTTAAAACCTTTAAATATGATTTACATTGTGACAAAATCTATAAAAATGTCATAATGGATTGGAAAAACAAGGCCAGTGTCACCGAGCTTTAATGGAGTGAAAACAAAGCTTGATGGAAATCCATCCGGACACTGCATCAAGAGATCACATAGGTCACGACCAGTCTGTTCGACACCACAAAACACCAGGTGCAATCCCTATTAAACAAGTGGATAGGGTAGTTCCATGCTGGGCTGAGCCCTGATTACCTCCCCTTAAGCCTTAGCATTGCACGTCTCAGCCGACAATGTCATGTGTACATGCACAGATTGGGTAACCCAAAGAGGATTCGTACTGATTATGGTTTACGCTTTGATTCAGGCTAATCGTTTCCACCAGAAAAGCAGACAAGTTCATTGAGCTAAATCTGTAAACTACAGGAACCGTGATGTGGTTTTGATTGTATGTATTAGGATCCCCATACACTTTTAGAAAAAAGGGTCCCGAAAGGATCGGCCTGAACCTTCAACGTCATAAGAACCGTTTTTAGAAGAAAGGGCTCTTTGATGATTATTTGGAAGGGAAGAAGGATTCTTTAAAGGGCAAAAAAGGGTTCTACCTAGAACCATATATAATATTTCCCAGCATGCTCTATTGCAGGGAGATTGTTTGTTGTACTGTAATATCTGTGTTTTTGCATGTACATTGATAAATTGATACTGTTTATGCTACACAAAGATACTTAACATATCATTTTCTAAACTAATCCATTTATATTAGTAATTGGATTTAATGAACCCCCATATGGTTCTACTTAGCACCTTTTTTTCTAAGAGTGTATGGCTGCTGTTGGTACTGCTTGCTAACATAGCGGAAGACCGCGGATTATCCAAATAAACTGACCCAACTACTGTTGATAATATAGTCAAGCTGGGAATTGGGCAAAACACTATTACCCAATTTAATTCTCTTGAGTTAAGGAGGAAATATACAGTGGCTTGTGAAAGTATTCACCCCCTTGGCATTTTTCCTATTTTGTTGCCTTACAACCTGGAATAAAAATTTATTTTTTGGGGGAGTTTGTGTCATTTGAGTCACACAACAGGCCTACCACATTGAAGATGCAAAATATTTTTTATCGTGAAACAAACCAGAAATAAGATGAACAAATCACAAAACTTGAGCGTGCATAACTATTCACCCCCCTCAAAGACAATACTTTGTAGAGCCATCTTTTGCTGCAATTACAGCTACAAGTCTCTAGAGGTATATCTCTATAAGCTTGGCACATCTAGCAACTGCGATGTTTGCCCATTCTTCAAGGCAAATCTGCTCCAGCTCTTTCAAGTTGGATGGGTTCCACTGATGTACAGCAATCTTTAAGTCATACCACGGATTCTCAGTTGGATTGAGGTCTGGGCCATTCCAATATATTTAAATGTTTCCCTTTAAACCACTCCAGTGTTGCTTTAGCAGTATGCTTAGGGTCATTGTCCTGCTGGAAGGTGAACCTCCGTCCCAGTCTCAAATCTCTGGAAGACCGAGTAGGAAAAATGCCAAGGGGGATGAATACTTTTGCAAGGCACTGTACTGTAGCCACTGAAAAAAAGCTTTGTGTCAATCCCTTGAATCCATGACTGTACAGCGCTTGTAAGAGCACTGGCTGTGTATCCCATACGTTAAAGAAGCTTGTTGCTGAAGTTGCATCTCATCCCATAACTGAGGAAGCAGTAAACCAGCAGCAAAGCCCCTCTCTCTTTAAACTCTAATTCTATTTCTAAATGAACTTCCCTGGCCTGTTTATTTCTACCTGGCTTTCTGTTCTCTCTTCAGTTCTCTGTGACTTACTTCCTCGTACCATTTGGATCATGTGACTAGGTTACAGCTGACTGCTGTTTGTCATGTTCAATTGGAGTGACATCAAAGCATAAAAATGGTTGATACTGTACAGTAGATGTACTGTTCCCTGTCTTGATTCTGAAGGTGATATATTTTCTGCTGCGTTGTGGAGTTCAAAGGCAAGTCAGGCCATGCAAACAACATAATTTGATAGTAATACACTTCTGTGTGAATGTACTGTAAATAGAAGCAGAACAGTAGTTTATGATGGGGTACATTGATCTGTTTAGACCCATATTTAAGTTTTAAAACCTAACATTAAACACTATGATACCAACCCTCTAAGCTGATAAAGTCAACTCAAATGTGAATAATCCCAGTTAAAAACGTCAAAATTCATTGGGTAAACTCAGCTTCAGCAGCCTTGAACATCAGATTGAAAATGGATTTAGAAAAGGATACAGTGAATTGGAAATAATGGGCAAAACAGAGACACTGGATCTGAAGATGGCCGATGGCGCTAGCATTCCCGTTCTGGGTTGGTTTCAGTTTGACTGAGCCTAGCGGTGCGTCCACTTTTGCTACTCACTCTTTGAGCTTACAAGGTCAACTGAAATCTGAAAAGGTACTGTTTTACTGACTTTGCATTCATGTAATCCTGAGGTAACAGTTCCATTTAACCACTTACGCTAATGATCATGTGGAAATGCCTACGTGGTCTTCACACTTAACCAAATTCAAATCTGACAAGTTATTCTATTGGCTCTGTTCAGTATGGACTTTCATCAAAGGAGAGCACTAATTGGGTATACTCAACAGAGGCAGCCGTAGCAGATTTGAATTGTGCAGTAGTTTCCGTCTTACTCCACTGTGTATGATGATGATGTATTCCTGAGACTATGCTGAATCTACCATTAAAATGAGTCGCAAGTTACAGCCAGATCACAGTCCAATTTTTTATTTTTTATTTTTATTGAACCTTTATTCAACGAGGCTTATTAATGATTTAATTGCAAAGAGATGTATTTCCTTTGTCATCAACGGCTCATACCGTAGCCTTCTAATAAGGAGTCAACCACTCTAAATTAGGGGAGATGAGACCAAACAAAAGGCAATAGGGAGAGCATCCTTCCCTCAGGAACATTCTTTAGAGCCTGTTGTCACATTGTGTGCCACAGATGTTCCTGAAACAAGGAACTGATCATTTTAACCCTTATTTTTACAAGATAAGTTGACTGAGAACACATTCTCATTCACAGCAACAGCCTGGGGAATAGTTTACAGGATAAATTAGCAAATTGGAAACTGGGGATGATTCGGTGGCCGTGATAACGTGAGGGCCAGATTGGGAATTTAGCCAGAACACCAGGGTTAACACCCTTACAATTACAATGAGTGCCATGGGATCTTTAGTGACCACAATCAGGACACCCGTTTAACAGCCCCCTACACAGAGGAATGTCCTCAATCACTTCAATTGGGACGAAGTTCCTCCTAATGGCCCTCAAACGTTACTTCTAACAGGATATTGTCTCCCATCCAGGGACTAACCATGGCCATCCCTGCTTAACTTCAGAGGCAAGCCAGCAGTGGGATGCCTGGTGGTATACTGTTCATGAGAATTGATAGTGAGTAGAACTGATAATGAGTTTCGGCCAACAAAACATTCCACCTCATGGAGATCCTGTGTCCCAAATGTCACCCTATTCCCTATATAGTGCACTGCTTTTGACTAGAGCCCAATCGGCCATGGTGAAAAGTAATGCACTATATAGGGGATAGCGTTCCATTTGGAACACAAATAAAGGAAATAGGCAGTGATTACCCCGCTGATATGACATATTCATGCAAATACTAAGAGCACCAACATTAGAATTCATAAGATGTCCAGCTCTCCACAAAGTAAATTATTGTTTGAATCATATCTCAATTCATTAATTTAAGATCAATTCTCAGGGAAGTATCTATTTCTCCCCTCTATGAATGTATGAATATATAATGAGTAATAGACCAGAGATATGGGGGGGGAAAGTCTAGATTGTGCCGTCTGTGTTAAAGGATCTGTAATGGTTCTGTCTCCATGTCTCTCTCAGTCAATGGACAATCCAACATCTCTCTTATAAGCATTGCTTGCTTGTATTGAATAATTAATGTCTACTGTCCAAATTAAAATATTGGACCACATCAAAGTGACAATATGGTGATTCTGGATGGCAGTTGTCATCTCACGTGGCCTTATCACAGCTATATAAATCCATTTATTCCAGATTAGATACACAAATCCAATGGAAATCTATTGGAATGTCTAAATATCAGTGACTTCAAGAGAAATGTCTCAATGATTACATCCTTGCTTCTTTTAATGTATTGCTTCATCTTTTATCTTCATCTTCAATGTGTCATCTTTGAAGTCTTTGGAGGATGGAAATAGGCAGGTTTGATAAGCAGGTTGGCATTTATTGGGATGACTCATGCAGTGCAGGCATCTCTGTAGGGTAGTCACCAGCTGGCACAGCCACAACAAAGTCACAACATTTAAACCTAATCCTAACCTTAACCCTAACCTTAACCACACAGCTAACTTTATCCCTAACTCTAAGATCCCCCCCCCCCCAAAAAAAAGATTGTGAATTTTTACTTTACAGATGGCCCATCTAACAGAAATCACTCCGCTCTGCCTCCATGACAAGATTAATCACAATACTAATAATAGATTCATTTTATATAGCGCTTCTAATTACAAGTAAAATCTCAAATTAGCTTGAAATGTAAAAAATATATATATAATAATTTAAATTGGGAACTTTGTCATCTTCGATGTTCACTGCTCCTCCTTCGTAGGTAGGCTGAATCATCACATCTGTGTCCCCTCACACCACAGTCCACTTCCCTGTAGTAATGGAGGGAAGTGGACTGCTAATGCTTAAAAGGATACCTAGGGATTTTGACAATCAAGCCCTTTATCTACTCCCCAGAGTCAGGTGACCCATAAACTTCCAGCAATTGCACTAAAACTAGTTAACAGCTTTCTTCAAACTGTACATAGAGACATAAAAATGGTATCTACGAGTTCATCTGACTCTGGGGATGTAGAGAACAGGCCTCATTGAAGTATCCCTTTAAGTCCTTTCTAAAATACAACAAACAATAGATATCCATTCATATCATTAGTATTTTGAGGTATTTGAAAGACCTCGTCTTCAAAATCAAAGGGAATATTTAATCGATTGACAGTGATTCAATCTTACAGACACTGGCTTTAAACCACGTTAGCGCCGATCTTAAATACACAACAAGATATGTTATTTATCCATGCTGTTTTTCTTAGTAGTGATTGGTGCAGAAATCCCCAGTGTGTTAGGCGTGGCCCCTGATACTGGCCCCCTGTGGCTCCTCCTGACCCCTCTGTCTGTCAGACACCTCAACAGCTAACTGCTCTGCTTTGCTCTGCTCACAACCCCACATTACTGCCTTCGACCCCTCACTGGGCCTGGGAAGGCTTTAAGAGCTTGATGTATGGCTGTTCTAAGCAATCTAAGCAATATGTCCACCACTCAAAAAACAGACAAATACACATCTTGCACTGCAAATGCACGCGCACACGCACGTGCACACACTAATGGGTCTGTAGCACAGGAGGCTTCTGAGGGGAGAATGGCACGTAAAAATGTAAACCATGTGTTTGATTTGATTTGTTACCATTCCAACCATTCCCCTCAAGTCATTAGAACGAGCCCATTCTCCAAAATTAAGGTACCACCAACCTCCTGTGGTCTGTAGGTTTCCGAGTACAAACACCCTGTCAATAGTGTTATTACACCCACAAGTGTACACTTTCACCTTGGCCCTGATTCTGGCAAGAAAGTGACTACACTGTATGCCTATTCTGACCTTTAACTTAAAGGAAAACTCCACCCAAAAACTATCTTTTGGTATTTGTTTCATTAGTCCATTGTTGACATAGTCCCAAAATGTTTTTGCCTGTCTGCAATCAAGTTTTCAAGATATGTAACTTTTAAGATACAGAAATCATCCCTGTATGATGCATTTTGAATCAAATTAACAGATTCTTTATGGGGATTTTGTATTATGCTAATTCGATTTCACTGACTTCACACTATATATTAATTTGGGGGTGCTTATATTTTGCCTGTTACACACAAGTATTTCTTGCATATCACAACTCTCCCTGAGACACCAACAGGGAGTGGGGTCACGGTCAGGTTCACCTTTGTAAAGCGCCCCTGAGGCAATTAGAGTTAACTGCCTTGCTCAAGGGCACATATGTTTAACCTTGTCAGCTCTGGTATTCAAACTAGTGACCTTTCAGTTACTGGCCCAACATTCTAACCTCAAGGCTAATTCCAAAAAATCATTGGACACTAAAGTCCATGGAGAATAAGAGTACCTCACCAAAATCCAGACAGCTGATGTTCTGGAAGAGCTGCAAAATCTGGATCCCAACAAATCACTAGTCTGTTCAACCTTTCTTTGGTATCGTCTGAGATTCCTAAAGATTGGAAAGCGTCCGCGGTCATTCCCCGCGGCCGCGGAGACACTCTAGACCCAAACTGTTACAGACCTATATCCATCCTGCCCTGTCTTTCTAAAGTATTTGAAAGCCAAATGAACAAACAGGTCACTGACCATTTCGAATCCCACCGTACCACCGTATGCAATCTGGTTTCCGAGCTGGTCACAGGTACACCTCAGCCACGCTCAAGGTCCTAAACGATATCATAACCGCCATCGATAAAAGACAGTACTGTGCAGCCGTCTTCATCGACCTGGCCAAGGCTTTTGACTCTGTCAATCACTGCATTCTTATCAGCAGACTCAACAACCTTGATTTCTCAAATGACTGCCTCGCCTGGTTCACTAACTACTTCTTAGATAGAGTGCAGTGTGTCAAATCTGAGGACCTGTTGTCCGGACCTCTGGCAGTCTCTATGGGGGTGCCATAGGGTTAGAATTCTCGGGCCAACTCTTTTCTCTTTGTGTGTCAATGATGTAGCTCTTGCTGCAGGTGATTCTTTGATCCACCTCTACGCAGACGACACCATTCTGTATACATCTGGCCCTTCTTTGGACACTGTGTTAACAAACATCCAAACAAGCTTCAACGCCATACAACACTCCTTCTGTGGCCTCCAACTGATCTTAAATGCTAGTAAAATGAAATGCATGCTCTTCAACCGATCGCTGCCCGCATCCCCCCTCCCTACCAGCATCACTACTCTGGACGGTTCTGACTTAGAATATGTGGACAACTGCAATAACCTAGGTGTCTGGCTAGACTGTAAACTCCCCTTCCAGACTCACATTAAGCATTTCCAATCCAGAGTTAAATCTTGAATTGGCTTCATATTTCACAACAAACCCTCCTTCACTCATGCTGCCAAAAATACCCTCGTATAACTGACTATCCTACCAATCCTTGACTTCAGCGATGTCATTTACAAAATAGCCTCCAACACTCTACTCAGCAAATTGGATTCAGTCTATCACAGTGCCATCCATTTTGTCACCAAGGCCCCATATACTACCCACCACTGCGACCTGTATGCTCTCGTTGGCTGGTCCTCGCTACATATTCGTTACCAAACCCACTGTCTCCAGGTCATCTAATAAGTCTTTCTTAGATGAAGCTGCACCTTATCTCAGCTCACTGGTCACCATAGCAACACCCACCAGTAGCACATGCTCCAGCAGGTATATTTCACTGGTCATTCCCAAAGCCAACAACTCCTTTGGCCGCCTTTCCTTCCAGTTCTCTGCTGCCAATGACTGGAACTAATTGCAAAAATCAAGTTGGACACGTGCAGTTGAAGTCAGAAGTTTACATACACTTAGGTTGAAGTCATTAAAACTTGTTTTTCAACCACTACACACATTTCTTGTTAACAAACTATAGTTTTGGCAAGTCGGTTAGGACACTGTGCATGACACAAGTAATTCTTCCAACAATTGTTTAAAAAATTGCAGACCTCCACAAGTCTGCTTCATTCTTGGGAGCAATTTCCAAATTCCTGAAGGTACCACTTTCAACTGTACAGACAATAGTACGCAAGTATAAACACCATGGGACCATGCAGCTGTCATTCCGCTCAGGAAGGAGACGCGTTCTGTCTCCAAGAGATGAACGTACTTTGGTGCGAAAAGTTAAAATCATTCCCAAAACAACAGCAAAGGACCCTGTGAAGATGCTGAAGGAAACAGGTACAAAAGTGTCTATATCCACAGTAAAACAAGTCCTATATCGACATAACCTGAATTGCTAAATTGGAATTACTTCGCCACTATTGGCCTATTTATTTCCTTACCTCCCTACTGCATTTGCACACACTGTATACAGATTTTTATATTGTGTTATTGACTGTACGTGTGTTTATCCCATGTGTAACTCTGTGTTGTTTTTGTCGCACTGCTTTGCTTTATCTTGGCCAGGTCACAGTAGTAAATGAGAACTTGTTCTCAACTGGCCTACCTGGTTAAATAAAGGTGAATTCAATTTTTTAAAATGAAATAAAGAGTCATATCGTTTTCTATGCTTCTTTGTGTTGCTCATGTACCGTATGTGGCAAATTAACCTATTTAATCCCATCAGTCACAATACAGTCATGGCCAAAAGATTTGAGAATGACACAAATATACATTTTCACAAGGTCTGCTGCCTCAGTTTGTATGATGGCAATTTGCATATACTCCAGAATGTTATGAAGCGTGATCAAATTAATTGCAATTAATTGCAAAGTCCCTCTTTGCCATGCAAATTAACTGAATCCCCCAAAAACATTTCCACTGCATTTCAGCCCTGCCACAAAAGGACCAGCTGACATCATGTCAGTGATTCTCTCGTTAACACAGTTGTGAGTGTTGGCGAGGACAAGGCAGGAGATTACTCTGGCATGCTGATTGAGTTCGAATAACAGACTGGAAGCTTCAAAAGGAGGGTGGTGTTTGGAATCATTGTTCTTCCTCTGTCAACCATGGTTACCTGCAAGGAAACACGTGCCGTCATCATTACTTTGCACAAAAAGGGCTTCACAGGCAAGGATATTGCTGCCAGTAAGATTGCACCTAAATCAACCATTTATCGGATCATCAAGAACTTCAAGGAGAGCGGTTCAATTGTTGTGAAGAAGGTTTCAGGGTGCCCAAGAAAGTCCACAAAGCGCCAGGACCGTCTCCTAAAGTTGATTCAGCTGCGGGATCGGGGCACCACCAGTACAGAGCTTGCTCAGGAATGGCAGCAGGCAGGTGTGAGTGCATCTGCTCGCACAGTGAGGCGAAGACTTTTGGAGGATGGCCTGGTTTCAAGAAGGGCAGCAAAGAAGCCACTTCTCTCCAGGAAAAACATCAGGGACAGACTGATATTTTGCAAAAGGTACAGGGATTGGACTGCTGAGGTAAAGTCATTTTGGGGTAAAGTCATTTTCTCTGATGAATCCCCTTTCCGATTGTTTGGGGTATCTGGTAAAAAGTTTGTCTGGAGAAGACAAGGTGAGCGCTACCATCAGTCCTGTGTCATGCAAACAGTGTGTGGGGTTGCTTCTCAGCCAAGGGAGTGGGCTCACTCACAATTTTGCCCAAGAACGCAGACACCGAGAGCAACTTTGGACCAATGCCTTTTCCAGCATGATGGAGCACCTTGCCATAAGGCAAAGGTGATAACTAAGTGGCTCGGGGAACAAAACATCAATATTTTGTGCCCATGGACAAGCGAAAACCCACAAATTCTGACAAACTCCAAGCATTGAGTATGCAAGAATGGGCTGCCATCAGTCAGGATGTGGCCCAGAAGTTAATTGACAGCATGCCAGGGCCTTGAGAGGTCTTGAAAAAGAAGGGTCAACATTGCAAATATTGACTCTTTGCATCAACTTCATGTAATTGTCAATAAAGGCCTTTGACACTTATGAAATGCTTGTAATTATACTTCAGTATTCCATAGTAACATCTGACAAAAATATCTAAAGACACTGAAGCATCAAACTTTGTGGAAATTAATATTTGTGTCATTCTCAAAACTTTTGGCCACAACTGTAGTGACCGTAAAAAACGTTTTCAGTTAAAAGGCTCTAAAAGTTTTACTGAATGATAAATGAATGCATTTCCAGCAAATATTGAATTAATAAAGGGTCTCAATGAAATATGTGCAGTGTCACATGTGCAATGTAAATTGTCACATGACCAGAGCTGTTTACTTCCTGGTTGCACCATGAGAAGAGGATGGCTGCATCAAAGCTCCCAAACAAAAGGATAGTAAAGTATGTTAACATTAAGATGGGACAAAGATTTTTGATACAAATCATCATGAATGTGTCTAGTATTGATATATGCATTTGCAATTACTCAACTTTGTTCAGTGTCGTCATAGAATGAGTAAACATGTTGACGGCAACAATATTGACCCGCGGGATAACACTGTGCATCTAGGTATACACATATTTATACACACAGTTCTTGTTCTACCTAACTTTATACTATGTTCTTTCTTTTAGTTTCACTTTGAGTCAAGTTCTGGATATGTTGGATCTAGGTGACTGCTCAGACAAGGCGTGCAACATTTGCAGTTATCCCTCAGAGATTGGGATAGCGATGGGTCAGATGTGGACTGACTGATCGTAGTTCAAAATAGTGATGCACAAACTAATCGCGCACTTGGTTCTGAAGACGACCTCTATATGTATGTGTGTAAAATATATATTTTTATTTTATTTATTTTGTTCAATGTAGGCCTCTACTTGAATGCATGTTCTACAGGCCAACTCTATCCTAAATTCACCTTTATGTTCAATGTGAATGAATGACACGATTGCTATACAGTTGTTCGTGTTGCACTAAAATGTCACAATGACAATGTTACAATGAATATTGCACTAAAGTACAAGTTCAAATGTTACAATGAAGTTACAATATTAATGTTTCAATACATGCTGCACTGTCATCCAAACTGTAGCCTACGTTTACATCAGGAAATACGGGCAAAGTACACAGTTACGTTGACAACTTGCCTAAACATTTTGACGACCTTGTTTCTGAACAATGACTCAATGACTTATCATTCTGATGACACTGACATGATCATTGGCATGAATATTTACTTTTGAGAGATGTACTAAGGATTTTTATTGACTGACTAGCTTTAGAAACCTATCTATTGTATATTGAAGTTTGTACAAAATGTTCTGAGAAATGCACTTATTATTTTGCATATGTTAGGGATGATGTGAAAAATGCACCAAAGCGACTGAGAAAAACTGCAATAAATGGAAAGCACAATGTTCAAGGCCATACAATTTGTCCATTGTACAGTATACAGCCTACAATGCACTGCATCCATTCTCAGACGTTCTCCTTCCCACCTTCAACAACCTGTTTGCTCTCTGAACTGGCTTATATTGGTTGTGTCGCATCATTTTAAACAGGTTAAATCAATTTTGACTGGTTGTGTTCAATCAATGGCATGTGTTCTCTATTTGTATTTGATTGTTGCCACTTGTGTTTACCAGTATGGATGACATGTGCATTAGAGTGCAGAATGTGTTTAGAGTTTTGCTGAAAAGTCTAAGTGAGATCTGCAAATTGTGTTTTACCATGTGAAATGGTTTAAGGTATTGACAACAGACTGCATAATTAGCTAAATGAGTCCAGGCAACTGAGAACATTGTTCAGCCAATGGGTTTTAGTGTTTTAGCAATTGAGAAAAACTGTAATAACTGGGCTAGGATATATAATACATTTCATGACTGCATAGGAGAAATATGTTAATTCAGTATACATCACAATTGTGACCAACCACAAAACACACTTTTCAGCTTTTTTTTTCATGAACATAAAAAAAAAATGATGATTGATTATTTCAAAGACTTTCTAATGACACAAGATTTGGATATTTTCATGTCTGGGAAAAATGTGGGTTAAGAAGGCATGCCACAATCAAGCATAGCAGATAGCGAGCGCACATGCACACCCACAGGAAACATGTGACAATGTCTTCAGTGGAGCTGCCCATCTATCTCCACATTCAACATCTGTCAATAAATGGTCAAATATTCCATACAGGGGAAAATGTGTTTGACTGCAGATGAAAAGACCAAACTGTGTGCATTGAAATGACAGTTCTAATCCAATTGTGCCGCTTATTATTTAATTGCTTCAGGACGACTGTAACATAAAAGAAATGGAAGAGATAAATGGGAGAAAAAAATAGTTTAGTGTTTTTAGGAATATTCAACTTGACATATCTTTGAGGGGAAAAAAACATGTGTCCCCATCCAGTTTTGGAATACATTATCATACTTTAACTTGCTCATGAGGGAGTCAGTTCGAAGAGCCAAATGTCTACGAAATTGATTAGGTGCATTCTGGGTAATATAAAATATGTTTTTGAAAGGAAATGATGAAGAGGTGAAGCCTTCGGTATTGTTAGTCCCTGGTTACACACACATATGAGGCACACACACACACACAGTCTCCATCAACAGTCCCTATATTTATTCAGATCCACCTAGCAAGTTTCAGCTAGGGCTTTTCTCTGACTGTTGGCCACATAGAGATATATATATATGTTGTATTGAACTCTGTGGTTGGTCATCTCGTATTCTTCTTCAGGCAGCTCCAGCCTCATGATAAACAGCAGCCTCCCCAAAGTGGGAATGTTCCCCATTCGAGTTAACCTCCAGTCACACCTGGAGTGTGGAAAATCAGCCCAGCCAATCAGTGTCTGTCTATAGCTCCTGGCATTGTCTTTCCCTTGGGGGTGTGTGTGTGTGTGTGTGTGTGTGTGTGTGTGTGTGTGTGTGTGTGTGTGTGTGTGTGTGTGTGTGTGTGTGTGTGTGTGTGTGTGTGTGTGTGTGTGTGTGTGTGTGTGTGTGTGTGTGTGTGTGTGTGTCATTTTCCCAAACAACTACTGACAGCATCACCAGCTAGCTGAGGTTCAGGTGACCTGAACACTGAATACACAAAGCACATCCCCACTTCCATTGGTTAAGGGACTTCTACCATGATGCACTGTGAATAAAGCTAAACTCGTTACATTTAAGGCACGCTGGCGCTTTCCAGCTGGTTTCCCCCCAGATAGAAGCTAGGAGTCACTAGAGATTAAAAACATACTGAGACCCACATGTAATTCGGTTTGCATGCAAAGCCACTATGCGTGGAAGTGATGGAGATACCGGATTGGCAATGCTTCTGTAATGGCATATGAACTTACAGGATGGTTTCCATCCATGGTTCTAGGAATAACTGCAGGGCAAAGACGCCACGTCTGTTATTCAGAAAGCTGTAACCATGTCCATTAAAGGGATTAGTCACTGGTTAGTTGTTTGGAAACCACCAAGCTTTAAATATAGGTCTGATGGTATGGACATGTCCCATTCCTTTTGACATGTAACCTGAGATAACTGTGCATTAAACAGCGTAGCTCTCTCCCATTGATTTCTTGCCTTCCCCCTCTTCCTCTCTCACGTCAGGTACTGAGATGCTTCGGGCCATATGTGTAACTGGTAAAGGCAGAAGAGGAGGAGGGAGAAAGATGAGGGTCAGACAAGGTCAGTGTACCTGCAGTTGATGATTCTAATATTTCTAAATGAGCTCTTTTATATCTGCTGTGGTGAACAATCCTCCATTTTAACACCTCAGTTAATTGCCATATCTTGACACCAGTACTGGCAGCTGTTTGAATGGATTTTTGGTAAGGATCATTTAGACTAAAGAAGCAATCAGAGTGGTGGTGGGCATGGCTCAGTCCGATATATGTTAGAGTTAGGGGTGGGTTAGAGTCCCTCCAAAGGATCCATTCTAAGGACACCCTTGAGTTGCGACTCCGGGAAAAATAAGCGTCTGCTTTAAAAACAAGCAACAGCCATTGATGAGAGAACATTGAGACAAAGATATGAAGAGAGGTGCGCTGACAGACATCGGATAGCACTCAATCAAATGAAGATGTGTTAGCGGTTAGCGCTGCGGCTAGCTTGCTAATTAAAGATGTGAATGACAGCACTGCTACCGCCGAGGGGATGATAATTTGCCCATCAAGTCCAGTGAAAGGGTGATGCATCAATTATACTAATGGTCCACGGATGAATGCTGCTGGTCTATGGGCACATCCCAAATGGCACCCTATTCCCTATATCGTGGTCTTAGTCAAAAGTAGTGCACTTTATAGGGAATACGATGCCTTTTGGGATGCAACCTATGAAAAGCAGAAAACACATTTTGCGAGGGATCGAAAGTAAACTGTAGAGAAGGTAGTTGATGTTTATAGTAATATGTTGTTGGCAGCATTACTTTGATGTACTTCTTTATAGATTATGTCAAGGCAGACACTCATTCTCACTTGTTGTATAATGTGTTGATTTTTTTATTTTACTCGGCAAGTGAGTTAAGAAAAAAATCTTATTTTCAATGACAGCCTAGGAGCAGCTGCCTTGTTCAGGGGCAGAATGACAGATTTGTACCTTGTCAGCTCAGGGGTTTGAACTTGCAACCTTCTGGTTACTAGTCCAACACTCTAACCTCTAGGCTACCCTGCTGCTCTAATAAAGCTTACTTCTCCAAAGTTTACTCTTACCAATCAGAATACTGGAAGTAGCACCAGGTATAAAGGGCCTGAGTGTGGGCTGCTCTGATGGAAGCTCTCATTCAATGTTGGACCCAGAAAGAATGCACATGCCTATCTCCAGGTTCCTACCAATGTACTAGAGTTGCTTGTCAGTGAATTGATGTTGTGGACCAATATCCCGACATCAAGATTCTGAGACCCCCTTTATTTTGTAGCTGTAAACGCAGTCTTTTCTCTGCGGACGGACAGTTGAGTGACGGAGAGAGAGAGAGAGAGAGAGAGAGAGAGAGAGAGAGAGAGAGAGAGAGAGAGAGAGAGAGAGAGAGAGAGAGAGAGAGAGAGAGATGAGAGATGAGAGAGAGAGGACCGCAGTCCTCCATCCTTCCTTCCCTTCTGGGGAAACAGCAACAGCAAGCGCCAGATGAAACCTGAGATTGAGGAGGAGGCAGCAACAGTCTCTCTCTCCATCAATCGGTCGATAGTTCAGCTTTAATCTGAGCTCTGCAGGTGTGCAACAGACCGAGGGAGTGAGGCGTCGCACCACCATAAAGATTTACTTCCAGCAGTTGACTGTTATCAGACCAACAGTGAAGAACACACATCTCAGCTGAGATGAGTGTTTTTGTAAGGAGTCAACTATACCAATATCACCACTGGAGTTAGTCTCGATAAAGACCCTTTTGAATATTCTGCTTACATGTTCGGGACAGGCGCAAAGCTTTATCTGTGAAATTGATGGCACAAAAAAACATGTCAATGATTCCACATTCTCCTTATTTAGACTTTTAAACAAAGAAATACCAATTCATCCCGTGATATAAAAATAACTTTACATTAAGTTGCTTGACAAACTAGCAACTGTGATGCCTGTTTGTACTTTTTGTAATTGCAGCACGTGACATGTACTAAATGTATAAACGTAAATTTAAGCGTTATTGTGGTAGGCATTTGTTTTGGGATGAAGATGTCAGTTAATCTAAGCGTGATGTCAACGGATTCAATACAACATTAAGCAGCAGCCCTATGTTCTTCCAAACGCTACATGACCAAAAGTATGTGGACACCTGTTTGTCGAACATCTAATTTGCAAGGGGTGTCCACATACTTTTATATATATAGTGTTTCTTACCATGTAAACTAGATCGGTCTTCTTAGTTTTGGGAAGTCAACATGTCTTTGAAGTGGTTTGCTCCTCTAACTGATCAACGGTGCTTTGAATCTCCGTGATTAAGGAGGATATCAGTGTTTTATCCCGAGTCACATGATGGCATGAAGTGAAGTCAGCGCTAACGCACATGAAGTCAGTGCTAACGCAAACCTGGTTAAGAAGATTAAGGTGCCGACACAGAGGGCAAAAATGGTTGCAATGACGCCATTCTAACATCTTGTGTGACTTCTTCAACAGGTTGCACACATATTTTTTATATTTTTATCATATAGCACATATTTTTAATGACCGTCTTTATCTTGTGATCTCGCCACGTAAACAACTGAAATACGATGACTTTCCCAGACGTCATCATGGCAATTCGGTCTTCTGGGCAGCTATTTAAATGACAGTTTTATGTAGTTTTTGAACTTTGAACTAGCTGATGTTAGACACTGTGGCAGTATTTTGGCACTAAAGAAGGGAGCTATTGTGAATTCCTAGGACCCGCTACACAATCTTTACCTCCCAACCTTTCAGATCCTTTGTCCTTGAAATGGTGTCAGTCCCTTCTGTCAATGGACCCATGTCGCACCTGGTGAGTTATACCCCTATTGTAGCAGCATTTCATATTTTGCGAGATGAATGATCGCAACAATATATTCATCGACACTAAAGCCATCCGTCAGGGTAACACGGTGTGGGGGGAAATAGACCTACTTCACAGGCAGCCTGCTCACCTCCCACCAGCCCTCTGAGGAAAATAACACCCTGGCAACAAGACTCGTAACACGAAGTGTGCATCACTCCACAACCATAGTCAACGGGTAATGTCTTCATTCAATCACTTTGGAAAGGCACCAAAGTCGACACGTTGAGAAAACCTTCACATTTTTTCCTTCTCTGTGAAGGCCCTTGTGTGAGATTGTGTTAAAATGGCTTTTCACCGACTGTGAGAATGTATTGGGATATGAATAGCAGATGTTCTTACTAACTGAATTATTTAATTGTGCCTTTGAGGAGGGAATGCAATGGAACCAATGTAATAGTCACAAAAGTGCAAATCCTGTCCATCTGGTGCTCAATCAAGCACTCAACAGTGTATGAAGAATATGAAGAAAACAAATACTACTTAAACCCAGGTCTGACTAACAACAATAAACACCACCTCTGTTGTGCTTTACAGGATTCAAAAATACCTTCAATCTCTCTAAGATCATTAACATGAATACAGATACTTTCTCTTTGTCTTCTCCGGGCCTGACTCGATTAGACGTGAAATGGGAGTTTTAAAATCCGCTCATTACATGTGATGTATTTACCCACGACCACTTATTTTAAAAACCCTTTCGTCCAACCAGCAATGCTAGTCTGGCTTCTCTCTTCCTCTGGCTAAGAGCACTCCACTCTGAAGACTAGATTCAGAAATGCCCTCTAGGCAATGAGGGATGTAGTGGGAAAAATATCACTAAAAACCTGTTGTCGTTCTAAACAGTGAAGGCCATATCAGTGGTGACTCATAGAGTAAGTGGGTGGTGGTAGTGCCTGCCTATGTGTGCTCCTTAGATAAAAAAAAAAGCACTGTGTGTATAATTCAAGACAGTTTCTGTCCAGTGCTTTCCTAAATAGCAATATAAATACAGGAGACACTGGCATAGAGACAAATGGAAAGGTAGAAGGCAAAATGAGACTTGCATTTTGATTCTTAACCTCTGTACTTTCTGTAGACTTTTCCTACAGTAAAATGACCAAATCGCCCTCTAGTGGCCTCATGGGTGGAATGTTATTAATATTTCTCATTAATAGGCCTTTTTTCTTTTTTTACAGCAGAAAATCCCAAATCGTCTTAGGTCAGTTAGGATCACCACGATATTTTAAGAATGTGAAATGTCAGAATAATAGTAGAGAGAATTATTTATTTCAGCTTTAATTTCATCACATTCCCAGTGGGTCAGAAGTTTACACACTCAATTAGTATTTGGTAGCAATGCCTTTAAATTGTTTAACTTGGGTCAAACGTTTCAGGTAGCCTACCACAAGCTTCCCACAATAAATTGAGGGAATGTTGACCCATTCCTCCTGACAGAGCTGGTGTAATGGAGTCAGGATTGTAGGTCTCCTTGCTCATACAAGCTTTTTCAGTTCTGCACACACATTTTAGATAGGATTGAGGTCAGGGCTTTGTGATGGCCACTCCAATAACTTGACTTTGTTGTCCTTAAGCCATTTTCCCACAACTTTGGAAGTATGCTTGGGATCATTGTCCATTTGGAAGACCCATTTGTGACCAAGCATCAACTTCCTGACTGATGTCTTGAGCTGTTGCTTCAATATCTCCACATCATTTTCCTTCCTCATGATGCCATCTATTTTGTGAAGTGCTCCAGTCCCTCCTGCAGCAAAGCACCCTCACAACATGATGCTGCCACCCCAGTGCTTCACGGTTGGGATGGTGTTTTTTGGCTTGCAAGCCTCCCCCTTTTTCCTCAAAACATAACAATGGTCATTATGGCAAAAAAGTTAGATTTTTGGTTTCATAAGACCAGAGGACAGTTCTCCAAAAAGTACGATCTTTGTCTCCATGTGCAGTTGCAAACCGTAGTCTGGCTTTTTTATGGCGGTTTTGGAGCAGTGGCTTCTTCCTTGCTGAGCGGCCTTTCAGGTTATGTCAATCTATAACTCATTTTACTGTGGATATAGATACTTTTGTACCTGTTTCCTCCAGCATCTTCACAAGGTGCTTTGCTGTTGTTCTGTGATTGATTATACTTTTTATTTTTTATTTTTTTATAATTGTGTGCTATTGCCAATCTGATTCCACGCTCCAAGACTGCTTCCATCACGTGGACTGGGATATGTTTCGTGTTGCGTCAAACAACAACATTGATGAATACGCTGATTCGGTGAGCGAGTTCATTAGAACGTGCGTTGAAGATGTCGTTCCCATAGCAATGATTAAAACATTCCCAAACCAGAAACCGTGGATTGATGGCAGCATTCGCATGAAACTGAAAGCGCGAACCACTGCTTTTAATCAGGGCAAGGTGACCGGAAACATGACTGAATACAAACAGTGTAGCTATTCCCTCCGCAAGGCAATCAAACAAGCTAAGCGTCAGTATAGTGACAAAGTAGAATCGCAATTCAACAGCTCAGACACAAGAGGTATTTGGCAGGGTCTACAGTCAATCACAGATTACAAAAAGAAAACCAGCCCAGTCACGGACCAGGATGTCTTGCTCCCAGGCAGACGAAATAACTTTTTTGCCCGCTTTGAGGACAATACAGTGCCACTGACACGGCCTGCAACCAAAACATGCGGACTCTCCTTCACTGCAGCTGAGGTGAGTAAAACATTTAAATGTGTTAACTCTCGCAAGGCTGCAGGCCCAGACGGCATCCCCAGCCGCGCCGTCAGAGCATGCGTAGACCAGCTGGCTGGTGTGTTTACGGACATATTCAATCAATCCTTATAGTAGTCTGCTGTTCCCACATGCTTCAAGAGGGCCACCATTGTTCCTGTTCCCAAGAAAGCTAAGGTAACTGAGCTAAACGACTACTGCCCGTAGCACTCACTTCCGTCATCATGAAGTGCTTTGAGAGACTAGTCAAGGACCATATCACCTCCACCCTACCTGACACCCTAGACCCACTACAATTTGCTTACCGCCCAAATAGGTCCACAGACGATGCAATCTCAACCACACTGCACACTGCCCTAACCCATCTGGACAAGAGGAATACCTATGTGAGAATGCTGTTCATCGACTACAGCTCAGCATTTAACACCATAGTACCCTCCAAACTCATCATCAAACTCGAGACCCTCGAGTCCCCAGCCCTGTGCAACTGGGTACTAGACTTCCTGACGGGCCGCCCCCAGGTGGTGAGGGTAGGTAAGAACATCTCCACCCCGCTAATCCTCAACACTGGGGCCCCACAAGGGTGCGCTCTGAGCCCTCTCCTGTACTCCCTGTTCACCTACGACTGCGTGGCCACGCACGCCTCCAACTCAATCATCAAGTTTGCGGACGACACAACAGTGGTAGGCTTGATTACCAACAACGACGCGACGGCCTACAGGGAGGAGGTGAGGGCCCTCGGAGTGTGGTGTCAGGAAAATAACCTCACACTCAACGTCAACAAAACTAAGGAGATGATTGTGGACTTCAGGAAATAGCCGAGGGAACACCCCCCTATCCACATCGATGGGACAGTAGTGGAGAGGGTAGTAAGTTTTAAGTTCCTCGGCGTACACATCACAGACAAACTGAATTGGTCCACACACACAGACAGCATCGTGAAGAAGGCGCAGCAGCACCTCTTCAACATCAGGAGGCTGAAGAAATTTGGCTTGTCATCAAAAGCACTCACAAACTTCTACAGATGCACAAACGAGAGCATCCTGTCGGGCTGTATCACCGCCTGGTACGGCAACTGCTCCGCCCACAACCGTAAGGCTCTCCAGAGGGTAGTGAGGTCTGCACAACGCATCACCGGGGGCAAACTACCTGCCCTCCAGGACACCTACACCACCCGATGTCACAGGAAGGCCATAAAGATCATCAAGGACAACAACCACCCGAGCCACTGCCTGTTCACCCCGCTATCATCCAGAAGGCGAGGTCAGTACAGGTGCATCAAAGCTGGGACTGAGAGACTGAAAAACAGCTTCTATCTCAAGACCATCAGACTGTTAAACAGCCACCACTAACATTGAGTGGCTGCTGCCAACACACTGACTCAACTCCAGCCACTTTAATAATGGGAATTGATGGGAATTGATGTAAAATATATCACTAGCCACTTTAAACAATGCTACTTAATATAATGTTTACATACCCTACATTACTCATCTCATACGTATATACTGTACTCGATACCATCTACTGCATCTTGCCTATGCCGCTCTGTCCCATCACTCATTCATATATCTTTATGTACATTTTCTTTATCCCTTTACACTTGTGTGTATAAGGTAGTAGTTTTGGAATTGTTAGTTAGATTACTCGTTGGTTATTACTGCATTGTCGGAACTAGAAGCACAAGCATTTCGCTACACTCGCATTAACATCTGCTAACCATGTGTATGTGACAAATACATTTGATTTGATTTGTACAGATGAACGTGGTACCTTCAGGCGTTTGTAAATTGCTCGCAAGGATCAACCAGACTTGTGGAGGACTACAATTCTTTTCTGAGGTCTTGGCTGATTTCTTTTGATTTTCCCATGATGTCAAGCAAAGAGGCACTGAGTTTGAAGTTTAGGCCTTGAAGAACATCCACAGGTACACCTCCAACTGACTCAAATGATGTCAATTAGCCTATCAGAAGCTTCTGAAGCCATGACATCATCTTCTGGAATTTTCCAAACTGTTTAAAGGCAGTCAACTTAGTGTTTGTAAACTTCTGACCCACTGGAATTGTGATACAGTGAATTATCAGTGAAACAATCTGTCTGTAAACAATTGTTGGAAAAAATGATTTGCGTCATGCACAAAGTAGATGTCTTAGCCAACCTGCCAAAACTATAGTTTGTTAACAAGAAATGTGTGGAGTGGTTTGAAAAAGGAGTTTTAATGACTCCAAGCTAAGTGTATGTAAACTTCCGACAGTTTTGTGAGCGCACTGTGTGTATTGTGTGTAGCCACACAGATGCATGCTAAAAACATTGTTCTCACCCCTTACTTGGATGCTGGAATATTATGTTTGTGGTAATAGTGAAGATTGTCCGAAGTATGCCATTTGTTTTGATGTCTACGCCTTTGGAAATTAATCTACAGACTATTGGCTGTTCTTTACCACTTTGATTGTATGTGAAACTACACTTTGTACATGTAGGCGTATTGCATATTCCCCCAGGCAATTAAAGAAATGCATTCAATTGTACACTGTGCACATTTTGGTAACATTTGAATAAAATATAATACAATAGTTGAATTTCATAGCTCCCAAAATAAAGGATCAGTCCCATGTGCCTGCAATATTTTTGTATTATTTATTCCGCTGAATTTAGTCAATTATTAAGGATTTCGACAGTGCGAAGCAGTGGATTATCTCAAGTCAATTATAGCTCGTGAATAATTGAAGAGTGATGAACGGTATTCAGATAGTATGCTGTGTCATGTGTCAGCAAAGCAAGATGAGAATATGCTTCTCGCTATTTGTAACAATTTATTTCTCCATTGCGATGCTTTGATGGTGAAATTGATCAAGCTCTTTATAGAAAACAGATATCAGCAGTTTCCATATATATTTGTTCCTCTGTCCCAACAGACACCCCAAAAAAGGGTGGTTACTGAGAGAAATTGAACAAACAACATTCTCCCTTGTAGAAAAACACAAAAACTTGTTTTGTAATGTATTTCTTCTCCCTAGTTACATTTTTCCATCATGTATCTCTCGCTATCCCCCTCTCCCTCCATCTTTAGGATGGATCTAAAAACAAGACTTCAGTTTGAACACTGACTTGTTTATTACATTTTTTAAATTTCACCTTTATTTAACCAGGTAGGCCAGTTGAGAACAAGTTCTCAATTACAACTGCGACCTGGCCAAGATAAAGCAAAGCAGTGCGACACATACAACTACACTGAGTTACACATGGAATAAACAAACATACAGTCAATAACACAATAGAAAAGTCTATATACAGTGTGTGCAAATGAGGTAAGATTAGGGAGGTAAGGCAATATATAGGCCTTGGTGGCGAAGTAATTTCAATTTAGAAATTAAACACTGGCGTGATAGATGTGCAGAAGATGAATGTGCAAGTAGAGATGCTGGGGCGCAATTTTCTTTATAACAATATGGGGATGAGGTAGTTGGATGGGCTATTTACTGGTGGGCTATGCACAGGTGCAAAGATCTGTAATCTGCTCTGACAGCTGATGCTTAAAGTTAGTGAGGGAGATATGAGTCTCCAGCTTCAGAGATTATTTTCAATTCGTTCCAGTCATTGGCAGCAGAGAACTGAAAGGAAAAGCAGCCAAATTAGGAATTGACTTTGGGGGTGACCAGTGAAACATACCTGCTGGAACGCGTGCTACGGGTGGGTGCTGCTATGGTGACCAGTGAGCTGACATAAGGTGGGGCTTTACGTAACAAAGACTGATCTGACCTCTGAGGTCAAAGTGTGTCTTCACCACATGGAATGGATCAAAACAGAGCACTAAGTGACCCTCTCTCTCTCGTACACAGAGGAGAGTAGATAGAGTTACTTGGTTGTCAAGGCATTTACAGGAAATGCTCAAAACCCTAGCACCCTGCTCATAGAGGAAGTGAATACTACCAGTTAGAGTTGGGGTCAATTCCATTTTAGTTAGAAATGTCAATTAAATTGGAGAATGTATGTTGAATAATATTAGAATGTCAACAATCTTCAAGCTATGGAATTGGAATTGAATTAGACTGTGTCGTGTCTTTACTATCATTAAATGAAGACTTTTAGTTTTTATCAAAGATTCTCTGTAATTAGTATTACGCGATCAAACTGATTAATCATGTAACTGTAATTTACTAAGAAGTCGTGGCACCAAGGAAAATATTCAGATTACAAAATTATAATTTCCCAATATAACCTTTCAGATATTTTCATATCTGATCAATAGTCTTCTGATTAATGAATTATTTATTTTACATCACGTTAGTCTCATTCCAAACGTCGTAAATTGTTGGTTATCTGCACAAACCGAGTCTTCACTATGAGTCATCCATACATCAATTGTCTTAAATCATTTATTACTAACTAAGTCATTCACAGAAATGCACACACAAACACAGTAAATATGGTTGCAAGAAATTATAGGGAAATGTGGGCTAAACCAGCATGGCGGTTTGTTAGACAAAAGGGGAAGTGGGGGTCGACTAAGAAGACACTACAGAGTTAATAATTATAACAATTTAAATGCTAATCCTTTACACATGAACGCTTACTCATTCGGGAACAATTGCAATCAATATATATATTTACGCTCAGTGTGTCGTCTTGATCGCTGTTGAAAAGTTTGTTTCTTTTGTAGAATGACCCGTCTCTCTCTCTGTGTCGTGGTTTATAGAGGATAGTTCAGAGTGACATTCATTCATGTTGTTGTAGAATGTATGTTTCGGCAGTTGTCGTTCTTCATGTTCAATGATACCGAATTCCTAGCTGCAGACTAGTAATAAATATCAAATACTTGTTCTTATTCTGTCGGTATCGATAGTCGAAGAGTTTAAACACGTGGTATGGTTAAAGGATTCAGCAATGGTCTGCAACCTTTGTCCTCTCGTGATTGAGAGAAACATGGTCTACTGAGAATTTCTCAAAGTTGGGTTTTATTTGGAATTGCAGAAAAGGAGCTGTCCCAGGATGCCTGACCCTAACTGGGCTCATGGGCTGTCCTCTGATTTAGTTAAACTCAAAAGGGAATTGGAGGTTCCTTCATTAAACAGTCCAAAATCACATTACACAATTTTACAAACAGTATCATACTCACTCATTCATCTAATACAACAATTAGATGTAAACCTCATATCTGAGGCTATTATATAAACAGCGTTATGGTAACGTGGCCACACCATCTCCCATGAGCTTCCCCAAGTTGTAACAAACGGACCAGTTCGTAGCTGGATTCTTCACTGATCTTTTATACCTTCTCCGGAATGTAAACGTTGTTCAGACCTCAAGTTCTGTGAGGTGGAAGAAATTCCTTTGTTCTCTATGAAACTTCACTCTGTCTCTATACTGTGTGGCCATGAGGAGATCCTCTCCTCAGGAATTTACGACCTCTCTCTGACCACAGCAGCCTAGTTGAAAGAAGCAAGGGGAGGCAGGGAGAGGGGGATGTGGCTTGCTGTACCCAAAGAGGACAACGTCATGACAACTGTTTGGACTGTTTGAATTGGAGTTGAATTGGAATTGTAAAATATTTATATAATAGGAATTTAATTGGAATTAAATATCTGTACATTTCCAAGTTAATGGAATTAATTCACTTATTATAGAAAATGTACTGCAGGATTTGCTTAAAATAATTTCAACTTGTATTTATATATTTTCAGTATAGCTAGGCTACATGAATAATGAAATGATCAGCCTGAAAGACTGAGGGAATTGAATTAGAATTTGTGGAATTGTTGGGGATAATATTGAATTGGGAATTACATTTTTGGAATTCACCTAACATTGGAATTGAGACAATTCAATTCGTCTCTGAACTCAAAGACTGACCTAGAATTTGCTGCCAGTAGCTCTGTTTCAATATCGACACTTCCAACATAAGCCAGAAGCCATTGGAAGTACCCCACAGCTGCCACCAATGTAGTTGGAGAGAGTGAGAACAACTAAAGGGGGACTCGATCTTACAAGTGCTTTAACACCTGTACCACAAAAGCCTGGGCCTTGCATAGTAGAACAGTCTAATGTACTCTTACATATACAACTTATTTGAAGCAATGCATTGGACTTACAGTGGTATGCTAATAAAGGCATTGGTACTTGGCCATTGGTTAAGATGGACAGGATGTGGGATACAGCAGGAGGGAAGGGTCACAATGACCCTTTGTGACTCAAAAAGTCTCACTGACGCAGTAGCCCTTGGTAGATGGTAAACATTTTTTAAAAGGCTGGAAGAAAGGCTTTACAAAAGTGGCCCAACTGAGAATCTGATTGACTAATGTGGTGGATTTCAGTGAGCGTTATGTGGGGAAACGCTTTAAAATCTCTAGAAGTGAGGAAACGTGTGACAGGGTATTAGCCAAAAAACCTTCAAAAACCTATCGCAGCAAGCTGTAGAAGGACACTATCAGGAAAAAGCGCTCTTCATCCTGTTCAGTCATTTGGTTCTCAGCAAGCTTACTACTAAGTGACAAACTCTTATTGAGAGTCGGAACAGGGAGAGAAATTACGATTTTTATGTGATGGGAGGGGGGAGTCCTATTGGAATTTCAAAGTCCCGTAAAAGCGTGCAGCTCGCAGATAGCAGAAAGAATTCCTTTACTCAGGACAGTACATGGGAGAGAGGATTTAGAACTGGTGGGTATAATCTATGGATTAATAAAGTGTTATCACATATATTTCCTCTTTCCCAGTTCTTTAATCCTTCGTCGCCTTTAAATCATACATGCACAAGCATATAGACAAACGCACACAGCGCACACAAGTCTCACACGTCTCACACACACAGCATGCACACAGTACTCATATCTCACAATGTATGCGCACGTTCGGCGCCACACGTTGAGGTACTGTCAGTGCCAATTCCATAGGATAACTTTGCATGTCATTGAATTCAACAATAACACTCTAGAGATAAACCCATTGGTTTTCATCTGTGTGCCAAGTCGGCAGCAGCAATCTATCGGTTGTGCCGATGTAAGAGCGAAATGATCTAAAATAGATCATGTCAAAGTAAAAAAAAGAAGTGAATTGAAAATCTGTTAATTTACTTCTTCAGCAGGGGTGAAATGTAACCACAGGTTTAGCGCTGATTGAAGATTCAGGGTGTGACTTTCTATGACAATGGTGACTCGTATAATAAAAGCATTTCACAACCAAGCTACTGACCACCTGTGAAGGCTGGCAGTCTGACACTAAAGTGAATGTGTTTGAGATACGTTAGAAATAAGTTGAAGCTATGTCTGGAATTTGGATGAGAGCTTGAGGCCCTTCACTTTCAGGGGTTTAGATGGAGAGCTACTTTGAGCAACAGTGACCTCACCCCTCATCCATGTTCTACAGGTCAACACACAGACCCTGCTAGTCCACGCTATGACTCACTTTACCTCTCCAGATCTGATGCTACTAATGTGCGCTGTAATGTGTCTCAGCGACACTGCATTCCTGATGTGTGTGATATAAGAGGAATCCAATCTTCGGGCCACTCTTTTTATTTTCCTTTTTTTCCAGGAATATAAGTTAAACAATATGGCTGCCAATCTTGGAGACAGGAGTAACGATTCAGGGAGGTATGTGAACTTGAGACCAGAAAGACCTCAACCCAGTTCTTATGTTTCAAAACAAGTAAAGTATAGCATGGATGAAAACAGATGAATTCATCATCATAAGTTTAGGTTCTCAAAATCATTTATTTGAGGATATTGATTTTCAGTGACGTACAAAGGTTCAGAGTTGATTAAAAAAATATGTCAAAGCTTAATAGTTTGGGATAGGGGGCAGCATTTTCACGTTTGGATGAAAAGCGTGCCCAGACTAAACTGCCTGCTACTCAGTCCCAGTTGCTAATATATGCATATTATTAGTAGATTTGGATAGAAAACACTGAAGTTTCTAAAACTGTTTGAATGATGTCTGCGAGTATAACAGAACTCATATGGCAGGGGAAAACCTGAGAAAAATCCAACCAGGAAGTGGGAAATCTGACGTTTGTAGTTATTCAACACTTGGCCTATCGAAAGAGTCTATGGGGTCAAATTGCACTTCCTAAGGCTTCCACTAGATGTCAACATTCTTTAGAATCTTGTTTCAGGCTTCTACTGTGAAGGAGGGGGGAATGAGGGCTGAATGAGTCAGTGGTCTGGTAGAGTGCCATGAACTCGTGACGAGTGTTCAAGTGAGAGTTAGCTTGAGTTCCATTGCATTTCTGAAGACAAAAGGAGTTCTCCGGTTGGAACATTATTGACGATTTATGATAAAAACATCCTAAAGATTGATTCTGTACACCGTTTGACATGTTTCGACGGACTGTAACGGAAATGTTTGACTTTTCGTCTGCTCGTGCGTCATGAATTTGGATTACTGGGCTGAACGCATTAACAACCAGGAGGTATTTGGACATAAAGATTAACTTTATCGAACAAATCAAACATGTATTGTGGAACTGGGATTCCTGGGAGTGCATTCTGATGAAGACCATCAAAAGTAAGTGAATATTTATAATGCTATTTCTGACTTCTGTTGACTCCAACATGGCGGATATCTGTTTGGCTTGATTTGTTGTCTGAGTGCCATACTCAGATGATTGCATGATTTGCTTTTTCCATTACGTTTTTTAAAAATCTGACACAGCAGTTGCATTAAGGAGAAGTATATCTTTAATTCTGTGAATAACAGTTGTATCTTTTATCAATGTTTATTATGAGTATTTCTGTAAATTGATGTGGTTCTCTGCAAAATCACTGGATGTTTTGGAAGCAAAACATTACTGAACGTAATGTGCCAATGTAAACTGAGATTTTTGGATATAAATATGCATTTTATTGAACAAAACATACATGTATTGTGTAACATGATGTCCTATGAGTGTCACCTGATGAAGATCATCAAAGGTTAGTTATTAATTGTATCTATATTTCTGCTTTTTGTGACTCCTCTCTTTGGCTGGGAAAATGGCTGTGTGTGTTTTTGTGACTTGGCTCTGACCTAACATAATCATATGTTGTGCTTTCACAGTAAAGCCTATTTGAAATCGGACATGATGGGTAGAGTTTATCTTTCATTTGGTGTATTGCACTTGTTAATGTATGAAAGTTACACATTTCAAAAAAATATTCTGCCTTTTCAGCGGAATGTTGTCAAGGGGTGGAACCCCTAGCCGTAAGAAGATTAAAGAGCAAAAATGATAAAGATGGGGTAAGATTGAAAATAGTTTTTCTATACTTACAGTGGGGCAAAAAAGTGTTTAGTCAGCCACCAATTGTGCAAGTTCTCCCACTTATTAAAAAGATGAGAGAGGCCTGTAATTTTCATCGTAGGTATACTCCAACTATGACAGACAAAATGAGAGAAAAAATCCAGAAAATCACATTGTAGGATTTTTTATGAAGTTATTTGCAAATTATGGTGGAAAATAAGTATTTGGTCAATAACAAAAGTTTATCTCAATACTTTGTTATATACACTTTGATGGCAATGACAGAGGTCAAACGTTTTCTGTACATCTTCACAAGGTTTTCACACACTGTTGCTGGTATTTTGGCCCATCCATGGGATCATTGTCATGCTGAAAGACCCAGCCACGTTTCATCTTCAATGCCCTTGCTGATGGAAGGAGGTTTTCACTCAAAATCTCACGATACATGGCCCCATTCAATCTTTCCCTTACACGGATCAGTCGTCCTGGTCCCTTTTCAGAAAAACAGACCCAAAGCATGATGTTTCCACCCCCATGCTTCACAGTAGGTATCGTGTTCTTTGGATGCAACTCAGCCTTCTTTGTCCTCCAAACACGACGAGTTGAGTTTTTACCAAAAAGTTATATTTTGGTTTTATCTGACCATATGAAATTCTCCCAATCTTCTTCTGGATCGTTCAAATGCTCTCTAGCAAACTTCAGACGGGCGTGGACATGTACTGGCTTAAGCAGGGGGACACGTCTGGCACTGCAGGATTTAAGTCCCTGGCGGCGTAGTGTGTTACTGATGGTAGGCTTTGTTACTTTGGTCCCAGCTCTCTGCAGGTCATTCACTAGGTCCCCCCGTGTGGTTCTGGGATTTTTGCTCACCATTATTGTGATCATTTTGACACCACGGGGTGAGATCTTGCGTGGAGCCCCAGATCGAGGGAGATTATCAGTGGTCTTGTATGTCTTCCATTTCCTAATAATTGCTCCCACAGTTGATTTCTTCAAACCAAGCTGCTTACCTATTGCAGATTCACCAGCCTGGTGCAGGTCTACAATTTTGTTTCTGGTGTCCTTTGACAGCTCTTTGGTCTTGGCCATAGTGGATTTGGAGTGTGACTGTTTGAGGTTGTGGACAGGTGTCTTTTATACTGATAACAAGTTCAAACAGGTGCCATTAATACAGGTAACGAGTGGAGGACAGAGGAGCCTCATAAAGAAGAAGTTACAGGTCTGTGAGAGCCAGAAATCTTACTTGTTTGTCGGTGACCAAATACTTATTTTCCACCATAATTTTCAAATAAATTAATAAAAAATCCTACAATGTGATTTTCAGGATTTTTTTTCTCATTTTGTCTGTCATAGTTGAAGTGTACTTATGATGAAAATTACAGGCCTCTCTCGTCTTTTTAAGTAGGAGAATTTGCACAATTGGTGGCTGACTAAATACTTTTTTGCCCCACTGTATGTTGGTGTTTAGGTTCATGTTTAGGTCAGTCTGATGTTCCAGATAGTTCTCTTGCGGCTTCCAGACACAGTTTCTGAACTCCAGGGTTAATAAGTCAAGGCGAAGAAACAAGAGTTTTACAAATCCTCCCTCAGAGGTTTGAAACTGATAAATACTGCATGGTTGGAAAAGTCTTCAGAGGTTTGGTAGGAAAGTCATGAACTGATAACATTGACAGGCTCTGAACCGTTGCACTTCATTCAGAGGAAGGGGAAATGTCACTGGCCCCCAGCACACCATTCTACAGAGGAACCTGGTCTGTTTCAACAGAACCCAAAATACTGAGCTATACAGTACAACCCCAGAGAGAGGGAGAAGGGCACAGTACACACTCCAAATACATATATTCGTATTAAATGTGTGAATTCCTTCATTACAATAGAGTCATGAACTCATGAGGCTATTTCAAACACATTACCAAAAGCCATTTTGACAATATTTGACCCAGCTACCGTGTCTGGCTGTCTGAGTCCGTCGTCACCTGACATTTGTGATATGTCAACCAAATGTCAAGCAAGGATCAGACAGTCAAGAACGCTGCAATCAGCCACCCTTCAAAAACCAGAGTGAATAGAAAACATCGCCAGCTTGGACCTTTGCTTTGGTCAGACCACCAAAACATCAAATCAGAACAACAAGGCCTGGTTAAATTTCATGCTACATTGTCAAAGGCCAAAATGATAAGATCTGTAAATACTCTGTGCAGGTGGCTGAGCAATCACAATACAACCATTTTTAAAAAATTCCATGATAACAATAGCACTGGCCATAGGATAAGTCACAGGGGAATCAATGCTGTGTATTGAGTACTCGTTGTCTCTTTCAATTTATCCACAGGAATGCCCTGAAGATTTCACTTGAAGCGTGGTAGCTAACTAATGTTTTATTCAAGACGAGAGCTATCTTCAAATGTTCAAATAGTCTCTTCCACCCACTTTCCCCCCCATGCTCAAGTAGTGCCCAAGTAGGAAAAGAGGATCAAACTAATAGCAGCGAGGGTAGTAAAACCATAATGAAATTCTTGGAATAGGCTCTTTGTTTTTCAAAACAAACTCTCTGCATCCCAAACAGCACCCTATTCCCTTAAAGTGCACTACTTTGGACCAGGGCACTATATAGGGAATAGGGTGCCATTTAGGACGCACACAGTTTTCAAACGTAATTTAAATTCTGGCCCCCACTTAATGTGGAATTATGACATGTTTAGGCTTCTGTTAAATGAAACTCCCTTACAAACAGTAGCGTTTTTCCCCTAATGTTTCATTGCATGCTGTTTCTAGATCAAAATTAAATCCAATTAAGCTCTGTTTAAATGTTTAAGTAATACTACTTGAATTTACAATTCTCCCAGGCCTGTTAATGATTGGTTGAAACAACATGTAAAAAATGCTTTTGTGGAGTATACACTATATGATTTGGCAGTAGGTTTCAAGGCCTGTTCAGGGAATTAGTTGATGTTTAAACATTCAAGAGTGATGAGTCATAACTGCTCACATGGAATATAAGTAATCTGTTCAGTTCATTTCTATTCCAGGATGGTTTAACAACTGACAAGCAATTTACTCATTTGTTCTGAGTAAATGATGAGTGAAATGGAACACAGATATGGGATTGCATATTTAAGCAAAAAGGCACGGGGGGGGGTGTGGTATATGGCCAATATACCATGACTAAGGAATGTTCTTATGGCACGAGGCATCGTGGAGTGCCTGGACACAACCCTTAGCGGTGGTATATTGGCCATATACCACAAATCCCCGAGGTGCCTTATTGCTATTATAAACTGGTTACCAACGTAATTAGAGCAGTAAAAATAAATGTTTTGTCATACCCGTGGCATACGGACTGATATACCACGGCTGTCAGCCAATCAGCATTCAGGGCTGAAACCACACAGTTTATAATTAAGTTTAGTCATACTTTGGAAAGGAATGACATAGGTATTTGGGTATAAGATATCTGAGAAAGGATTCCTTCCGATAGGTGTATACTGTATATTACCCATTCTATGAGCTTATAAGGTAGGCCTATACTAAGCGGGTAACAAATTTGGAGGCACCACTGGGATACTGCTGCGTTAATCCCGTTATGATTACATCCCAAATGGCACCCTATTCCCTATATAGAGCAATACATTTGATTAGGGTCCATAGGGCTCTGGTCAAAAGTAGAGCACTGTGTAGGGTGCTATTTGGGACACAGTCGTAAACCTCCCCAGGAACTTACTCAGGGCACTGGGAACACGAGTAATTCATTTAAAACAAACTGCAAGACAATAGCCTCCATCCACCACTGGCTAAATCCTAAAGCTATGCCTCACCAAGGTACAGAATCATGTTGTACTCTTAAAATAAAAATGACGTAGCGAGGTATAAATCAGGGATGCTATCTGTGCCCTTCTCTTTTTGACCTTGAAGTCTAGGAGCATCCTCTGTCTCAATGGCCCCCTCCCATAAATAAGGGCTCTCTCTGTCATCCCCTCCTCAGGTCTGGAAGCTTTATGGCGTCCATAATTGAGGCTGTTTTACCTCAGCGTAGCTGAAAGGTGATGACATTATCAAAGCTTTATTTCCTATCAACCACAGCTATTTTCAGCCCTGTTCTCCTCTTCTCTGATAAGGACTCACGTGGTGAATGTCAAATGACTGCCTCCGGATGTACTTAGCACGGGGAGGGCTTACAAATCAATAAGTTCTAGATGCACAAAAGATTAACTCCTTTAACAGGAGTCATATTGTCTTTCAGATTAAGGGCTGATCATCGTCCAAGAGAACATCAAGAGAGGCAGAGATAAAACAGGAACAATTTAAGTAGCAGTTCTCATAAACACACTGCTTAATCTCTGTTTATTTCGCCGTCATTTTAGTCATTTTAAATTTTAAAAGCCTTCAGTATTTATATGCTATCCTCTCTGTATGTTTCAGTTTCACATGAAAGCAAGGTGGGACTGGATTCTACACTCATGAGCCTTAGGTGTGCCCGGCCAAATTCAAATTGATGTAATTTACCGAAAGAGTACGTTCAGTCATGCAATTTTGCAAAATGGTCTACTTCCAGAGAAAATATGTCAAACCAGCGTGCCTTCTTATTACCCTTTTCTTCCTTTAGCTTGAAAAGAATGTGTCAGAGAGCAGTTTTGAGGCTCACCATGAAATTTCAAATGGCATCGGGCCTACCAAAATATCCAGAGGGGGAGTTTGCATGCACTGTCACTTGAATTACACTGAAAGGTACTTATACTCCGCAACATATGTGGGGTGAACTAGCCCACCCTGGTCAACTAACTTGGCACGTTCCCACACAAGATACCAAAGATTACATTTGTACCAGAACCTCTACTATGTAGCACCTGGTAAATACAGAGCTTCAGCCTAGTGTTAAAAATGGTCAAGTATCCCAAATATATCCCCAATGGTGCCAGGTGGGACTGTGGGGTATAGAGTGCAGAGTTATTTTTGGAGTAGGCCTACTTGAACTGATTCAGGTTGGCTGTAATGCACTTTTTAAATGAGTGCTCTCTACTTTGGAACTGATGGATGGATGGCAGGATGGGAGCCTGTGCCAAATGGACACAGTCTCCGGTGGTTCAGAGAAAAGCGTCATTGTTGTTTCATTCTCGCCTCCCACGTTGGTGGCTTCTGGGTCTGTTCCATGGCTGCTGCTGGGCTATTCAGCTCTCTGGCTTCCAAGGTCTGACACACACATCTTAGCAGAGACCTAGGCTCTGTCCCAAATGGCACCCTATTCCCTAGCCCCATGGACCCTGGTCAAAAGTAGTGCACTATAAAGGGAGTAGGGGGCCATTTAGGACACAGTCCCAGAGGTGCTCCAAAATAGAGATTTCCTTGTGCTGCCTCTCAGGGGCCTGCTCTTGTTTAGAGTAATATTGGGGTTTATTTAGTCTGCTATGCTACCCTTTATGAAGTGTGACAATCTGAATTTGGTTACTTTCCAAGATGACACTTTTGACAACAGTATATCATCGTATCACTATGCATAATAGTTTATAATGGTGGCAGAACCTTCTAGTGACTGCATTAATCACAGACACGTGTCTCAGTCCCTTTTCACCATTCTTATACCACCTCAGTCCACGGAAGAACAAATGTATATAGGCTGCCTTGTCTTCATAAAACCTTTTTGTATTTAGGGTTACAGAATTGACCAACATGTAAGGACAGTCCTCCAATGAGTATTCCACTACACAGATGTCTTTCACATGACAAACCAGCCCCTGTATGCAAAGCCACAAATCTAGCTGCCATCATGAAGCCTTATCACTGTCAGAGTTAGATATATATGAGCAAATGAGAAAACAATCTCAGCAGACGAAGCTATCCTCTGATTAAAACATATGGAATTTAACACACAAACATACACACTCTCACACGCACACACACGCGCTTGCACATGATGGAGAACAACTCCCTGTTCACCCATGACTGTGTGGTCCGATCAAAACACAAGTTACAGAAGACAGCAGAGAGAGCAGCCCCCCCACGACGACGACATAACATCAGCCTACTGAGTATCATTGTGTTTTGGTACAACAGAAGTACAGTACCAGTCAAATGTTTGGACACACCTACTCATTCAAGGGTTTTTTCCTTTTACTAGTTTCTACATTGTAGATTAATAGTGAAGACATCAAAACTATGAAATAACACATATGGAATCATGTAGTACCCAAAGAAGTGTTAAACAATAATTTTAGATTTTAGATTCTTCAAAGTAGCCACCCTTTGCCTTGATGACAGCTTTACACACTCTTGGCATTCTCTCAACCAGCTTCATGAGGTAGTCATTCTGGAATGCATTTCAATTAACAGGTGTGCCTTGTTTAAAAGATTATTTGTGGAATTTCCTTCCTTCTTAAAACGTTTGAGCCAATCAGCTGTGTTGTGAAAAGGTAGGAGTGGCATATAGAAGATAGCCCTATTTGGTAAAATACCAAGTCTATATTATGGCAAGAACAGCTCAAATAAGCAAAGAGAAACAACAGTCCATCATTACGTTAAGACATGAAGGTCAGTCAATGTGGAAAATGTCAAGAACTTTTAAAGTTTCTTCAAGTGCAGATGCAAAAAACATCAAGCGATTTAATGGACCACCACAGGAAAGGAAACCCCAGAGGTACCTCTGCCGCAGAAGATAAGTTCAATAGAGTTACCAGCCTCAGAAATTGCAGCCCAAATAAATGCAGACACATCAACATCAACTGTTCAGAGGAGACTTCGTGAATCAGGCCTTCATGGTCGAATTACTGCAAAGAAACCACTACTAAAGGACACCAATAAGAAGAAGAATCATGAGCAATGGACATTAGACCAGTGGAAATCTGTCCTTTAATGAGATCAAATTTTAGATTTTTGGTTCCACCCGCCGTGTCTCTGTGAGAACGGATGATCTCCGAATGTGTAGTCCCCACCGTGAAGCATGGAAAAGGAGGTGTGATCATGTGGGGCATCATTTCTGGTAACACTGTCTGTGATTTATGTAGGATTCAAGGCACACTTAACCAGCATGGCTACCACAGCATTCTGCAGCGGTATGCCATTCTATCTGGTTTGCACTCAGTGGGACAATCATTTGTTTTTCAACAGGATAATGACCCAATACACCTCCAGGCTGTGTCAGGGCTATATGACCAAGAAGGAGAGTGATGGAGTGCTGCATCAGATGACCTGGCCTTAACAATCACCTGACCTCAACCCAAATGAGATGGTTTGGGATGAGTTGGACCGCAGAGTGAAGGAGAAGCAGCCATCAAGTGCTCAGCATACGTGGGAACTCCTTCAAGACAGTTGGAAAGGAATCCATCGTGAAGCTGGTTGAGAGAATGTCAACAGTGTACAAAGCGGTCATCAAGGCAAAGGGCGGCTACTTTGAAGTATCTAAATATTTTTATTTGTGGAACGTATGCATCAAGTTGTATGTGTAGACTTGACCGAAAGTAGCAAAATGTGAATGTTGAACTTTTGTTGCACACATATCCAGTAAAAAACAAATGTGTGATTACATAATTTTAAAAAGTGTTTAAATGTTCAGAAAGTGTTTAAATATCCAGTATAAAAAAATGTGTGTGATTACGTTGTTTTATTAATTTATTTGCAGAGTAGCATAAATATTATTTATTCAATGACAGCTTCACATTTATTGTGGCAATACAATTTCCCTCCAAAATGCACAGTTTTTGAGGGAATTGCAATAATAAATAGTGAAGATAGTGGAGAATAGGCTCTTTCAACAATGAGACCAACGTTGAGGAAGGTGGTCTTGATCGCGCTGTTGGACCTGGACCAGCCTCGCCGAAAGTGCAGGTCTGTGTGGGTCTAGGGATGGTTGAAGTCCCGAAAGCATGGGTGTTCCACAATCTCATTCAAGAGCTTTGACTGTTTGTAGAGGAATTCTGATGCTTCCTTTGTCTGGACCGAAGCAAGTTCGATCCCCTGCTCCAGATGGTTGGAGCCAGGATCGCCAGGATGGATACCAACTACTGGGAGTCCATCAGCCGAGTTGGACACCTGATAATTTGTCCCCAGTAAAGTAAATTCAAGTGAAATTGTAAAGCCTTTCATGCTGTAATTGATTGATATTAGATATATTTTATGTTAAACCTAGCTAGCTAAAGGGCTCTCTAGTTAATAGTCCCTATGTGACATCAGATGTACTTTTACATAATGTTCATTAAGCCTATTACTATTCCCAAAGTTGGTTTAAAATCATTTTTTAATTATTAAATATTACCAAATGAAAATACAGTTGAGGTGCCTTCTGCCCTGATGAAGGTAGGCTAGTCTTCTTCAGGACCCCTTGTTGTTCAAAACAGTTACTGTCATTCATTACATTCTTATTGGAATCATGTACACTGATGTCCTTCTGCTTTCTCCATAGGGTAACCCTTTTTGGTTCCAGGTAGAGCTCTTTTGGGTTCCATGTAGAACCCTTTGGGGAAAAGGTTCTACATGGAACCCAATTGGGTTCTACATAGAACCAAAAAGTGTTCTTCGAAGGATTTCCCTATGGGGACAGCCATAGATCCCTTTTAGGTTCTAGATAATACCTTTTTTTCTAAGAGTGTAGAGTTGGCCTGGGCTACAGTTTATTGGTACAGTCATGAACTGAATTGTACTGTTTCAAGGCATTGCTAATGATGGTTGATGAGTATTACAATACAATTAGTAAAGCATTATAAACAATGTTAGTAGATCGAATATGTGGGTGGAATTCAAAATATTGATACTTTAAAAAAATTATATTTCAGATTCCTGGCAACAGGGGACTCCTAGAGGACCATCGGATTCAGCTTCCGAGTTGGACGGTCCACTGTGGCAGGCATTGTCCCCTCTGTGGCGCAAGCCATTTAGTAATGTTTGATCGGTGAATACATGTCTAACCCCAAAGAGGAAGAATGGAGGGCCTTCGGTGCTGAGTTCCTGGAGAGGTGGGTCTTCCCCAACTGTCTTGGCTCCATTGATGGGAAACATGTACTTATCCAGGCTTCACTGTGCTCGGGTTCGCTGTTGTAGATGACAACTACGGTTTCTGTGTCGTAGATGTTTGGTGGGACCCTCCGGGACTCTGCCTTCGTCCAGGCACTTCAGGATGGCATCCTGGAGATTCCACCACCTGCATCACTCCCTGGGGCTGAAGACCTGGGACCTGTTCTCCACGTCTTCGTCGGAGACGAGGCCTCCACTTTGAGGCCCAACCTCATGAGGCCCTACGCTGGACGCCAGCTGCCATTGCCAAGGCCTGTAAGGATCTCCAACACATGACTGTCCAGGACAAGGTAAGTTGTTGAATGTGCGTTTGCGAATCTATTGGACAGTGTTTGGTCTCAGCCCCTCAAATGTCGATGCCTGTATTGCTGTAAAAACTAATTTCACTGATATGGGAATAGATTAGCTATGTAGGCCATAACTACATAGGCCTGAACTAAATACACTATTCATTTGCAATGGGGCTACGTTCAATGGTATATCTGACAGATAATATATGCATATGGAGTTATATTAAGTGACAGTTGGGAGTAAAGACCACACCTTAACCCTTTCTTTCTCCCATCAACATCAGTATTAAACACACATGGCATGGTACATCCGTTGAGCAGAAGCTCTAATTAACTTGTTTGGGACTGGGGGGCAATATTGAGTAGCTTGGATAATAAGGTGCCCAGAGTAAACTGCCTGCTACTCCGGCCCAAAAGCTAGAATATGCATATAATTAGTAGATTTGGATAAAAAACAGTCTGAAATTTCAAAAAGCGTTTGAATGATGTCTGTGAGTATAACATAACTCATATGCAGGCAAAAACCTGAGAAAAAAATCCAACCAGGAAGTGGGAAAGCTGAGGTTTGTAGTTTTTCAAGTCATTGCCTATCAAATATACAGTGTCTATGGGGTCGTATTGCACTTCCTTAGGGTTCCACTAGATGTAAACAGTCTTTAGAACTTTGTTTGAGGCTTCTACTGTGAAGAGGAGAGAATGAGAGCTGTTTCAACCAGAGGTCTGACTGAAGGCCATGAGTTGATCACGAGTGTTCTCCGGTTAGAACATTATTGAAGATGTATGATAAAAACATCCTAAAGATTGATTCTACTCATCGTTTAACATGTTTCTACGAACTGTAATATAACTTTTTTGACATTTCGTCTGTACAAGTGATCGCGCATTATGCATTTGGATTACTGGGCTAAACGGGAGAACAAAAAGGAGGTATTTGGACATAAATTATGGACTTTATCGAACAAAACAAACATTTATTGTGGAACTGGGATTCCTGGGAGTGCATTCCGATCAAGATCATCAAAGGTAAGTGAATATTTATAACGCTATTTCTGACTTTTCTAACACCTCTCCTTCTTTGGAAAATGGCTGGATGTTTTTCTGTGACTAGCGCTGACCTAACATAATTGCAAGGTGGTGTGCTTTCGGCGTAAAGCGTTTTTTAAATCTGACACAGCGGTTGCATTAAGGATAAGTTTATCTATATTTCCATGCTTCACACTTGTATCTTTTATCAATGTTTATTAAGAGTATTTCTGTCATTTGATGTGGCTCTCTGCACTTTCACCGGATGTTTGTTTGAGACAATACATTTCTGAACATAACACACCAATTTCAAATTAGGTTTTTTGACATAAAGATGAACTTTATCGAACAAAACACACTGTCACACTCTGACCATAGTTTGCTTTGTATGTTTCTATGTTTTGTTTGGTCAGGGTGTGATCTGAGTGGGCATTCTATGTTGGATGTCTTGTTTGTCTGTTTCTGTGTTAGGGCCTGATATGGTTCTCAATCAGAGGCAGGTGTTAGTCATTGTCTCTGATTGTGAGCCATATTTAGGTAGCCTGTTTTGTGTTGGGTTTTGTGGGTGGTTGTCTCCTGTGTCAGTGTTTGTACCACACGGGACTGTTTCGGGTTTTCACGTTTCTTGTTTTGTAGTTTATTCATGTATAGTTTCATTATTACAGAACCACCTACCAAATCAGGACCAAGCGGCGTGGTGACAGGCAGCGGCAGCAGGAGCAGCGCAAGGAGGACTGGACATGGGAGGAAGAGTTGGACGGAAAAGGACCCTGGGCACAGCCAGGAGAATATCGCCGCCCCAAAGAAGAGCTGGAGGCAGTGAAGGCGGAGAGGCGCTGGTATGAGGAGGCAGCACGGTGGCGTGGATGGAAGCCCGAGAGTCAGCCCCAAAAATGTCTTGGGGGGGCACACAGGAAGTATGGCGAAGCCAGGTTGGAGACCTGCGCCAACTTCCTGTGCTTACTGGAGGGCGAGAGAGACCGGGCAGGCACCGTGTTATGCTGTGGAGCGCACGGTGTCCCCAGTGCGGATGCATAGCCCGGTGAGGTACATACCAGCTCTGCGTATCGGCCGGGCTACAGTGGGCTTCGAGCCAAGTGCCATGAAGCCGGCTCTACGCATCTGGTCTCCAGTGCGTCTCCTTGGGCCGGCTTACATGGCACCAGCCTTGCGCATGGTGTCCCCGGTTCGCCTGCATAGCCCAGTGCAGGCTATTCCACCTCGTCGCACTGGCAGAGCGACCGGGAGCAATCAACCAGGTAAGGTTGGGCAGGCTCGGTGCTCAAGAGCTCCAGTGCGCCTGCACGGTCCGGTCTATCCTGTAGCCACCGCCACGCATCAGCCCTCCGGTGGCAACTCCTCGCACTCGCCCTGAGGTGCGTGTCCTCGGCCCAGTACCACCAGTGCCGGCACCACGCACCAGGCCTACAGTGCACCTCGTCTGTCCAGCGCTGCCAGAGCCTTCCTCCTCTCCAGCGCTGCCGGAATCTCCCGCCTGTCCAGCGCTGCCGGAGTCTCCCGCCTGTCCAGCGCTGCCGGAGTCTCCCACCTGTCCAGCGCTGCCAGAGCTTTCCTCCTCTCCAGCGCTGCCGGAGTCTCCAGTCTGCCCAGCGCCGCCTGAGCTACCCGTCTGCCCAGCACCATCAGAGCCGCCAGTCTGCAAGGAGCCGCCAGTGCCGCCAGTCTGCAAGGAGCCGCCAGTGCCGCCAGTCTGCCAGGAGCCGCCAGTGCCGCCAGTGCCGCCAGGAGCCGCCAGTGCCGCCAGTCAGCCAGGAGCCGCCAGTGCCGCCAGTCATCCAGGATCTGCCAGTGCCGCCAGTCAGCCAGGATCCGCCAGTGCAGCCAGTCAGCCAGGATCTGCCAGTGCCGCCAGTCAGCCAGGATCTGCCAGTGCCGCCAGTCAGCCAGGATCTGCCAGTGCCGCCAGTCAGCCAGGATCTGCCAGAGCCGCCAGTCAGCCAGGACCTGCCAGAGCCGCCATTCAGCCAGGATCCTGAGCTGCCCCTCAGTCCAGTGGGGTCATTTAGAAGGGTCGCCGTGGTTAGGAGGCCACGGAAGCGGACAATGAGGCGGACTAAGACTATGGTGAAGTGGGGGCCACATCCAGCACCAGAGCCACCACCGTGGACAGATTCCCACCCAGACCTTCCCCAATAGGTTCAGGTTTTGCGGTCGGAGTCTGCACCTTGAGGGGGAGGGGGGGGGGTACTGTCACACCCTGACCATAGTTTACTTTGTATGTTTCTATGTTTTGTTTGGTCAGGGTGTGATCTGAGTGGGCATTCTATGTTGGATGTCTTGTTTGTCTGTTTCTGTGTTTGGGCCTGATATGGTTCTCAATCAGAGGCAGGTGTTAGTCATTGTCTCTGATTGGGAGCCATATTTAGGTAGCCTGTTTTGTGTTGGGTTTTGTGGGTGGTTGTCTCCTGTGTCAGTGTTTGTACCAAACGGGACTGTTTCGGGTTTTCACATTTCTTGTTTTGTAGTTTATTCATGTATAGTTTCATTATTAAAGAACCATGAAGTCGCTCTGGATAAGAGCGTCTGCTAAATGACTTAAATGTAAATGTAATGAATTATAACCACGCTGCATTTTGGTCCGCCTCTCCTTCCCAGGAAGAATCCCGTTACACACACATTTATTGTGTAACATGAAGTCCTGTGAGTGCCATCTGATGAAGATCATCAAAGGTTAGTGATTAATTTAATTGATATTTCTGATTTCTGTGAGCCCTCTCCTTGGCTGGAAAATGGCTGTATGGTTTCTGTGACTAGGTGCTGACCTAACATAATCGTTTGGTGTGCTTTCGCCGTAAAGCCTATTTGAAATCGAACACTGTGGCTGGATTTACAAGAAGTTTATTTTTAAAAGGGTGTAAAATACTTGTATGTTTGAAGAATTTTAATTATGGGATTTCTGTTGTTTTGAATTTGGCGCCATGCAATTTCACTGGCTGTTGAGGAGGTGGGACGCCACCGTCCCACATATCCCAGAGAGGTTTTAATAAGGTTGTACTACATATGACAACAATGGGAAAGGATCATCTAGGGTCCATACAAATAGTACAGTTTTCCACCATCTTCACTGGTCTGACAACAAAATGAAGATGGGAAAAAAACTAATAAGGAAGAGAATGGGTTTTTACTTTCCTCTTGTCTTAGATCTGCAAAGTTGTATGGAGGAAATAAGGAGATCATGTTTAAAGGAGATACTAATAACAAAAGAAACAACTGACTATTAAAACATTGGCTCAACTGCAGAGAGATATAGAGACTACTCCTAAACCTGTAGTAGGGGGACTTCAGACATATCTGTAAAGAGAGGGGGCAGGGCACTGGAGATCTAAGGTGCAGAGAGGAGTGGAGGAGAGGTGTGCGTTTGTGTGTCTGAAAAAACAAAAATTGAATGTGTAGCAACAATACACGTAACTCAAAAGTCAGAGCAATTATTTACTTTATGAATTTAATGCAGGGATATTTATTATTTACTTAAATCAGTTTTAACTCATTTCTATCAACATGTTAAATGTGCAACCAGAGGGAAAATAACTATAACTAACCTATTCTCCACACACAGAGATGCATACAAAGCTCTCTGTGACAGGGCTTGCAAACGATTACAGACTACAAAGGGAAGCACAGCCGAGAGTGGCCCTGACGAGTTAAACTACTGCAATGCTTGCTTCGAGGCAAATAACACTGAAACATGCATGAGAGCACCAGCTGTACCGGAAGATTGATTGATCACGCTCTCCGCAGCCGATGTGAGTAAGACCTTGAGACAGCTCAACATTCATAAGGCCGCAGGGCCAGACGGATTACCAGGACGTGTACTGCGAGCATGCGCTGACCAACTGGCAAGTGTCTTCACTGACATTTTCAACCTCTCCCTGTCTGAATCTGTAAAACCAACATGTTTTAACACATAGTGCCTGTGCCCAAGAACACTAACGTAACCTGCCTAAATGACTACCGACCCGTAGCACTCACGTCTGTAGCCATGAAATGCTTTGAAAGGCTGGTAATGGCTCATATCAACACCATCATCACAGAAACCCTAGACCCACTCTAATTTGCATACCGCCCCAACAGATCCACAGATGATGCAATCTCTATTGCACTCCGCACTGCCCTTTCCCACCTGGACAGAAGGAACACTTATGTGAGAATGCTATTCATTGACTATAGCTCAGTGTTCAACACCGTACTGCCCTCAAAGCTCATCAATAAGCTAAGGACCCTGGGACTAAACACCTCCCTCTGCAACTGGATCCTGGACTTCCTGACGGGCCACTCCCAGGTGGTAAGGGTAGGTAACAACACAACCGCTACGCTGATCCTCAACACCCTCGGGGGTGCCTGCTCAGCCCCCCCTGTACTCCCTGTTCGTTCATGACTGCACGGCCAGGCACGACTCCAGCACCATCATTAAATTTTCCGATGAAACAACAGTGGTAGGCCTGATCACCGACAATGATGAGAGCCTATAGGGAGGAGGTTAGAAACCTGGCTGTGTGGTGCCAGGATAACAAACTTTCCATCAACGTGAACAAGATAAAGGAGATGATTGTAGACTACAGGAAGAGAAGACCGAGCATGCCCCCATTCTCATTGACAGGGCTGCAGTGGAGCAGGTTGAGAGCTTCAAGTTCCTTGGTGTCCACATCACCAACAAACTAACATGGTGCAAGCACACCATGACAGTCGTGAAGCGGGCAAGACATAACCTATTCCCCTTAAGAAGAATGAAAAGATTTGGCATGGGTCCTCAGATCCTCAAAAGGTTCTACAGCTGCACTATAGAGAGCATCCTGACGGGTTGCATCACTGCCTGGTATGGCAACTGCTCGGCTTCCGACCACAAGGCACTACCGAGTGTTGTGCGAACAGCCCAGTACATCACTGGTGCCAAGCTTCCTGACATCCAGGACCTCTATACCAGGCGGTGTCAGAGGAAGGCCCTGAAAATTGTCAAAGACTCCAGCCACCCTAGTTGTAGACTGTTCTCTCTGCTACCACACGGCAAGCAGTACCGGAGTGCCAAGTCTAGGTCCAAGACGCTTCTAAACATCTTCTACCCCCAAGCCATAAGACTCCTGGAAATCTCATCAAAGGGCTACCCAAACGATTAATTTTGCCTCCCCCTCGCCACAACACTGCCACTCTCTGATGTCATCTATGCATAGTCACGTTAATTAACTCTTCCTACATGTACATACTACCTCAACTAACCGGTGCCCCCGCACATTGACTTTGTACCGGCACCCCCCTGTATATATTGTTATTTTATACTGCTCCTTGCTTGTTACTTTTATCTCTTATTCTTATCCATATTTCTTTCAACTGCATTATCGGTTAGTGGCTCGTAAGTAAGCATTTCACTGTAAGGTCTATTGTTGTATTCGGCGCATGTGACTAATCAAATTTGATTTGATTTGAATTCCATGAATTTTATATTAAGAAAGCCTACTAACAAGGACATAGTAAGCGGAATAAAGACAGTTGGAAAATCTCAAATGAGGACAGTTGGAAAATCTCAATAGCATTTCCTTGATTCCTCGCTTCCTCGCTCTCTCTGGCTCAAAACCCATTGGAGGAGAAGGTCAGAGTGAAGGACCTTCCCTCTCTCTGACCTCCTCCAATAGGCCTTGAGAAGGAGGTGAGGAGTAAAGGAAACACAGTTTACATTCTCCCATGGAGAAAGAAAGTAATACAGACAGTCAACCCACCCCCTCACCAGTCTGCCTGCCTTCTCGACTCTATCTGCCTCTGCTCCATCCCTATGATTATCCACCACCACTCATCTCAACGGCCTCCTCAGGCAGAGGGAGATAAAAGGGCGGGGCACTGGAAATGCGAGGTGCCTCGAGGAGAAGAGCAGTGTGTCTGTGTGCGTCTCTGTCTCTGAAAAAAATGAAGAATGTGCAGCCATAACACAACTAAACAAATGGCCCCTGGGTGTAACGGACCATTGCATTGAACAAAAGTTCACAGAAAAGTCCAACATCCTGGTTTTCAGGTGGTTTTATATGAAAGAAATCTATTCACTGTTAGTCTTGTAAGAGACCAACAAGCACATATGTGAATTATCCTTTGTGTGAGTTTCAGTACAGTCAATTAAGAAAATAAGAATCGAGTAACAATTTACTTTATGAATTGACTGAATTTAAATGGAATTGACACGTGTGAAAGGAAAGGGAGGGAGGTCAAAACAACAACCAGACAACTTCTCTCCTCTTCCTGTCCTTCCTGTGAGCTGGTCGGCTAATTTGACTTCGGTAGGGAAGACAAAAACAACACATAAGTATTCAGACCCTTTACTCAGACTTTGTTGAAGCACCTTTTGGCAGCGATTACAGCCTCAAGTCATCTGGGGTATGATGCTACAAGCATGGCACACCTGTATTTGGAGAGTTTCTCGCATTCCTCTTTGCAGATCCTCTCGAGCTCTGTCAGGTTGGATGGGGAGCATCGCTGGGATGGTGACAGGTTTTCTCCAGACATTATGCTTGGTATTCAATCCAAAGTGTTCAATCTTGATTTTATCAGACAAAAAAATCTTGTTTGTCATTATCTGAGAGTCCTTTAGGTGCCTTTTGGCAAACTCCAAGTGGGCTGTCATGTGCCTTTTACAGAGGAGTGGATACCGTCTGGCCACTCTACCATAAAGGCCTGATTGGTGGAGTGCTGCAGAGATGGTTGTCCTTCTGGAAGGTTCTCCCATCTCCACAAAGCTTTGACAGAGTGACTATCGGGTTCTTGGTCACCTCCCTGACCAAGGCCCTTCTCCCCTGCTCAGTTTGCTCTACGAAGAATCTTGGTTGTTCCAAACTTCTTCCATTTAAGAATGATGGAGGCCACTGTGTTCTTGGAGACCATAAATGCTGTAGAAATATTTTGCTACCCTTCCCCAGATCTGTGCCTCAACACAATCCTGTCTCGGAGCTCTACGGACAATTCCTGCGACCTCATGGCTTGGTTTTTGCACTGACATGCACTGTCAACTGTGGGACCTTATATAGACAGGCGTGTGCCTTTCTAAATCATGTCCAATCAATTGAATTTAACACAGGTGAACTTCAATCAAGTTGTAGAAACATCTCAAGGATGATCAATGGAAACAGGATGCACCTGAGCTCAATTTAGATTTGAATAGCAAAGGGTCTGAATATTTTTTTTATACATTTTACTTTAATATATAAACCTGTTTTTGCTTTGTCATTATGGGGTATTGTGTGTCGATTGATGAGGGAAAAAAATATTTAATACATTTAGAATAAGGCCGTAACGTAGCAAAATGTGGAATAAGTCAAGGGGTCTGAATACTTTCCCGAATGTGCTGTAAATCCTGCTTGTATAGTGTAGTTTGTTAAATATTGGAACAATATGGTAAAGTTGAGGATTCTTCCTGTGTACTCATGGAATTTGTATTTCAGATCAAAAGATGAATATGACAGGCAAATATTTAGACAGCAAACTGTTGTTTCAGGGTATTTTCTAACCCAGAAACAACAGCTAGACATTTGCCTCATATTGATCTTGTGATCTGAAATACCATTTAGCCTACATGAATATACTGCAAAAATTACCCACTTTACTTCACTGTCACAATACTTATGACGCTACCTGTGTTGTGGATAAAAAAACGTACCTGTGAACTCGTGGTCGCACTTGTGGATGACGTGGTGGGTCTGGCTGTAAAATTGCCACTCGTTGCCCTAGTCACAATGAATGGATCCAAAAAATAAATAATGTAAGCAGAAGTGCCAAGGCCGCTGGCCTGAAGCTGCTGACCCAGACCTCTTCTTCTTTTTCTCTGCCCTTATCTCTCTCTGTCACCTGTCCCTGAGTCCTCTCCACTTCCTGCTACAGTCTTCTTCTACATAGACATGATAAGCCAAACAATCACCTAACGTAACTATACTTATTAGATAGCTAACACGGACATGTACACACAGACACACATCATTTATATTAGCATAATTTATATTACTTTCTTTCTCTCACGCACACACACACACACACACACACACACACACACACACACACACACACACACACACACACACACACACACACACACACACACACGCACACGCACACGCACACACATACACACTTCATTGGCTAGGTCCGGAAGCTAGCTTGCTAGCTAGGTTAGCTAACTAGGTTAGCTAGCTAGCTAGCCACATCTAGAACAAGCTCACTACTAAACTGACCTCACAATCATACTATTGTGGACCCTTGTCTCCAAGCAGTATTTTTTTGCTTTTATGTCCCTGTTGCTGTCCTCAATGGTTTTGAGGATACTGCGAAAATGAAAATGATTCTCTCCTCCATGTGTCCAACAACCACATGCGACCCTCTGCAACACATGTGTGTAGATACCTGTGTTCAGCATAGTTGCATAGTTGTGCAAAATGTTAGTCAACATTGATACAATGACGCTGTCGGTGTGATCAAGGCATTGCTGTGCATCTGCAGTCTAAGTCACCTTTAGGGTGGTTATTTTAATGTAATGGAATAAAAAAATACACCCAGAGCCTAAAAAGTCTGAAAGTAGCATCGCTGTACACTACAGATAGCCCGTTTTCACCTTCATTGGCAGTTTGCTTCCTTGTTTGTGCACAGTGCATGTAGACCGGGGTATTTGCAGTAATTTCTCTTGGCAGGTTTCCCACACTGACAGGTCTGCTGCGAGACTCTCCTGGGAATCTCATGAATATATTTAAGGCTATTAAACCAGTTTTAAAGATGCTGCTTTGCATGCATGCATTCTAATCATTACAATGTAAATTGGACCGGTGGGACTGTAAATAAGGAGTGAGTGAGAAAAATGCGGCGGACATTTTTCTTCTTCGGATACTCGTTGCTTCTGTACTAGACTGAATATGTGGTTCTTTAACATACAGTACATGTTCTTTGTTGAGGCATATGGAAAAGGGTTCTTCAAAACTGGATGCAGAAATGAGTTCAAACTTCATTAGAGGTTTAGATAAGAAACTCAAGGTGAGATTAAGGCTGTTACGGTGAACGTATTACCACCACGCTGGCAGTCACAAGTCATGACCGCAGTCAAATTCCACGTGACATTTTAGTCACAGTAATTAGGCTTCTCAAACCTCTGATGCTGCTGATGGTCATTAGTAGCCTACCAAACTTCTAACTGCCTGTTACTCAGCACTCTGACATCACATCTAAAAATCTAAAATCAAATCAAACACTTCATGAGAGCCCATGAGCTCCTGTTGCTCAATAGTTCTATAGGCAATGCAATTGCGTGAGAAACATGAGTTCTGATGTCCTCTATTAAAAAGAGGAGGTACCCGTCAGCTTTATATAGGCTAGGCCTACTATATTTATTTCTCAACTTTCCTAATATTAAGCACATTGCTTCGATTTACAACAGGAGGAAAGCCTACCTGGCTGGCATGAAAATGAACCATGGGAAAAGCATCTTCCCTCTGCAATTGAAGTGCATAGATGACATGATAATGGTCCATTCTAAATCAAAACTAATTTCACACATGTATTATTATATGTATTATAGTATATCTAAAGACAAGATTAGTGTGATGGGTGAAAATATTAGCCTGTCACTTGTGAATTATCCATTGTCACTTGTCAATGACAAATGATCACTTGTGAATGATACATTATCACCTGTGAATGATTTATTATCACTTGTGAATGATACATTATCACTTGTGAATGATTTATTATCACTTGTGAATGATCATGTTCACTTTTGAATGATATAGTATCACTTTTGAATGATGCATTATCACTTGTGAATGATACATTATCACATGTAACGATACATTATCACTTGTGAATGGTGCCCAGCATGTGTGCAGTAAGGCAAGATTCACATGCTTTTTTTGGGGGACCTTTTCAAGTCATAGTCCCACACCTCATGTTGCCTGGCCCATAGGCCTACATTTTGATATGGGTTGTATTAACTAAAGTGGCCAAATATAGCTTCTTAAAATTAAGCACATTAATCTGCTTTACAACCAGTGTAGAGCCCAACTGGCATAAATAGGCGGCAGGTGAGTTTCAACTTTGCGGAAGATAATTTCCCCCATAAAAATGCATGTTTATAATAAAGCATTACATGAGAGTGGTCTTTGCAAAGCACCCCCACAACATGATGCTGCCACCCCCGTGCTTCACGGATGGGATGGTGTTCTTCGGCTTGCAAGCCTCCAAACATAACGATGGTCAATACGGCCAAACAGTTCTATTTTTGTTTCATCAGACCAGAGGACATTTCTCCAAAAAGTACAATCTTTGTCCCCATGCAGTTGCAAACCATAGTCTGGCCTTTTTGTGGCAGTTTTGGAGCAGTGGCTTCTTCCTTGCTGAGCGGCCTTTCAGGTTATGTCGATGTAGGACTCGTTTTACTGTGGATATAGATATTTTTGTAACTGTTTCCTCCAGCATCTTCACAAGGTCCTTTGCTGTTGTCCTGGGATTGATTTGCACTTTTCCCACCAAAGTACGTTCATCTCTAGGAGACAGAATGCATCTCCTTCCTGAGCGTTATGACGGCTGCGTGGTCCCATGGTGTTTATACTTGTGTACTATTGTTTGCACAGGTGAACGTGGTACGTTCAGGCATTTGGAAATTGCTCCCAAGGATGAACCAGACAAGGATTAATTTTTTTATGAAGTCTTGGCTGATTTCTTTTGATTTTCCCAACACTGAATAGCCTCAGGTGCTCCAAAAGTCTGCATCAGTGGCTTGCTGGCTACAGTGTGTGTGGAAGCCTGGAGATGCTAAATGTGTTTATGTTAATTAAAGGTCAATAACCGTGAGACCAGCAGTTATTTGCTTGACAATCACCGGCTGACCAAATTTCATGACCGCCATATCCCTAGGTGAGATGACTTATTTAGCATTGACTGCTAACTCTACCGTACAGATATACAATTATGGACTCAGTGTTTAGTGTAATTATACCACTCTGTTCAGTACCTCTGATTTATTGTTTTGCTAGATTCATTATTAATTCATTTGTAATTACTTTAATATTTCTTCCAGTCTATATTTCAACATCCCATTATGGCAATGACAGCTACACCATCTCCAATATGAACTTGTCAGCACAAAACTCAAGCATTTCCACACTGAAACATGACCCAAGGATACAGCCTACCAGAGCAGATCAAACCCCTATTTCACTATGTTCATTAATCTGGGAACAACATGAAAATGTACAATCTGTACGAGAGCTGAAATGAGACACATCAGAGAAAGATGCCATTTCCCTCTGCAGTGATTCTGTGATTGGTGGGCTGTGAAGCGTGACCTTACTGGAGCTTTGTGACCCTAACAGTTCACCCTGATAAACCATCTGGGGCTGCAGCGCTGCCCCATGCACAACTACACTCTGGCAAGGCAGGGAACCGAACCCGTGAGCATGTCGCCTCACGTTGCCTTTCTGCAACTCCATCAATCACCAGTAAACAGAAACACATTTGCACATGAATCTACACCTTGAAAATTGAGTGTTTGTATCAGAAATTCATGTTTGAGATGTCTGTTGGGAGCTGGTTTATTTACATCTTTGGAGCACGTTTGGTGAGAATTACCTTGTTGGACACCTATTGTTTATTATTCCCAGTGCAGCTCGCTTTAATGTTATATTTTATTCTATCTTATAATTACCATTTAATACTGTTATAGGCCGATAACTCTCTGTGCTAATTTCCCTATCATTTACGGTGGATGTGATTTTGGATGCCAGTTTGCACCTGAATTTACACCCTGGAAGTCTCGTGTGAACTGTACTGAGATGGCGTATGGGGAGACACATTTTGCGTGGTGTGACATGGGGTGTTTAGAAAAGGGTTCAGAATGCACAAGCGTCGTCTTGTTTTGCAGCTGTGTAGTTTTATCGCAAACTTATCAGATGCGTTTTGATATCACTATTTAGAAAGCTTATAGGTCAATAACAAAGCCCTCTACTGGTAATCATATGATACCTTGAATACTCTTGTGGATGGCTGTAACGATCTTCTTCCTCTGACGAGGAGTATGAGAGATCGGACCAATGCGCAGCATGGTAAGTGTCCATAATATATTTATTAAACTGAACACAGAAAGAACAAGATAAATCAATTTAAAAAACAAAACAGTTCTGTATGGTCAACACAGACACAGAAAACAACTACCCACAACCCATGGTGGGAAAACAGGCTGCCTAAGTATGGTTCTCAATCAGAGACAACGACAGACAGCTGTCCCTGATTGAGAACCATATGCGGCCAAAATCAAAGAAATACAAAAACATAGAAAAAAGAACAGAACGCCCACCCTAGTCACACCCTGGCCTAACCAAAATAGAGAATAAAAAGCCTCTCTATGGCCAGGGCGTGACAATGGCCAAATCGTCAAAGAGACAATTTTTTTTTTCAGGTCCATATTATGTAATGACTTTTAATCTTTGCTTTGAAAAAAGAAATGTTGCACATATCACAGTACAAATTCTGACCCTTATTGACCCTACTCTATCTAACATTGTCATTTTTAGAAGCAGAGGTCAGAGCAAACGGATACGTTTTACCGACAGTCTTCATCAGAGTTCGGATCTTCTTTGGGCTGCAATCCCGTTAATGGGATCGATATGACAACAGCCAGTGAAAGTGCAGGGCGCCAAATTCAAAACATCAGAAATGTCAAAATTAAAATTCCTCAAACATACATGTATCTGATACCGTTTTAAAGGTAATCTTGTTGTTAATCCCACCACAGTATCCGATTTCAAATAGGCTTTACAGCGAAAGCACCACAAACGATTATGTTAGGTCCCCACCAACTCCCAGAAAAATTCTGCCATTTTTCCAGCCAAAGAGAGGAGGCACAAATAGAGAACATTAATCACTAACCTTTTATGATCTTCATCAGATGACACTCATAGGACTTCATGTTACACAATAAATATATGTTTTGTTTGATAAAGTTCATATTTATATTTAAAAAATCTCAGTATACATTGGCGCGTTACCTTCACTAGTTCCAAAAACATCCAGTGATATTGCAGAGATCCACATCATTTTACAGAAATACTCCATTATAAATGTTGATAAATACAATTGTTAGACATGGAAATATAGATATACCTCTCCTTAATGCATGTCACGTTCTGTCCATCGTTCGTATGTGTTTTCCTTGTTTTAGTGTTGGTCAGGACGTGAGCTGGGTGGGCATTCTATGTTGTGTGTCTGGTTTGTCTATTTCTATGTTTGGCCTGATATGGTTCTCAATCAGAGGCAGGTGTTAGTCATTGTCTCTGATTGGGAACCATATTTAGGTAGCCTGTTTTGTGTTGGGTTTTGTGGGTGATTGTTCCTGTCTCTGTGTTTGCACCAGATAGGACTGTTTAGGTTTTCACTTTTCTTGTTTTGTATAGTCTGCTCATGTATAGTCGTCTTTATTAAAAACATGAATAACCACCACGCTGCATTTTGGTCCGCCTCTCTTTCACCAGAAGAAAACCCTTACAGAATCACACACCAACCAAGGACCAAGTGGCGTGGTAAACAGAGGCAGCAGCAACAGCAGCAGCAGGAGAAGCAACAGAGGCAGCAGCAGCAGTGGGAGAGGCTGCACTATTTGAATAAATGGACTTGGGAGGAGATCCTTGACGGAAAAGCCCAGGGGAATATTTCCGCCCCAAAGCCGAGCTGGAGGCAGCGAAAGCAGAGAGGCGGCATTATGAGGAGCTAGCACGGCAGAGCGGCTGGAAGCCCGAGAGGCACCCCCAAAAATGTATTGGGGGGCGGCACAGGGAGAGTGTGGCAGAGTCAGAGCCAACTCCCCCTGTTTACCGTAAGGAGCCATGAATGGAATTGAAGCTGTCGGCGAAGCAGAGTGCTGAGTCTGAGAGTGTGGAGGATGAATTGGACAGAGTAGAAAGAAAGCTGTTGGTTTGGCATAGTATGCACGGCATACCAGTGCCAGCACCACGCATCAGGCCTACAGTGCGTCCGCCTGTCCAGCGCTGCCGGAGCCGTCCTCCTCTCCAGCGCAGCCAGAGTCTCCCGCCTGTCCGGCGCTGTCAGAGCTACCGCCCCTCATTCCAGAGGCGCCAGAGCCCCTCATTCCAGAGGCACCAGTGCTCCTCAGTCCAGCGCTGCCAGAGCCTTTTTCTCCAGTCAGCCCAGCGCCGTCTGAGCTACCCGTCTGCCCTGCGCCATCTGAGCTACCAGTCTGTCCAGCGCCGCCAGTGCCGCCAGTTTGCCCAGCGCCGCCAGTGCCGCCAGTCTGCCCAGCGCCGCCAGTGCCGCCAGTCTGCCCAGTGCAGCCAGTCTGCCCAGCGCCACCAGTGCCGCCAGTCTGCCCAGCGCCGCCAGTGCCGCCAGTCAGCCAGGATCCGCCAGTGCCGCCAGTCTGCCAGGATCCGCCCGTCTGCCAGGATCCGCCAGTCTGCCAGGATCCGCCAGTCTGCCAGGATCCACCAGTCTGCCAGGATCCGCCAGTCAGCCAGGATCCGCCAGAACTGCCAGTCGGCCAGGATCTGCCAGAACTACCAGTCAGCCAGGATCCGCCAGAACTGCCAGTCGGCCAGGATCTGCCAGTCGGCCAGGATCTGCCAGTCAGCCAGGATCTGCCAGTCGGCCAGGATCCGCAAGTCGGCCAGGATCCGCCAGGATCTGCCAGTCGGCCACGATCTGCCAGTCAGCCAGGATCTGCCAGTCAGCCAGGATCAGTTAGATCCGCCATTCAGCCAGGATCCGCCAGTCTGCCAGGATCCACCAGTCAGCCAGGATCCGCCAGAAGTGCCAGTCAGCCAGGATCTGCCAGAACTGCCAGTCGGCCAGGATCTGCCAGTCAGCCAGGATCCGCCAGTCTGCCAGGATCCGCCAGTCTGCCAGTATCTGCCAGAACTGCCAGGATCCGCCAGTCTGCCAGGATCTACCAGAACTGCCAGTCGGCCAGGATCTGCCAGTCGGCAAGGATCTGCCAGTCGGCCAGGATCTGCCAGTCAGCCAGGATCTGCCAGTCAGCCAGGATCCGCCAGTCGGCCAGGATCTGCCAGTCGGCCAGGATCTGCCAGTCAGCCAGGATCCGCCAGTCGGCCAGGATCTGCCAGTCAGCCAGGATCCGCCAGTCGGCCAGGATCTGCCAGTCAGCCAGGATCAGCTAGATCCGCCATTCAGCCAGGATCCGCCAGTCAGCCAGGATCCGCCAGTCTGCCAGGATCTGCCAGTCTGCCAGGATCCGCCAGTCAGCCAGGATCTGCCAGAACTACCAGTCAGCCAGGATCCGCCAGAACTGCCAGTCAGTCAGGATCCGCCAGTCAGCCAGGATCCGCCAGAACTGCCAGTCGGCCAGGATCTGCCAGTCGGTCAGGATCTGCCAGTCAGCCAGGATCTGTCAGAAGTGCCAGTCAGCCAGGATCTGCCAGATCCGCTAGTCAGCCAGGATCCGCCAGTCAGCCAGGATCTGCCAGTCGGCCAGGATCTGCCGGAACCACCAGCCAGCCAGGATCTGGTAGATCTATCAACCTGCCTGAGCTTCCTCTCACTCCTGAGCTTCCTCTCACTCCTGAGCTTCCTCTCACTCCTGAGCTTCCTCTCACTCCAGAGCTTCCCCTCGGACCCGAGCTTCCCTTCGGCCTCTCTTTCACCAGAAGAAAACCCTTACAATGCAATGGCTGTGTCAGATTTCAAAACAACTATACGGAAAAAGCAAACCATGCAACAATCTGAGACGGCGCTCAGAAAATTAAAAAAAATAATCTGCCATGTTGAAGTCAACAGAAATCAGAAATAACATTATAAATATTCCCTTACCTGTGATGATCTTCATCAGAATGCACTCACAGGAATCCTATTTCCACAATAAATGTTTGTTTTGTTCGATAATGTCCATTATTTATATCCAAGTAGCTAATTTTGATAGCGCGCTAAGTACACAAATCCAAATGCTCCTGCAGGTCCAGCCGAACATCGGACGAAAACTTCAAAAAGTTATATTACAGGTCGAAGAAACTTGTCAAACTAAGTATAGAATCAATCTTTAGGATGTTGTTATCATAAATCTTCAATAACGTTCCAACCGGAGAATTCCATTGTCTGTAGAAATACCATGGAAAGCAGGTCGCTATCATGTGAAATGCGCGTGACCAGGACCTGGCTCTCTGCCAGACCACTGACTCAAAGAGCTCTCATCCGGTCCCACAATACAGTCGAAGCCTCATTCAAGTTTAGTCTAGTGGAAGCCTTAGGAAGTGCAACATATCAATCAATATCCCACTGTGTATTCAAGTAGGGGCTGGGTTGAAAATCGACCAACCTCAGATTTCCCACTTCCTGTTTGGATTTCTTCTCAGGTTTTTGCATGCCATATGAGTTCTGTTATACTCACAGACATCATTCAAACAGTTTTAGAAACTTCAGAGTGTTTTCTATCCCATACTAATAATGATATGCATATATTAGCAACTGGGACTGAAGAGCAGGCCATTTACTCCGGGCACCTCTGGGCACCTTTAATCCAAGCTACTCAATACTGCCCCTGCAGCCATAAGAAGAAAACAGAAGGCATTCACCAATATGTATAAACAACGTCACAATGTGGCACTGTTTCTTTCTTTTTAATTTTTTCAAAATCATTATTTGCATTCATTATTTACAGACATTTTCTACTGTTCTCCACTAGAAGAAGAAAAAACAATGAATTGCAAATCTGTTGCTCACAGAAAGCATCCTAAACAGAAGTTCTTAATTAATGCCTCTCGGGCTCTCTGTTTGTAAGGCATGGATGTAATATGCCTCTCTTTGTAACAACAGTTGTTCCTCTATCACCTCCTCTCTCTGATGGCCGTATAATTTTCGAAGCCCTGGAATCTGTTGGCACACATCATGTCCCGCTCCATTAAAGCGTCTGGCTACAGGAGACTTCTCGTCACCATTTCTGATGTTGCTCTTGTGCTCTGTAATACAGCCTTTAAATTCTCTCCTAGGCTTCCCAACATAATAATAGCCACATGGACACTTCAGTACATAGACCACACATTTTGTTTTACAAGATATTCTACCCCTGATATACATTTTCTTTCCCGTATGGAGGTGAAGAAAGAAACCTCCCTTAATAATTGCATTACAGTTTACACAATTATGACATGGAAAATTGCCTGAGGGGAGGGTAGTTAGAAAACGCTGAGGGTGTACATATTCATCTGCTCTTACCATGCTGTCGCTAGGTTTCAAGCACGTTTAAAAACGAATTGAGGAGTATTCTGAAAAGGCCGGCCCACAGGTTAATGTAAGATTTGACAGACTGATGAAATATGTAGACACAAATGCAGAATGTTGACTACCAGGAGGGAACTTGACCTTTCCTCTGAGTCCTACTGTCTTAAGTGTCGAAGAGTTTGAACACACCGTGACCTGAACTCAAACAAACAGCAAGCAATCGTCTTTCCTAATAGCGACCGGCAACACAGCTCAACACATTTTGAATTTGTAAAGCCTGTAAAAGTCTCTAAATATATACCGAAGTGTACTATCACATCTGGGGCCTACTTTGCATAGGTAAACCAGGTAAACAGAATCCTTTAAAATGAAAGCCCTATGTACAGTGACCCAGAATGTACTCCACTATATCCCTCTGAAGGGTTCTGTGGATCTCTACAGCGACAGCAGTCAGCAGTGGCTATGAGTCAGCCTAGTGAAGTGCAGTAGCGATGTCCCTAGCAGCTCTCCACTGGGTGAATATCCCTGTAACAAATGACCCTCTTGGGCATAAATCAGCAGGTCTCTACTTCAGCCCCGGACCGCACTCAGCCTTCCCCATAATCCACTCATCATAAAAGAGGAGAAAGTCGAGTAAGGAAAGAAAAAGTGAAAAGCCCTTGGCCCAAACACAGCTACTGTAATACGGTGTGAGAAAGCTGACAGTGAGACTTCAATAGGGTGATAAACAAGGAGCTCGATCAGGATAATCCATGATACCTTTGATGCCTTTTCACAGTGATTTAGATAATTGTTGAAAGAAAAGTGCAAGGTGCTTCTGTGACCTATTTCGGGTGTACCCGCTGAATTGTCACTTACATTTGGAGTTTGGTTTGAATATTGAAGAATTTACCGTTTAAAATTCACTCCTGACAACATTAGGCTACACTGTGTAAAACAGCCAATGACACCCAGACACTATTTATGAGTCACCTGTTTATATACTTAATAGATATTTAAACGTATACATTTCTTACGAGGAGCAATGGGCTGTTTTATTACGCGTATTATCACTTGTGTGTGTAACACTTTAGGAACGCAAGACGAGCTGTCGCCATTGGCGTCAGCTAATGGTGTTCCTAATCAAATCAAAATGGTATAGCCTTTAGGCATTTAAAAAGCCCGCTAAAAAAGAGCCTCTGAGCTGAATGCTTGTAGGAAGTCACATAATGCACTATTAGGCACTTTAAAGTGACAGTCTGGGATTGGTACATCCAATTTAAAAACAAACGTTGGGTGACCTTTTAGTTGTTTTTCGAATCACAGACTGTAGCTTTTAGTACATTCATGATGTTTTATAAACAGGTGGCATTTAAAAAAAAACTTTTTTATTTTTACTAGAAACAGTAGTATGGTGACGAGAATGTTCTAAGTTTCCAGTTTGTGCCTTTTTCAATATTCATGCCAGCACTGACGTTCTTCGTACAAGTAGTCTAATTGGAATCTTTACTCTCGAAAATCACAGTCAGAATTAACAGGATAGCACACTCGTGGAGGAGAAAGTCATCTGTCAAAGTGCTAGCAGCCGTTGACCATAAATCAGGACCACTGGAGCACCGCTTCGGGGCTCCCAGCAATCAACAAGTCATTAATTGAACCTCATCCTTTTAATATTAAACAAAATGACCATGCCCTTTCCATGGCTCCATCTTTCAATTGCAAGAAATAAATACTGCTGTGTGGGTCATTTTCCCCCTATCTTTTCCGATCATGACTATTAATCTTACTGAGCGTGTATCTGGATTCGCTTTCACTGTATTTTGGTTCATTTGTCCTCATCTCATGGTTGAAATAGCCGTTGTCTAATGCCACTGTCATCTTAAGTCTAGACGTAGAGGCACCGTCGGTTGTCGTTTGTTGGTTGGTTTATGAGCTGAATAGGAAACAATGGAGACTCCATGTTATCTCTTTTAACGCTGTATAACTTTTGACGCTGTAATACGAGACGATAAGTGAACAGCTCACTAATGGAAGTTAAACGGCTATAATAGCAACAAGTTATTTCATTATCTGAATGGACTCCTCTACTAACGTGATTGTATTCACAGTGAACATCCCCTTTGGAGGAGATTATCAGTATGTCTACCTTGGCCACAGAACCTAGTTAGCCACATAAGAGTTAAAGTGTCTTACCCGGTTGGAGAAATGTCAGTGAACTTGACTAAAACCTCACCAAGTTGGGTCAAAACATTTCCATTTGTTCAGTTGTCTCCAGGTTCATTAACACAGAGAGACGAAGCCATCGCTTTCCACAAAATGGCTGCTTGCCAAAAGTTTCCAGGTGACCCACGCTGACGATCAGCCCAAACACATATTATAACTTTTTTTAAATCTTCATTTCATTGCCTTTCACAGTGTGCGCCCACGTGCAAAAAGCATTCAGTTTTGCCTCGTCCCAAATAATGTCATTCGACCTCCATGTTTGTAATTCAAATGAGCTCCTCCATCTCCTGGGTGTCATTGACTATTCATAGATTATGACAAAGGTGGATCGTTTTATCTCGGAAACTTGGCTGCGTTGGTAATTCCGCTTTGGTTTCAAATCAGGTATTATGTGGCAAAACAAAGCTTTCCATAACAAACCGATTGATTTCCTGCAAGAGGGAGTTTGGGCGTCGAAGTCCCAAAGTGTTCATCAGCTTGAATTAAATGAATTAGCCAACACGCTGAGCTTATCTGAGTTCAACCGACTGTTATCTGGACCCAAGGTCACATCCAGTGTTTGATCTGGCGCTGAGAACAAAAGGCCTTGTGGACCAACATGGCCTCTGCGACGTGGTCTCATTAGAATATGTTAAAATATTGATATACAGTGCCGTGCGAAAGTATTCGGCCCCCTTGAACTTTGCGACCTTTTGCCACATTTCAGGCTTCAAACATAAAGATATAAAACTGTATTTTTTTGTGAAGAATCAACAACAAGTGGGACACAATCATGAAGTGGAACGACATTTATTGGATATTTCAAACTTTTTTAACAAATCAAAAACTGAAAAATTGGGCGTGCAAAATTATTCAGCCCCTTTACTTTCACTGCAGCAAACTCTCTACAGAAGTTCAGTGAGGATCTCTGAATGATCCAATGTTGACCTAAATGACTAATGATGATAAATACAATCCACCTGTGTGTAATCAAGTCTCCGTATAAATGCACCTGCACTGTGATAGTCTCAGAGGTCCGTTAAAAGCACAGAGACCATCATGAAGAACAAGGAACACACCAGGCAGGTCCGAGATACTGTTGTGAAGAAGTATAAAGCCTGATTTGGATACAAAAAAGATTTCCCAAGCTTTAAACATCCCAAGGAGCACTGTGCAAGCGATAATATTGAAATGGAAGGAGTATCAGACCACTGCAAATCTACCAAGAACTGGCCGTCCTTCTAAACTTTCAGCTCATACAAGGAGAAGACTGATCAGAGATGCAGCCAAGAGGCCCATGATCACTCAGGATGAACTGTCAGAGATCTACAGCTGAGGTGGGAGACTCTGTCCATAGGACAACAATCAGCCGTATATTGCACAAATCTGGCCTTTATGGAAGAGTGGCAAGAAGAAAGCCATTTCTTAAAGATATCCATAAAAAGTGTAGTTTAAAGTTTGCCACAAGCCACCTGGGAGACACACCAAACATGTGGAAGAAGGTGCTCTGGTCAGATGAAACCAAAATTGAACTTTTTGGCAACAATGCAAAATGTTATGTTTGGCGTAAAAGCAACACCCTGAACACACCATCCCCACTGTCAAACATGGTGGTGGCAGCATCATGGTTTGGGCCTGCTTTTCTTCAGCAGGGACAGGGAAGATGGTTAAAATTGATGGGAAGATGGATGGAGCCAAATACAGGACCATTCTGGAAGAAAACCTGATGGAGTCTGCAAAAGACCTGAGACTGGGACGGAGATTCGTCTTCCAACAAGACAATGATCCAAAGCATAAAGCAAAATCTACAATGGAATGGTTCAAAAATAAACATATCCAGGTGTTAGAATGGCCAAGTCAAAGTCCAGACCTGAATCCAATCGAGAATCTGTGGAAATAACTGAAAACTCCTGTTCACAAATGCTCTCCATCCAACCTCACTGAGCTCGAGCTGTTTTGCAAGGAGGAATGGGAAAAAAATGTCAGTCTCTCGATGTGCAAAACTGATAGAGACATACCCCAAGTGACTTACAGCTGTAATCGCAGCAAAAGGTGGCGCTACAAAGTATTAACTTAAGGGGGCTGAATAATTTTGCACGCCCAATTTTTCAGTTTTTGATTTGTTAAAAAAGTTTGAAATATCCAATAAATGTCGTTCCACTTCATGATTGTGTCCCACTTGTTGTTGATTCTTCACAAAAAAATACAGTTTTATATCTTTATGTTTGAAGCCTGAAATGTGGCAAAAGGTCGCAAAGTTCAATGGGGCCGAATACTTTCGCAAGGCACTGTATAACCATTCTAGCCACTTGTGCTTACATATTAGTTGTATGCCACCTAGCGGTGTGTTGTTTAATGTCATGTTTTAAACAAATACAAATAGATCAATCCTACATGAATGTACCCCATGTGATGATAATTTTCCGCAACAGACACATGAGGATATTTCCACGATGGCAGCAGAGTGCATTAAATCTGTGGAAGGTGAAGCCCTCTACGATAGAGATAGAGAAGGCCAGGGTGACCATGGGAGGTTTGGCTGTATGAGACAGGCAAACAGAGACGGAAAGAGGGCAATCCTATGTTTAAAATCCTATTGCTTCTGTGACAGCATTGAGGGCTATCGCCATTTCATTGCTAAAAACAGGTTCTTGTAACAAATGTGCTTCTATCTCCCAGTCATCTATCTCCAGGGGTGTCACCCCTGGAAACCCCTGGAAACAAACCAAGGGGCTAATAAGGTTGAACAACAATGGCTTGGGCATTTGTCAGTGTGATGTTTAATGTGTTTAAAGGAACTCATTGGGATGGTTGATTTTGTATAGGATTTCTACTTTCTGTTCAGTGCCTACAGTGAAACAGATGGATTGAAATCCATTTCTAATTCAATGCAATATCATACCTATTCAGAGGAAAACATTATTTAACGTGTGATTAAACTATTGAGATAAAAAAAAAAACAATAATACTCTAATTCAACAAAAGCTTAAGATAGAAACAGAACATGTGTCTACTTCAATTTGTTTGGAAAGCCAGTATGAGGGTCAGCACTCAGGCTAAAATGAAGAGTGGCCAGTGCGTGGGAGAAATGTATCTCCACTTCATTTGTTTGTAGAGCACTGAGGAAGGTGTGAAATCCGAAAAGTATGCTACTTTTTCGGTTGAGCTCTTTTTAGCACTTTGCACTTATTCTTATTCATTCGAGCGTGGATGAAATTAAGAACATTTTTTGCATCTCGCCCTTGTTTTTTTCCCCCCCATTTTTGTTTCAGATCGAAATCCCATTCAATTGTACTTCAATTAGTTGAAATTTAAGCCATTGTTAGTGAAAGTTGAAGTTCCTTGTCTAAACTTGCCTCACTCAGAGAACATGGTTTGTTCAGCTTTGCATCTAGCCCAAAACACTGACGGACAGTATCTGTTTGAAAGTTTATACAAAACAGATGAGTAACTCAAATATATTGTGTTCTTTGTTGTACAGCACCTACCTATTTCTCCACATTATCAGCATTAAATATTGCCTACATTTCTTGTGTTATATTCGCCTGCAATGAACAGAGTGTAGGCTTGGGATGTAAGGATAGGATAAGGACACAATATAAGAAATTGTACCTAAAATAGTTTCTTATTGGATTGTATAGCAATCGTATCCTAAACATTGGAGCAACTGGTTTTGCTAGTTATTCTAAAAGTTCCTTTTCAGGGAAGGGTTACGTGAATATTGCAAACAAAATACACTTAGTATGTAAGCTGGTTTGGCCAGAGATACCAACTTTAACTCATAAGAAATGCTCACGTTGATCGAATCGCAAAATATTAGCTAAGTACGTGCAGGCACAACAGGTTCAACTTTTACTATCCACTATACGCCTGTGGGCACAATTGAATATGTTAGCAAAAGGCTGAGTAACCATTTCATATGCAATATGTCATAGGAAGTATGTCATAGGCATTATGTCAGAGGAAGTAGGGTATCCTAAAATGGACACCGTACAGGCATTTAACTCTGCGCAACTGACCTTGCCGTTTTCCCGCACCGTCTGATTAAAAGTAGAATGGATTTATTGATCGCTGGTCCAGGTTAGGAGTGTACAGAAGTTATGATGGAAATGAAATGAAAATGTGCTAGTTCCAGCTTGTGGGTTGGATAACTGTGATGTTTATGATTAAACAACTTATAGTAATGACTATATCCCTTGGCAGATGCAGATTGAAATTCCCCTTTAAAGCTGGAGTTGCAGATTTGGGTTCCAGAGACACTGACTGTGTAGATCGATAATGACCCTAATATGGATCTGCTGATGGGGAGATGATGCCTCTGCGATAATTAAGGAGATATTCTCATTTCATTCCCATTTCATCAGCTCTGTAGGGGACTCTGGGTTCTAATGTGGGGCCTTATTTGAGTGCTGATCTGAAGTCAGGGAATATACTGGAGAATCTGGTTTATAATGGGGCCAAGTTGAGTTTTGTCTGATCTGAAGTCAGTTAATAAAGTGGATACTAGTTTCTAATGTTGTGCCACGTTGAGTTCTGATCTGAATCAGGGAGTATAGTAGGTCAGTTGGTGCCAGGTGTGATGCTATGGTTGAGTTCTGTGTTTTGGAGGAAAATGTGACTGCCCTATACTGCTTGTATCGTTGATTAAGGCACACTATAGCAAAACATTAAAGCAAAAAAATAATCAAAAGCTGAGTTGAGGTAATACCTTCCTGTTTCACTCTGTTTCAAAACTCTATATCCCTAATGAACATGACCCCCAAATGAGCAGTGTTCCGATTGGTCATGTTGATTTTTAATATCAAAGTTGGAACCCTGTCAATAATTGTTTTGTTGAATATGAGCAAACTTACAAGCACTGTATGTCCACCACGATCCTGAATGCTAATTGTACTCTGTAAGTGGCACTCATTCAAATAAGAAATCACACTGATTTCTCAAACAGTACCTTGAGGAATTGGGATCGATAGGGACAGCTTGGTTTCATGAAATATTCCGGCAATAAGGAATGAATCTCACATATGTTTCATTCTCTGTCAGGAATTGTCTATATCACATGTCTATATTCTGCATCTTAGAATTCAATCATTCATTACAGTTAGCTGTTGTTCTACTTTGACAGTAATCACACTATTATTTTGTCCTCTATATTTCCTACTCTGAGTAACCTCTCTCAAATGGCACTGGTCCCTACTTTATATAGTGTACAACTTTTGACCTTGGTCCATTGGGCTCTGGTCAAAAGTAATGCACTGTATAGAGATGAGATACCAAAATTGGGACACACCATTAGACTTTGCTCTTCCTTGGAGGAGTAGCACCATATACAGTTGGGCAAAAAAAGTATTTAGTCAGCCACCAATTGTGCAAGTTCTCCCACTTAAAAAGATGAGAGAGGCCTGTAATTTTCATCATAGGTACACTTCAACTATGACAAACAAAATGAGAGAAAAGAAAACCTGAAAATCACATTGTATGATTTTTTATGAATTTATTTGCAAATTCTGGTGGAAAATAAGTATTTGGTCAATAACAAAAGTTTATCTCAATACTTTGTTATATACCCTTTGTTGGCAATGACAGAGGTCAAACGTTTTCTATAAGTCTTCACAAGGTTTTCACACACTGTTGCTGATATTTTGGCCCATTCCTCCATGCAGATCTCCTCTAGAGCAGTGATGTTTTGGGGCTGTTGCAGGGCAACATGAACTTTCAACTCCCTCCAAAGATTTTCTATGGGGTTGAGATCTGGAGAGTGGCTAGACCACTCCAGGACCTTGAAATGCTTCTTACGAAGCCACTCCTTCATGCCCGGGCGGTGTGTTTGGGATCATTGTCATGCTGAAAGACCCAGCCACGTTTCATCTTCAAAGCCGTTGCTGATGGAAGGAGGTTTTCACTCAAAATCTCACGATACATGGCCCCATTCATTCTTTCCTTTACACGGATCAGTCGTCCTGGTCCCTTTGCAGAAAAACTTCCCCAAGCATGATGTTTCCACCCCCATGCTTCACAGTATGTATGGTGTTCTTTGGATGCAACTCAGCATTCTTTGTCCTCCAAACACGACGAGTTGAGTTTTTACCAAAAAGTTATATTTTGGTTTCATCTGAATGCTCTCTAGCAAACTTCAGACGGGCCTGGACATGTACTGGCTTAAGCAGGGGGACACGTCTGGCACTGCAGGATTTGAGTCCCTGGCAACGTGGTGTGTTACTGATGGCAGGCTTTGTTACTTTGGTCCCAGCTCTCTGCAAGTCATTCACTAGGTCCCCCCGTGTGGTTCTGGGATTTTTGCTTACCGTTCTTGTGATCATTTTGACCCCACGGGGTGAGATCTTGCATGGAGCACCAGATCGAGGGAGATTATCAGTGGTCTTGTATGTCTTCCTATTACCTAATAATTGCTCCCACAGTTGATTTCTTCAAACCAAGCTGCTTACCTATTGCAGATTCAGTCTTCCCAGCCTGGTGCAGGTCTACAATTTTGTTTCTGGTGTCCTTTGACAGCTCTTTGGTCTTGGCCATAGTGAAGTTTGGAGTGTGACTGTTTGAGGTTGTGGACAGGTGTCTTTTATACTGATAACAAGTGGAGGACAGAGGAGCCTCTTAAAGAAGAACTTACAGGTCTGTGAGAGCCAGATTTCTTGCTTGTTTGTAGGTGACCAAATAGTTATTTTCCACCATAATTTGCAAATAAATTCATAAAAAATCCTACAATGTGATTTTCAGGATTTTTTTTATCATTTTGTCTGTCATAGTTGAAGTGTACCTATGATGAAAATTACAGGCCTCTCTCATCTTTGTAAGTGGGAGAACTTGCACAATTGGTGGCTGACTAAATACTTTTTTGCCCCACTGTACCGCCAGCAAAAAGGCTCCAGAAGCCTGCAATTAAGCCAGAAGTAATAGCAGTTTTCACCAGAGATTTTCACTTGTCCTCCTCATCATTCCATGTGGAAAACCTTTTTTCTTGTAGTAAAAAGGTGTAATTGTACTCTTCACTCGGAACGGAGTGCCTCCATTCAAGGGGATCCAAGAATCAGTACTTGTTTCTATTGAGTGCTGTTTTATATTATAAATATTTCATATCCTCTGCCCCAGTAAGACACACACACCTCTCTTCTGGTGGTGATGATAGATCACATAACCGAAGTCTCTCCCCATCCCCTCTTCCCCTGTATGCGCTCTACCACTGATTTCTGGCTCTTCCTCTTCCACATTTCTTCACACAGCCTGACGGATGGCGGCTGTCTCGGGAGAAACACTTGGCCTCTGTGTTGGTGCCAGAGAATGTCTGGTTCTCGTGTTTTACCACCGCACCCCATTAGGCAACTCAACAGGTCTGGCTCTCATGTTTAACCACATCACCCGTCATTCATTACCTATATGAGGGGAGAGGAGAGGAGAGGGGTTCTTCAAGCAAACCCCATATACTCAGTCTGGCCCTCATAGGATCGTGAGAAGAGCTCACAGTAGACCTAGGATTCCATCTCACTCGTTTAAAGACAGAAAAAGAGAGAAAGGGAGAAAGAGATACATTTACCCGCGCTGCCTGCCACCTGAGTCCCCACGGGTCCATTATGAGAGAGACAAATAAGAGTTGAAATGAGTGGTGTAGATAAACGGTGGAGAATGGTCAAATGGTTCATCTTGATGTTGCTTGGATGTTGGAACAAAGCGGGGAAACAGTCAAAGCCAATGTGTTGTAACACAGCTGATAATGCTGCCCTGTGATAGAAACATATGTACTGGTCCTCTAATCAGTGTACAAAACAAATGTGGCCTTGCACGAAACTGATCCATCAGTTGTGAAAAAGAGCTCCACCTTCTGGTGGTCTCCGAAAGAGGTGTCAGTTTACGTGTAAGAGGATGGAAATGACCAGCAGAGAACACGGATGTTAGAATTCACACTTTATTACCACAGACCAAACAGACAGACAAGGCAAACAAGAAGGGGTAATGGTGAAAGTGATAGTGGTTGTCTTCAAGAGAAGACAAGACCATATATATTACACCTAATAGCAGTAGCAGTAGCAGTGCTATACAATGACAATGTAATAACAGAGCTAGCTATTTGTGCCATGCTAACAATAGTGGTGCATGTGCATAAGCAGTAATAGGTAATGGCTATGCCCTGTACCAGGCTAAACATAGCTATCAACAGCCAGGCGGTAGGCTAAGTAGCAATGAACAATAGCACACTATGTACAGCAGAAGCTAGCATAGCACACAATACAAACAGGGCCAGTGAGAGGTATAGTGGGCAGTATGCCGTGAAGAGGGATAGCATCATTGTTAATCAGTTCATCCATCATGATGAATGATAGACAGCTGCTGAAGAATGGATGGAGCCAAATGACAACTGGACGAGTAGCACAGAGTGGACGAAGAGCAGGGGTTTGATTGATTGACAGATGTGGCAGATGAGAGGTGGAGGCGGGCCCATAAGTCATGCCTAAGTTTGAGTCCGTCATTACAGTTTTACCGTTTTATTTATAAGATGTATTTGTCAGATATGAATGTGTGGAGTCGCTGTGCCAGAAAGAGTGGTCTGCTGTGGGAAGTTGAGAGCCACTCAAAATAGATAGGGACAAACCGCACTGGCAAACATATGCAATGTCAGAGAGAAGGCTTCTCACCACCGACAACACTTTTAAATTGTTTATTTCAAATATGTGTAATTATTTTTGCCTTTTATTTATTCAGGTGAATCGATTGAGATTAAAAATGTATTTTACAAGAGAGGCTTGTCTGTGTTTATATACAGTCCTCGATGGGAAAAGTATGACGGACAAATAGGCCTATGATTTCCCTGCAGGCCTAGTAAAGTAACATGAAGAATTCCCAATATTTGAAAAATATTGACTTTGTGAGTAACAGCTTTGTCCTTTCCAAACAGGAGTAGCTGCTACTTATCAGATTTGAGAGAAGCCTCTACAGGGGTGCTAACAGCACTTTGTTTCCAGTAAAAAAAAAGAACAAATTACATTTAAAGGTGAGACTTGAGAGAAACCCATACCCTTCTCTCTCTTCCTGCTCATCTCGCTCTTCCCCTTGCCTTGTGTTTACACTCTAACCTCATTATTACGCAACTCTGAGGCAGCAGAGGAACACGACACGAAATAAACACACACACACGCAGTGGCGGATTTAGGTTCAGGCGACATGGGCAGCCGCCCGGGGCGACATCTTGCCGGGGGCGGCACGGGGCACCCGCGCAAAACATTTTGGATTGGTGACATTTGCGCGATCGGTTTTCTATCGCTCGTTTGCACATCACGCCAATGAGATCATGTCACCGTGTGGGACTGTGGGTCAATTAACCTTGTCGGAGTGGGCGCCCTGATTCTAGTTTGTGAGCTAGGCAGGCTACTGCCTGGGAATGTCTCCCACTCAGAAGTACGAGATGGGGAGGTGGGCGTGGGTAAGTTGACCTCAGGTCTCCCCACTGGAAGCCTGAGGTAGGGGGAGCGGGGGAATCTATCAAATAGAGTACCTCTAACTTTATATAGTACTAATGCAATTAGTCAAATCAGACACACTACGAAATGCTACCAAGTAACCCACAATTCATTCATAATACTGTGAATATATAGTTTCATAGACATATTGTTACATTTTTTCCTGGATTGTGTGAAATCGTTAAGAATAATATAAAACCAGTCTCCACACCACCAAGGTGAATTGGTTTAGTCTTGACTCTTGGTTGACAGTGTTGGGGGATGGGTAATGTATTGATGCTCGACACTAATTTGTTTCTATTTATCTTTGTTAGTTTAAAAAAAAATATTATTTTGTTTATATATTTTTTAGATGTATTTAGTTTTAAATGATATGATTATTTATTTGTGTTGTTCTAAATGACAGTTAGTGCAGAATGGTGCTTATTTGTTTGGTTGGCGGGGAGTGGGGGGGGCTGAAGGGAGGTTCAGCCTGGGAGTCATACAAGCTAGAACCGCCACTGCGCACACACACACACACACACACACACACACACACAAACACACTCCGGCTCACACACCTCCCAGGAGATGGATAAGTGCTTATTGTTATGCACCAGAAAGAAATGACACACACACACACTCAGGCCCTTTCTGACCGCTGAGGGGACCGACATGCTAATTGCTTTACTAAACTGATTAGAGCCTGTTTGATCCAATTGTTGTGGCAGGTTGGTCAGCAAGACTGACTCTGTGAAATATACGGTTCATTTTGTACTGTAGGTGCACAGCGCAAATTCATTTAGCTCTTCTCCGCCCATTTACAGGCCACAAGAATCATCCTGATGATATCAGAAACCATTTAGAAATAGTTCAGTATTTGGTATTCAGGTGTGTGTAGTTCATGAAACAAGTCATTGTATTTTACATTTGCGTGACTGTCCTTGTGTATCAGTGTTTTGTTACTAGTCATGTTTGGTGTTTATGTGGACTCCAGGAAGGACCCCCGCTGCTTCTGCAAAAGCTAATGGGGACCCAAATAAACACAATGCACCAGCTGAAGGTTATGAGTGATGGTGCAAGTGAAAAAAATAGAGTTTATGTTCATTATGAAACCATTTGAGGAGGTGTCCTGTAGAGCGAAAGTCACATGAAATACACACTTCAGATAGCTAACTGTGTGTGTGTGTGTGTGTGTGTGTGTGTGTGTGTGTGTGTGTGTGTGTGTGTGTGTGTGTGTGTGTGTGTGTGTGTGTGTGTGTGTGTGTGTGTGTGTGTGTGTGTGTGTGTGTGTGTGTGTGTGTGTCCACAAGTTTAGTAAGACAAGACTGTGTGTGTTTCCCTCTTCCTAGCTTCTATGTCTGTCCATCCTGCCAGTTCCAGTGTGTTGCTGACAGGTCTTTGGCAATAGGAGGAACAGCAGTGCTGCTCTGGAAAGCTGCTCAGATGTTATTAGCTGTAAATATGTCTCCCTGGGCGTAGAATCGCAAGGAAATAGATTATCCCCCTGATTCTGCAGACTGTGTTCTACAAATGGACACAGATCCGATAGCAATACATCTATATCTGAAGAGTGGAGAGAGACACAGATCCTACAGAAATACATTCATATCTTGAGAGCGGAGGGAGACGTTCATTGCAAGCCCAATTATTTCCAGTCAACATAGCAGTCTTCTCTGCAACCCCAGAGTGGGTGTTGCCTGTTTTGTACAGAGGAACCTACTAGTGCGTCTCCAGGTGTACAATTGGTGAGCTAGGCAGTTTGTTATGATTTTGCTGTTGTGTAAATGCTGTATCTGATTTCTTCTTGCCACAGTAGCTTTACACTGCAGCTAAGGTACACTCATTACCAGTCATGATAATGAGAACGCCTTAGTCAAAATGATTTAGCTTCTCAGAGGTATTGTGAGCTCAGTTTGAGCATAAACACACTCACGTAAATAGCCAGTTGCCTCATTAGCTATACGATGACGATGCAGTTATTTGCTTGATCACAAATACTTATAACACCTTCAAACGAGGGGACTAGATACATAAAGTGCTTTCATCTCTAAATGGTAAAACCGCTATGCATCAAAATACCTTCAAATAAAAGGTGACATTCTGTACCGTCACCTAACACATTCTTTCCCAAATGCAAAATGCAGGAGAATAGAGCCAAATGTAAAATACCTAGGGTGATGACTGCATCTCTTCAACTCATGATTGAATCCCCCAATGTATGCTACAATACTACACGACTGTAAATCCACAGCTGATATCTCCTCAGGTTCTGGTCCAATCTCCTTCTGCGACTTTCAGGAGGTGGTGCATGGGTAAAATAACCAGGGAAGCTAAGCCATAAATAAACAGCCATAGTACAACCTATGTGCTGTGATAATTGTGTCGTTTGCTCTATAACCTGTTAGTTCCTATGCCGTGACATCTTCATATATAGGCCTAAAGGCCGAGATAATGAGAAGACACCATGGCGGAATAAATTCAACCACACATTCGTTTCATTCCTTGGCTACCTGGCTAAAATTCTTGCTTGCTAGCCTAACTTTCTTTCATGGGCAACGTTGCGCCAGGCCAGCTAGTTAACATTAGCATACTACATCTAGCTACATGGACAACGACACAATGAGATGCAACAATTCAAGTTTTTTTCTGTCAATGGCATTTGGCTTCTGATGTGATTGGTCTTCAGTAAAGTTCGACTTAATAGAGGTCGATTTAATAGTAGAGGCCAATTTAATTATGTATTTGTAATAATGACAATTACAACAATACTGAATGAACACTTATTTTAACTTAATATAATACATCAATAAAATCAATTTAGCCTCAAGTAAATAATGAAACATGTTCAATTTGGTTTAAATAATGCAAAAACAAAGTGTTGGATAAGAAAGTAAAAGTGCAATATATTCCATGTAAAATTTGTGCCATGTAAGAAAGCTAACGTTTCAGTTCCTTGCTCAAGAACATGAGAACATATGAAAGCTGGTCGTTCCTTTTAACATGAGTCTTCAATATTCCCAGGTAAGAAGTTTTAGGTTGTAGTTATTATAGGAATTATAGGACTATTTCCCTCTATACCATTTGTATTTCATATACCTTTGACTATTGGATGTTTTTATAGGCACTTTAGTATTGCCAGTGTAACAGTATAGCTTCCGTCCCTCTCCTCGCTCCTCCCTGGGCTCGAACTAGTAACATAACGACAATTAGCACACGCTAACTTGCAAACCATTTCACTTCGGTTACACAAGCCACATCTCGGGAGTTGATAGGCTTGAAGTCATAAACAGCGCAATGCTTGAACGAAGAGCTGCTGGCAAAACGCACGAAAGTGCTGTTTGAATGAATGTTTACACGCCTGCTTCTGCCTACCACCGCTCAGTCAGATACTTAGATACTTAGATACTTGTATGCTTGTATGCTCAGTCAGATTCTATGCAACGCAGGACACGCTAGATAATATCTAGTAATATCATCAACCATGTGTAGATAACTAGTGATTATGATTGATTGTTTTTTATAAGATAAGTTTAATGCTAGCTAAAAACTTACCTTGGCTTACTGCATTCGCCTTAACAGGCAGTCTCCTTGTGGAGTGCAACGAGAGAGAGGCAGGTCGTTATTGCGTTGGACTAGTTAACTGTAAGGTTGCAAGATTGGATCCCCCGAGCTGACAAGGTGAAAATCTGTCGTTCTGCCCCTGAACAAGGCAGTTAACCCACTGTTCCTAGAACGTCATTGAAAATAAGAAAGAATTTGTTCTTAACTGACTTGCCTAATTAAATAAAGACTAAATAAAGGTGTAAAAAAAAAGAAGAAAAAAAAACAGCAAATCGGCGCCCAAAACCCCCGATTTCCGATTGTTATGAAACCTTGAAATTGGCCCTAATTAAATGGCCATACCGATTAATCGGTCGACCTCTAGTCTTAAGCCAAATCCCAAATGGCTTCACTTGACTTTTAGTTTCTTTCACAGTTGAGCTCACTCAGTTTAGCTCAATGCTGATTGGCTATTATTTTATTATTATTTTATCAAGGGAGGCCATATGCTAGCTGGCTTCCCTTGCATTCAGCGCTATGTTTGGCAATAATGTCATACTCATTTTGACCAGACAGCATCAGATAGGTACGCTACACATACTGAGACAAAGGGCCGCTGTTTCGTTTGCTCAGATGTTTTCTCTGGTGAAATACATTCAGCCTCTTGGTGAGATACATTCAGCCTCTTGCAAATGAAGGAAATTTATGAAACACAAATGATTTATTTGGGGGAAGCCTGGCTTCCCTCGGTATCCATGAGTACACGCCACTGGGCGTCTTTTCATTTGCAGCAGACAAACACCAACAGTCCAGAGATGATTTGACCCTGATGCTCCTGGGATATTTACAGCTCCTCCAGGAACGTTCCTCTTCTCTAACGCCAATGACACATCGCTAAACAAGTTCTGTCCTGGTCTTCCCTACAATCCAATATTATGTTACGTTATTGGCATTTTCTTCTGAAATATTGTTGTTGTTTGCCGCAGCCTGGGAGGGAGAAAACTAAGCGTTGTTTTGTTAAATTGACAGAAATACAAAGTGGCTTCCACAGCAGGGAGTTGACTGTCACGACACCTTGATGCTGCCAGCACAAGCATAGAGGTCACACACATGTAGTCACGTACCCACACACACACACATTAGTACATAGCATCACACACATGCACACACAGGCACACACAAATTAATACAGAGCCCCATGCAGCACCTCAACAATTATGAAGCGTTGCTACACAGAGACAAAACCCAGAGATCGTATTTACTCTCATGGGGTGAAGAGCTTGTATAGTGTTGTTGTCCTCTAATAGCCTTTACCTGAACACATGCATTCCTGTGGGATAGTGTGTTTATTTATGAATACATTTGAGGCATGCTATGCCATGATTAGGGTTTTTTCTGTTCAAATAGTTGAAATCATATTGGAATGGTTATTTTATGACAATGTGGGTGCCATCCATTGCTCCGTTCATATTTGGGAACCCATTGATGGCATCATGGCAAAGAAACCCCTCTTTTAAATTCAACCTGGTGTGCCATGGTGTATGGAAATGGTATGTTTTACTGTATATTATGCTGATGATTGCATCCAAAACAATGGCTCATCGAGGGCTGTGAGATGCCGATCTGGCATGCTCCTGTTGAAAAGTGCCAGTTGCCAAAAAACCAGAGGGTAGATAGCACTTGTATCACGTTTTAGGGACAACCCAGATGCAGATGGTGTCGAAGTAACAAAAGTTTATTAATAAAACAGGGGGCAGGCAAAATGACAGATCAACGGCAGGCAGAGGTCAGTAATCCAGATCCAAAAGGTACAGAACGGCAGGCAGTCTCAGGGTCAGGGCAGGCAAAGGTCAATATTCCAGCGTGGTGGGACAAAGTACAGGACGGCAGGCAGGCTCAGGGTCAGGGCAGGCAGAATGATCAAAACCATGAAACCTAGAAAACAAGAGCAATAGAAAAGACAGGAGCAAGGGGAAAAACACTGGTAGGCTTGACGAACAAAACAAACCGGTAACAGACAAACAGAGAACGTAGTTATAAATACACAGGGGATAATGAGGGGGCGATAGGAGACACCTGGTGGGGGGTGGAGACAAGCACCAAGACAGGTGAAACAGATCATGACACCTGCATCCTACCTGGGTGCATACCTGGTTGACTGGGGTGCCGGTGGTAGAAATCAGTGATGAGGCCTGGGTCCAGGATGTCCCTAGCGGGGACAGCACCAGTCCTCCGGGCCATAACCCTTCCAGTCAACAAGGTACTGGAATCCCCTGCACTGGGGTCAAACCTTCAGGAGACGCCTCACTGTGTACACTGGTTGGCCATCGATGAGATTGGGGGAGAGGGGTGTGAGACATGGAAATTGGAGACAAAGGGCTGAGAGACATGGGTTGGATTTTATACATGAAAAGTTGGTGTATACGGAGGATACGGGTAACAGAAGACAAACAGCAGAGGGGCTAATGACCTTGGAGATGGGGAAAGGGCAGATAAACCGGGGGGAAAGTTTGCAGGACTCCACCCGGAGGGGCAGATCCCGGGTGGACAGCCATACCTTCTGCTTGAGATAATACCAGGGAGCTGGGGTCCGGTGGCGGTCCACTTGTCGCCGATATGTAGGGGTGGTCTTGAGAAGGGCCAACCGGGCTCTCTTCTAGGTACGACATCAGCGGCGCACAAACATCTGGGTCGGAGGTATGCCGAACTCTTCCTCTGGCCGACGACCCAATGAGCGTGCAGAACGCGTTCCAGAACTGAGACAAGAACTGAGGACCCCGGTCGGAGACCATGTCCACCGGGAGTCCATGGTTCCGGAAGACATGCTGCACCATGAGCTGGGCTGTCTCTTTGGGGTAGCTTGGGGAGAGGAATGAAGTGGGCAGCTTTGGAAAACCAGTCCACTGCTGTCAGGATGGCGGTGTTGCCATCAGACGGGGGAAGACCAGTGACAAAATCCAGGGATATGTGAGATCAGGGACGATGAGGGACAGGCAGTACTTAAAAAAGACCAGCCGGAGCTTGCCAAGGAGTCTTGTTCTGTGCACAGCCTGTGCAGGAAAAGTCCGGGACCATGGTAGGCCACTAAAAGCGTTGTCGCACAAAGGCTTGGGTCCGATGGGAGCCCGAGTGGCAGGCAAGCCTGGAGGAGTGGGCCCACTCCAGGACCGAGGAGCGGGCAGCGTCAGGCACAAACATCCAGTTATCTCGTCCCCCATCCCGAGGTTCGGCTGGGAACGCTGCACGTTGGGAGAAGAAGGCGCTGAGATGTAACTTGAGATCCAGGGCACATGGCTGGGACAGGACAGCCCCCACTCCAACATCCGAAGCATCGGCATGTTCAACATGTCGCGGAGAACATCATTAACCAGAGTCTGGAACACAGCTGGGGAGTTGGTAAGGCCAAATGGCATGACCAGATACTCGTAGTGACTGCTGGCCGTGTTGAAGGCAGTCTTCCGCTCGCCCCCTTCCCGTAACCGCACCAGGTGGTAGGCGTTCCGTAGGTCCAGCTTGGAGAACACGGTGGCCCCCTGGAGCGTCTCAAAAGCCGAGGAGATGAGTGGTAGCAGTTCTTCACTGTGATGTCGTTGAGTCCCCGGTAGTCGATGCATGGGCTGGCCACGCCCATTGTCTGAAGTCAGCGCTGCCCGCCCTGGGACATCTTCCCGTGGGCTCGGAAGTTGCCCTGGACCTCTCCGTCATTCCCGCAGAGTACCAGGACCTCCGGGAGGCGTTCCGTAAGGTCCGGGCCACTTTGTTTCTGCCGCACAGCTCTATGACACCACTCCGCCCCAGGGACAACTGTACTCTCTGTCTTGTACGAACACCAAGGCTATGGAGACCTATATTGAGGAGTCCCTATCTGAGAGTCCTCAACGTACACTACCGTTCAAAGTTTGGGGTCACTTAGAAATTACCTTGTTTTTGAAAGAAAACCATTTAAATCACATCAAATTGATCATAAATACAGCGTAGACATCGTTAATGTTGTAAATTACTATTTTTTGAAATTATTATGGATAAATGAATAAACAATATCCCCATTTTAAATAGATTTGTAGCTAAGTAAACTTATACTCTGTTTTATAAGTGATTAACAATATGAGTTCATAAGAAGGGATTGTGTGACACGGACAAGGAGTAATAAAAAGGTAATGAATACCATTCCAACTATGCAGAAACAAATGGGTTGGGGACTGTGTAAACACATAAGGTTGTTAGCCTATGGTTGACCCTACTGAAACTTAGCTCTGGGGTTTTTAGATAAGGCAGTGAGTGCATTCCTAGGTTTTCTGTTAATTAAAACTGTCAGTTCAGTGGTGATCGATAATGTTGAGGGGTCAAAAGTTATCTGGGAGTGCGTTAGTAAGTTAGAATGAACTTTTCACCTTACTTTGTCCCGGTCTCTGAAATGCAAATGCGCTACGCTAAATGCTAATAGTATTAGTTAAAACTCAAACGTTCATTAAAATACACATGCAGGGTATTGAATTAAAGCTACACTCGTTGTGAATCCAGGCAACAAGTCAGATTTTTAAAAGGCATGAGGATTCTGTTAAAGCAGTGAAACCTTTGACCATCTTCGTCTAGATGATCTGTATATAAACTAGATATTGTGTGATGAACTGCACGTGATTAAGTGGGATGCAACTTTAGGTATTAGTACGCTCATCAAGAATAAATTCTATTACCTATTATTTAAAGACTGACAAGTCTGCGTAGGCACTATTTTATGCAAACAAGAAATCTTACAAATTCTCATAAAATAGAGTTTTTAAACGTCTGAGTGTTTTCTATCCACACATACTAATCATATGCATATACTATATTCCTGGCCTGAGTAGCAGGGCGCTGAAATGTTGCGCGATTTTTAACAGAATGTTCAAAAAAGTAGAGGGTCGACTTAACAGGTTAAGGGCTTTCAATTGATGAAAGCACATTGGCATAATTAAATTACAGTAACACTATTGTAGCTGGAAACAGCCGATTTTTGTATGGAATATCTACATAGGCGTACAGAGGCCCATTATCAGCAACCATCACAACTGTGTTCCAATGGCATGTTGTGTTAGCTAATCCAAGTTTATAATTTTAAATGGCTAATTGATCGTTAGAAAACCCTTTTATTAGCACAGCTGAAAACTGTTGTGCTGATTTAAGAAGCAATAAAACTGGCCTTCTTTAGACTAGTTGAGTATCTGGAGCACCAGCATGTGTGTGTTCGATTACAGGCTCAAAATGTCCAGAAACAAAGAACTTTCTTCTGAAACGTGTCAGTCTGTGCTTGTTCTGAGAAATTAAGGTTATTCCATGCGAGAAATTTCCAAGAACCTGACGATCTTGTACAACGCTGTGTACTACTCCCTTCACAGAACAGCGCAAACTCTAACCAGAATAGAAAGAGGAGTGGGAGGCCCCGGTGCAGAACTGAGCAAGAGCATAAGTACATTAGAGTGTCTAGCTTTAGAAACAGATGCCTCACATATCCTCAACTGGCAGCTTCATTAAATAGTAGCCGCAAAACACCAGTCTCAACGTCAACAGTGAAGATGCTGGCCTTCTAGGGAGAGTTCCTCTGTCCAGTGTCTGTTGTTCTTTTGCTCATCTAGGCTAGGAGATTAAGGGTGTGGCCCGCTGCCCAGGGGGGAATCCGTGGAATTGCTCGAGCAAAGTCTCGAACGCCTGGTCATGGAGTTCTGCCAGGGTATGGAGTCCCTCCATAAGACATTGCAGTAGCTCGTGTCGTCCAACGGTAGCTCCTTACAGGAGCACACTATGCAATATTGCAACTAATCAACACTATGCAATAATCTGAGTACAGCACCAAAACAAGCCATACAGATACCTGCCATGTTGTGGAGTCAACAGAAGTCAGAAATAGCATTATAAATATTCACTTACCTTTGATGATCTTCATCAGATTGCACTCCCAGGGATCCCAGTTCCACAATAAATGTTTGTTTTGTTCGATAAAGTCCATTTATGTCCAAATACCTCCTTTTTGTTCGCGAGTTTAGTTCACAAATCCAAATTCATGAGGCGCAGGCACTTAGTGCAGACGAAAGTCAAAAAGTTCCGTTACAGTTCGTAGAAACATGTAATCTTTAGGATGTTTTAAACATAAATCTTCAATAATGTTTCAACCGGACAATCCTTTGTCTTTAGAAATGTAATGGAACGCAGGTCGCACTCTCACGGCCATGCGCGTGACCAGCTCATGGGCTTCTGCCAGACACCTGATTGAAACATCTGTCATTCGCTCCCCCTTCACAGTAGAAGCCTGAAACAAGGTTCTAAAGATGACATCTCCTGGAAGCCTTAGGAAGTGCAATCGGACCAAATTTACACTTTATCTTGGATAGGCAAAGAGTTGAAAAACTACAAACCTCAGATTTCCCACTTCCTGGTTGGATTTTTTTATCAGGTTTTTGCCTGCCATGTGAGTTCTGGTATACTCACAGACATAATTAAAAGAGTTTTAGAAACTTCAGTTTTTCTATCCAAATCTACTAATAATATGCATATCTTAGCTTCTGGGCCTGAGTAGCAGGCAGTTTACTCTGGGCACCTTATTCATCCAAGCTACTCAATACTGCCCCCCAGCCATAAGAAGTTAAAGTAGGTTTTAAATCCTCACAAAGATCCTATTCAATTGGTTTTGGGAATCGATATCTGATGAGCCAATCTGTACTTTCCGCAAAAGAGTCTTGCCTTTCTCTAAAAACGCCATTTCTGCGAAATGCAGCGTGTGCCGAAGCTTCCAGCAGACCAAGATCAGCCATCTCTCATTTGATGGTCATTGCTGTGCGTGAATTTACGCACACTCCCAAGCAAACATTCATATGGCTAAATCTCACACTTTGCGTGCAAATGATCCCAGGCATGGTTTATGTACAGATTTGTGCCTACACATGGTTGATAAATGAGGCCCCTTGGAATTTTGCAGCATGCTGAAACGAAACAAAGATTGCACAAAAACAAAACAAAATGGAAAAGATCAGTTGGTTACACCAACTTATCCAGCACAGCCCCCCGCGACACTACTCCGAGTTGAAGCTTTATCACATTTCCTCTGTTTCCTCTCTCTCCATACCTAGCTCTCATCCCCATCCTCACTCTGTGTCGTGCTCTCGCCTTGTTCTCTCTCACCTTCTCCACCCCCATCCCTTCTCCCCCTCTCTCTCCATCCTCTCTTCCCTCCCTCTCCCCCGGGACATGTAAAGATTAATCTATCTCCCCCTGTGGCAGCTGAGGATCCAGCCAGCAGGCCAGATAAAGGACCAGTTAGAACTGCTCCACTCTGGGGAGATGAGAGCTGCCTCCCTGATACACAACAGAGTAAATACATATTTACAGTCTGAGCTGAGATTACAAGAGAGCACAGAGGAAAGGAGATTCCGAAACAGATTATTAGAAACCTCTGATTCAGATTTCAGATAGCTAAACATGTAAATGTGAAGGGGGACCAGCATATATTTTCTGAGACTACAGGACTAAGGAATAGTTATAGTAAAACATGGAGTTGTCTTATTCAATATGATGGAATGGCTACAATATATTACATTTAATCCAACTTTATATGCAGTGCATTTCAAAACACTTTACATTAAAACAGTCAGATAACGGAGATAAAAAAACAAACACAAGGCAATAATATAAATGAATAAAATAACATAAAATAAAGTTGTCTATTATAACAGTAAAATAATTGACTAGGTTATATTAGTACAGCTTGTTCCCAGTCATACACAGAGCTGTCATGTTTAAAGAGCCTAATCCTCAGCCTTCATTCACCTCATAGTTCAATGGCTGCCGCTCTTGCCACTTTCCCCACAGTGACTCGGCTGTGGTGTTTTGCACATAAGCCGCTGAGAGGGCTGAACTGGGGGCAGTTTGCTTTCCGAACCATTTGCTGATAAAGCTGTGTTTGGACTTGTCTCTATGAGGAGTGATACTACTGTAGGCAGGAATGATGACAAGGCGACTTGATTGTTGAAGGGTTGCAGGTTAAAGACCTGGGGCATGTTCATCAGGGCACTATGTAGCAAAAACATTTTAAAACATTTCTCAACTGAAAACAAAAGCAAGCTGCTCTTATTGGACAACTTCAGGTAGTACCTTCCCGTTTCACTTTGTTTCCTTCCATTTCATACCTAATGAACATGACCCCATGGCCTCACAGCACCAGGGCTGATCAATAGAATAATAATTACTAGAACCAAAATTCTCATTCAATTCAATGTTCTGAGATGGGTCTTTGCCTATTCTAGGGATTCATTGTTATGGCTTGCCCACCTCACTGTCTACCCGTGTGTCTCAGCAACATAGTAACAATGTCTCCTGACCTTTCTCACTGAGTGAGAGACAGACCATCATAAAGTAAACAGCAGTCTATTTCAACACCATGCCAAGTATTGCATCGATCCTCGCAGTCGGAGAAGGTCATAGACTTGACCTTTTAGGCCAGGAGTGGCCAACCCTCCTCCTGGAGAGCTACTGGATGGGCAGGCTTCAGATGTGTCCTACAGTATCACATCTGATTCTACTGATTATGATCTCATAAGATGAGCTGAATCAGGTGTAATAGGAAGGGCTGAAGCAAAAGCCTGCACACCCACTCCTGGCCATTCCGTACAACTGGCGACACAAGTCACCCAGTAGATCTCCAGGAAGAGGGTTGGACACCCCTGGTTCAAGACTCACTCACAAGACTCAAGTAAGCACATGAATGTGTTCAATAGTGTTTGAATAATTGTATGTGATTTTCATGTGATTGTATGATGATATGGTCTCTACCCTGTTTAGTGTTAGGAGCTGAGTAAAGCACGGGTCATTAACGCTAATGAGAGTCATTCTTAATGGCTACTGAATTGCAGATTCAGCAGCCATCATAACCTTTCCATGTGCTCTCACTTTTTTGCTGTCGTCTTCTCCCCCTCTCTTCGCGCTCTCTCTCTCTCATCCATGCTCTCTCTCTTTCTCTCCCACTAATTTCTCCTCCCTTTTTCTTTCCATCTCTCCCCCCCCATCTTCACTCACTCACTGCCTCTCTCTTTCCCTCTCTATCTTCATCCACCCCTTCTCTGCACTCTCTCTCTCTCTCTATTTCCCTCTCTCTGAGGTCACAGCTGTCTTTCTGCCATTCTCCCCGCCACCATTAGCATCCTGGAAGGTTACAAACGCGAGAGACACAGGGGACGAAGGGAAAGACAGATTGTTGGAGGCAAAGTCGGGCAGGTGGAAATGACGGAGGGAGGGAAAGAAGGCAGGTAGAAAGTGGACAGACATCTGTCGGCTTAATTGCCAATTAATTTGAAGATGTGAGCCAGTCAGTGTTTGTTGACTCTTGTGTTTGGGAGGTGGAGGCTTCAGGAGGCACACAACATCTGAGAAGGTTGTGGCAATCAAAAAATAAGGTAGCATACTCTCTGCGGATTAAAATTTCATGATGTTGGTGTCAAAAGTGTGTGTGTGTCACAGTGTGCGTGTCACTGTGTGCGTGTCACAATGTGTGTGTTTGCATGTGCGAGTGTCTGTATGGGTGTGTGTCTGCCCGTCCTCCTCTTCCCTCCAGTATGGTGTCTTCTCACTGAGCACAGATGTCAATTCAACATCTATTCCACGTTGGCTCAAAACACTTCAAATAAGGGCTGTGTTTCGTGTAGGCTTACCCTGGCTTGATGTTTTGATAACTGTGTAAAATCTCTCTAGGACAAGCAATATATTTGGCTCTATTTACTCTCAGATTCAAAAATGATCATTAGCATAAAAGTACACATTTTAAGTGTTTATAAAAATCCCCTTTGGGAAAAATGGATTGGAACCATTTCCCTGTTTGACCGCTGGGTTTTATGGGTATTATGACACCTCCACTGTGGGCTCTATTGTTATCATGGACAACGTCCTGACATCAAGATTCTGAGCTTGCACGAAAACAAAACTCCCCGCACAATTTAAACCCCCCTTATACTCTGTAAGTCTCCCCACTTCCATATGAACCCATATCATAGGTTGAACATTATATCATATCATAGATTTAACATGAATCTTTAAGATATAACACACACTCAGGGGGATTCCATGCCTGCGTCCCAAATGGCACCCTATTTCCTATTACATTTAAACATTTTAGTCATTTAGCAGACGCTCTTACCCAGAGCGACTCACAGGAGCAATTAGGGTTAAGTGCCTAGCGCAAGGGCACATCAACAGATGTTTTGCCTCGTCGGCTCGGGGATTCCAACCAGCAATCTTTCGGTGCACTATTTAGGGAATAGGGTACCATTTGGGACACAGTCCATAGTGCACTGCTTTTGACCAGAGCCCTATGTCGGGGAAAGGGTGCGATTTGGGACTCAGCCCATGGCTGCAGCATTTCCAGGTGCATTGACATGCACCCAGAGCGGAATCTGACAAACGTACTGAAACTGATTTGGGTAGCCTACATGTTCACGTATTGAAGCGTGCCAACATGTGCATGCTACAATGTATCCCTGTATTAACCTGATGACAGACTGCAAGTAGCGGTCAATCCGCACTACACAGTTACTGACCACCAGAGATTAATTTCCCGGCAGCAGTGTGTATTCCACATGATTCTAAGTATAGACAAATGGTGACAATCGACAACACCTGAGACGTTGTCGACATTGCTTCACGATAATAAAGTTAGACGAAGGAAGTTACTTGAGGTTCGATGAATACTTTAGTTGAACTTTATTTCTCCCGGGGGAACTTCATTTGTGGTGTCAGATCTTGTCATTCATCCATTTTTAAGCTCCAGCAAATACATTTGCAGCATGACAGATTGTGTTAGAACAAGTAGAACAAGGCTAATGTGGTTAAGTTAAGTTTGCAACCGTAGAGGAAGTTCCATCAGAGCCTTGGGTAATCAGTCGAAAGTCTGTTCAGCAGCATGGAATATTTGACTGGAGTGGGGAAACTATTTCAGGATCATTTCAGAATATTCACAGAGTTTGCCTTTTGTGTCTTGCAGTGTTGACCTCTCCTTGGCTTGCACACATTATTTTCTTCCGCAGGAGTGCTGTTACTGTGTGGTATGCTATCACAAATTAATTCCACCTCAGAATTCATTCAATACTTCAGAATTGCTGTTGCTTCAGAGAGGAAGACCATCTTCTACCAGTATGGTGTCCATAGTAGAACAGTCTCGGTCTCAGCAGTCAAAGCTGTCCTAATATGGACACCGTGGTGCCCAGAGGCTGAAGAGGACTCGTTAATTAAATATATAACTCATCCAACTTGTAGCCAATGTCCTGCTGTCTGGTCACACGGGATGTTAATAAGAATTGTGCTCTTGCATCATAATTCTTCACGTTGGGCTTTGATTGGCTCCCTCTGAGTGTCCTCTGGGCGAGGTCTTGACCAACTGAGGCTCAGAACCTGACCGGAATACTTCGGTCAAATTCACTCGGGAGAAAACGCTCAGCACCACTTTCCTTAAAGGAAATCTGTCTTTTGGTATTTGTTTCATTCGTCCATTTTGATATAGTCCCAAAATGTTTTGCATGTCAGCAATCAAGATATCATACCGGCTGCATTTCTGTATTTTGAAAGTTATTTATCTTGAAAATTTCAGACATGCAAAACATTTTTGGACCCATATCAACAACGGACTAATGAAACAAATACCAAAAGACAGTATTTGGGTGGAATTTCCCTTTAAGGGACAACAGCGCTTAGCGTTTTCTCCCGAGTCCCAAGGTCTTGCCTTTTGACAGGAGTCGATAAGCTAATTCGTCACATCGGGATGTTGTTGTAGGCTCTTTTTATGTGATGACATGGTTACCTTGTGAAAGTCAATGACAACGAAACACCGGAGAACTTAAGGCTTAAGCGGTCTCAGTTCAAACCTTTTATAATAATGACTGGAATAACGGTTTTGTCATGGCACAAATACAGTGTCTATATTATGACAGCCTTCTGCTGCTGTCCTTATATGGGCACTGTACATCCGATTATTTTCTGACATGTCCCCAAAGTAGGATCTCCTTTAAACAAGAAGAATAGGTCATTATGTTTTTGTGTGTGAATGCATCTGCGTGTGTGTGCTTCTCAGCGTACTGTACTGCACTGTGTATCTCCACAGTGTGCTGGCTGCTGGCTGGGAGTGAGGCCCATCATTGATGATTGCCACCGTCTCCATGCTCTTCCACTAATTTGTCTCTCTGTCCCCGGCTATGTGGGATTTTGTGGGATTTTTTGCCTCCATAGCATGCAAATCAACAGGGTGGCAGGGTAGCCTAGTGGTTGAAGCGTTGGACTAGTAACTGAAAGGTTGCAATTTCGAATCCCCGAGCTGACAAGGTACAAATCTGTCGTTCTGCCCCTGAACAGGCAGTTAACCCACTGTTGCTAGGCTGTCATTGAAAATAAGAACTTGTTCTTAACTGACTTGCCTAGTAATAAAAAATTAAAAAATATCCACTTCTTCAACTTGTTTGTGCTGAACAGCCTATAGTCTTGACAACTGCACCTGTCCTTCCAGGTGGAATTGATGAATAAACTTGATATAACATGAGTACACATTCTCAATATTATACAGGATCCATAGGGTTGCACTTTTTTTTCATTTTTCTCATCTCGAACACACCTGGCTGAACAAAGGGGCTTGATGATGCATTGATTATTGAATCAGGTGATTAGTTGACTTGTTAAATCAAGTGTCTAAATCTTACTTTTGCCAAGTAACTCAACGAAAACAAATGATCTTTCACAATGACCTGTTTAGCTGTTGGTGGTGAAAACAGTGCATTGTTCGGGTCTACAAAAGAGTTTGAGAAATACTGCCCAGGAGAACAGCTAACCCTTTGTATTGCCTAGAGGTGTGCTCCTTGTTAAGACTGGTTTACCGGGAGACCTGGGAGGATGTCCAAGGAAGTGACTCACACACCAGCAACTCAGCTAAAGGGATGGTCTGTGAGTTTTCAATGTTAGCTTCATTACTAACCTCCTGAACAACTATTCATTTTGTCCCATTCAGATATCCTAACATGGACACTGTACCCATTCAAACCAAATTTGGTTGAGTTCAATAGACACAGATGCAGATGTCATTGAGCCAATGTCAAATCAAATCCATTTGTGGTTGACTTGACTGTTCTTGATCTTTGGAATGGTCATGTATAGCTTATTCAAGTGCATGCAAAGATATAAGCCAACACAGCATGTCTTTCGGAAGACATTCTCCACCATTCAAAAGTTTGGGGTCACTTAGAAATGTCCTTGTTTTTGAAAGAAAAGCATTTTTTTTTGTCCATTTAAATAACATCAAATTGATCAGAAATACAATGTAGACATTGTTAGTGTTGTAAATTACTAATGTAGTTGTAAATGGCAGATTTTGTATGGAATATCTACATAGGCGTACAGAGGCCCGTTATCATCAACCATCACTCCTGTGTTCCAATGGCACATTGTGTTAGCTAATACAAGTTTATCATTTTAAAAGGCTAATTGATCATTAGAAAACCCTTTTGCAATTATGTTAGCACAGTTGAAAACTGTTGTTCTAATTAAAGAAGCAATAAAACTGGCCTTCTTTAGACGAGTTGAGTATATGGAGCATCAGCATTTGTGGGTTTGATTACAGGCTCAAAATGGCCAGAGACATAGCACTTTCTTCTGAAACTCGTCAGTCTATTCTTGTTCTGAGAAATGAAGGCTATTCCATGCGAGAAATTGCCAAGAAACTGAAGATCTCGTACAACACTGTGTACTACTCCCTTCACAGAACAGTGCAAACTGGCCCTAACCAGAATAGAAAGATGAGTGGGAGGCCCCAGTGCACAACTGAGCAAAAGGACAAGTAAATTAGAGTGTTTAGTTTGAGAAACAGATGCCTCACAAGTCCTCAGATGGCAGGGTCATTAAATAGTACCAGCAAAACACCAGTCTCAACGTCAACAGTGAAGAGGCGACTCCGGGATGCTGGCCTTATAAGCAGAGGTCCTCTGTCCAGTGTGTGTTATTTGGCTCATCTTACTCTTTTATTTTTATTGGCCATTCTGAGATATGGGTTTTCTTTGCAACTCTGCCTAGAAGGCCAGCATCCCGGAGTCACCTCTTCACTGTTAACGTTGAGACTGGTGTTTTGCAGGTACTATTTAATTAAGCTTAATGAAGTTATTTAAGACGCTTGGAGCTTCTTTTTAAAATATATTTTCAGTGATATTGTTAACAACCACACCCTCATAAAGAAAATGAGAATAAAAACCAGTTCAGCCCCTGGTTCGACCATGGTCTTGCGGAGTTACTTCACCTCAAGTATTGCATTTGGCGAAAGGCTCGGTACACGCAGGCTGACTGGCTCTTGTTCAGGCAAATGAGAAATAAGTGCACTCAGGCTATCCAAAAGGCCAAAGTTAGTTACTATAAGGAGCAGTTCTCTCTCTGTGGGTCTAACCCCGAGAAGTTCTGGAAAACAGTTAAAGACCTGGAGAATAAACCCTCTTCCTCACAGCTTCCCATGTGCATCAAATCAAATCAAATCAAAGTGTATTTGTCATGTGCGCCGAATACAACAGGTGTCGACCTTACAGTGAAATGCTTACTTACAGGCTCTACCCAACAGTGCAAAAAAGGTATTAGGTGAACAATAGGTAAGTAAAGAAATAAAACAACTGCAAAAAGACAGGCTATATACAGCAGAGGCTTTAAAAGTAGCGAGGCCACATACAGACACCGGTTAGTCAGGCTGATTGAGGTAGTATGTACATGTAGATATGGTTCAAGTGACTATGCATATACACTGCTCAAAAAAATAAAGGGAACACAAAAATAACACATCCTAGATCTGAATGAATGAAATATTCTTATTAAATACTTTTTTCTTTACATAGTTGAATGTGCTGACAACAAAATCACACAAAAATGATCAATGGAAATCAAATGTATCAACCCATGGAGGTCTGGATTTGGAGACACTCAAAATTAAAGTGGAAAACCACACTACAGGCTGATCCAACTTTGATGTAATGTCCTTAGAACAAGTCAAAATTAGGCTCAGTAGTATGTGTGGCCTCCACGTGCCTGTATGACCTCCCTACAATGCCTGGGCATGCTCCTGATGAGGTGGCGGATGGTCTCCTGAGGGATCTCCTCCCAGACCTGGACTAAAGCATCGAGCGAGACATGATGTCCCAGATGTGCTCAATTGGATTCAGGTCTGGGGAACGGACGGGCCAGTCCATAGCATCAATGCCTTCCTCTTGCAGGAACTGCTGACACACTCCAGCCACATGAGGTCTAGCATTGTCTTGCATTAGGAGGAACCCAGGGCCAACCGCACCAGCATATGGTCTCACAAGGGGTCTGAGGATCTCATCTCGGTACCTAATGGCAAAAAGGCTACCTCTGGCGAGCACATGGAGGGCTGTGCGGCCCCCCAAAGAAATGCCACCCCACACCATGACTGACCCACCGCCAAACCGGTCATTCTGGAGGATGTTGCAGGCAGCAGAACGTTCTCCACGGCGTCTCCAGACTGTCACGTCTGTCACGTGCTCAGTGTGAACCTGCTTTCATCTGTGAAGAGCACAGAGCGCCAGTGGCGAATTTGCCAATCTTGGTGTTCTCTGGCAAATGCCAAACGTCCTGCACGGTGTTGGGCTGTAAGCTCAACACCCACCTGTGGACGTCGGGCCCTCATGGAGTCTGTTTCTGACCGTTTGAGCAGACACGTGCACATTTCTGGCCTGCTGGAGGTCATTTTGCAGGTCTCTGGCAGTGCTCCTCCTTGCACAAAGGCGGAGGTAGCGGTCCTGCTGCTGGGTTGTTGCCCTCCTACGGCCTCCTCCACGTCTCCTGATGTACTGGCCTGTCTCCTGGTAGCGCTTCCATGCTCTGGACACTACGCTGACAGACACAGCAAACCTTCTTGCCACAGCTCGCATTGATGTTCCATCCTGGATGAGCTGCACTACCTGAGCCACTTGTGTGGGTTGTAGACTCCGTCTCATGCTACCACTAGAGTGAAAGCACCGCCAGCATTCAAAAGTGACCAAAACATCAGCAAGGAAGCATAGGAACTGAGAAGAGGTCTGTGGTCCCTACTTGCAGAACCACTCCTTTATTGGGGGTGTCTAGCTAATTTCCTATAATTTCCACCTGCTGTCTATTCTATTTGCACAACAGCATGTGACATGTATTGTCAATCAGTGCTGCTTCCTAAGCGGACAGTTTGATTTCACAGAAGTGGGATTGACTTGGAGTTACATTGTGTTGTTTAAGTGTTCCCTTTATTTTTTTTGAGCAGTGTATGATGAACAGAGGGTAGCAGTAGCGTAAAAGAGGGGTTGGCGGTTGGTGGGTGGCGGGACACAATGCAGATTGCCCGGTTCGCCAATGTGCACTGGTTGGTCGGCCCAATTGAGGTAGTATGTACATGAATGTATAGTTAAAGTGACTATGCATATATGATAAAGAGAGTAGCAGCAGCGTAAAAAGAGGGGTTGGGGGGCACACAATGCAAATAGTCCGGGTAGCCATTTGTTGACCTGTTCAGGAGTCTTATGGCTTGGGGGTAAAAACTGTTGAGAAGCCTTTTTGTCCAAGACTTGGCACTCTAGTACCGCTTGCCATGCGGTAGTAGAGAGAACAGTCTCTGACTGTTGGCTGGGGTCTCTGACAATATTTAGGGCCTTCATCTGACACTGCCTGGTGTATGGCAGGTCCTGGATGGCAGGCAGCTTAGCCCCAGTGATGTACGCTCTCTGACCTCCTCCCTACAGGCTGTCTTCGTTGTTGTCGGTGATCAGGCCTTCCACTGTTGTGTCGTCTGCAAACTTAATGAGGGTGTTGGTGTCATTCAGGCCTGATCAGGCCATTCAGTCGTGGGTAAACAGGGAGTACAGGAGGGGACTGAGCCGCACCCCTGGGGAGCATGGCAGATGCAACCTACCCTCACCACCTGGGGGTGGTCCATAAGGAAGTCCAGGATCCCTTAAAATTGATGTTGTGGTTGTTACTGACAAGAAGCACATGGCTGAGCTTTTTAATCACCACTTCATTAAGTCAGGATTCCTATTTGACTCAGCCATGCCTCCTTGCCCGTCCAACATTTCCTCATCTCCCACCCCTTCCAATGCGACTATCCTCGATGCTTCTCCCATTTTTTCCCCTGCCCTGCAACAAAGTTTATTCCTGCAGGCAGTCACTGACTCCAAGGTGCTAAAAGAGCTCCTGAAACTTGACCCCAAAAAAACATCTGGGTCAGATGGTTTAGACCCTTTCTTCTTTGAGGTTGCTGCCCCTATCATTCCCAAGCCTATCCAGTACCTTTTTCATTCTTTTTTTAAAGGGGTTGTCAAGCTGAGGGTTTAGAGCTTGAGGTAGCCACCTAATACAAGTACTTGGGAGTATGGCTAGATGGTACACTGTCCTTCTCTCAGCACATATCAAAGCTGCAGGCTAAAGTTAAATCTATACTTGGTTTCTTCTATCGTAATCGCTCCTCTTTCATCCCAGCTGCCAAACTAACCCTGATTCAGATGACCATCCTACCCATGCTAGATTATGGAGACATCATTTATATATCAGCAGAAAAGGCTGCTCTCGAGCGGCTAAATGTTCTTTACCATTTAGGCCATCAGATTTGCCACCAACGCTCCTTATAGGACACATCGCTGTACTCTATACTCCTCTGTAAACTGGTCATCTCTGTATACCTGTCACAAGACCCACTGGTTGATGTTTATTTATAAAACCCTCTTAGGCCTCACTCCCCTCTATCTGAGATATCTACTGCAGCCCTCATCCTCTACATACAACACCCGTTCTGCCAGTCACATTCTGTTAAAGGTCCCGAAAGCACACACATCCCTGGGTCGCTCGTCTTTTCAGTTTGCTGCAGCTAGCGACTTGAAAGAGCTGTATCAAACACTCAAACTTGACAGTTTTATCTCAATCTCTTCATTCAAAGACTCAATCATGGACACTCTTACTGACAGTTATGGCTGCTTTGCGTGATGTATTGATATCTCTACCTTCTTGTCCATTGTGCTGTTGTCTGTGCCCAGTAATGTTTGTACCTTGTTGTGTTGCTACCATACTGTTGTCATGTTGTGTTGTTAAAATGTTGTTGTTATGTGTTGCTGCCTTGCAATGTTGTTGTCTTTAGGTCTCTCTTTATGTAGTGTTGTTTTGTCTCTCTTGTGATGTGTGTTTTTTCCCATATTTTTTATATATATATATATATATATATATATATATATATATATATATATATATATATATATATATATATATATATATATATATATATTAGTATTATTTTTTTATCCTAGCCACAGTCCACGCAGGACACCTTTTGACTTTTGGTAGGCCGTCATTGTAAATAAGAATTTGTACTTAACTGACTTGCCTAGTTAAATAAAGGTTAAATAAATAAATACAAAATAAAAGCTGCCAGTTGATGACTTGTGAGGTATCTGTTTCTCAAACTAGACACTCTAATGTACTTGTCCTCCTGGTCAGTTGTGTGCCACGGCCTCCCACTCCTTTTTCTATTCTGGTTAGAGCCAGTTTGCGCTATTCTCTGAAGGGCGTAGTACACAGCGTTGATGTTTGATGTTATTTCAATGGACACGTTTTTTTTGCTTTTCTTTCAAAACAATGACATTTCAAAGTGACCCCAAACTTTTGAACAGTAGAATACCAATTGAACAATTCAATGGAAGGCTAATCAAATGAGCAGCTTTTTAACATTTGAAAGACATCCTATACATCAAGATTCTCATAAACCCTTGTTAATTAACCTACAGGCTAATTTCATTAAATTTCATTAAATTAACGAAGCAGTGTAAATTACTGTCCTTTTAAAGTTTTCACATGGGAGCTAATTATGAATGATGTTTTATTAACGTTTCACAGACGTCAGCCCTTGATCTATACCAAATGGTGATTTGGAAGAAAAATAATTTGTAATGCCAATATAGTGTGTTTCTTTCTAGAGATAGATGTGATGATACAGTGAATATTATCTCGCCCTACAGGCACAATGAGGACTAAAACACCCATAAATGTGGACTGATTCTGCTCAGGCCTTTCAGAGTCTTTTCTCTCTCTGAGTTTCAAAGGGGCAGTATGGGATTGGGGCGGAGCAGTTTAATGGTCGTTTCAATTCTTGAGACGTACTTATTGATTCTCGAAGAATATAACTTATAAATGCCTCATGAGTTTAATCATTGAAAAGGTTATATGATCTATTTCTTTTACAAAAAAACAGGATCGTAAAACAATCAACGTCTTGGGTGTCATGGACTGTCGGGTTTTGCTTCTAGAACACCCCGTTCTGTGGTTTTCAATTTGCAGTGTAACTTTTCAAGCTTCTTTACTTTATGCTACGAAACGAGAGTCGTCGCTTTGAGACCCCGAGTTTCTTCCCTTCCTTGCCAGGAGCGATGTGACATCAAGAGCCAGATCTGAGGATTCAAATCATGCGAGGCCCCGTGGGCGTTCTCTTCCGTAAGCTTCCTAAATAGCAGAGACGATACGCTCCTATTAGATAAGCAAATGTATGTGGAGATACATAATACATGATTACCCAGAGGACTACTGTCTCATTTGGCTTGTTTTTGTCAAAGAAAGGGAGGGTGAAGAAGGAGAAGAGAATATCATGGTGTAGCTTGAATAAACATAGGGCTGCTAAAGGGCACCTGCTATTCCCAATTTGTTGTTTTGTTCACCGTGATTTGTGGACAGATATGCTGTAGGCGGAGTGAGAATCAACTGGAAATTTGTACAGAATTTGTGTAAGGAAAACAAGGAGGACAGCACTCAAGAGCGCCAACAATCCACAATCCACGGTATCTCGCCCAGTCTCGCTCATTTCTGAGGAGTCGGAGATGCAAATTGGACCATTTGATCTGTTTGTCTGTTGTTTACAGTAGATAGTCGAGGTGAGGGAGCTTTACTCGCACGGTTGATAATTGAGTCTCGAGACTCCTGCATCTGCCTCGTAGGTAGAAGCACGAAAACATATTTCTTCTGTTTTCTATTTTTCAGAACAGAAATTTTCCTGGTGCTCACACTCGGCTCAGATGAGTAACATCTGTTTGTAAAACATATTTTTATAAAAGCGGAAACAAGTATCACGTTAATGTGTGTCGGAACAAGATGTTGGCTTTCTGCAAGCTCCTATTACAAGGCTTTACTCGTCCAAACATGCAAATCCATGTCAAAGATTCGCCTTCTGTGTATAATCCAAACACAGTTTCCATGGGATTAGGATTGAGAGGAGAATTTATAGAACAATCCCACTGGGCACAGACATCTTTTCCTCGTTGGTTCAACATAATTTCATTGAAATGACGTGGAAACAAAATTGATTCAAACAGTGTGTGCCCAGTGGAATGTGGCCAATATGACCCAGTCTGCAATGTACGGTGTTCATATTAGGACAGCCTGCGGACACTCAGGCTGTCCTAATATGGACACCGTATGCAATGCTCAATTTCATATAGACCTATATCTATCTTTTCAAAGAGTGGGCTATAGCCGCTTATGTAGGCTTGAATGAGACGCAGTATAGAAAGTATTTTGTACTGTATATAATTCTGTATGTTGATGTCTTGGTGTGTCTTGGTGTGTCAGATTATGAGTAAACCAGGTACTAAATCCACAGGCCTATTTATTTCCCATGGGTAATAAATCAGATAGAATGAGATTAGTTAAAACTTGCTGGGGACTAGGGTTCCAATTTTGGAACCCCCCACGTTCAGCTGGAAGGTGGCGCATGGAACGCATAAATATTCCTAAAAATATTTACCCTCCATACATTAACAAGTCCAATGGCTCAAATGAAAGAAACACCTTGTTTATCTACCCAGCAAGTCAGATTTCTAAAATGTTTTACGGCGAAAACATAGCACATATTTATGTCAAACCACCACCAACACAGCTAATTTGCATAGCCAAGTTGAAAAAAATATGCAATCAACAAACGCAGGATTAAAAGAAAAATAATGCACTAACCTTTTGAAATCTTCATCAGATGACAGTAATATAACATGTTACACAGTACATTTATGTTTTTTTCAATAATATGCTATATATATCCATAAATCTCTGTTTACAATGATGCATCGTTCAAAAAATGCTACTCAAATGTCCTGAGAAATGACGATAGCTCCGTCAGATAACGTCAGCTAACAAGGAATACACATCATAAACTTTGACTAAATATGCATGTTCTACATATATATAGTTAGATACACTTCTTCTGAATGCAATCGCTGTGTTACATTTATTTTTAACGTTACAGGTTTCGTTCACTAGGCTATACTATGAGTCGGCGCTCAAAAAGTAGCATTATGGCTCCTCTATCTTGGAGTCCACATAAACCCAAATTTACCACATAAATATTCCCTTACCTTTGCTGTTCTTCCATCAGAAGACCTGGAAGGAATTATACTTACCAAAAACAGCGTTTAGTTTTGCAGTCTGTGTCTTTCGGTTCTCAAAGCGTGACCCCGCCAAAACTCTCGTGAGCACGCGATTCTCACAATGAGAAGCCCCATCGAAAGCTGAGATCGAGCTGAAGACAGAGAGACTGTTCCCAGAACTGTAACTGCTTGGGAAGGGTGGGGGCGATGACGTCAAAGTTGGGCCAACTTTTATGATGACAAGAGAGAGTTTGGGAGAATGACTGCCCTGAGAGTTCTGCTTTACATACAGACATAATTTAAACGGTTTTAGAAGCTTTAGAGTGTTTTCTATTCAATAATATTTTTATTATTTTTATTTATTATTATTTTATTATTATTATTTGCATATATTAGCAACTTTTGACCAAAAAAAATTATGTTTACTATGGGCACGCAATTACTCCAGCGGGGGCAGTAGACAGCCCTATCCCCATGAGGTTGTCTGCTTGCCTCAGGACACATCTCCACCTCTACAAATACATAGTATGTCCTGGGTAGTCAACTTGTAAAGCCACATTAAATTCAGGAGAAAGACCTAAACTCAACTGCTCCCTCCCTCTAATCGCTATTGCACCTTATCTGCCTGTGTGTTTGCTGCAGTGAGGTAGGATATGTTGAACTACACTATATACACAAAGTATGTGGACACCCCTTCAAATGAGTGGATTCGGCTATTTCAGCCACACCCATTGCTGACAGGTGTATAAAATTGAGCACACAGACATGCAATCTCCATAGACAAACATTTACAAAAAAGAGCGCAGTGATTCACCATCATAGGATGTCACCTTTCCAACAAGTCACTTCGTCAATTTTCTGCCCTGCTAGAGCTGCCCCAGGCAACTGTAAGTGCTGTTATTGTGAAGTGGAAATGTCTAGGAGTAGCAACGGCTCAGCTGTGAAGTGGTTGGCCACAGAAGGTCACAGAACGGGACCGGCGAGTGCTTCAGTGCTCAGCGCTTAAAAATCATCTCTCCTCGATTGCAACACTCACTATCAAGTTCCAAACTGACTCTGGAAGCAACATCAGCACCAGAACTGTTTGTTGGGAGCTTCATAAAATGGGTTTCCATGGACGAGCAGCTGCACACAAGCCTAAGATCACCATGTGCAATGCCAGGCGTTGGCTGGAGTGGTGTAAAGCTTGCTGCCATTGGACTCTGGAGCAGTGGAAACGCGTTCTCTGGAGTGATGAATCGCACTTCACCATCTGGCAGTCTGACGGATGTATCTGGGTTTGGCGGATGCCAGGAGAACACTACAATGCATATTGCCAACTGTAAAGTTTGGTGGAGGAGGAATAATGGTCTGGGGCTGTTTTTATGGTTTTGGGCTAGGCCCCTTAGCTCCATTGAAGGGAAATCTTAATGCTGCAGCACAATTCTGTGCTTCCAACTTTGTGACAACAGTTTTGGGAAGGCCCTTTCCTGTTTCAGCATGACAATGCCCCTGTGCCCAAAGCGAGGTCCATACAGAAATGGTTTGTTGAGATCGGTCTGGAAGAACTTGACTGGCCTGCACAAAGCCTTGACCTCAAGACTCCATATTACTGTAACGCCCATGATTTTGGAATGAGACGTTTGACGAGCAGGTGTCCACATACTTTTGGTCGTGTAGTGTACGGTCACTTTGTAAACGCTTCAGCCAAGTGAAATAACTACGTAACATTTGATATAACGGAAGTTCAGTTATTAACACCGCATCTCCTCCCCTCTGTCTCTCAGCAATGGCTGTATACACACCTGAGAACTCACTGTAACCTGTTTGTTTGCTACAGTGAGGATTTGAATGCTCTGGGTGTAGATCAATGCCTGTACAAGTTGGAGACACCTTTTGCTGAGTCTGTGGGTAATCTGTGATGTGTATAACAGAGGAAAAAACATTTGTCAAAATAGGTTGAACCCTTGTTCATGATCATATAGTTATATTGAAGCCCTTCTGTACATGTGCACATCCCAAATATTCACTCCGGTTCAGAGCCGAAAAACAGACTAAGAAGAAAGAAAGCCTGCGTATTCTGCTCCCAAGGGGGGCTTTCTTTCTTTTCAGGTGTCACCTTTTGGCCGACATGATATCATAATAATAATAATAATCATAATAATAACAATAATAATATACAGTGCTTTGCGAAAGTATTCGGCCCCCTTGAACTTTGCGACCTTTTGCCACATTTCAGGCTTCAAACATAAAGATATAAAACTGTATTTTTTTGTGAAGAATCAACAACAAGTGGGACACAATCATGAAGTGAAACGACATTTATTGGATATGTCAAACTTTTTTAACAAATCAAAAACTGAAAAATTGGGAGTGCAAAATTATTCAGCCCCCTTAAGTTAATTACAGCTGTAAGTCGCTTTGGGTATGTCTCTATCAGTTTTGCACATCGAGAGACTGAATTTTTTTCCCATTCCTCCTTGCAAAACAGCTCGATCTCAGTGAGGTTGGATGGAGAGCATTTGTGAACAGCAGTTTTCAGTTCTTTCCACAGATTCTCGATTGGATTCAGGTCTGGACTTTAACTTGGCCATTCTAACACCTGGATATGTTTATTTTTGAACCATTCCATTGTAGATTTTGCTTTATGTTTTGGATCATTGTCTTGTTGGAAGACAAATCTCCGTCCCAGTCTCAGGTCTTTTGCAGACTCCATCAGGTTTTCTTCCAGAATGGTCCTGTATTTGGCTCCATCCATCTTCCCATCAATTTTAACCATCTTCCCTGTCCCTGCTGAAGAAAAGCAGGCCCAAACCATGATGCTGCCACCACCATGTTTGACAGTGGGGATGGTGTGTTCAGTGTGATGAGCTGTGTTGCTTTTACGCCAAACATAACGTTTTGCATTGTTGCCAAAAAGTTACATTTTGGTTTCATCTGACCAGAGCACCTTCTTCCACATGTTTGGTGTGTCTCCCAGGTGGCTTGTGGCAAACTTTAAACGACACTTTTTATGGATATCTTTAAGAAATGGCTTTCTTCTTGCCACTCTTCCATAAAGGCCAGATTTGTGCAATATACGGCTGATTGTTGTCCTATGGACAGAGTCTCCCACCTCAGCTGTAGATCTCTGCAGTTCATCCAGAGTGATCATGGGCCTCTTGGCTGCATCTCTGATCAGTCTTCTCCTTGTATGAGCTGAAAGTTTAGAGGGACGGCCAGGTCTTGGTAGATTTGCAGTGGTCTGATACTCCTTCCATTTCAATATTTTCGCTTGCACAGTGCTCCTTGGGATGTTTAAAGCTTGGGAAATCTTTTTGTATCCAAATCCGGCTTTAAACTTCTTCACAACAGTATCTCGGACCTGCCTGGTGTGTTCCTTGTTCTTCATGATGCTCTCTGCGCTTTTAACGGAGCTCTGAGACTATCACAGTGCAGGTGCATTGATACGGAGACTTGATTACACACAGGTGGATTGTATTTATCATCATTAGTCATTTAGGTCAACATTGGATCATTCAGAGATCCTCACTGAACTTCTGGAGAGAGTTTGCTGCACTGAAAGTAAAGGGGCTGAATAATTTTGCACGCCCAATTTTTCAGTTTTTGATTTGTTAAAAAAGTTTGAAATATCCAATAAATGTCGTTCCACTTCATGATTGTGTCCCACTTGTTGTTGATTCTTCACAAAAAATACAGTTTTATATCTTTATGTTTGAAGCCTGAAATGTGGCAAAAGGTTGCAAAGTTCAAGGGGGCCGAATACTTTCGCAAGGCACTGTATGTATTTTCTATAGTGCCTTTCATACAGAATCTCAAAGTCGCTTAAAAAAATAAATAATCTAAAGGTCAATCAGGGAGCTTGCAGTTGATAGGAGGTGGTCTTTCTTCCATCTGAAATGCGGACAACGCTCACTTACTTTTCTCCGTCCCCCCCTTCTGACACCCAAGTGGCGACACGCATCTCTGATTGCCTGGCAGACATCTCAGATTGGATGCTGGCCCATACTTCAAAATCGACCTCGACAAGATGGAACTGCTCTTCCTCCCTGAAAAGGCCTGCCCGCTCCAAGACCTCTCCATTACGGTTGACAACTCCACGGTGTCCCCCTCCCCGAGTGCAAAAACCTTGGCGTGACCCTGGATAACACCCTGTCGTTCTCTGCAAACATGAAAGCAGTGACTTGTTACTGCAGGTTCATGCTCTACAACATCTATACAGTGCGACCTTTCCTCACACAGGAAGCAGCGCAGGTCCTAATCCAGGCACTTGACCTCTCCCGTCTGGACTACTGCAAGTCGCTGTTGGCTGGGCTCCCCGTTTGTGTCATCAAACCACTGCAACTCATCCAGAATGCTGCAGCACGCCTGGTTTTCAACCTTCCCAATTTCTTTCATGTCCCTCCCACTCCTCCGCACATTCCACTGGCTTCCAGTTGAAGCTCGCATCCACTACAAGACCATGGTGGTTACCTACGGAACAGCAAGAGGAACTGGCCCTCCCTACCTTCAGGCTATGCTCAAACCCTACACCCCAACCCGAGCACTCCGTTCTGCCACTTCAGGTCTCTTGGCCCTCCCACCCGTACGGGGTGACAGCTCCCACTCTTTATTTGTACTATTTTCTACATTGTAGAATAATAGTGAAGACATCAAAACTATGAAATAACAAGTAGTAACCAAATAAAGAAGTAACCACGCATGTAGTAACCAAAAAAGTGTTAAACAAAACAAAATATATTTTACACTTGAGATTCTTCAAAATAGCCACCCTTTGCCTTGATGCCAGCTATGACTCCGTTATTGAGGAAGAATGTACTTTCTATGCCTGTGATATGTGGTTGTCCCACTGTCACGACTTCTGCCGAAGTCGGTTCCTCTCCTTGTTCGGGCGGTGTTTGGCGGTCGACGGACGACGTCACCGGTCTTCTAGCCATCGCCGATCCATTTTTCATGTTCCACCTGTCTCGTCTTGTTTACACACTCACCTGGTTTCAATTCCCTAATTACATGTTGTATATGTTCCCTCTGTTTCCCCCATGTCCTTTTTCGGGAATTGTTTATTGTAAGTTCTCGTGCTTTATGTTACTGGTGCGCTACGGGTTTTCTACCCATGTGATTGTTTTTATATATTAAACTGCTCCGGCCATTTACCAAGTTCTGCTCTCCTGCGTTTGACTTCCCTGCCACCAGTTACGCAACCCTTACACCCACCTAGCTATCTTAAGATGAAGTGCACTAACTGTAAGTCGCTCTGGATAAGAGCGTCTGCCAAATGACTAACATGTAAATGTAATAAACGGTACTAATCCAGGCACTTTTCATCTCCCATCCAGGCTACTGCAACTCTAAGCTGAGCTGGCGCCATCAAACTCCTGCAATTTATCCAGAACGTAGCAGCTCGCCTTCCCAAAATGATTACTTGGGTCAAATTTGAGTCACAGAAGTGTATTGTGCCATATCACGTGTTGCTGAGCTCATGAGGGTGGCAGGTAGCCTAGTGGTTAGAGCGTTGAGGGCCAGTAACTGCTAAATTGAATCCGCAGAGCTGACAAGGTAAATATCTGTCATTCTGCCCCTGAACAAGGCAGTTAACCCACTGTTCCTAGGCTGTCATTGTTAATAAGAATTTGTTCTTACCTGACTTGCCTAGTTACACATAAAAAAAAATGAGCAGTATGATTTTCCATGTTTGAAGGCCTATTTATTTGCCAAGACAGCTATAAGTGGCAGCATCTCACTGTAGTAGGCCGTAGGCCATGTTTTGGTTATTTGGATCTCCCTTCGGCTTTAATTTACTGCGTTTGTTTACTGTTAATGTAACTAGCCTAAATATAGATTGTCATGCCTTTATCGATCTGATATTTTGGCCTAAATACTTTGTACCACTGTTTTGTTGTGTTCAATTCATTCGCATTCGCAAGTTGTCGGTATTCTAAGCCAGAATGCTATTCAGCACTTTTGTTTGCATGCATGAATAACTAGGCTACTACTTTCAGCATTTAGTATGCATTATTTTGGAAGACAGCCATGTGCACAGCTGCATTCACACAGGGCAATTCACCTATTACAAACAGCCTATCTTGTAGCCTGCATTCAATACCAACCAGCCTAGCTGCAGGGTGCTATTCATTGTGCTAATATAGCGCAGCAGAGATAAGACTACAGATTTCAAAAGGACTTGATGATCTTTGAGTCTCTGCATTTAAACGCTATGTTTACTGTGTTAAAGCGTGATTACAGTGTATAAGCAGAATTCAATTTAATTCCAATGCAAGTACTCCAAACATTTATTCCCTCGCTGATTTCAACTGCCCCCTTCATCACTTCATCCTGGCGCCGGGTACAGGAGGGCATCTCCCACTCAGCCCAGTCAAAGCTCTCCTCTGGCGGCGCCATGGAATTGATTTAAGATACTCATTAAAGAAGTAGGGTTTCAGACGCTTTCAGAAGATGGGAAGGGATTCAGTCGCTGTCCTGACACCCCAATGGTGGAACAAGCTTCCCACCAATGTCAGGACAGTGACAGGGTCCCTTCCCATCTTCTGAAAGCGTCTGAAACCCTACTTCTTTAATGAGTATCTTAAATCAATTCCATGGCGCCACCAGATATTTTAGGTCAACCCTCAAAAGGTTATCAAAAACCAAAACAGACACTTAAAAATAACACATACAGTGCCTTGCGAAAGTATTCGGGCCCCCTTGAACTTTGCGACCTTTTGCCACATTTCAGGCTTCAAACATAAAGATATAAAACTGTATTTTTTTGTGAAGAATCAACAACAAGTGGGACACAATCATGAAGTGGAACGACATTTATTGGATATTTCAAACTTTTTTAACAAATCAAAAACGGAAAAATTGGGCGTGCAACAAACAAACATAAACAAACATAAAACTGCCACTCTGGAGGAGAACTGCCCTTCGCCATTTACGCCCATTCAACATAGCCGAGATTTAAGTAGCTGTTACTTCTAAACAACCTGTTGGTGTTCTCACAGGCTAACAATGTTGTTTAGATTATTGATTGAACAGTCGATAAGATTATATCTGGTTGTGAGTAGCAAAATGCCTATTTTGGATGCAGCAGTTGTAAGCTAGAATGCTAAAGCTCATTGCCTACATTGCTGCAGCCTACATAGGACAAGCTAAGCTACAGCCATTTTACTGGTTGAAGTTCAAGTATTTTTTAAGTATAATGTCGTTGATTTACGACGATGACACAAACAATATATTAAGCAGGACATTCATATGAGCCTCACAATCCAATTATAATCCAAAAGTAGTGTGAAATGCACTCATAAGCAACATGTAAATTGAGACTTCTTGTTGTTGGCGGTCTATGAGAACTCACCCATGTTTTCGCCAGAGGTAGGGAAATTGTGAATAGCGATTCAGAGTGTACTGTAGCCTATCTTAGCGCATGTCAGCTTTTCAAAAACACTGAGAATAACACACATTAGGAACATCTTCTTAATATTGAGTGGAGATGCTGGAATACATTCAACATTTTTGATCAAATAGGAGACAATCAGATAAATCCTATTTCACTTGAATTCTCTTGCACTAAATCATGGTTTTCATCATGTACTCTCCATATAACACCACTATTGAGATTTGTGCAAAGCAAATGGTTCACACAGCCAAACATTAGGCTCGCTGAATTCCATTGACATCCTATTATGGACCGATTGGATCTCCTTCACCCCATTACCTTTCACAGCACATCCTCTCTGTTGGCTTTGTTTTGAGTAGGCTATTTATTTTGCAGAAGGCTCATACTCTCTTACTCCCCACTTTCTCCTCTCGTTTCCCTATCTCACTTCCTCTCTCAACACCACCCCCCAGTCTCTCTCCCACCATTTCCTCTCTTTGCTTTCTCTCTGTCTCTCCTTCCCCCTTTCTCGCTTTCCTTCACTCTCCTTCTCTCGCTATGTCTCCCTTTCCACCCCATTCTCCATATCTCTCTGAATCCAAATTGATCAGAGCTTAGCCCGAGTATTAAAGGGCTTCAGTTGTCTCAGGTGCGCGTTTTGTTTCTACAACGTTGACATTTAGAGTGAGAGTGGATGTTTGCATCATCTCAAATGCAGCAGAGAGAAATACAAATGAGCCTACCTACCTCCTAGCTGTGTGTCTGATTCGGGATATGATGAATAATGCATTTGCAATCCAGTAACTCTCTGTAATTTGTTTGGAATAGTGGATGTGATGCTCCACACTACTGTTTCCTTGACTAATTGCAGATTTTTTTTTTCTGACGTGCATAAGGTAGTAGTTTTGGAATTGTTAGGTTAGATTACTCGTTGGTTATTACTGCATTGTCGGAACTAGAAGCACAAGCATTTCGCCACACTCGCATTAACATCTGCTAACCATGTGTATGTGACAAATACATTTGATTTGATTTTGATTTTGATTTGACAGGACAATCCTCCATTTTGAGAACAGTGGAGCTTAACAATTGTCAAATCAATCTTTATAGTTGTAGTGTACTGGCTCTCTAACCAGGATTTCAGATATTTTCTGGACTGCTAAAGGGGCGCTCAGTCTTAGGAATGTGAAACTAAAATAATTGAAGTTGTCGCCCAGAACCTTCAATATTTAAATTGTCAAACAAAATCAACCTTGGGAGAATACAAAGGATATTCATCATAATGCCGTAACATGCTAACTGTTATTTTCAATATTGACTCCATAACGTCACAATACTCAAAGCCCATTTGACGATGTTCAACCGAATGCAGGTCATTGATTGGACAGTGCAGTGTTGTCAGGAACAGATGATGCTTAAGAGATGATGCCTGGCTTATTAGCGACCGATGAGCTTTCAGGCAGGGAGGGCAGGAGGACATTCTAATACTTGAATGAGCATCAAAAGGTATCCGTGGCCTCGTCACCATCTGCACTGACATAAAGAAATGGATAGGTGAGATATCATACCTGGTCGGCATCCTACATGTTGCTTTCACCCATTCTGTGTTTTGAGATCAGTGTAGAATCAGGTGCAGGAGAGGGAGCCACTTTAGACTACTGAGATTAAACCAGAAGGAAAACATGTAGGACTATATGTTTAAATGTGTTTTTCTCTCCATTTCACCCCATTTTCCAGTTACCTGTAATTCCACAGTTTACCCCCATAAAATGTATGCCAAACATTAAACCATTGATTTTCAAAGTTTAACAAATCATACAACTCTGCGCACAAGGACTACTATTAATCATTTACACTGAACAAAAAAAAAACATTTTACTGGAAGAACTGTGCTGGTGTAAAGTTCGGTAACGGAATTTTGGAATTTCGGTAAAACCTCCCGTTGCCACGTTTTCCAAAAACCCTGGTAATATCTGCTCGGAATTAAGACTCAACAATGTCTGCAGAAATAATGGAGTGTCAGCTATGACATGATACCTTGAGTTTTGAAAAAAATCTATTTTGGTTATTGAACTACGTACGGTAAGTGAGGTGGATTTACACCCAGGAAACAGAATTGCGGTAACATGAGTCCATGATCTGTACTACACATAAATGCATGATTATGGATATTAATGTTATTCTCTTCATGGTACACAAATGTAGAAATATGCAATATCCTTCTTTGCATACTTGGGTATTATTCTACACAATGGCTATTATTTTTAATGCTCTCCGCCATCAAAACAAGACCAAATGTGGTTGGTTCAGACCAGACCAAATCAAAACAAATCATAGGCGTCTGTGTTTCACATGTTTGGACATGAATGTATGATGCAGTAGAGTACAGCGGAGTACAGTAGAGTACAGCAGAGTACAGCAGAGTACAGTTTATTACAGTAAAATACAATACATTATAGTGTACTCAACTCTACGGTGCTCTACTGTACTATGCTTAACTATACTCTACTTTACTGTACTGTGCTGTGTAGTACTGTACTGTAGTGTACTGCACTGTGCTGTTTCAACTTGTGAACACAGAAATGGGTTGTAACTATTATGATTTCCCATTGTAGCCAATTCAATTGAAGAAGTTCCGTGATTTTTTTATTTTAATAATTGAATCATTCATAAACAAAATGGATATCAGCAGAGACACTATAACTAACTGGTAGGTCTACCTTTCTGTGAACTTTCATTATCCTTCTCCCCTTCATCTTAAAGATATGTGAGCTTTTGGTGATGGGATTGTAAGACACAAGGCAATGTTTCTGATTACTTACAGAAAGCAGAGATGTTTTTCCTAAACTATATATAAAAGTGTTAATATTAGTTGCCAGGGTTATTTACATAAACATGATGCTCTTTTGAGGTGTTTCTAATACCTTTTTAGGTCTTTTCTGGTTGACGTTTCCTGGTTGACCCTTTTTCCATCTGTTTGACAAGAAATCAAACTCTGCTTATTTCAATTTTTGGGGGGGATGGAAATTGGTTGAAAGATGGATATATGCCTTAATGTCTTACAAATATAAACTCTTAACTTTCATTTGGCACCCAATTTGACATGATCCTATGAACTTCACGTTGGTGCTCATGGCTCCTTTTACATGGAAATGACCTTACTCAACACACCCCAGCCATACGCCTCCATGTACTATAAGGGATATGACTACTAGACAGTTAGGTGGATGGGAAAATGTCACTCTTAGTATGTTGTCAAACATGGAGCCCATGCTGTTTATCACATTTGCCACCAGCTGTAAATGGTTTTGTCGTAAATGGCACCCTAAGCCCTACATTGTGCTCTACTTTTGACCAGAGCCTTATGCTTTACTCTGGGAATTTGGGACGCAAACAAACATTTCAGGCTAAAAACACTCGGAGTGAGAGCGAGGGGCTGAATTATGCACCAACCTGTGTACTTTCAAACCTCTCCATACATGTATAATTCAGAGAGATGTGAATCACGTTCCAGCTGCCATGGACTGACATACTGTTAATCATTCAGTGTATCTTCACTTCACGCCAGGTTTGCACACACACACACACACACAGTGCCATACATATGCACGCAACACACACACTAGGGTTGAATGGCGGGGACCCGGATACCCAGATTTACAGGCCAAAACCACTCCCTTTTCCAGAGGTAAATAACTGCAAGGAACCGGTAAATGATAATAAATGATTTATATGAACAGCGTAGCGTGAAATGGAACTGTTCAATTATATGCCATGTCTAAATCTGGCTTCTCTACGGGCCTCTACGGGCCTCTGCGGCCTCTGCATGACGAATCAACAGCAGGGTGGGGACAGACCCATCTCAATATGAAGCACGGTTCACAATGCATGTAGACCTACGTGGACCTCATCTCCTGGTGACTTTTTTTCTTGGTAGACCCACAGTCCATGCTACGGTCGTATAAAGGCTGAATGTGCGTCTTATTTACCCAAATCCCCCTGGCTTTTGGGGTTCAGCTTGTTTTTTAATTGCACTTTTAAAAAAAAGTGTATTGCTGCTGCAGAGTTTTAAAACAGCCTATCAAATCGTACACCGTTGCTTTAAATCAGTGCACGCACAAGCACTCTCTCGCGGTCTTTCTCTCTCTCCATCAACTCCATTCAAAATAGATCATCCTGTTCTAAATTGACATATAGCCTTATATATAGAGAGAGAGAGAGAGAGATGTCCTAGCTTGCCCTTTTCAGGTAATCAATTAAATTCAGTATTCGCCTCATATTTAGTTCATTCATGATGGGTGCGTAATAAGCATCTAACTTGTAACCTCTGCAGCTTCCAAAATACACAAGCATCTGTGCTCCAATGGCCTCTCCTTTTAAAAACCCTCCTTGGCTATTGGAGTCCCATGCAGGAAAAACTAGACTAGGATAGCTTGCTGAACATCATTTTTGTTGTTGTTGTTGTTGTTGCATTTCTTATACAAATAGACTATTCGAAGAGGAACGCAAGGTATTTTGTTGCTGAACGTTAAATGCAGCAGCCAATAGAACTCACGGGAAGTTTGAAAGTAGAGTGAACACGCGATGGAGGTAGGCTAAAGCAGTTATTTATCCAGACCCATAGCCCTTCAATCTTTGCGAAGAGAAGTGAAAGCCTTCTGCATCCAATTCTTATCGTATACTATTCAAGGATGCCATTAGAGTGATTAAGATAAGGACAACGAAACGTATTTAATCTAGCCTAACTGTCGAAAGCGAGGAAAGATTGAAGCAACAATAGAGAGAGAAAGAGGAGTTGGGCTAATAACATTAGCGGAAATATTATGAAAAGTATATATGCGTCGGCCTACTAATTATACAAACAGGCCCTATTATATTGTAGGGCTCATCAAGCTCAGGTAGCATCAGGTTTGAATTGTCATGCTGATCAAAGCGCTAATCAAATCCAGACATGTACAGTACCAGACACAAGTTCGGACACACCTACTCATTCAAGGGTTTTTCTTTATTTGTACTATTTTCTACATTGTAAAATAAGACATCAAAACTATGAAATAACACATAATAACCAAAAAAGTGTTCATACAAATTATATTTTATATTTGAGATTCTTCAAAGTAGCCACCCTTTGCCTTGATTGACATGCTTGCACACTCTTGGCATTCTCTCAACCAGCTTAAACTGGAATGCATTTCCAACCGTCTTGAAGGAGTTCACACGTATGCTGAGCACTTGTTGGCTACTTTCCCTTCATTCTGCGGTCCAACTCATCCCAAAGTATCTCAATTGGGTTGGGGTCGGGTGATTGCGGAGGCCAAGTCATCTGATGCAGCACTCCATCACTCTCCTTCTTAATCAAATAGCCCTTACACAGCTTGGAGGTGTGTTGGGTCATTGTCCTGTTGAAAAACAAATGATAGTCCCACTAAGCGCAAACCAGATATGATGGTGTATCGCTGGAGAATGCTGTGGTAGCCATGCTGGTTAAATGTGCCTTGAATTCTAAATAAATCACAGACAGTGTCACCAGCAAAGCACCCCCAAACCATCACATCCCCTCCTCCATGCCTCACGGTGGGAACCACACTTGGAGATTATCCGTTCATCTACTCTGCGTCTCACAAAAACACAGCGGTTGGAACCAAAAATCTCACATTTCAACTCATCAGACCACAGACCAAAGGACAGATTTCCCCCGGTCTAATGTACAATGCTCATGTTTCTTGCCCCAAGCAAGTCTTTTCTTATTATTGGTGTCCTTTAGCAGTGGTTTCTTTGCAGCAATTCAACCATGAAGGCCTTATTCACACAGTCTCCTCTGAACATTTGATGCTGAGATGTGTCTGCTACCTGAACTCTGAACATGTTATTTGGGTTGCAATTTCTGAGGCTGGTAACTCTAATGAACTTATCCGCTGCAGTAGAGGTAACTCTGGTTCCTCCTTCCACAAATGAACTGTTAACAAGGGACACCTGTTAATTGAAATGCCTTCCAGGTGACCTCATGAAGCTGGTTGAGAGAATGCCAATATTGTGAAAAGCTGTCATCAAGGCAAAGGAAGAATCTCAAATATAAAATATGTTTTGATTAACAATTTTTTGCTTACTACATGATTCCATATGTGTTATTTCATAGTTTTGATGTCTTCAATATCATTTGACAATGTAGAAAATAGTTTTAAAAAATATGAATAATATTAAAAACGGAAATGAGTAGGTATGTCCAAACTTTTGACTGGTACTGTATATGCTTGATAATGCTTTTGAATGACACTTCCGGTTTTGGCAGGAAATACAGGGTTTCCCGGATGAAATGAGAAAATACTGAGAAAATATTCAACCCTAACATACACACACAATTACACACACACACACACACACACACACACACACACACACACACACACACACACACACACACACACACACACACACACACACACACACACACACACACACACACACACACAATGAAAGTTTGTGATTGCAGTACCTCCTACAGTGGAGGACTGTTTGATTGGAGGATCATGAATTCTGTTGCAAAACCCTTTGCTGCAGTAGGCTCTACTGAACACAACCCTATGCGATATTTATCTCAAAACCTTAAGGATGTCTGTAAGATATCAACAATAATGTATGTAGGCCTGTTAGTTTTTTTTTTTTTTTTTTGCAATATATAATCACAGCTGGACCCTCAACTGAACAATCAGATTATGTGTCTGGAACGAACCGTTTAATAAGAATCAGCAGTAGACACTCAAACTGTATCACAACATGGATGTGTTCACCTCCTACCACCTGTAGCTATGTCATTAAAAATGACCTCAATGAATATCATGTGTGCTTTTTAAACCAGTTCCTCTCATCCCAGGTGGCTCGTCCTGCACCCTCTACACACTCCACAACACTCCAATCACAAGCCATATTAGGTTTCCTTGAAATATAATGATGTTCCTCAGAATTACACATTCAGATATGCACAGCCCAAATAAATTTCAGTATGATTTACTTTGGAATCTTTCCTAAATCTCAGTGGCACAGTGGCAGGCTGGCAGCACGAAGCACTGTGCATGAGCAATTTCACTTGACTTGTGCTGGTAGTGGTTAGGTCTCTGCAGTCCTGGGTTCCTTGAGATATCCCTACCCCATTGAAGTTGAAATGTAAAATGGTTAACGTAAGGGTTAAGGTAAGGCCAGGTTAAGGTTAGGGTTAGGGTAAGGGTTGGGACATCGCAAGGATCTCGGATAGCACTGACCCTAGTGATTAGTAGTACGTACATACAGTATCTATGAGGTGACACTGCCCCCTAGTGTTGGCACGTGACAGACAGTGGTGAGGGCAGACTATGATAAAATATTGAAACTGAATTTTAGCACACACAGACACACACGCACATGCACTCTCACAAACACACACACTCTCTCAAAACACACACACACACACACACATTGCCTGGACTCTACAGCCTAATCTCATTGGCCCAGCAGCAAGAAGACTCATTTGGCTGCTAAATTAATCTCTTTAACATTCACAACTGATGAAGCACAACCTCTAGGTCTGGGAGGATGAAAGGGTTGAGGGACCTGCAGAAGACGGGTGGAACAAGGGAGGGAAGGAGAGAGTGACAGAAGGCGAGGGTGAGGGAGTTGTGTAGCGGGAACGGGAGTGTGTGCCAATGGTACACAGAGTCCCACACAGCGAGCACCTGCCAGGGAGAAGGCATGCTGAAGTGTTCCTGGGGAGTGTGTGTCTGTGTGTGTGCCTGTCTGTGTGCATGCGTAGGACATCTACCGCAGGGTGACCTGCCAGAAACCTGAGTGTCACTAGTGTGTCCAATGGTGTATTACTGTGCTCTGAAGGGAAGACATTTTTATTCTTTTTTTATTCTTTATGTTTTTTACTGGACACCAAAATTACTAGTTTCTTCAATCTCCACCACACAATTTGTAATTACAGAGAGCCAGCTACGGGCCTATATTTAACTGTGGTCCATGGCACTATATGGAATCGGAGATGGCGGATGATTGTAAAAGGGATTTTCTCAAATCACTGTTTTTCTCCAAACCCCTTAGTATGAGCAACTAATATTTTTGTTCCATCAATGTCACTACTACTGCAATTATCTGTATGCATTTGTTGACATAAGCCTTCATGAAATGAGCCATCATCATTTGGTCGCCTGGAACAAGATAGTTATGAAATGCTCAAGTAGGCTACTGTCATGAATGCATAATGTATGGATTATGAATGTGTAGGAATCCTTCAAATAAAGAGCGACCCTGTTTTATATGACCGTGGATGGGGCCATTTTGATAATTACAATTTTCACCACGGACCTTTGTTTGGCAGCCATTCATATGTCAGTTCTCCATCAAGTCCATTGTTTGAAATAGCTTTGTCAGGTGCGCCACCGAGAAATGGCATGCCTAGCGAAGTCAGACCACCGTTGACTTGTCACTCACTTGGCCTTTATGAGAATTACTACTCGCCCCCCCCCCCTTTTAACCAACATTCGACCTCTTCACGTGGAACCCATAAAGTGGCTACCTCTGTTTTCCTCCCTGTGGCGTCGCTAGCGACACTCGTCCCCGGGGAGTGCAACGTTTCTCATCCTCTCTAGGCTCCGAGTGAGCGTTGAGAAAGACAGGCGGGAAAATGAGCGGCGGAGAGAGAAACAAAGCAGAAAAGGGTTTGTCTGTTACCTCCAACAAGGTGCTGAAAGGAAATTTCACGGCTGTTTATCCATTTGCTGAACTCCCATCTTCCATAGCCTGCGGCGGAATTGCCACAAGCCCCACAAATGACTAGAGACTGTAGTCAATTTCCCGAAGTAGAGCCCCATGAAGTCTGGTAATACCGCAGTCCAGCACACCACGAGAGGAGTATTCTACTCACTCCAAAACATTAGCCCCTAGACTGCTTCTTACTTCTTTTATCGTCTGAACCCCTTTTTCTTCCCGAGGTAAATCTTTTTTTCCAACTTGAGAGTATACAGCGCATCTTCAGTTGAACCTTAATTAGCTTTTGATTTGTGCTCTCTCGTCTATCTTGAAACAGAATTGGAAATATAGGGCCCACAGACACAAAGTGATAGCTTTGTTTGAGCTGATTGAAGGTTGAATTAAATGTATTTCTGGAGTTTTTTTTCTTTCATTGGACTCTCATTTGCAGAAGTGAATTTACAGTAACACAACATAAATCAAAAGCGTATGAAAAGGCATGGTTTACAGCTTGCTATGCTTATAATGTCCGTTTCCCAGACCCGGATTAAGCCTAGTCTTTTCAGTGGTGAATCTCCATTGAACATTATTTTTAGTCTAGCACTAGGCTTAATCTGTGTCCGGGAAACCAGCCCATAGAGTCTGTGGTTGAGGGTCCACCCTTGTGTTGCTGACCACTCTCTTTTTTGGAAGGCTTGGTACTAACAGAGAGAGGGAGGCGAAGCTTGGTTTCCACATCATTTCAACCAAAACGTTCTACGTGATGACGTTGAGTCAACGTGGGAAAATGATTGGATTTGAAAAAAGCTAACTTCAGGGAATTCGCTTTTTTTTTTCACCCAACTTTTAACCTAAATTCAATGACATGGCAAATTGTTTTATTTATTTCATGTTGAATTCACATCAGTGACAACTCAACCAAATGTAAATCAAAAATAGACATTGAACTGATGTCTGTCCAAAATCTGTCCAAGTCTAAATCTGACCCAGATGCAGACACAGGAGGCAGATGGTTGGAGTCTTAGATGTTTAATAATTCAAAAACATTAAGAGAATGGTGGTGGACAGGCAAAAGGTCAAAACCAGATCAGAGTCCAGGAGGTACAGAGTGGCAGGCAAGCAGAATGGCCAGGCAGGTTGGTACAGAGTCCAGAAACAGGCAAGGGTCAAAACCAGGAGGACTAGAAAAAGGAGAAATAGCAAAAGCAGGACAACGGGGGGGAAAACCCTGGTTGACTTGGACATACAAGATGAACTGGCACATAGAGACGTGACACCCTGGGATAATAACACCCGGGGAATACAAGCGACACCTGGAGGGGGTGGAAACAATCACAAGGACAAGTGAAACAGATCAGGGTGCGACAGTACCCCCCCCCCCCCAGGGGCGCCACCTGGCTGAACGGGGTGTCGACGGTGAAAAATAGGCCATAACCCTACCAGTCAACCAGGTACTGGAAACCCCTGCCCTGTGGTTGAACCCTCAGCGGTGGTGATTCACCGTATATGCTGTCTGGCCATCAATGACCCGGGGGGGAGGAATGGGCCTGAAAACAGAAGACAAAGGACTGTGAGACAAGGGCTTAATCCTAGACACATGGAGGTAGGGTGAATAAGGAGGGTACGGGGTGACACAAGACGGACAGCGGTGGAACTCAGGACTCTGGAGATGGGAAAAGGACCAATGAAACGGGGAGACAGCTTACGGGATTCCACTCGAAGGGGCAGATCCCGAGTGGAAAGCCATACCCTCTGCCCAATGAGATAGCAGGGAGCTGGGGTCTGGCGACAGCCAGCTTATCGACGATACCCGGGCTCTTCTCCAGGTATGTCGACAGCGGCAGACAAACATCTGGGCCGAGGGAACGTTGACCCCCTGATAAATACACTGGGTAAAACAAGCAACAGCTGGAGTGGATGGAGACAATAACAAGGACAGGTGAAACAGATCGGGGTGTGACAAGTTAAGCAGTGGCGATTTCAGCATGTAAATCTTGATGGGCCAAATTCCCAAAGAGTAAAAGGTGGAGCAACTACCATATTGTGCGAATACTCCCACAGTTATTTCAGATCTACAGAAAGTGCCTTTGATTTAGAGGCTAGAGGTTGTTTTTGGACTGGGCCATGTATCCATAGGGTGGGAAGCCCTGACCGCTCCTATATGGTTACTCAATAATCAGGTCAGAGGTTACGCCCCTCTCAAATGAAAAAAAATACCCCCCCCCCCCATCTAGTCAGGAGACGACATCACCGTGTCATTCTTAACTCAGTGGGCCCCTTGGGACCACGTTTTAAGAATCCTTTACTCTCTGCCTTCTCTCCAATGTCACCCACATCAAAGAGCACTCCAGGAGTTGGTACATCTGCACCGCAGTCGTAATCCCTGAGGAGCAGCCGTCAGCGGGGCCCAGTGACATTGACAAAGTCAGCGGGGCCCATAGAGGAGCATAACTGCATGCCGTCACTTAACAGAGAGCCAGGGACACCTGCTTGGGCGCTGTCAGTCACTTTACCCCGAACCACCCCAGTCCTCGCAGGAAGGATTTGAGTGACATGGGAGAGAGAGGAAGGAGGTGGTTGCGGGAGAGAGTAGACGGCACTTATGTTTGCAAGGCGGGCTGAACAGGAGTTGAGGGACTAGTGCTAATGGTTTGGGGGAAAGGAACAGAGGGAGAGGAGGGGGACAAGGAGGGAGAGAGAGAGAGAGAGAGAGAGAGAGAGAGAGAACGAGAGAGAGGGAAGGGAGGGTTGCATGTCAGTTCCTATCAATTGTGACGTCTCATACTGTCTGCCGTTATCTGACGTGGGAGCACTCAGTCCTCAAGATGCTTTTTACTGAATAGCTGTTATTTAGGAACACCTCTGGTCAATCTCATCATTTTACAAAAGGGATTGCTTTCCTGGGCATTTAACTACTTACTGTGTGCATAGCCATCATCATAGGGTTCATAGTTTACTGTGGTGTGTGCTTGGGTGTGTGTGTGTGTGTGTGTGTGTGTGCTCATGCGCGTGCTTGCACTTTGATATTAACTTTCAAAGGGTTTGTCATGGTTTACTGTCATAATCCCTTCACTTTTAGAAGTCAAACTAAAATGCTAAACTAAAATGTATTATCCTTGTTTTGTGTCTTGGTCACGTAAAGGATGAAGAATTTTCCTTCACAGCTGAAAGGCAGCTAATGGGGCAGGAAGACTTATTAGATAAAATGCATTTTAAGTACACGAAAAAGAGGCAAAGAACAGAAAGAGAAAATCACAGGGCTCAATTACAAAGAGATAAGAGTCTGAGTCCAAAATGCACCCTATTCCCTTTGTAGTGCACTACTTTTTGACCAGGGCCTAAAGGGAATGTGGTACATTTTGGGAAACAGCCAATCTAAACATCCACAGAGAGCGCTTTCATTTGTGTGTTTGCTTGAAACAGATTTAATAGTTGTGTCAAAAACAGTCAAATCTAAACTGCGGTGACTTCTCAACAAGACTAACATTTGTGTTTGCAAATTGATTTGGTATTATTCGCTCCACCGACTCAAACTCGTTAAAACATTTTCAGAAGCAGCAATGTTTATTATCGAATTTTGTTATCGCTGCAATATCTGAATAATTTTTAAAAGTCTGGCATCTAGAGAACTTTCCCTACAATCTTACCATTTGAGAAATGTTAATGGACTGTGATCCAATCGAATTGCCTAATTTCTTTCCAAACTATAGTGGAAGGGAGTGAGGGAAAGTAGAAGGGTGTGAGGGAATTTCACCATATTGCTTGCACCTGACATGTCCTTGCTGATTTGATTTGTCTTACTTAAAACTCTACCTGGTATAGCCAGAAGAAGACTGGCCAACCCTTGGATCCTGGTTTCTCTTATAGCTCTGTGCCTTCCAGGGAGTTTTCCAAGCCACTGTGCATCTGCCTCTACATTGATTGCCCTTTGGGGTTTTAGGCTGGGTATCTGTAAAGAACTTTGACAACTGCTGATGTGAAAAGGGCTTTATATAAAAATACATTTTATTGATTTATTGATTGTAAATTGTAATATCAACTAACAAGGAGCCAATACAACTCCCTAAAAAGACCATTTATCATCACAGAAAGCATTTAATTGACTTCAGAGTCTCTCCTCTTTGTCTGTGTGACTTTTAAGCTCTGAGAAACACAGCTGCCACAAAGGGCAGGTTGCACAAGCTTCTGGCTCATTAATTTTACTTCCTGACACTGTCATCCAATGATTTATTACCTCCCGTCACAGGCTTCCTGATTGGGCTATTCTTCCTTAATGGGGTGTCATTAGTAAAAACATTAGTTTGAGTGCACCCCTTTCTCGGGAGGTTGATATCTGCTATGGCTCACAGGTTGATTGTTTCAACGAAGACTCTGGGAGGAATTGGTGCAGGAATTTGACACAATGCCATGTACCTGCTAGCAGTCGGTGGTGTCAGTGAATAACTCTTCTGGCACATTGTGTGATGTTGAGCAGCACACATATGCGTGTTCGTTGAAGTGGAATACATTTGTGTGTGTGCATTGGTCTGTGTTCATGCTCTCTTTCAGCCCCTCCGGGAGTCTTGGTGAATGAAAAAACAGAACCAACGTCTGGGAAGTAATTTACAGTAATTTGCTGGTCAGGGACAGCAGACACACAGTCTATTAAGAGAAAAGCCAAACTCCAGTACCCCTCTGAGCCAGGAGACAGACAGTCAATCTCCCTCACACTCACACTGCCAGCCTTGGCCTGGACTCAGGTAGTTTACAGAGACCCACTCTATGTGAGACTGGGCACTTAAGCTGCCCCTTGACTACGGCATGCATGTGTCTGTGTGAGTTGGGATGATATTTTGAGTGTGTGCATGTGCAAGTTTAAGAGCACGTGTGTGATTGTCTCTGGCACACCTAGTCTAAAAAGTTAGTAGAGGTGCTGACTGCTGACCAACAGCGAGTAAAGAAAGTCACACTATATAAGCTTCCAGTAATTTATTGGGTAAACCACAAACGTTTTGGCATCACTGTACCTTCTTCAGGGTAATGTCATGAATGTTTGAACCAGGTTATGTAGACAAACAGTGAAAATATATATATAATGTGCGACACTCTGTCACACCTAGTAACACATAATTAGTTACACACCAACTTTTAAATAGCACAAAAGAAAAACAAACTAGGCATTATTCCGAATCTGAACACATTCAATGTATTTTTCCGAACACATACAATGTAATATATTCTCCAAACAATAGATGTCGCTCGTTTGTTAATAAGTGATATTCGTTCTTACCTCGACGGGCACCATACTCCCATGTTGTTTTCGTTTGTGTATGTTGTTAGCTAGTTTACCATAATCTGAAGATATGGCTGAATATTCAAAAGTGAAAACAACAAAACTTGTTTTGAAAGGACTGAACAATGGGTGCGTTTATTTCTCAACATCGAATTCAATATTTGTTTGTGTAGAATATGGCGAATCAAGCTGGCTAATAATGCTATCTAGCTAGCTATCATTCATTGACTGACCAGTCATGAACAGTTAGCTACTGGCTAATGTTAGCTAGCTAACTCTTTGCTATTTTCTCCCCCCCCCCCGATTTCTAATTTGACCTTGCTAATGTTGATCCACAATTGTCTTGTAGAAAGAAGAAGAAGCACAAGGATAAGAAGAGAAAAAGAGATGATGCGCAAGATAAACCGGATATTGTTGGTAATGTTGTTTGCTGGTCAATCTGCAGCTAGCTAGATATGTAGCTAAATTGAAAAATGGTTATTATGATATTCCACAAAGTAGCAAACAACTATGTTTTATTTCTGCTTTCTAGGTGGATGGTGGTGTATTAGTGGCTTTGGGGAGATTTCAGGAACGGTTGCGATAGAGATGCAGACTAATTCCTACATCCATGCCCTGGATACTGGTCTGTTCACAGTTGGTGCACCACATCAAGGTAAGAAAGGAGTGTGTCTTCAGCTAAATCTACCCACTATTTCCTTTATAGTGCACCACATCTCATTAGAGCCACGGAGAGCTCTGGCCAAACGTATTGCACAATAATATAGGGAGTAGGGTGTCATGTGTTTTGTCATTAATGCATGATGATGATGCACACAATTTGCTGTGTGCCATACTAGGTTGTTATGCTACTTGATTGGAAAGGGGGGAGTGTTTTGAGAGTCATTTTGCTTTTTGATACACCACTGTCGACAGGGTTCATTTTGTGGTGTGTGTGTGTGTGTGTGTGTGTGATCCTAAAATGTTATGCTAAGTGGTGTATGGAAGCGTTGTACTGCCTCAACCCAGAGGCTTTTGTGGTACAGTCCGTTAGGCTTTCACCTCTGCACCGCTTGAGTTAGGGGTCGAGTCCCTGTTACAGCTCTCACTCTCCTGCTCCACCTGTTACCAGGGAGCAGTGAGGGAGGTTTAACGTAGTGGAACTTTTGATTTGTTTACATACAGATAGATTACTGTTTGAGACTTATGAAACACAAAGAGTTGGAGAGATTGCAAACCACGGGTGTCAAATAGTAGATGTCTGCACAATTCAAGACCTATGGGTAAATCCTTTTGAATTCACTCACTTTTTGACAGCACCCCGTTTGATTTGAACTAAACTTTCCATACCTATTTGCCCATTGTAGAAGTGCTCAGAAAGTGAACACAAATCTTTGGGGTAGGGTTACTCATCACAAGACATGAACACTGAGTAGCCTTTAGTTTGACATTATTCATCACAGAAATGCAGAATTTACATCATAAAAAAAATTGCATAGAAAATAGCAAAAGAAAACATTCACTTGGATACATAATACATGGCATAAACATACTGCAGAACACTTGGATACATACACTACATGAGCACAAGTATGTGGACACCTGCTTGTCGAACATCTCATTCCAAAGTCACGGGCATTAATATGGAGTTGGTGCCCCTCTTTGCTGCTATAACAGCCTCCACTCTTCTGAGAAGGCTTTCCACTAGACGTTGAAACATTGCTGCGGGGACTAATGCCGCAAGAGCATTAGTGAGGTCAGGCACTGATGTTGGGCGATTAGGCCTGGCTCGCAAAGATATTAGATGGGGTTGAGGTCAGGGCTCTCTGTGCAGGCCAGTCAAGTTCTTCCACACCGATCTCGACAAACCATTTCTGCATGGACCTCGGTTTGTGCATGGGGGCATTGTCATGCTGAAACAGGAAACTGCCTTCCCCAAACTGTTGCCACAAAGTTGGAAGCACAGAATTGTCTAGCATGTCAATGCTGTAGCATTAATATTTCCCTTCACTGGTACAAGGGGCCTAGCCCGAACCATGAATAACAGCCCCAGATCATTATTCTTCCTCCACCAAACTTTACAGTTGGCACTATGCATTGGGGCAGGTAGCATTCTCCTGGCATCTGCCAAACAGAGCGAACGTGTTTCCAATGGCACCACTCCAGCCAACTCTTTGCATTGCGCATGGCTGCTCGGCCATGGAACCCCATTTTATTAGGACTGACGGTTTTTACGCGCTACGTACTAGAGGTCGACTGATTTAATTAGGGACGATTTCAAGTTTTCATAACAATCGGTAATCAGCATTTTTGGATGCAGATTATGGCCGATTCCATTGCACTCCACGGGGAGACTGTGTGGCAGGCTGACCACCTGTTACGCGAGTTCAGCAATGAGTCAAGGTAAGTTGCTAGCTAGCATTAAACGTATCTTATAAAAACAATCAATATTAACATAATCACTAGTTAACTACACATGGTTGATGATATTACTAGTTTAACTAGCTTGTTCTGCGTTGTAAATAATCAATGCGGTGCCCGTTAATTTGTCATCAAATCACAGGCTACTTCGCCAAATGGGTGATGATTTTTTTTTATTTATTTTTTATTTTTTCACCTTTATTTAACCAGGTAGGCTAGTTGAGAACAAGTTCTCATTTGCAACTGCGACCTGGCCAAGATAAAGCATAGAAGTGTGAACAGACAACACAGAGTTACACAGGGAGTAAACAATTAGCAAGTCAATAACACAGTAGAAAAAAATGGGCAGTCTATATACAATGTGTGCAAAAGGCATGAGGAGGTAGGCGAATAATACAATTTTGCAGATTAACACTGGAGTGATAAATGATCAGATGGGCATGTACAGGTAGAGATATTGGTGTGCAAAAGAGCAGAAAAGTAAATAAATAAAAACTGTATAAAAACAGTATGGGAATGAGGTAGGTGAAAAAGGGTGAGCTATTTACCTATAGACTATGTACAGCTGCAGCGATCGGTTAGCTGCTCGGATAACTGATGTTTGAAGTTGGAGAGGGAGATAAAAGTCTCCAACTTCAGCGATTTTTGCAATTCGTTCCAGTCACAGGCAGCAGAGTACTGGAACGAAAGGCGGCCAAATTAGGTGTTGGCTTTAGGGATGATCAGTGAGATACACCTGCTGGAGCGCGTGCTACGGATGGGTGTTGCCATCGTGACCAGTGAACTGAGATAAGGCGGAGCTTTACCTAGCATGGACTTGTAGATGACCTGGAGCCAGTGGGTCTGGCGACGAATATGTAGTGAGGGCCAGCCGACTAGAGCATACAAGTCGCAGTGGTGGGTGGTATAAGGTGCTTTAGTGACAAAACGGATGGCACTGTGATAGACTGCATCCAGTTTGCTGAGTAGAGTGTTGGAAGCCATTTTGTAGATGACATCGCCGAAGTCGAGGATCGGTAGGATAGTCAGTTTTACTAGGGTAAGCTTGGCAGCGTGAGTGAAGGAGGCTTTGTTGCGGAATAGAAAGCCGACTCTGGATTTGATTTTTGATTGGAGATGTTTGATGTGAGTCTGGAAGGAGAGTTTGCAGTCTAGCCAGACACCTAGGTACTTATAGATGTCCACATATTCAAGGTTGGAACCATCCAGGGTGGTGATGCTAGTCGGGCATGCGGGTGCAGGCAGCGATCGGTTGAAAAGCATGCATTTGGTTTTACTCGCGTTTAAGAGCAGTTGGAGGCCACGGAAGGAGTGCTGTATGGCATTGAAGCTCGTTTGGAGGTTTGATAGCACAGTGTCCAATGACGGGCCGAAAGTATATAGAATGGTGTCGTCTGCGTAGAGGTGGATCAGGGAATCGCCCGCAGCAAGAGCAACATCATTGATATATACAGAGGAAAGAGTCGGCCCGAGAATTGAACCCTGTGGCACCCCCATAGAGACTGCCAGAGGACCGGACAGCATGCCCTCTGATTTGACACACTGAACTCTGTCTGCAAAGTAATTGGTGAACCAGGCAAGGCAGTCATCTGAAAAACCGAGGCTGTTGAGTCTGCCGATAAGAATTTGGTGATTGACAGAGTCGAAAGCCTTGGCGAGGTCGATGAAGACGGCTGCACAGTACTGTCTTTTATCGATGGCGGTTATGATATCATTTAGTACCTTGAGTGTGGCTGAGGTGCACCCGTGACCGGCTCGGAAACCAGATTGCACAGCGGAGAAGGTACGGTGGGATTCGAGATGGTCAGTGACCTGTTTGTTGACTTGGCTTTCGAAGACCTTAGATAGGCAGGGCAGGATGGATATAGGTCTATAGCAGTTTGGGTCCAGGGTGTCTCCCCTTTGAAGAGGGGGATGACTGCGGCAGCTTTCCAATCCTTGGGGATCTCAGACGATATGAAAGAGAGGTTGAACAGGCTGGTAATAGGGGTTGCGACAATGGCGGCAGATAGTTTCAGAAATAGCGGGTCCAGATTGTCAAGCCCAGCTGATTTGTACGGGTCCAGGTTTTGCAGCTCTTTCAGAACATCTGCTATCTGGATTTGGGTAAAGGAGAACCTGGAGAGGCTTGGGTGAGGAACTACGGGGGGCGGAGCTGTTGGCCGAGGTTGGAGTAGCCAGGCGGAAGGCATGGCCAGCCGTTGAGAAGTGCTTATTGAAGTTTTCGATAATCATGGATTTATCGGTGGAGACCGTGTTTCCTAGCCTCAGTGCAGTGGGCAGCTGGGAGGAGGTGCTCTTGTTCTCCATGGACTTCACAGTGTCCCAGAACTTTTGGAGTTGGAGCTACAGGATGCAAACTTCTGCCTGAAGAAGCTGGCCTTAGCTTTCCTGACTGACTGCGTGTATTGGTTCCTGACTTCCCTGAACAGTTGCATATCACGGGGGCTATTCGATGCTATTGCAGTCCGCCACAGGATGTTTTTGTGCTGGTCGAGGGCAGTCAGGTCTGGAGTGAACCAAGGGCTGTATCTGTTCTTGGTTCTGCATTTTTTGAACGGAGCATGCTTATCTAAAATGGTGAGGAAGTTACTTTTAAAGAATGACCAGGCATCCTCAACTGACGGCATGAGGTCAATGTCCTTCCAGGATACACGGGCCAGGTCGATTAGAAAGGCCTGCTCACAGAAGTGTTTTAGGGAGCGTTTGACAGTGATGAGGGGTGGTCGTTTGACTGCGGCTCCGTGGCGGATACAGGCGATGAGGCAGTGATCGCTGAGATCCTGGTTGAAGACAGCGGAGGTATATTTGGAGGGCCAGTTGGTCAGGATGACGTCTATGAGGGTGCCCTTGTTTACAGAGTTAGGGTTGTACCTGGTGGGTTCCTTGATGATTTGAGTGAGATTGAGGGCATCTAGCTTAGATTGTAGGACTGCCGGGGTGTTAAGCATATCCCAGTTTAATAAGCGCATTCGCGAAAAAAGCACTGTCGTTACACCAATGTACCTAACCATAAACATCAATGCCTTTTTTTCAAATCAATACACAATTATACATTTTTTAAACCTGCATATTTAGTTAAAAGAAATTCGTGTTTGCAGGCAATATTAACTAGGAAAAGGGTGTCACTTCTCTTGCGTTCTGTGCAAGCAGTCAGGGTATATGCAGCAGTTTGGGCCGCCTGGCTCGTTGCGAACTGTGTGAAGACCATTTCTTCCTAAGAAAGGCCGTAATTAATTTGCCAGAATTGTAAATAATTATTACAAAACATTGAAGGTTGTGCAATGTAACAAATATTTAGACTTATGGATGCCACCCGTTTTATAAAATACGTAACGGTTCTGTATTTCACTGAAAGAATAAACGTTTTGTTCTCAAAATTATAGTTTCCTGATTTGACCATATTAGTGATCTAAGGCTCGTATTTTTGTGTTTATTATATTATAATTAAGTCTATGATTTGATATTTGATAGAGCAGTTTAACTGAGCGGTGGTAGGCAGCAGCAGGCTCGTAAGCATTCTTTCAAACAGCTTGCTTGAATACAGCGATGTTTTATGACTTCAAGCCTATCAACTCCCGATATTAGGCTGGAAATACGATAGTGCCTATAAAAATGTCCAATAGTCAAAGGTATATGAAATACAAATGGTATAGAGATAAATAGTCCTATAATTACTACAACCTACAAAACTTCTTAACTGAGAACATTGAAAACTCATGTTAAAAGGATGTTCTGAGCAAGGTGCTTAAACGTTAGCTTTTTTACATGGCACATATTGCACTTTTACTTTCTTCTCCAACACTGTGTTTTTGCATTATTTAAACCAAATTTAACATGTTTCATTATTTATTTGAGACGGAATCAATGTTTATGTATTTATTATATTAAGTTCAAATAAGTGTTCATTCCGTATTGTTGTAATTGTCATTATTACAAATGTATATTACAAATATCGGTATCAGCTTTTTTTTGGTCCTCCAATAATCGGTATCGGCATTGAAAATCATAATCGGTCGACCTCTACTACGCACTTCAGCATTTGGCGGTCCCGTTCTGTGAGCCTGTGTGGCCTACCACTTTGCGGCTGCTCCTAGATGTTTCCACTTCACAATAACAGTACTTACAGTTGACTGGGGCAGCTCTAGCAAGGCAGAAATAAATCACTGAGCTCTTCAGTAAGGCCATTGTTTGTTTATGGAGATTGCTTGGCTGTGTGCTCACTTTTATTTCTTCATATACACCTGTAAGCAACGGGTGTGGCTGAAATAGCAGAATCCACAAATTTGAAGGGTTGTCCATATACTTTTGTATATGTAGTGTATTCCTGGACATTTTCTTTTGATGGTGGAAAACTGAATTTAAAAAAAGAGAGTAGGTCTACTTTGAAAATATGTAAGAGCTAGAATTACAGGCTGACTACACCGCTCGCATCGCGTGCGTTGCAAAATAAATTTAGAAATGTATATTATTCAATTATTGCATCCACACTGCTCGGGCGATCCAACGAGCGTCCAACGAGGGCTAAAGTAGAAGTCAGTTCTATTTGTGATGCAGATCGCGCTGCAAGTCCTGCCTCTCCCATCTCCTCATTGGTTTATAGAAGCAGGTGCCCACGTGCCATCTCCTCATTATTTATATCTACGTGGGTGACTGAAAGACGAACGAGGTCAGTGGTGGTAATACACCTAATTTATGAAACTTGCCAATCGCAATATAATGTCCAGAGAATAAAAAGCCTAATAGGAGGAGAGATGACTAGAAACGATTCGGTTGACCGTTTTATGTGTGGATTAATTGTCGGAGATGAGGACCTTGTGCATTTCAGGTAAAATAACAACTAAATGTTTATATCCCCGGACAAATTAGCTAGCAACAGCAAGCTAGCTAAATAGGACAGATTAGCTAGCAAGTGCAAGCTAGCTAGCTAAATTTCCATAAATGTTTTGATATTTTAACCTGTGTGTCGTGATGCGTTTGGTGTGGGGGGACAAAATACATTTGTGCACGCGCGCAGCTGGTTTGGGTTCCATGTTATTGTACAGTCTGACAGCAGTGGGTAGTGTGGTGTTTTTTAAATGTATAATGCGGGCAGTAATAGAGGACAGTCTGTTTCTCTGAGCCTGGTGGTGCACTCACATCCCTTTATTAGATGGAGCAGATGTGTGTTTGAGTGTGCATGTACCTTGCCAGGTGCACTGCAGCCTGCTCTGCAGTGACTGGAGCTGTGGTTGGACTGCTCCACTTCTGGAGATGATCCTCAGGGCTCTCCTCTGCACCCTGTCCAGTTGGGCCTGCTGCTTTTTGTTGCATCCCACTAACGGCACTCCACCATGTTCCAGACCAGTCCTCACCAGGGTAGTATAGACTGTGACCAGATCTTCAGTGGGTAGGCCATTTCTGTCAAGAACAGTCAAAAAGTGCAGGTGTTTTGAGGCCTCCCCTCACTGACTGCTCCACGTGTGTGTCACCACTGAGGTTAGAGTCTAGATGAAAATCAAGATACTTGGTTGTTGTTTCCACTGGTGCTTCCTGTCCTCCTGGGATGAGTGGTACAGGTTGTGGAGGGTCTCTCTAAAAGCATGTCCTGATTTCCATAGACTTTTTCCCGGTCAGGAGCATGTTGGATGTAGCCAACTCATCCAGCTGCTTTGCCTCCAAGCCCATGGAAGTGTCCTCCTGGATGCTGGTTAGTGGTATATGGCTTGGGACAGCCCCACATCATCAGCATACCCAGTGTCACTGAAGACAACTTTTCAGGTGGACATGTGAAGGAGAAACGGATGTGGTGAGACCACGCCCTCTTGTGGCTCACCGGAAGTGGCTTCTGACCGTGGGGCTAAATTCGCCGGCATCCTTTACCTTCTTCCGCTGGTGTAGCTGTGGAACCAGGCCAGTAACCATGGACACAGTTAAATGTCAGCCAGATGTCGCAGGATCTTTGAGAGGGTAGTTGTGCAAGCTAACGCCGAAACACTTCTTAATCCCCTCGTTACTGTAGAATCCCTAGGAACTCAGCTGCTGAAATCAACTGTGATTCAAGTGACTTACCCTGGTTGGTATCATTGGTGCATCTCCAACTTGGGTGGTCTGCACAACTCAAAACAGGTTGGCCCACTAAACTAAAGGCATCTTCGTGCCTCAGAAAAACTAATTGGAGCGTAGTTTCAATTGGAACTTGATTTGCCTATAATCATCATACATTATGGTTATAGTAAGGTTTGGTCTCTCAACTGGTAGCTTGAGCACACATTGTTTGAACTTAAATGGCTTAAGTCAAGGCGTTTCAACCATTTTAGATGGCAACGTCACTCAAGTTGTCAGGATAAGTCACTCTAAAATTACTGTAAATTCTTAAATGATTTCACTTTGTTAAGCCTTGCAATTCAAACTAACAAGATTAGAGAGAAAAAAATCTGAAGTGGTCCTGTTGATTGTTCCCTCTTATCAAGTCATTTTTTAAATGCAAGCCAGCCCAGCATGTCGCTTGTATTTACTTACATTGTCTGCATCAGGGCCTCTCGAGTGGCGCAGCGGTCGAAGGCAGTGCTAGAGGCGTCACTACAGATCCAGGTTCGATCCCGGGCTGTGTCGCAGCCGGCCGTGACCAGGAGACCCATGAGGCAGCGCACAATTGGCCCAGTGTCATCTGGGTTAGGGGAGTGTTTGGCCGACAGGGATGTCCTGTGGCGGCTGGTCGCATGCACGTTGACTTTGGTCGCCAGCTGTACGGTGTTTCCTCCTACACATTGGTGCGGTTGGCTTCCAGGTTAAGCGAGCAGTTTGTCAAGAAGCAGTGTGGTCCTTACGGGAGTTGCAGCAATGGGACAAGACTCTGACTACCAATTGGATATCACGAAATTGGGGAGAAAAAAATACATTTTTAAAATACTTTTTTTTTTTGTCTGCAACGGATTCTGTAATCCGGCATTATAGGCAGAGTAAATGGAGCTGGAAATGGTCAGGAATGAGTGAATCCCATAAGAGAATGGAGGAAGATCCTAGTTCTCTCATGTTCCATTCTATTCTAATACGAAGAGAGCAAACCTTAAGAGCTGTAATGGACATTGCGTTCCATTAGCGTGGATAGCCTGGCAAAGCGGCAGGCAATTTTTAGTGTCATTAATTTGTGGAGAATAAGGGGGGGGAACTCCCTAATTGTTTCCTCCATTTTTTTGATTTTTCGAAGACCGCCGCATTCGATGGCTGCCTGCGTGAAGTACCAAGCGTTTTGAAAATCAAAACCAATTTTGTCCTAAACGGTATAAGATTTAGTGGCGTTTTCGTTCTAAATCAATTTGAAATCACACTCTGAGAGAGTGGACATGTAAAATGAAAGGGAGAACTGAACTACTATGTTGTTCCAGAAGCTATTAGGACATTCATTTCTGCACAGCTTGCCGGGTAATGGTTTAGAGAGGAAGCTGGAATTGCTCCTCCACACACACACACACACACACACACACACACACACCAGGCATTAATCCATTTCTTTGTCCTCTCAAGCATGTTATTGGATATCATCAATATGAATCCGGTGCTAGCTACGATTTATGGTGCCCATCCACTTGCAGACAATGAAATCATTTACATGGAGGAAATGTATTGCACAGCTCTGTGGTGGGTTAGAATGCAACAAGGTAACAGGCAAAGATCCACATGAGTATCATTGAACTAATGTCATTGTGATTCCTTGCCTCTGAAATGGATAGTTTTGCAGCGCAACTTTTAAATTGGTCACGTGTTTTCATACCACCAAATGGAATTGCGTCTGGGGTCCACGATAGATGGCATCTGTTGCGAACACCCGGACCCACATGGTAGGCTAAGGTGAAAACAGTCATCTAAAATCTAAAATGAACAGGAAAGATCAGCACTAACCATTTCATTTCGATAGTATGTTTACCGTTCCAAGTTGGCGTGCATGACAAGTTAGAGGGACATTGCCAACGTGTGCTGGAATCACATCTTTGAATCAAAGGCTCACAGATGACATGCTTCATCTCCCCACAGTTTGCCCCACTGACTAGCAGGCCAGAGCCCCATTACACCAGACCCTGAGCCTCAGGCAAAAGGACTTGACTTGGGGGTGGAGCACCTAACCTAACTAGCCAAGCTAGACTAAATGGGAGTTTCCAGGCAAAGATTCTCTGCCCTAAGGCGAGACATGTTTAAGAAATGTTCAATAAAACCCCCTATCCACCCTCTGAAGACAGAAATGCAGACCTGAGATTCAGCTCACGTTTTTTTTATTGAAGAGGGGAAAATGCGCCAGGAGATAAAAACATCAACCATTCCTATTCCCTTGGTGAGGCTCTAACTCGGGAGGCAGGCACATTTTAAATGAGATGAAAGAGAAATAGAGTTACAGGGAGAGAGAGAGAGATGATGTTTCTGCACTTTTATGGGATTTTCAGTAAGGAAACCCATCTAGAATAGTTTAGCCCTCTCAAGCTGAGAAAAGCCCTAGAGGTGCTTAGTCACTGGATTCAGGAGACGTTGTGAATGCCCTCTGAGTGAACTCAAGGGTCACAGGGAGCTGTATGCCTGCTTTAGGGGATGAAATATGATTAGACTATAACCTGTCTATTGTGGTCTGAGAAACATGGAGGTATGTGAGCCTAGGGATTTTATTTGCTAATCCAATGCCCAAATGATTGCACACAGCGGTGTGGTTTCCCAATATGCATCAATCTGTCCTTGAAATTGACAGACTTTCCCCTCTTTAACTTCCCTAATGTTGTGAGAACCTGTGATGGTCACATCCTTACGGAGTGTTTCTCTGTATGATTACCTAGCTTCCTTTCATCAGTGCCACTGATCTGTCAGGGCTCTCAAGTGGCTCAGCGGTCTAAGGCACTGCGTCTCAGTGCAAGAGGCGTCAATATAGTACCTGGTTCAAATCCAGGCTGTATCACATCCGGCGGTGATTGGGAGTGCCATCGGGCGGTGCACAATTGGCCCAGCGTTGTCCAGGTTTGGCCGGAGTAGGCCGTCATTGTAAATAAGAATTTGTTCTTAACTGACTTGCCTAGTTAAATAAATAAAGGTTATATTTAGAGAAAAACATGATAGGTCAAAGCAATAGGGTAGAAATCCATCCAGAACTTTTATCCATCACTGATGAGAAAGGACACTAGGACATGAAGCTATATTGGGCAGTAATATTTGACATGTAAATATTCATTATATTATACATCACATTTCTGACTCCATAAAGATAATGAATATATACAAGCAAGCATTAGGCAATATTCCAAGCATATAGATCCTAAGGTTAACTTACAGGACAACGCATGAACAACGTTGGGCCTAGAAGTCTAGGAAATGAGAATTGATCATACAACCTTCCTCCATGGACTGGATACAGGATAAGAGGGAGAACAAAGGCATTTCATTCCATTTATAACATCTGAAGGTGTAACCTTTCAACCCAAAAACCAACCACCGTTAACCAATCAAACGATACCAAGTTACCAAGAATACCACACTCCCATGCCCAATCTCCACAGTGTCACATTTTTCTTTTTAAAGGCTTGTGTGAGACCAATGTTAATAAGACAGAGGACCATAAAACCTTTTTGGATACAGGAGTTCACCTTATACAAGATACATCCATATAGTTAGCATCAGAGTTATCCTCAGTGAACAGGTTTCAGATAGAATAATGCTTTAATATCTATGTTTGGTATCTATCACTCATTTTATTGTCAGTCCTCTGGATACTGTAACAGATGTACATTTTGGCCCCTTAGAGGGAGAAGGGCTGACTTGTCCTTGAGAATTGTCCTTTGTTCCTGGACAATTTGCCATGCAGCTCCAGGTGACAGAGAACACAAATTAGGGCCGAGCCTACAAAGCCTGAGAAGAGTTTTGGAACTCAGGATAAGGATTGCCTATAATTTTACATCGGTCAGGGTGGGTTTAATCTCGTGTGGATGGACTACGATGACTAACGAGCAACAGTAGTCCCTGTGCTTTGGTTTTCCGTCGCTGGTTATTTGGCCAGATCAGGATTGTGTGACGACGGTGCTTAAGTTGGGGCGGGGAATTTCAAGAACTGATTACAGGTGGAACAATTTCTGAAAGGGTGGATGGAGCCTTTAGCTGAGAGTTTCCGTTTAAGGGGTTGGAGACTTCTCTAGTCTTATAGTATCTGTTCTCATACATCTCACCCCAGAACCTAATCGAGCATATGATGGAATTACGCAAGATTTGAGGTCTGGGTTTCCGAGATTAGGGTGGGTGTAGGTGATCAATAGCACCCAACAGCAACGTCGTGTAGGAGCCCGAGGTTGTGTGTTTATAAATGACCATGAAGCATTATTAAAACATGAAGGCTCTACCTCAGTACGTCTCAAGGGTAGACCCGCTGCTTGAGGAAATTATGCAAATTGTCTGTTTTCAGAATGACACACCGTGATCAAAATGCATTTTATTGGCACCACTGCGACAGATTTTCGTTTTTCTTTCTCAGGATCACGAACCTGGCGAGAGAACGTGAGAAATGCTAATCGTACACGTCTCGACACTCTGAATGTTAAGTCGGCAGAGCCAAGCTCCCAAATGTTTGAAGTGATAGTAAAGAGTCATCTTGTTTTTAATCCTCATTAAACCAAAACGAAGGTTCCTCTGGGATGATAAAGAGAGAATGCTCTGATTTTAGAATATCAAAAAGTGATTTGTGACTCTTTGATATTTGCAGACGACGAAGGGCCAGACCCCCCGGAGCAGTTCACTGCCATCAAGTTGTCAGACTCTAGGTGCGTATGAAAGGAGTAAATATCACCTACGCACATTTTATGTTGACTTCCTCTCCCCCCAAATCTGAATGGAATGTATCCTGGTGAGTTATAATAGACTTTGGAAGAACACTTACAGTCTCTTCAGTTATACAATTTTGTAAATACAAAATTGGATTTTAATTACAACGTTATAAAGGAGCTTCGCTTCTGTTGTTCAAATGATCTTTGAATAGACTTTGGAAAAGTTGTTAGACACTCAAATCAATTTGCCATTATCCAGGAATGAATTTTGTTCTCCTGTGTCCCCCCCCCCCCAGGGTAGCCCTGAAGTCTGGCTATGGGAAGTATCTAGGGATCACCTCGGAGGGGGTCGTGGTGGGGCGTTCCGACGCCATCGGCTCCCGGGAACAGTGGGAACCTGTTTTCCAGGAAGTGAGTGAAGCAACTGCCAGTCAAAAAAACCATCAAAGTCAATGCATATAAAGACTGTGATATAATGCCATATCATATAGAATTTGTTGCATAGTAACCCTAGGTATAGATAAAGCTTGTTTTCCTCACAGCTTGTTGCTTTGTTGATGCGTATCGGAGAGAAAGCTTGACGCTCTCTGCATATAATTGAGCTTTTACCTCGCAAATGGTGTATCAGCATGAGGTGAAACTCATCTGTCAACTAATCTCTTCATTTCTGTTTTGTCTTCCATTTTTTTTCCAAGGGCAAAATGGCTCTCATGGCAGCAAATAGCTGTTTCATCTCCTACAGTGAAAGTGGGGACATTGAGGCCAAGAGCAAGTTGGCAGGGGAAGACGAGATGGTTAAGGTGATGTATATATTTCACAAGGTCACTCCATAATCCCCCCCATCTATAATATAGAAATTACATCACCATCGGGGAGTCTGAAGTTGGTGACTGAATGAAAAAACAAAATGTCTCTGAACATTAGGGGGGAGCCAGGATATTGCTATTCAACGTGCAACTGTTTTGTGTTTTCCCCCTCTCTCCTTATGCCTCTCTAAATGGTGATGAACAGATCCGGTCATGCGCGGAGAGGGAGGTCAAGCGGAACGACGACATTGCCGACGAGGACAGGGGCAACGTGAAGAACTGCGAGCTCAACTACGTGTATGTACCGTCTGTCTACCTATGTCACAGTGGCAGCAACATTTGCAGCGGTAATCATACAAGGTGGTGATTCCATGCCCTCTAGTCTAGAGAGGTTGTAACCCCTGTTGTACGGCTGGTCTTGTCCAAATGAACTTAATTCATGGTAAAGGTATAGGAAATGCAATGGCCTGCCCTATATCATGACAAACAATGTTTTATGCATTTATGAAAAACTTGAAGACAGACCTTTGTCAGATATGCCCAACAGGGATCAACACTGAACTGTAACCTAAATTACAGTGCAGTACTGAAATTATACCATATACCAGTTCAGTAATGCATGCATCATAGTTAAAGGAAAACTCCACCCAAAAACTATATTTTGGTATTTGTTTCATTCGTCTATTGTTAATATAGTCCCAAAATCTTATCAGATTTAAGATATGTAACTTTCAAAATCAGAAATACAGCCGGTGTGATTCATTTTGCATCATATGATGCAAACTACAAGATTCTGGCTGCATATAAACTTCATTTTCAGCAAACTTAACATGTGTAAATATCTGTATGAACATAAGATTCAACAACTGAGACATAAACTGAACAAGTTCCACAGACATGTGACGAACAGAAATTGAATAATGTGTTCCTGAACAAAGGGGGTTGGGGGAGGTCAAAAGTAACAGTCAGTATCTGGTGTGGCCACCAGCTGCATTAAGTACTGCAGTGCATCTCTTCCTCATGGACTGCACCAGATTTGCCAGTTCTTGCTGTGAGATGTTACCCCAATCTTTCACCAAGGAACCTGCAAGTTCCCTGACATTTCTGGGGGGAATGGCCCTAGCCCTCACCCTCCGATCCAACAGGTCCCAGACGTGCTCAATGGGATTGAGATCCGGGCTCTACGCTGGCCATGGCAGAACGCTGGCATTCCTGTCTTGCAGGAAATCACTCACAGAACAGGCAGTATGTCTGTATGCTGGAGGGTCATGTCAGGATGAGCCTGCAGGAAGGGTACCACATGAGTGAGGAGGATGTCTTCCCTGTAATGCACAGCGTTGAGATTTCCTGCAATGACAACAAGCTCAGTCCGATGATGCTGTGACACACCACCCCAGACCATGACGGACCCTCCACCTCCAAATTGATCCCGCTCCAGAGTACAGGCCTCGGTGTAACGCTCATTCCTTCGACGATAAACGTGAATCCGACCATCGCCCCTGGTGAGACAAAACTGCAACTCGTCAGTGAAGAGCACTTTTTGCCAGTCCTGTCTGGTCCGGCGAGAGTCGATTTGTGCCCATAGGCGACATTGTTGCCGGTGAGGACCTGCCTTACAACATGCCTACAAGCCCTCAGTCCAGCCTCTCTCAGCCTATTGCGGACAGTCTGAGCACTGATGGAGGGATTGTGTGTTCCTGGTGTAACCCAGGTAGTTGTTGTTGCCATCCTGTACCTGTCCCGCAGGTGTGATGTTTGGATGTACTAGTCCTGTGCATGTGTTGTTCACAGTGGTCTGCCACTGCGAGGACGATCAGCTGTCCGTCCTGTCTCCCTGTAGCGCTGTCTTAGGCCTCTCACAGTATGAACATTGCAATTTATTGCCCTGGCCACATCTGCAGTACTCATGCATCCTTGCAGCATGCCTAAGGCACATTCACACAGATGAGCAGGGACCCTGGGCATCTTTCTTTTGGTGTTTTTCAGGGTCCGTAGAAAGGCCTCTTTATAGTGTCCTACGTTTTCATTTCTGTGACCTTAATTGCCCACCATCTGTAAGCTGTTAGTTTCTTAACCTCTCTGGGATATGTGGGACGTTAGCCACCTCGCCAACAGCCAGTGAAAGTGCAGGGTGCCAAATTCAAAACAACAAAAATCTCATAATTTAAAATTCCTCAAGCATACAAGTATTTTACACCATTTTAAAGATAGAATTCTCGTTAATCCAGCCACGGTGTCTGATTTCAAAAAGGCTTTACAGCGAAAGGACCACAAACGATTGTTAGGTCAGCACCAAGTCACAGAAAAACACAGCCATTTTTCCAGCCAAAGAGAGGAGTCACAAAAAGCACAAATAAAGCAAATTAAATCACAAACCTTTGATCTTCATCAGAAGAAACTCATAGGACTTCATGTTACAGAATACATTAATGTTTTGTTCGCTAAAGTGCATATTTATATTAAAAAATCTAATTTTACATTGGCGTGTTACGTTCAGTAGTTCTAAAACATGTGGTGATTGTGCAGAGAGCCACATCAATTTACAGAAATACTCATCAGAAATGTTGATGAAAATACAACAAGTGTTATACATGGAATTAGAGATATACTTCTCCTTAATGCAACCGCTGTGTCAGATTTAAAAATTAAAAAAAACGTTATGGAAAAAGCAAACCATGCAATAATCTGAGTACAGCATTCAGACAACAAAGCAGCCAAAAATATATCTGCCATATTGTGTAGTCAGAAATAGCATTATAAATATTCACTTACCTTTGATGATCTTCATCAGAATGCACTCCCAGTTCCGCAATAAATGTTTGATTTGTTCGATAAAGTTCATAATTTATGTCCAAATAGCTTCTTTTGTTAGGGCATTTGGTAAACAAATCCAAACGCGCGTTCAGTTCCAGCCGAACGTCGGACGTAAGGTTCAAAATGTTATTTTTTGTAGAAACTAGTCAAACAAAGTATAGACTCAATCTTTAGGATGTTTTTATCATAAATCTTCAATAATGTACGCCTCCTGGGTGGCGCAGTGGTGAAGGGCGCTGTACTGCAGCGCCAGCTGTGCCACCAGAGACTCTGGGTTCGCGCCCAGGCTCTGTCGTAACAGGCTGCAACCGGGAGGTCCGTGGGGCGACGCACAATTGGCATAGCGTTGTCCGGGTTAGGGAGGGTTTGGCCGGTAGGGATATCCTTGTCTCATCGCGCACCAGCGACTCCTGTGGCGGGCCGGGCGCAGTGCACGCTAACCAAGGTTTCCAGGTGCACGGTGTTTCCTCCGACACATTGGTGCGGCTGGCTTCCGGGTTGGATGCACGCTGTATTAAGAAGCAGTGCGGCTTGGTTGGGTTGTGTATCGGAGGACGCATGACTTTCAACCTTCGTCTCTCCCGAGCCCGTATGAGATTTGTAGCGATGAGACAAGATAGTAGATTGGACAAGATTGGCTAACACGAAATTGGGGAGAAAAAGGGGGTAAAATAAAAAAAAATTAAAAATCTTCCAACCGGAGAATTCCATTGTCTGTAGAAAAACAACGGAACGAGAGCTCACCACTTCCTGATTGGATCTTTCTCAGGTTTTTGCCTGCCATATGAGTTATGTTATCACAGACATCATTCAAACAGTTTTAGAAACTTCAGTGTTTTCTTCTATCCAATACTACTAATAATATGCATATATTAGCATCTGGGACAGAGTAGCAGGCAGTTTACTCTGCGCACCTTATTCATCCAAGCTACTCAATACTGCCCCCCTGTCACCAAGAAGTTAATGAAGTTCCACAGGTGCATGTTCATTAATTGTTTATGGTTCATTGAAAAAGCATAGGAAACAGTGTTTAAACCCTTTACAATGAAACTCTTTGAAGTCATTTGGATTACAAATTATCTTTGAAAGACAGGGTACTGAAAAAGGGAAGGTATTTTTTTGTTGTTGCTGAGTTTATGTATTTTTGACATGCAAAACATTTTGGGGTGGAATTTTCCTTTAAACTTCACCTACTAGTTCTCATAGTGGTGGGTGAAGTATTTTATGTAGGAAAGACAGCCAGGAAGGTGGAGGGGTTGAACACTGTGACCTTCCGTAGACAGACAGTGATTTCCCTCCAGTTTTCACCTGACAACCTTCCGCTCCGGCAAGATTTTGACAACTAAATCACAGGCCCAGATGCGCGAGGAGAAGGTGGGGGAAGCATAGGGGCGCCACTTCATCAATCCCACTCCCTTAAAAGGCTGATTGAAGGGCCAAAGCTGCGGGGATGGAAACGAGAACGGAACGCCGCTGCCGCTTTTACGGCCTGCGGCGGCCCATTAAGTTCTGAGGGCTAAGCGTGAACAAGGCTGTCATTGTGTTCCGTTTCTCCTCTTCCCCTTTCAACTTCGTTTTCCGTTTTTTTTATTTTTATCTTCCCCCCTCTCTCCATCGTTTTTATTTTATTTTGGAGGAAAACACGGGGGAGATGGACTCATCATGTTGACGTGACGATAATGGCTGCTCTTGAGCCCGTCATCATGATGTAGTGCTTAGCATCCCCGAGCGTGTTGCATGAACCGAGCACTGCCCGTGAATCATAAACCAATGACAGACTGTAACCACGGCTAGAGGGCCTAAATGTCGTTAGCGCGCCTTGTAAAATTCTATGCGTTTGTTTGCGGCCCTGTTGCACTCTGTATGTATCTACTTTCAGGACTGTTTACTTCAATGGAAATAGCACGGTACTTACACTCGTAAGTCACTATATACACATTTGTCATTGATAATGGTAGTCTGGTTTATGCCCCAGAGAGTGCAATGTTGTTTATATTCTCTGACATTGCTCGTTCTAATATTTCTAAATTCTTTTATTTGGGGGATTTGAGTGTGTTTTGTATCGTTATGTATTACTGTACTGTTGGAGCTAGGAACATAAGCATTTCACTACACTTGCGATTACATCTGTACGCGACCAATAACATTTTATTTGATTTTTGTTCACTGATGCTATTCTTTGTGTTTGATAGTGGTGTGACTGGTCCTTCTGTGTCTTATCATGAGACTTTGTATGATAACTGCGTGTGCAATAAGTCTCACTGAACACGGATTTCTGATATTACAGAAAGAAGTTCCAGAGTTTCCAGGACAGGCGGCTGAGGGTGAACGAGGAGGACAGCACCACACTGAAGATGGCCCGGAAAGACGGGAAGTTCCACGAAGAGCTGTTAGACAGGTGGGAGAACATCTTCATAAAGAGGCAAATCCTAAACTCATTTTCATTCAGTCTCCCATTGACATCAATATATGAATGACATTTTATTTCAGTGGCTGTAGCTGCCCCAAACGAAACAACAACACACAAACTGGTTTTAATGATCAACACATTCAAATTTCCTTTCCAAGAAAATCACTCTGGAACTGGTCCAAATGACTGTTGACTTGTCACATGATAGCTATTTACATTGTCTGGTGGATAGTGGTGATGTAAGGACTAAAAATAACCACTTGTGACTTTTTTTTTGTCCACAGGAGAGCCAAGATGAAAGCAGATCGATACTGCAAGTGAAGATACAAGAGTTTATGGATTGTCCCCTCGTCTTTGAATTCCTTGTGTTAAAATCAAAAAGGGTTTCATTTTTTTTTATCATGAATAAATGTTATTTGGGTAAGAGAAAGTCATTTGTGGGATTGTGTCATTTCAATCCCTAAACCCCTTCCCTAGCTGGCTGCTCAGAAGGCCAATTAGCTTGTTTCACTGGGTTTTCCTGTGCGTTATCTCTCAGATAATAAACTGCAGTTGTGGTTACGGTGAGCTGGATTGCATTTCCTGTAAATCATTGCCAACATGCCTACCACCACTATCTTTGTTTTGCCCAGATCAGCAGACCTGTCAGATGTTTGGGATAGTCCATTGCTGTTTGTTTATTAGGGAATACTGTAGGAAAGAGGGGGGTAAGTTGAGCCAGTCTTTGCTTACAGCATCACTCCGTCAAGGGAAATATAGTATTCTTTCCAGCAAAGAAATCTACATATTTCAGGATGTTGTGTATCCCTGGAAATAATCCAAATTCATGTGACCATTTAGTTTTGAAAACAGCTTGGCAAAACTTACCCCTGGTTTGTGGTAAACTGAGGCACAGGGCAAGATAAGTTCACCTCTATGGAATCGGTATCCCCCGCGTTATCCCCCAATTTACAGTAGCTATTACAGTGAAATAATACCATGCTATTGTTTGAGGAGAGTGCACAATTATGAATTTAAATGTATTAATAAACCAATTAGGCACATTTTGGGCAGTCTTGATACATTTAACAGATATGCACTGGTTATATTGGATCAGTCGTCTAAAACTTTGCATATACACTGCTGCCATCTAGTTGCCAAAATCTATATTGTGCCTGGGCTGGAATAATAGATTCTAGCCTTTCTCTTTCAAAGATGGTACAAAAAAAAAGCATGCTTTTTTTCTTTCTTTTAGCAGATCCAATGTGTTATTCTCCTACATTAATTTCACATTTCCACAAACGGTATCAAGAATATACATATTCTTTCTTCAGGTCCTGAGCTACAGGCAGTTAGATTTGGGTATGTAATTTTAAGGTGAACATTTAAAAAAAGGGTTGGATCCTTTAAGCTGCTTGCAAATGTCTACTGAATGAAATATCACCATTACCATTTTAAAACCATGTCTATCTTTATTTCCCAAACACAATTCAACACAATTGCTTTGTCTTTTAATCATTTGAAGTATCTTTTAACAGTCTTACAAACATGTTATACTTTTAACATAGGCCAGGCAGGCCCTGTTACCTCATATCCCAGCCATAATGCCTTGCATTTCAGCTGGGAAGAAAACAAACTTTAATTTTCTCAACTTGCCATTGGCTCAACTTATCCCAAGACAAACATTTTGACTATAATAACCCACACAGCTACAAGGATGTACCTTAATGCTAATTGTATGTCCTCATATTGAAGCTTATAGGAGACACCAACTGATGTGTAGAACAATGATTTACTTTGATTTCGATAAAAGCATCATGAAACCTCTAACACATTAATTTGACGTGTTACATTTTTTGGGACCTAACTTGCTTACTACTTTTTCCATGTTGTTTCTTCCTTCACAGACTCCATGAAATGATGACCTCTTTCTACATATTTGGTCAAATTTAGAATTTTGTGTTTGGCTCAACTTACCCCACACTCCCCTACAGCGTCAATGTGTGAATATGACAAGGCTCCTCAGCTTTTCCTCATCTTTTTCAAACTGTTTTAAAACAGGATTTGTTGACAAGCGAATTAGCTTTAAAAAGTCATTTTGTCGCAACCCCTTAAATGTGCTTTCAGTTGTTTTATGAGTAACCTGTGCCCAATTTTAACTACAATAATCCCATTCTATTGATATTTAATTGCCAGTCATGTCATGTGTGCACTTGTTTTCACTTCAGTATAACAATCAGGAATGTACCAGTATCGGGTGGGAGGACATATCATTCCACATAAGTAGAATCCTATTTATACACTTACATTTGTATATGTAATACGTGACATTAAAAAAACAACTAATGTATCTGAATCAGAGAAAAATGCAAGTATAAAATATGTAGTAGCCGCCTGCCCATAGTGTAATGGTTCGCTCCCTCTCAAATCACGAGGAAAGAATACACTTCCGTATTTTGAAGCTGACCAAAAATCATAAGAAGCTTTACACACAAACAATGGGACACAAGATGGATAGGTTGTGTTGTCTTCTTTTGGTGTCCTTATCTGCAGTATCGGCACAGTTTGTGCCGCCGGTAAGTGATCCAAATAATGAATATTCTGTAATCGTAAACTGTCTGCCAAATATTAGTTAGTCTGAGTTCTAGCTAGAAAGTGCGTTTTCACCTGAACAAAGCTTTGGTTTCTTTTGCCCTCTTAACAGTATACCGAAGAATGCCAGACGGGCATGTACCCTCCCAAAGGTCCAACGTAAGTATTTGCCATTAGTTTGCCACAGTATGCTAGCTAAGTTAGCTAGTTGTCCAAGGTGCTGTCAAATGTCCATAACATCTAAACAACTTGCATAAGTTTTGTAATACCCGGCCGGTCCCAGATCATGGCTCATGCGTGAGGTGGCACACCTATGCCAGGTTAACAAGAAGTGTTTGTATTGTGTATAGGTGCATTTAGTCATTAGCTACCTGCCTCTGTCCATTGTAATTAGACTGGGGCAACTTTTGACTACTGTAGCCTTAAAATGAATCTCACATGACACTATTGTGTAATACCACTTGCAGGGGATAGTAAAGTGACCTCAATGTCATTATGCATCCATCTAACATCTCTCATGTCACGATTTTGATCAGATTCAAAGGGCCTGTCACCTGGTACACAATAGACCTGGATTTGCCCCCCAGCGAAAGATGGAAGCTAATCATCACTGACAAGAAAGCTGAGGTGAGAGTTTTACATGTCTTGTTCGTATCAATTATGTAAATGTATTTACTGTAGGATCAATACTCACACTGTTTTCTTATTCACTATTTGTCTGGTTTTCTTCAGTTGGTCAACATGATCCAGGCTATCAAGGATTTGGCCAACGCATTTGTTCCTAGTGGGAAACTGATAGATTTGGTCGACAAGGACTTGGTGAGAGAGTTTGATCATTTCACTGGAAAACTATTACACCTCATCTCATAAAATAATTTAATTGATGATTTAATTTGGCAATGTAACCTTTTTCTCATCCATTAATAATGGTCTTGTGTGTTCTGCAGCCTTTGATAGTGAATACCCTACCCTACCCATTCAATGAGGAAATAAAAGGAGTTGCGACTGCCTCGGGTGTTCCCCTTGGTAATATACAGTAACCCACAATTGCTTATTTCAACCCCTGACCGCAACGGCACTATCATTCAGTTTCTAGTTTCTCACCTCCCTCTATTCTGATTCCATTACACTTGGTTTCACTCCAGGTGAGGTTGTCCTCTACAACATCTTCTATGAGATCTTTACGGTGTGCACTTCTCTAGTGGCAGAGGACTCAAATGGTAAGTAGCTCATGTTATGACATTTGAATCAATACTTTAGTTATGTACATGTCATCATGGTAGGACGTGATGCTTGAAATTTTCATGCACACACAGCATTTTGGTTTCTCTCCTTGCATTGTCATAGGTAACCTTATCCATGGGCGGAATATGGACTTTGGACTATTCATGGGGTAAGAATGTCACTGCTACAGTTTAGTGACAAAGGGATATCAAGGGTCCATGCATTGTTTTGTGCTCCATTGTGTTAATAGGACACTGTAGCTATTACAAACCCAAATTACTAGTCAGTCAATTTGGGTGAACAATACCTTTTAACCAATTTTTAATTATTTTTGCTGGTTTTCTGTAAACGTTTTTCCAGTTGCTACACCTTTTAATTCTTTACTGAAAATAAACCCCCTTATTGTTTCGTTCTCTTACCAGTTGGGACATGAAGAACAGGTCCTGGTTGATAACAGAGAAACTCAAGCCTCTGGTGGTCAACATTGACTTCCAGAGAGGCAACAAGACGGTCTTCAAGTCCACTAACTTCGCCGGCTACGTGGGCATGTTGACTGGTATCAAACCGGTGAGCTCTGGACTGCATTCAGCAGGCACAAATGGAAGCAAGCAACATTTTCAAATGGGAAAAACAAATCCCTTTTGAACGTGACCCTGATGTGGCATCTTTTTTAGCATCATGGTAGTTGTGAAAGTGTAATTTGACTAAAACATTTCTCATTTTCTTTGAAGCATGCTTTCACTCTGACCATGAATGAGCGCTTCAGCCTTGATGGAGGATACATCGGTGAGCTACCCAACTCTCCCGGTCTCTCAAATCAGTACATTTATAGACCTGTTATGAATGCGGAGGGGGGAATATTAAGTGTGTCTGTTCTCTCAGGGATCGTGGAGTGGATCCTGGGGAATAGAGATGGGATGTGGATGAGCTTCCTCACTCGCTCTGTCTTAGAGAATGCTACCAGGTATCTTTCTACTTTCATAGAAGTATCAAATTACTGTCATTTAACTACTTTTGACATGTTTTGTTATTGAAGGCAATAATACACATTCTTGCTTTAATGAGGGCTGTATTATGGAGGAAAACCTGAGCACATTCAAGACCAGCATTATGAAATGGACATTTCTTTGGTCTCGTGAAAACACACCCTTTCTTTAACCCTGTGTGTGTCCAGCTACGAGGAGGCAAAGCACCTTCTGGCCCAGACCAAGTTGCTGGCCCCGGCCTACTTCATCCTGGGAGGGAACCAGACGGGCCAGGGCTGTGTCATCACCCGCTCCAGAGTCCTCAGCCTCGACATCTGGGAGTGAGTGGCTAAAACATATATTACTATCCAATTTCAACTACTGAAATTAAATACTAAAACACACTACTAGTGCAGCAGGGGTCTCTAACTTGTGTCACGGAGAAATACTAGCTGTGCAGGGTTCTGTTCCAGCTCAGCACTAGCATACCTGATTTGAAAAGGTGCTGGGGTGGAACAAGATCACACTGGTCATACAAATCATATTGTTTAACATTCAGGGATGTGATCCAGACTACAAAAACAGGGAAATCTGAAATGTCTAGCCAACAGGTACATTTCTATTACATATGGATACATGTCACGAAATGGGTAAAACAAATCTACTTTACGTCAAATTGGTAGTTAGTCTTGTCCCATCAATGCAACTCCCGTACGGACTCGGGAGAGGCGACGGTCGAGAGCCATGCGTCCTCCGAAACACAACCATGCCAAGCCGCACTTCTTTTTGACACACTGCTCACTTAACCCGGAAGCCAGCTGCACCAATGTGTAGGAGGAAACACTGTACAGCTGGCGACCAAAGTCAGCGTGCATGCACCCAGCTGCCACGAGAGCACGATGGGACAAGGACATCCCAGCCGGCCAAATCTAGATAACGCTGGGCTAATTGTGCGCCGCCTCATGTTTCCTGGTCGCGGCCGGCATCGAACCCGGATCTGTAGTGACACTTCTAGCACTGCGCAACGCAGGAGGCCTAGATATTCCTGATTTAATCAGGAAGCATCACATTCCTAAACACTGTACTCCTGTTGTGAAGGATTGAGCTGAAGCTGGGCCGCTGGTACGTTCTGGAAACCAACTACGATCACTGGAAGGAGCCTCTGTTCTTGGACAACCGCAGGACTCCAGCCATGAAGTGTATGAACCAGACCACGCAGGCAGTGAGTACTACAACCACAGATAAGCCATAGATGTAGTTGGGCAGACACCAACCATTCCATGGCTGAATAAAAAGTCGACTAGAATTTGGCTCTGCTCCTTAATTTGATGTTTGTTTCAATTTCCTGTACAAATTCAAAGGTATCTTTGTGGTAAGATTCTTTTCCCCTGTCCTTTCTCCTCAGAACATCTCACTGAAGACCGTGTACGACATGCTGTCGACAAAACCAGTCTTGAACAAGGTGAGCCCTTATTTACTGTTTTGTCATTATGAACCATTCAAGGCATTTATCGATTCAATAAATCTGTCTAATGCGAAAGTCCTGTTAGCATTTCTCAAAAGACCACCCGAGTGACTGACTTGTCATTGCAGTTGACCACATACACCACGTTGATGGACGTGAACAAGGGGAAACTGGAATCCTACATCCGTGACTGCCCCAACCCCTGTATGCCCTGGTGAAGCCTCCAAATGGGTTTCTAACAGAACGGTGGTGGGGAGATGGGCTTAACTGATTCAGAAACAACTGGAGAATCCTGTTGTACATATTTCAAGTCTTTGCGCTGTAACTAAAGGCTCCAATCGAAATATTGCCTCACCCTTAACACTCATACATGGGTTGAAAATGGCAGATTTGGGCACTGTTAAGCACCAAAATTGGAACAGTGGGCTGAACATGTCAGAGATCACGTTCTCTGAACTTGAGCATTACGCAACAAAGTTCCCTTCCCAGTAATTGGGCAACTTTGTCTGAGTGAGAAATGCTGTAAATTAAGGACTCTATGTATTTTGAAAGATGACAGAGGATTATAATTAATACCACTGATGTCATACAAGCAAACCAAACACCTGGGAGTCCAAATGTGCACTTTACATTTCCAAATCATAAAACTATGATCACTGTTTGATGTAATGTCATACCCTCGGTTCTTCTGAAAAAATTGAGCCCATTTGAATTTGTTTCGCTGCTGACTCCTTTCTATGCGCAGCAAAATTAGTGTCTGAATTGCCTTGTGAAAGTGTAACATGTCTTGTTGCACCTACCCCACACTTCACCTACCCCACACTTCCCAATAGTCTTGTTACTGGATGCATCTGGATTTATTTTATTTTTTTCATTACCAAAATCTACACAAAGCTAAAATTTGGATTCAGTTGAACTTGTGTACTCCCTTGGGTCTAATAATTTCCACACAGTTCCCTTTCAACTACCATGTTCATGCATATGCCTTTGTGAGAAACATTTCAATGGGTTAAATGGCAACTCAATATTTTGAAAACATTTTGCCATTCACACTTTATTCCAAATGAACATGTATTAGCCTGTAATTTATATTAACGATAGAGCCTTTCTACCGCTGGTAGGGGATGATTGGTGAGGAAACGCCTCCATTTACCAAATCTATTTACAGGTCAGAGGACAGATTTTTACACAATTGAGAAAGTGCCCAGGACACATGTCAGCACCAGGTATAATGAAAGCATTGATCAATCAGTTTACATCTTTTGCATTCAAGTAATCTGATTTTAGGTATTATGTCTACAGCCTTCCAGTAAACTACACTTGTTAAACAAAGACAAGCCACCGCTTTGAAAAGTTCCATCATTTTATTCTTTAAAACTACATACAGTAGGTATCTTTAATTACATGGGAAACTGCCCCGAGAAAACAAAAAGGTCAAACTAAGATTTGGAAGGTAACATTAAGAGTGCAGTAAAAGGTGACGACAGCCCCATGACATAAGGAAAAGATGTTAGGTGTCAATGTAGTCTTTACAGCCAAAGGTGAGGAAATGACTCGCAAGCAGCCTGAATCAAGTTTGAAGTCGTACTTGTAGTTCATTAGTGTTGCAGTTAAGAGTTCAAAAGGTCACTTGCTTGAAAAGCATGGGAGCTAGCGAGAGAGAATAAGACAAGGCCAAGAAGATGAACAAATAAAATTATTCAAAATGACAAACCGATTCCAAACTGATCCCATATCCGCAGAAAACAGAACTAAGGCGATTTAACAAGTTTGCTAGACTAGAGGATTCAAACGAGGCTTGTAAAACTTTATACGTAACACAGCAGCAGAGTGAGAGAGAGACCCCACCCTAAATCCCCAAATCAAAGAACACATTCAGTAATCAGGGGCTGTATGTATCAAGTGTCTCAGAGAATGGGTACTGATCTAGGATCAGGTCCAACTTGTCCAAACAATCAGTATGTATGATGATCAAAAATACCAAACTGATCTTAGATCTTCAGCACTCCTACTCTGATGTGCTTAATAGATACAGCCTCAGGAGTAGAAATAAACAAAACAGTGTTGATTACATTACAGTTGTAGTTGTTTTTAACCGTTGTAGTTGGTCAAACGGTTTCGAACGAAGCTTAGTCACTGGCACGACATTGTCTCGCCAACCCTTGCGACCATCCAATCATTAAGTACCAATAGGAGTCTGAACATCTTTAGGATTATTCTGTAGTGGTTCATTCGACAACATTTGTACAAGATGGACTTTTTATGCACTTTGTGCACCTATCGTTTCTGTAAGAAAGATGAGGAAAAAAAGTAGACAAATCATTGTCTTCCTAGAGATATTGCAAACACAGATGGATACAATAGTATTAAATAGTACATAGCCAACATTTACATGTCTACACGGCAGACTAATATCGGTTCTGCAACATTTCCCTGGACATTCTGTGAAGTTGCGCTCTACCAGTTTCATGAAAACTGTGCCAGACAGTGAATAATTTCACTAGATATTGTATGTACCAACCTGGTTCTTTGAGTGTGTGTCCATTGCCCACGAGTCCACTAGTGTCAGTGTTCCCATTGAGGATCTCAACAGACAGATTATTATTCTGCTGTTCCTCAACTACCCTCTTCTGGAGCGCCTCCTGTTCATCACACACACACACACACACACACACACACACACACACACACACACACACACACACAGAGAGAACATTACTAGATTTCACAAGACCAATGATCAGACAGTTTGTAAGAAGAGGGGGAAAAAAGGAAGTGGACGTATTGATAACAAGGGGAATGGAGTCATTCTGGCTCGTCCCACCTCACATATGACTCTCAGCTGCATGGGTAAATCCTCCACTTTCACAAAGTCTTCCTCGTCTGACTTTTGGCTCATGTTTCCTGATCCCACCTCCTGCATGAATTAAATGAAAGCATATACATTATAAAGGGTTTGGAGAAGTAATAAAGACATTGGAATACACATAAACTTAGACTTAAATAAATTCAACTATTAAAGAATTTTGTAGTTTAAAAAGGATCATAGGTCTATGTAGTGGTGTTACATCTATGTTGAGCATGACAGGTGACTCTGTGTCAGGGCTGCCGCTGCTGTTTGAGCCGTGGGAACCCTCCTGGTTGTTGGTGGTGGCTGAGGCTACACCTCCCTGGCTCTCCCCCTCCGGCCTCCCATGCTCCTCACGCTCTTCCTCTGGGGAGTCTACCACATCGATGGACTCGGACTTACTGCTCTTGACTGGGGGTGGGGGCGATAAGCAAGCAGAAAAGTTTAGGATAGAGAGAAGGAAAAAGGAGGGAGAGACAGGATTTGGGGGGGTGTAATAGAGAATCAGAGGGTCTGAAAACACAGGCATCCATCAGACCAAACATTGCTATAATGAAAACATCTGGCAACCATTTACAAAAACGTGGACAGCAAAAAGTAGATGAAAAAAACAGGTACTATTTTGGCTGACTAAAAGCCAAGACACAGAAAAACAACCATGAGCGTTCTTACCATCGTTACTCTCAGAGCTTTCTTGGTCAGACTTCATCTCTCGGTATCCATTTGATGGGGCTTCATTTGCTGCTACCTGAAATACAGGATAAGATGGTCTAATGGAAGTGTGCGTACTGAGTGTGTGTGTCCTAACCCGTTGCTCTCCCATCATTGCTAACCTGCAGGGAGGTCTGGACGTCCTGGGGCTCAGCTTCAAACTCCTCCATCTCCACCTCATTCTCATCCTCCCCACTGCCGTAGTTAGTCAGGGCCTGGGTCTCTGCCTTGGACAGACCTGGCAAAGAATGCAAAACAACGAAGGGTTAGCACTAGGAGAACAAGTCAAAGGTGTGGCACTCGTCAGAATCGTAGTAGGAGTATACTTTGTTGGAAATAGGTTGGCGACAGTTGTAATGACGTGACCATAAAGATTCACAACAAATCCCCCATTGTGAACCTGCAGAACACTCGATCACAAGCTTCCTCTAGTAGCTACGGTCACTAGCAAGGTTTTCCGTGGTTGAACTAACTCACTTTACAGAGCAGCTTTAAGGCTAATTGAGGCACCTCGCATTGTAGTGTTCACTCACTAATAGAGTGAAGCAGCCCCTCTCTAGCCCCCTCTTCCTCCTCCATCTCAGAGGCCTCGCTGCTCCTGCTGTCTTTCCCCTCCCTTCCGTGCTGCTCCCTCTCGGTCTCTTTCTGCTCCGTCTCATCTTCATCCTGGCACACAGAGTGAGATGTAAAAGGTTAAGACATTTACACACCTTAATCCCAACCTTTAGACTACACCAGGGGTGTCAAAATAAATATATATATATAAACTCAGCAAAAAATGTCCCCTTTTCAGGACCATGTCTTTCAAAGACAATTAATAAAAATCCAAATAACCCTTTACAATTAAGTTAGACACTGTTTCCCATGCTTGTTCAATGAACCATACACAATTAATGAACATGCACCTGTGGAACAGTCGTTAAGAAACTAACAGCTTACAGACGGTAGGCAATTAAGGTCACAGTTATGAAAACTTAGGACACTAAAGAGGCCTTTCTACTGTCTCTGAAAAACACCAAAAGAAAGATGCCCAGGGTCCCTGCTCATCTGCGTGAACGTGCCTTAGGCATGCTGCAAGGAGGCACGAGGACTGCAGATGTGGCCAGGGCAATATATTGCTATATCTGTACTGTGAGATGCCTAAGACAGCGCTACAGGGAGACAGAACGGACAGCTGACTGACCTCGCAGTGGCAGACCACGTGTAACACCCGCACAGTATCGGTACATCTGAACATCACACCTGCGGGACAGGTACAGGATGGCAACAACTACCTGAGTTACACCAGGAAAGCACAATCCCTCCAGTGCTCAGACTGTCCGCAATAGGCTGGACTGAGGGCTTGTAAGCCTGTTGTAAGGCAGGTCCTCAGACATCACCGGCAACAACGTCGCCTATGGGCACAAACCCACCGTCGCAGGACCAGACAGGACTGGCAAAAAGTGCTCTTCACTGACGAGTTGCGTTTTTTTCTCAGCAGGGGTGATGGTCGGATTCGCATTTATCGTCAAAGGAATGAGTGTTACACTGAGGCCTGGAGCGGTCCGTCATGGTCTGGGGTGGTGTGTCACAGTATCATCAGACAGCTTCTTGTCATTGCAGGCAATCAACGCTGTGCGTTACAGGGAAGACATCCTCCTCCCTCATATGGTACCCTTCCTGCAGGCCCATCCTGACATGACCCTCCAGCATGACAATGCCACCAGCCATTCTGTGTGTGATTTCCTGCAGGACAGGAATGTCAGTGTTCTGCCATAGCCAGCGAAGAGCCCGGATCTCAATCCCATTGAGCACGTCTGGGACCTGTTGGATCGGAGGGTGAGGGCTAGGGCCAGGGCCATTCAACCCAGAAATGTCAGGGAACCTGCAGGTGCCTTGGTGGAAGAGTGGGGTAACATCTCACAGCAAGAACTGGCAAATCTGGTGCAGTCCACGAGGAGGAGATGCATTGCATTACTTAATGCAGCTGGTGGCCGCACCAGATACGGACTAACTTTTGACCCCCCCCCCCTTTGTTCAGGGGCACATTATTCCATTTCTGTTAATCACGTCTGTGGAACATGTTCAGTTTGTGTCTCAGTTGTTGAATCTTATATTTACACATGTTAAGTTTGCTGAAAATAAACGCAGTTGACAGTGAGAGGCTACTTCTTTTTTATTGCTGAGTACATACAGTGCCGTGCGAAAGTATTCGGCCCCCTTGAACTTTGCGACCTTTTGCCACATTTCAGGCTTTGCACGCCCAATTTTAAAGTTTTTGATTTGTTAAAAAAGTTTGAAATATCCAATAAATGTTGTTCCACTTCATGATTGTGTCCCACTTGTTGTTGATTCTTCACAAAAAAATAGTTTTATATCTTTATGTTTGAAGCCTGAAATGTGGCAAAAGTTCGCAAAGTTCAAGGGGGCCGAATACTTTCGCAAGGCACTGTACATACACTAAAATGACTAAACCAAATTGTTGTTGGTTCTTCACAAAAAAATACAGTTTTGTGTCTTTGTTTGAGGCCTGGGATGTGGCGGGGGGTCGCGGAGTTCAGGGGGGCCGGATACTTTCGCAAGGCACTGTATATGGAAGAAACATCTCAAGACATCAGTCAGGAAGTTAAAGTTTGGTCTCAAATGGGTCTTCCAAATGGACATTGACCCCAAGCATACTTCCAAAGTTGTGGCAAAATGGCTTGACTTCTTGACGCTTACCCATCCTGGTACCGGGATAATTGTCATCAGCAACCGCTGAATAGCATAGTGCCACAGTCAAATAATATTACTAAAAAATGTTCATATTCATGAAATCACAAGTGCAATATTGCAAAACACAGCTTAGCCTTTTGTTAATCCTCCTGTCGTCTCAGATTTTGAAATTATGCTTTACAGCGAAAGCAATCCAAGCCTTTGTGTAAATTTATCGATAGCATAACATTATGTACACTAAGCATTAAGTAGCTAGGTCACGAAAATCAGAAAAGCAATCAAAAAAATCGTTTACCTTTGATCTTCGGATGTTTTTACTCACGAGACTCCCAGTTACACAACAAATGTTCCTTTTGTTCCACAAAGATGATTTTTATACCCAAAATACCGTTTGTTTGTCGCGTTATGTTCAGAAATCCACAGGAAAGAGCGGTCACGACAACGCAGACGTATATTCCAAATAATATCCATAATTTCCACAGAAACATGTCAAAAGTTTTTTATAATCAATCCTCAAGTTGTTTTTAAAATATATATTCGATAATATATCAACCGAGTGTGTAGCTTTTTCAATAACAGCGGGAGAAACAATGGCCGCTTTACTCAGTTGCGCAAAACTCACTCTGAGAGCTCCCACCTATCCACTTACGCAATTTTTAAAAATAAAAGCCTGAAACTATGTCTAAAGACTGTAGGGAAGCCATAGAAAAAGGAATCTGGTTGTTATCCCTTTAAATGGAGGATAGGCATGCATAGGAACACAGAGGTTTCAAAATAAGAGGCACTTCCTGATTGGAAGCTTTCGCCTGCAATATCAGTTCTGTTATACTCACAGACAATAGTTTTACAGTTTTGGAAACTTTAGAGTGTTTTCTATCCTAATCTGACAATTCTATGCATATTCTAGTTTCTGGGGCTGAGAAATAATCTTTAAGGAATACCTAGGATAGGATAAAGTAATCCTTCTCACCCCCCTAAAAGATTTAGATGCACTATTGTAAAATGGCTGTTCCACTGGATGTCATAAGGTGAATGCACCAATTTGTAAGTCGCTCTGTATAAGAGCGTCTGCTAAATGACTTAAATGTAAATGTAGAAATTATAATGGACGTACATTCATACAATATCCAGCTTGCTAATAAATCACTGAATTGAAAGCTAGACAGTTCGGAGCGTCAACAGCAAAGAAATAAACACATTTTCTGAGTTTGACACCCCTGGACTACACTAAGTGTAGTCTAAAGAGACACCTGGCTTGAAACCACACAAGAAAATCACATGTTGAATGTTGATTTCCTCACTTTGTCTTCATCGAGATATGCTGGGGAAAAGGACTTCTCGACCTCCGGAGACTTGTTCTCCTGAAAGTAGTCAAATGTTCACCAGTCTTGAAATGTATTCACTCATTTTGTATTAGATTGAATGACACACACACAAATCCAATATGAAAATACTCACCCACACCCCTATCCCCTCCACCTACCTCATTATTCCTGTGTTCCTGCTTGACTTGGTTATTATTAGGTCTCTTGTGGTTCTTGTGCCTGGCCTGGGAGTTAGCTATAGTAGCAGTACTACTGCTGTTGCTGTCCAGGTCTTGCATCAGTCTGAAGAAGGCCAGCTCGTTGAACAGGATCTCAGAGATCTCCACAAGCAAGTCCTCGCCACAGTCCTTTAGAGTACGTCCTGCAAACTTACTCAGAGAGTCCTGAGGGGGAGGGAGAGACTTAGGACTCCATTTTGAAAATAATGACAAGCTAAAAACAGTACTAGATAGAATAGGTGTTGAGAAAATCTTGTTTAAGAAAGCTGCACACTGATACTTTTTTTTAAAAATGGCTGAATCAATAGACTCACAAGCTCATGCTTGGCTCTTGCCCCCCTCCTTGCTTGTTCTGCCCACTATAGCTCATTTGTTCCCATGGAAACGAGAGGCTGTGGTCTATCTTGGCTTAGTTATAAAAATCTTCGCTGATACTAATTTTAAAATGGCTGAACCAATATTTCTGGATATAAATTCTTATGTTATTAGTCTGCACTTTGTTAACTTTGTTCGAGTGGACGTTTTCAGCTCTTGCACCAAAATAAAACAGTTACCGGACTAATCTGAGGTTTGAGTCACAGTGGGGAAAACTTCTAAATTGGCTATATCATCATAAGGCTTATCATACCTGCAGTATGCCTCCCAGCTGTCGGTGGAAGAAGCGGACAAACTCCTTGCTCTCGTCGTTCTGCTGGGTGAGGGTGAGCACCATGTGCCGCACTGACGTCAGCAGCTGGTTGGAACACACCTCGTCCATGTGCTCCTGACAGACCACAAGAACAAAAAAAAAAAACTCTTTCAGTTCTTTGCCTTTAACAAAGTATATTGCTAGCCTGGGTACCTGACTGTTTCTGGATTCAAATCATGCTAGTTTGCCAAATTGTTTGTCAAAACAAAAACCAGAGCTTTTCCATTGCCAATAGTGTAAAATTGCCCAAGTCACAGTCACAATATTCTTATGTTTTGCACTCCAAATGTAACATGAGTCTGCACATTTGTATTTATTAGGGATCCCCATTAGCTGCTGTCAACTCTTCCCGGGGTCCAAACGCGTAAAGGCACTTACATCACACATAAAACCAAAGATAAAACAGTAAATCATAACATTATTACACCACTACAATACAACCATACAACAATATTATAACGTACGTGTGTGTAGAGTGGGTGTGCTAGCATGTGTGTACGTATGAGTGTCTGTTCCTGAGTGTCTCTTCAGTCCCCGCTGTTCCAGAAGGTGTATTTTTATATTTTTATCTGATTCCACTGCTTGCATCCGTTACCTGATGTGGATTAGAGTTCCATGTAGTCATGGCTCTCTATAGTACTGTGTGCCTCCCATAGTCTGTTCTTGTGTGCGAGTAGTTTAAAAACGGACACCTCTTGTGCATTCAGCATGTCAACACTTCTTATGAAGTCAACCTCTCCTCCAGTTTGAGCCATGAAGATATTTACATGCATATTATTAATGTTCTCTCCATGAACATTTAAGAGCCAGCCGTGCTGCCCTGTTCTGAGCCAATTGTACATTTCTGAGGTCCCTCTTTGTGGCACCTGACCACACAACAGTAGTTGCCTGTTGGACCTGCCTTGTTGATCATGTTGTTAAGACAAAGAGAAGTCAATAATAAAGTGCTGCTCTCTTTTTATTTATTTCACCAGGTAGGCTAGTTGAGAACAAGTTCTCATTTGCAACTGCGACCTGGCCAACAAAGCAAAGCAGTTCAACACATGCAACAGAGATACACATGGAAAAAGTCTATATACAGTATGTTGAAATGAGGTAGGATAAGGGAGGTAAGGCAAAAAAAAATAGGGCATGGTGGAAAAGTAATTACAATATAGCAATTAAAACACTGGAATGGTAGATGTGCAGAAGATGAATGTGCAAGTAGAGATACTGGGGTGCAAAGGAGCAAGATGAATAGATAAATACAGTATGGGGATGAGATAGTTGGATGGGCTATGTGCAGGTGCAGTGATCTGTGAGCTGTTCTGACAGCTGGTGCTTAAAGCTAGTGAGGGGATCTCCAGCTTCAGTGATTTTTGCAGTTCGTTCCAGTCATTGGCAGCAGAGAACTGGAAGGAAAGGCAGCCAAAGGAAGAATTGGCTTAGGGGATGGCCAGCCCCATAAACTACCCACCACTGTGACCTGTATGCTCTCGTTGGCTGGCCCTCGCTTCATATTCGTCGCCAAACCCACTACATCCAGGTCATCTATAAGTTTTTGCTAGGTAAAGCTCCACCTCATCTCAGCTCACTGGTCACCATAGCAACACCCACCCGTAACACGCACTCCAGCAGGAATATTTCACTGGTCATCCCCAAAGCCAATACCTCATTTGGCAGCCTTTCCTTGCAGTTCTCTGCTGCCAATGACTGAAACTAATTACAAAAGTCACTTTAGCTGGAGACCTGTCAAATGTTTTCTGTAAGTCTTCACAAGGTTTTTACACACTGTTGCTGGTATTTTGGCCCATTCCTCCATGCAGATCTCCTCTAGAGCAGTGATGATTTGGGGCTGTTGCTGGGCAACACGGACTTTCAACTCCCTCCAAAGATTTTCTATGGGGTTGAGATCTGGAGACTGGCTAGGCCACTCCAGGACCTTGAAATGCTTCTTACGAAGGCACTCCTTCGTTGCCGGGCGGTGTGTTTGGGATCATTGTCATGCTGAAAGACTCAGCCACGTTTCATCTTCAATGCCCTTGCTGATGGAAGGAGGTTTTCACTCAAAATCTCACGATACATGGCCCCATTCATTCTTTCCTTTACACGGATCAGTCGTCCTGGCCCCTTTGCAGAAAAACAGCCCCAAAGCATGATGTTTCCACCCCCATGCTTCACAGTAGGTATGGTGTTCTTTGGATGCAACTCAGCATTCTTCGTCCTCCAAACACGACGAGTTGAGTTTTAACCAAAAGGTTATATTTTGGTTTCATCTGACCATATGACATTCTCCCAATCTTCTTCTGGATAATCCAAATGCTCTCTAGCAAACTTCACACGGGCCTGGACATGTACTGGCTTAAGCAGGGGGACACGTCTCGCACTGCAGGATTTGAGTCCCTGGCGACGTAGTGTGTTACTGATGGTAGGCTTTGTTACTTTGGTCCCAGCTCTCTGCAGGTCATTCACTAGGTCCCCCCGTGTGGTTCTGGGATTTTTGCTCACCGTTCTTGTGATCATTTTGACCCCACGGGGTGAGATCTTGCGTGGAGCCCCAGATCGAGGGAGATTATCAGTGGTCTTGTATGTCTTCCATTTCCTAATAATTGCTCCCACAGTTGATTTCTTCAAACCAAGCTACTTACCTATTGCAGATTCAGTCTTCCCAGCCTGGTGCAGGTCTACAATTTTGTTTCTGGTGTCCTTTGACAGCTCTTTGGTCTTGGCCATAGTGGAGTTTGGAGTGTGACTGTTTGAGGTTGTGGACAGGTGTCTTTTATACTGATAAAAAGTGGAGGACAGAGGAGCCTCTTAAAGAAGAAGTTACAGGTCTGTGAGAGCCAGATTTCTTGCTTGTTTGTAGGTGACCAAATACTTATTTTCTACCATAATTTTCAAATAAATTCATTAAAAATCCTACAATGTGATTTTCTGGATTTTTTTTCTCATTTTGTCTGTCATTTTTTAAGTGTACCGATGTACCGGCCTCATCTTTTTAAGTGGGAGAACTTGCACAATTGGTGGCTGACTAAATACTTTTTTGCCCCACTGTACGTACGTACATACATACATACATACATACATACATACATACATACATACAAGATATGGCAAATAGGAGTGGCAATATAGTCTGCTATTATCCTCAGTCATTTCCCAAGTTGTCAGACCCTGGTGGCTTGTCATTGTTGATAGACAACCATTTAACTTCTTCCACACCCACTTTATGGAATTCAAAATTACAACGCTTGTCTTTCCTCATTTAAATCAGTTTTTCTTGAATGTGTTGTGCCAGCAACAAACGCTGACACGTCATACCTAAGTTAGCTAATCTTGCCAATGAAAAAGTAATTGTCATTGGCAATAACAGTGGGTTTTGTGAAAAATGAGCCATCTGTTTCAATGAATGGAGCATAGTTTGCCTTTTTGCCCAACATTTCATTTAAGGTGCTCCAAAGCTTTTTACTATAATTCATCTGTGTTTCATATTATAGTTTCTTCTTTTTACCATCATTCATCTGTGTTTCATATTATAGTTTCTTCTTTTTACTATCATTCATCTGTGTTTCATATTATAGTTTCTTCTTTTTACTATCTTTCATCTGTGTTTCATATAATAGTTTCTTCTTTTTTCAGTACGTTTGTCAAATCGGTTGTGCACCCAGACTTGCCATTCCTTTTGCCTCATCCTTCTCAACCCTACCGTTTTTCAATTCCTCATCAATCCAAGGGGATTTAACACTAGTTATTTTCTTAAAAATGGGTGCATGTTCTTTTGTAATTGGAATAAGCAATTTCATAAATTCTGAATGTAAAAACAGCAACACCTCCACCATTGGCATTTCTGTATATGTTATAACCATGTATTGCTGCCACTGTATCAAAGGTGTTATCAATGTGTGTTTCAGAGATATAATATTGTTCCTTAGGCTACATATGTTAATGTGGGCTATTTTTAGCACTTCTCTGGAATGCTTGATTGTTTTCATTGATTTAATGGGAAGCTTAGCATAAGTAGACATGCTCATGTTATTTATGTTTGAGCTGATAGTGCAGGGTGAGCTATCACTACCTACTAGGGCACACCGTCTCAGTGCTAACAGTATAACTGGTTCATAGGTACATGATTTCTGCCTACAATAGCTGTAGGATCAACAGAGGCATTCAGGGCAATTAAATGGACAAATTAAGTTACTTACATTCTTACATTGTGTCTGCCAACGCTGGAGCATTAGGACAACTCTGCTACACAATGGTAGGGATTATCTGAGCTAGGCTTGGGCACATCCAGACCAGTAGCTTTCCAGGATGAGGATTGACCACCCCTAGTATAAATGAAGGACAGGAGATAAAAGGGAGACCACTATAGGGTATTGAGACGGGTCCTGGGTTCCTACCTTGAGGAAGGGGATGACTTCGGTCATTATGGCCTTAATCTGTCTGTCCAGCTGCTGGATGTCGATCTGCGGACAGTGGACATCACCTGACCAGACTCCCGCACCTTTACACACACACAGATGTATTATTATTATCTCCCATCTGAGGTGTGTGTTTTGTAAGCTGGCACCAAGAGAAATTGAAACAGCTCAGCACACCATTGCCATATCCCATTTTTCTTTACTAAGTGCGTGAGGGCGCGACTGCACACTTCAAGGACTCTACATGAGACCGCAGACAGCCAAAGTGCTTTGCACTTGGAAACACGTGTGTGGGAGTGTTCACACCCGCCGACCACAAAACCGTAGAGTGGGACGAAGCACATGGCTTTGGGGAGCAAGCGTTACGCATTTCTACCAGAGAGAGATGTAGAACAGAGAGAAGTTGAGAGAGAGATGTGTACCTTCCAGCAGCTGAGCAGCGCTAGCAGAAGAGTTAGCAGAGGCCTCAGAGGCGGTAGCAGCGGTGGTGTTGGGGCTAAACTCAGCCTTGAGCTTCATGCGCTCGTACTCTCTCATCCTGGCTAGAGCCTTGTCTAAGTGGATTACTGTGTTACCTGGCAGCACAGCATTGCAAGTGGCAGGAGAGGGGAGGGAGAGAGAGCGAGAGAACACAAGAGAAGGATATTAGAAGAGCAACGCGGGACAATAAACTCAACTCAACTAAAAAATTATACCTAAGTCATCGTTAGCGAATGGCTCCAGGTTGGAGGTGGTGGACAGGGTGCTCTCGTTGTCTACCGATTCTGCGTCGTTCCGCCTCTTACTTGGGACATGATGCTTGATGACCCGGATGTTCTTCTCCGACACATCCTGAGAGAGGTAAAAAGGGAATTCAGTCACACACACCACTCACCCATTGGGGGCTAACAAACACAATTTAGAAAGAAAAAAATCCTAAACGAGAACCCATTCATCATTCATTGTTCGAATGAGGAAGAGGGGGGAGAACAAAAGAAAAACGTTGATTCATTGCAGAGACCGCTCTGCTAAACTCCCTTGACCGATTTTGCGTCTGTTCCATCTCGGGATGCAATAGACTAAAAACAATGGGCTGTGCATCTGCCCTTGTATCCTTTTCTCCAAACATAGGGAGAAAAAAAAAAAAAAAAAAATTGGGCATCTCATTCATCACTGAGGAACAAAGGAGTGTTTTACAAAGACAAAAGGGATTGTTATAATTTAGCAAAACATCCGGGGACCTGGGCTAGAACAAAGACCTGCACAACCACACACATCTAATCTGTCCGGCAGGCAGCAACCGCAACGCTTTGCTCAGAGTGACGGATGGGCCTCAAGGCACAGACTTACTGACAACTGGAGCACTGGATTTCAAAGACGAGGGGGGGGGGGAACAAAGGAGGTAGGGGGAGAGAGAAATAGAGATGGACGGAGTGTTTAAGATGGATGAGAGTGAAATAAAAATAGATGGACAGTGTTTAAGATGGATGGCTGGAAAGAGCGAGATGTTGAGAGAAAGTGAGAGGTGTCAGGAATGAGACATGGGCAAGAGAGCTAGAGAAAAGAGCGAGAGATAGGGAAAGCTTGAGAAGAGAAAATAGGGAGTGGGAGATATGACAGGCAAGTGATTTAATGAAGAGGCAGGTGTGTGTGTAAATCCGTCTGTCTCACCCCGTCACTGGTTGCCAGGCTTTCACTGGGGGTGAGCTCTGACTGGGAGCCGGCTGCCCAGGCCACAGGGCCCAGGGTGGAGGCCTGGTCCTCGGCCGCACTCTTCTCCGTCAGGTGCCTAGTCACTATGTCCTGGAGGTCAACAGCAAAAAGACATGGTTAAACATGAGAATCCAACAGCAAGGAAGAGGGTTACAATCATGAGCTGTACATTTAGAAGAAAAAAAAAACTGGATTATATGCTCCTACGGGATTTAACAACAACATTTTGGCACCTCAAGTCTTTATCAGCAGCTCCTTGTGGCTTGAATCCATTCCTATGAGGTTTACCCATGGATTGTATGAAATACTATTTGCAGTCTCAGAGTAGGAGTGCTGGTCTAGGATCAGCAGTAAATCCTCATTCGGACATGTTTACCTGTAGGGTGTAGAGTGCTCTCTGGCGCAGGTAGTCCGTGTTGAGCAGCTGCAGCTCGTGGAAGAGCTCGATGAGGAAGTGGGGCCGCGACTCGTTCTGGGAAATGAGCGTGGCCACCTCCGAGTAGATAGTCTCCCTCAGGGCCTCGAACAGGGAGAAGTCACTGCTGGCATCTGGAGGTGTTAAAACGCAAGACAGACACTCAAGAAGATGTTGTCGCAAGTATAAGAAGCAGTCATATGTGGCAGTCTATTGGGGAGATATCTATATATATCCATCCAGTATTGCACAGGTGGCGGTGTAGTCTTTGGCTCCAGCTCTGCTGAAACATACCTTCATCAGGACCTTGATTCGCTGAATCAGATGTGTTAAAGCCTGGAAAAGCCTGCGCACCTAGTAGTTCTCTAAGAGTAATGTATCGAAGGCAATGATACTGTACAATGGAACACATTCTAACAAATTCCTAAATGTAAAAGATAAAGCAATTGCATTAAAAAAAATATATAATAATTAAAAAGCCAATCAGAATGCCAAACATATTACTCTGATTCAGAGGGGTTGGGTTAAATGCGGACACATTTCAGTTGAATACATTCAGTTGGACAACGGACTAGGTAACCCCTTTTCTCTTTCAATTGTTCGCCAAGTCCATTAGATCAAGCGAGAGACTCGAAGGTTACACTAAGGTTGGGATCTAGTTTGAGTCCGTTAAAAGTTTAACTATTACATGCATGAGGTGCTTGAATGACCGATATTACACAACAGTTGTGGGGGGAAAAAAAAAAACTTCAAATCAGTGACAATCAGTGTTAGCTGGTGCTTAGCTGTGTGCTAGGGGTGAGTTTACCTGGCGCTTCAGTGCATGCAATTCTGTTAGAGAGGAAAGGTGTTCTCCAAGCATAGGCTGTGAGGAAAATCAAAAAAGCAACGACATAAATAAACAAAAAAGTAAAACGTGGTCACATTACAAAAAGGTGAGGACATAAAACCAATTAAACTCAAATAACAATAATAATGAAACTGAAGATGTGCGTGGACATGGTGTAGTGTGACCGGGTCAAGGTTTTGTACCGGAGGAGAGGTCGTTGGGCTTGTTGCCCGTCTTGGTCTTGGTGTCCAGTTTCTCCTGGGTCAGTTTGTCTAGCAGGCTCTGGTTCTGGTCCCGCTGGCGATGGGGCTGCGGCACCCTCTTCTGGACAAAGTCGGCCGTGCTGGACACACTGTCACTCTCCACTCCTGGAGATACACAAGCAAGGAAAGAGAAACACAAAACAAATAGAGGAGAGAAAGTGTGAGATATGCAAAAATAAACATTTACACGCATCGTATGTTTAAAAAAATACCCTATTTGTGCATTCGTCTTTTGAATAGATAGTGTTGACCAAGTCGCCTTGAGCAATACTGTTTTAGTTGTGTCTCCGAAATATTGAGAGGTCTTCAAATCTCTAGTCTTATGATCTTGTAAATATATCAACAGGCTGGTGCTACAGTGGTGGTGGTTGGAGCGAATTACCTCCCGGCCTTCCTAACTGAGCTGCTGGAGAGGAAGGAAATGTCAAGTTCTAGAGAAAAAGCACTCAATATAAATCATTACAGGTCCCAGTATCCCATGTCATACCAGTGTTCTTGTGGTGTCCCTTGACCAGCCGGGTCCTCCTCTTGGAGTTGGGTGTCTTGTCGCGGGAGGCCAGGCTTGCCTGGGCAGAGGCCTTACGTCCTGCCCTGAAGGCCTTGGTGATGATGGTGGGGTCAGCCGGGTCCGGCATGCTGCTGAAGCTCTCCTGGGAGGCCTGGTCGAAGGCCTGGGGCCGGGTGTTGTTAGCCCCTCTATGGGGTAGAGGGGAGGGGGATTCAGTGATAGGAGCTGGAGGCTGGGAGACGTTGAGCCAGCCAGATTCATGGCCACGACTGCCGGTTCCTTCATTCTGCCTCTGGGGCCTGGTGGGATGGATACAGACAGAGAAAGACGGTTGGACTAAAGTAGGAAAAAATGTGTGAGTAACAGAGAACTAAGTAGCAATGAAGTATGCCTTTCATTCTTTGCCCACACACACACAGGCCTGGGAATTGCAAGGGATACTTAGGTGCCAATACGATATGTATTGCGATTCTATATGTATTGTGATTCGACACAGATTGTATTGCGATTTGATGTTCCAAACATATTGCTCACTATATGTGTCTGCTGCAGAGGGGCAAGAGGAAATTTGTTTTGATCAGTCAGGGAAATAGAAGTACTGAAAGCATGTTGGCTCACTATTTAAAAAAGACGGAGAACATGCTATAGGATGAATAAATACTGGCGTTTTGGCACAGGTACAGCCGACTAGCGCTAGCTAACGCTGCCTACATCGATTTTACAAATCGATACTTGGGAGTCAAACGTCAGTAATAATCGATACAATATCATCCAAAAATAATATCACGATATGCAACTACTTGATTTTTGCCAATCAATCACTAACACACACCTTTTGTCTACAGTGCTGAGTGGGGAGCATTGTAGGGGCGGAGGGAAGCTCAAGTACTCTGTCTTGACTGAGGTGTTGGGATCCAGCTGCTGCTGGTGGTTGTCTGGGCTGACTTGGTCACCAGCACTCTGAGGGAACTCCCCCATAGCAGAAGGGAACATGGGGTTGAAATTAAACCCTGTGGAGAAGAAAAATAAATGAAGTGAGCACACAGAGGTATATTGTGCAGGTTAAAGGTTTTTCCACCATGAATCTGGTTCTGGAGGCAAATCTGCAGCATGGTCACTAGCTGGCACAGCCACAAAGTCATACAATCTGATTTTAAACCTAACCCCACTTGCTAACCCTAATCTTAAACTAAGACTAAAAAGCTTCTAAATTGTATGAATTTTTACAAAAGACAATTTTGACTGGCTTATTTAAGGGGAAATCGTTCAGTTCTGCCTCCAGGACAAGACTGAAGACAATAAACGTCAAACTGCGCATATTGTGATCTGGAAAACACTTGGTTACAAACATATCAAATCAGGAATTTCTCCTACTATTCCAGTATGCCCTCTATTCCTCAATAACACTCATATGTGCCAGAGCTTCTCAATTTCTAAAGCTAACCTCTGAATTGAACTGGGTCAAGGTGGCAAGTATTTAAAGAAGTGTCTTCCATGACATTATTACAAAAGCAATTGATACATTTTTGCACACACAGTCCCTGAAAGAGACATTATTTGAACACTAACTATACAAAAACATTAAGAACACCTGCTTTTTCCATGACAGACTGGACTGATGAGGGGAAAGCTTCAGAGACAGGTTAAAGGATTTTTAAGCCTTGAGACATGGATTTTGTATGTGTGCCATTCAGAGGGTGAATGGGCAATAATTTAAGTGCCTTTGAACGGCGAATGGTAGTAGGTGCCAAGCACACCGGTTGGTGTCAAGAAGTGCAACGCTAATGGTTTTCAACAGTTTCCCGTGTGTCAAAAATGGTCCACCACCCAAAGGACACCCAATCAACTTGACAACTGTGGGACGCATTGGAGTTGACATGGGCGCCAGCATCCCTGTAGAACACTTGACAACTTAGAGTCCATGCCCTGACGAACTGAGGCTGTTGAGGGGGTGTTCCTAATGTTTGGTATACATTCTTGGATTTTTCATTCCTTTGAGAACTTTCACTCATGTCATAACATCAACGAGGAAGGGTCGAAAAACAATGGATGGAAGATGTATGTATAAAGGGGTGTTGGAAGGCGTACCGGAGGAGAGGGGTGTGAATCCGGCCAGGCCGGGAGGCAGGTTGAGGGCCTGGTTGACAGAGGGGGGCATGGAGGAGATGAAGGGGAGAAAGAGACTGGTGGGGGAGAAGGGGGGACAGGCACTGCCGGAGTCCTGGGACGTGGAGCCCTGGTTCTGGGCCTGCTGACCTGAGGACGAGGAGGGCGGCTGCTGTTGTTGTTGACGAAGCAGGTCGCTCAGCACCAGTTTCAGTCTGGGGACAAACGGGACAAATACAGGCAAGTCGTGTGTTAAAACCAAACCACATTCTTGTATTCACAAGTCACGTTTAAACCTGATGTCATGTTCACATATACTGCAGATAGTCATTTAACCATGATTGGCTATGCACTTAGAGCTATAAACTAATGTAGACATGACATGGGTGTGAACCTAACAAACGAAAGCTGCAATGAATAAATGTTCAACTGAATTGTAAGGTCTGCGAAACAGACACTGATCATTTCCCTCATGCCATACATTGAGCCAGTGACATTAACATATCAGTAAACTAGTAAAGTATCTGGGGATTTCAGATGAGAATTAGCTACAGTATATAGCTAAAATATGGTGCAATGTTTGTTGTACATTATCTGTGCAAATGGGTCCTGTATGGCTCAGGTGGTAGAGCATGGCGCTTGCAACGCTAGAATTGTGAGTTCGATTCCCACGGTTGGACCAGTACGAAAAAGTAAGCACACACTCTACTAAGTCGCTCTGCTAAATGACAAAAATGAAAATAAACCAATAGATTCTAGTTTATTTTTTTTTGCGTGTTTGTTCTACCTTTCGGCGTTGTTCTGCTGCCAGGCCAGCTGTGTGTAACACTGGCTGAGCTGGTGCATGACCAGGTGGACCTGGGGGGAGGACAGGTTGTTGGGCAGCGCATTGTACGGTCCTGTCAGCAGGGTCTGGAGCATGTAGGACAACATCTGGAAAGGGGGAGGGGAGAACAGGTAGGGACAAGGAAAACAGGTAGAAGAGTGAGAGATGTAGAAAGAGTGTGTGTGTGTGTGGAGAAAGAAAGTTTGAAAGAGATAGAAAGAAGAGAACAAAATGGTATTCATGAACCTGTCTGTCATTTGGTTTCCCCATAGAGGTTCTGACACCCAGTCAAATAGGATCTCAAGCAAACGGCTGATTTCTATAAAAGGAATAGCAGTGTTTGCATTTCCATCAGGTTAAGTGTCACCGTCACCGTAATATATCAATGACAATGCGGTGAAAATCCATTTAGGCACCTCTAACACAAGACTGGCATGAGTAATACATTTCTTTATTAACTTACTTTATCGACCTTAGTGAAATGTAATAGACATTGAACAGAAAGGAAAGCGAGCAGAAATGCCAAACATTATTTGGCGGTGTGCCTAAAGCCTTAGGTTGCTGCTACCTTTTCTGTAGGTTGGGTGAAACAGATGTCCTGACTCAAAATCAGATAAGCTTTGCAATAACTAACTTCAGCCGGACCCCCTCTCACACACAGAGGGGAGAGAAGGGAGCTGGTGGGGGGAAATAGTAAATCAAGGAGAGAACATCCCTCTCCAATGTTCACACAGGAATGTGCCTTTGTCTACACAGGCATTTCCCACCGAAACGCTAACACGTTCTAAAGCAAATACTGGAACAATATTTCTATCATACAACGTGGGGAATGGGCAGATGTGACCTAAAAGACCACTAATGTCATTTGGTTGTTATTTTGTGATGTCATAAAAAAAAAAAAATATCAAGGAACTACTGTAACTTGAAATGTATCAGTGATGGAAAGAGTACCCAATTGTCATACTTGAGTAAAAGGAAAAATTAATAGAAAATTACTAAAGTAAAAAGTCAACCAGTAAATACTACTTGAGGAAAAAGTCTAAAAGTATTTGGTTTAAAATATACTACTAAAATATACTTAAATTCCCTATATTAAGCAAACCAAACGGCAACATTTTCTTGTTTTGTTTTACTTACGGAGAGCCAGAGGTACATTCCAACATAATTTACAAACAAAGCATGTGTTCATGATGAACCAAGACATTTACACGTAAATACATTCATGATGACTTTACTCCAAAACGGGTGGCGGTTCGTGTGCAAAGTATATGATTATTGTGAGAGTAGTTACTAAATGTACCAAAGTATAATGTCCCCCTTCCCGTTGTAACAAGCCGCCATATTGTCAGTCCACTCGGGACCCTAATGTATTAAGTGTGTATGTTTATCCTGTGTTACCATTTAGTTAGCTAGTAAATAATTAATCTAATTTGTTTAGCACTGAATCATAAGTAAGGCTGGGGTTTTTGCAGATGCAAGAGGTTACAACTGTTCAGAATGATATGATAGAAGGTTATCATTAATACGTTGACCGTTTATGAATGTGATTGGTAAAGACCCTTAAAGTTTAATTCGGGAGATGGTAACTCTTTCAAGAACCGCTCTCTTGGTGCCCCAATTCCTAATGAGTTAATTGTTAATGAGAATTTAAATTGGGTAACAATTAAACAGTTATTTGATTAGATAAATAACAGTCATCAGATTAATGAAAGTAAAGTCACGACACAGACCAGGCGTGAATACACAATATTCAGAATATTTGAAATACTTGAGGTGTACTTTATTTGGCTTAGCTGGTCGTGTACAATGGAAACAAACTCCTCATGTCAGGCAAGCTAAATGAACCTCAAATACCTCCTTTGGTTCGGTGAATTCAGACATGGTTCGATACGTATTCCAAACATTTGAAATACTTGGAGGCACTTAATTTAGCTTGGAAGGTACAAAGAAAACAATGAAATAGTCTGAATTGCACGCAAATCCCTCATGCCAGACAAGCTAAAATCAATACATTCCAAAAGGTTGACATGCGAGGTACCCTTGATATAGCTTCACTTGTCAGGTACATAGAAATCAAACTCCTCATGCCAGCTTGCCTCATACCTGACAAGCTAAATCAGGCACGCCTCAACCATGTCAAATGTTTTAGATAAGCCTATGTATTGGTGTGAGGTGACTGAACTGCTATACCAACCTGCTGGTCCTGCAGTAGGGTCTGACACATGCTGGTGCTGAAGTCCAGCTGCCTCTGTAGTGTGCCCACCTGCTCCTGCCAGTGGTGTGATGCTAACGCAGACCCAGTGCCAGAACCCTCCTTGAAGGACAACTCAGCCGCCCAACGCAGGTTCTCCTGGCGCCTCGCACCCGCAATGCCGCCATGGGCTTGGGACTGTTGTTGTTGTTTGGCTCGAGAGGGTCGTCCACTAGCTACAGATGCAAATTGTTGTGGCGGCTTCAGAACGTTGCTGGAGAAAGAAGGGGGAGAGTGATATTTGTATTATTGGGTGTCCAACGAGTTGTGGGTGCTGCTGTGAATGGCCCAATTTTCCCTCAGAACTTTCATGATGCCAAGATTTATTAGTCTTATAAAAACAGGCTACGTATGGTCAACATCATCCAACAAAGTGCTTACTTGCAGGTTCCTTCTCAACAATAAGAAAATACCAACCAAGTAAATGGAAGAACAATACCGTATGTAACCGTATATCAATAGAAACCTATGGGGTGGAACAAAAGCCTGCACACCCAGTATCTCTATAGGACTGGAGTTGGGTTAGATTAACCCTAACCCCTCATAACTACTACAATTGATTAATCAAATAAAATATTATTTGTCACATGCGCCGAATACAACAGGTACAATGAAATTACTTAGTTACAAGCCCTTCACCAACATTGCAGAAAAGAAAAGAAAAAAGCAGTAAATAAGAATAGCGGGGCAATATACAGGGGGTACCAGAACAGAGTCAGTATGCGGGGGCACCGGTGTCGAGGTAATTGAGTTAATATATACAAGTAGGTAGAGTTATTAAAGTGACTATGCATAGATAATAAGAGTGTAGCAGCAGTGTAGAAGAGGGGGGGCAATGCAAATAGTCTGGGTAGCCATTTGATTAACTGTTCAGGAGTCTTATGGCTTGGGGGGTAGAAGCCTCTTGGACCTATAGACGTCATGGATGGCAGGAAGCTTGGCCCCGGTGATATACTGGGCCGTTCGCACTACCCTCTGTAGTGCCTTGCGGTCGGAGGCCGAGCAGTTACCATACCAGGCAGTGATGCAACCTGTCCGGATGCTCTCAATGGTGCATCTGTAGAACTCTGAGGATCTGAGGACCCATGCCAAATCTCCTGAGGGGGAATAGGTTTTGTCGTGCCCTCTTCACGACTGTCTTGGTGTGCTTGGAGCATGTTAGTTTGTTGGTGATGGGGATGCCAAGAAACTTGAAGCTCTCAAACTGCAGCCCTGTCGACGGGAATGTGGGCGTGCTCGGTCCTCCTTTTCCTGTAGTCCACAATCATCTCCTTTGTCTTGATCACGTTGAGGGAGAGGTTGTTGTCCTTGTACCACACGGTCAGGTCTCTGACCTCCTCCCTATAGGCTGTCTCATCATTGTCGGTGATTAGGCTAACCACTGTTGTGTCATCAGCAAACTTAATGGTGTTGTAGTCATGCCTGGCCGTGCTGTCACGTTTGAACAGGGAGTACAGGAGGGGACTGAGCACACACCCGAGGGGCACCCATTTTGAGGATCAGCGTGGTGGATGTGTTGTTAACAACCATTATCACCTGGGTGTGGCCCATCAGGAGGTCCAGCTTTGAGGGCACTCTGGTGTTAAACGCTGAGCTGTAGTCAATGAATAGCATTCTCACATAAGTGTTATTTTTGTCCAGGTGGGAAAGGGCAGTGTGGCGTGCAATAGAGATCTGCGGATTGGAGTGAGTCTAGGGTTTCTGGAATAATGGTGTTGATGTGAATTATGACCAGCCTTTCAAAGCATTTCATGGCTACAGATGTGAGTGCTACGGGTCAGTAGTCATTTAGGAAGGTTACCTTCGTGTTCTTGGGCACAGGGACTATGGTGGTCTCCTTAAAACATGTTGGTTTTACTCAGACAGGGACAGGTTGAAAATGTCAGAGAAAACAATTGCCAGCTCATCAGCACAATGCTCACAGTACACGTCCTGGTAATCAGTCTGGCCCTGCGGTCTTGTGAATGTCCACCTGTTTAAAGGTCTTACTCACAGCTGATGCTCTCATACATGTTTTCAGTGTTACTTGCCTCGAAGCGAGCAAAGAAATTATTTAGCTCATCTGGTAGGCTTGTGTCACTGAGCAGCTCTCGGCTGTGCTTCCTTTTGTAGGCTGTAATAGTTTGTAAGCCCTGCCACATCCGACGAGCATCGGAGCAGTACAATTTGCTCTTAGTCCTGTATTGACGCTTTACCTGTTTGATGGTTCGTCAGAGGGCATAGCAGGATTTCTTATAAGCTTCCGGGTTAGAGTCCCGGTTCTTGAAAGCAGCAGATCTATCCTTTAGCTTAGTGCGAATATTGCCTGTAATCCATGGCTTCTGGTTGGGGTATGTATGTATCGTCACCGTGGGGACGACGTCCTTGATGCACTTATTGATAAAGCCAGTAACTGATGTGGTGTACTCCTCAATGCCATCTGTAGAATCCCGGAACATATTCCAGTCTGCGCTAGCTAAACAGTCCTGTAGTTCAGCATCTGCTTCATCTGACCAATTTTTTTATAGAGTAACTGGTGCTTCCTGAGTTAAATTTTAGCTTGTAAGCAGGAGGGTAGAATTATGGTCAGATTTGCCAAATTGAGGTGCGAGGGAGAGCTTTGTATGCCTCTGTGTGGAGTAAAGGTGGTCTAGAATGTTTTTCCCCTCTGGTTGCACATTTTACATGCTGATAGAAATTAGGGAAAACTGATTTAAGTTTCCCTGCATTAAAGTCCCCGGCCACTAGGAGTGCATCCTCTGGATGAGCGTTTTCCTGTTTGCTTATGGTGGTGTACAGCTCATTGAGTGCGGTTTTAGTGCCAACATCGGTCTGTGGTGGTATGTAGACAGCTATGAAAAATACAGATGAAAACTCTCTAGGTAGATAGTGTGATCTACAGCTTATCATGAGATACTCAAGCGAGCAAAACCTTCCTTAGATATCATGCACCAGCTGTTGTTTACATATATGCATAGGCCCCCGCCCCGTGTCTTACTGCTTACGGCTGCTGTTCTATCCTGCCGATAGTGTATAACCCGCCAGCTGTATGTTCTTAATGTAGTCGTTCAGCCACGACTTCGTGAAACACAAGACATTAAAGATTATAATGTTGAAAAGGTCTGTAGCGTCGGAACAGTTAGGTCTACAAAACTACCCTGACTATGGAAAGATGCGACTCTTACGATGGGTTTCTCCATTTTGCTATACAAGTGTCACGGGACTCGTCTGAAGGTAACCCATGCAAACAAATAGAAGTATGGAGGTAGTTTAGTAGCAACAAAAATAAGGGGTTAAATATGTGTCCAAAAATAACAAAAACATTTCCTGATCCTTCTTAAAAATCTCCTAACTGTATATCTTTTTTTATTACCCAAAGTAGTCCTAAAATTCTAAATCAAATAGCTAAATGAGCCATGGTATGACCATCTTAAAACAATTCCATATGTAACCTCCCACGTGTTTAGACTATTGTGCCCTGTATCTTTATCCTTGGGTATCCTTGTATGAATTTCACAGACCTGCCCAGTGTCTTCCTATTGCTGTAGGATCTCTGCTTCCTAGTGGAGTAGAGATGCAGGTCATCACTGGAGCTGGACTCTGCTCCGTCCTCTTCTTCCTCCTCCTCCTCCTCAGCACCCATCTCAGAGGGGTAGCCGTCCTCGTCTAGCTGACAGGGGGTGGAGCCGCCCCACGTGGCCATGGTCCTGAGGAGGAGGGAAACAAGTCAATTCAGGCCCCACTCAGAGACTAAACCGATCTCTCAAGGCACGTCATGCAGATATGAAAGCACACAATGGCTAAAAGCGTCATTCTACTTGTATCTGCAACATTCAGAATATTTCACATCATGGAACTCTCCCAGATTATTTAGGGGTAACGCTTCGCCCACCTCTCGTCCCTGCTAAGTGGCTGTGAGGCGGCGTGTCCCTCTGGGTCCTCCATCTTGTAGGGGGAGTCGCTGAGGCCGCTCCTCCTCTGGTGCTCGGCCATCAGGGATTCCAGGTGCTTCCTCCGCTGGCGCAGCTCCTCCCGCAGGATCTGGTGGCGCCGCATCTCACACCACAGCTGCTGGAGAACCACGAAGGTAAATGAGCCGTGTCATTTTCATGGTTACATCAGCAAAATAACCCACACTACTATACAGCTCCCTGACATCCAGCCATGGCTAACTCGGTTACGCTAACCATTACCAGTTAACCCTCAAGAAAAGCCTTGCACTGAGCGGGTGATACAAGTGTTCCATTTGATTTTGGCAAGCAAGCACTTTAAGTCTGTGGGATGAGCATACTATCCTTGATGTTACAGTAAACTGACCCTGTCAAATCAAAATAACGAACCCACCTCGTTGTCGGTGACAGAGGCATTAGTAGCGGCCTGGGCTGTGGGTTTGAGCACAGCGGTGGCAGCAGGGGAAGCGTTGGCTTTGGGGGCTGCAGCCGGAGCAGGGGCCGGGGTGGAAGTTGCAGCTGGGGGCTTCCTCATCAGAGCCTGTTGGCTCACTGTGCTGCTGGACACTGACGACTGGAGAGAAGATGGGAGGGAGAGTGTGTGTGAGAGGTTGCCTCAAATAATACCCCATTACCAATATAGAACACTACGGTTAAGAGGGGTCAGAAAGAAGTTCTGACTCCAAAGCCTTTCAACACAATCAATCAGGAAATGGTGGTGTGTGCTCAGTTCTCAGTGTCTGTGCGTGCACGTGTTACCTGCAGATCGGGGCAGGCCCACTGCAGGTCCTGGATCTTGTCCTGGATCTCCATCAGCCGCTGGCGTTCCTCGTGAAGCTGCTGCAACTCCTGCTGCTGCTGACAAAGCTTCTCCTCATACAGCTTCTCCCTGAGACACATACAAAATATTTTAGATTCACAAACAGAATCACCAGCTGTGTAATTCACATGCTTAAAAGCACTCACTTAGATATAGACACGGGTACTTTCATACACTTATTATGGTTAGTCTCCTACCTGGCCTTGTCTGTGAGGGTGAGGTCTCTGGGGCTCTTGCCTGTGGAGGAGGAGCCAGCAGCAGCACTTCTGGTGTTGTTGGGCTGCTGGTGGAGACCCTCGTCGGCTGTGGTGGCATCTGTATCGTCACTCTGGGAGGCAGGAAGTCACACGGTTACTATTCCATAAAGCTATCGCCCATAAATGACTCAAATTCCAGCTCTATTTTCTTGGACTGCAAAAGGGTCCTCTTCCACTCTGAACTGTCTAGACCACTCAGCTGCACCATGGTCATTTTAGATTTTATAGCATGTGTTCTATTTTGTATTATTGGCTTATATGTGTGTGTGGATATGTTTCTACTCCATTTTCTGCTTTTGCATATTTTTTTTACACTGAATGTTATCAGATCTTCAAACAAAACCTAAAATGAGATAGAGAACAAATAACAATGACATACTAATTTAATTTATTTCATAAACAAAGTTATCAAACACCCAATGCCTGTGTGAAAAAGTTACTGTCCCCTTGCACTCAATAACAGGTTGTGCCACCTTCAGCTGCAAAGACTGCAACCAAACGCTTCCTGCAGTCGAGCAGTCTCACATCACTGTGGACGAATTCTGGCACACTCTTCCATGCAGAACTGCTTTAACTTAGCAACATTTGTGGGTTTTCAAGCATGAACTGCTCTTTTCAAGTCCTGCACTTCAGCTTCCAGAAAGAGGGCCTGACAGTTCCCTATAGAATTCTCTGATACAGAACAGAATTCATGGTTCCTTCCATTAAGGCAAGTCATCCAGTTCTTGAGGCTGCAAAGTATTCCTAAACCATCACACTACCACCACCATGCTTGACCGATGGTATACGGTTCTTACTTTGGAATGCAATGTTTGGTTTGCGCCAGGAATAAATGGGACCCATATCATCCAAAAAGTTATACTTCTGAATCATCTGCCCATAGAACATTCTTCCAAGAGTCTTGATGATCATCCAGGTGCTTTTTGGCAAACTTGAGTCAACTTTTTGGATGAGATTGGTCCCATTATTGACTTGCTCTATGGGGCCTACAATTTATTTCAGATTCTATCTCTCTCTCTCATATGCTATGTTTCTCTGTTTCTAGTCAGTCCTCTCACCTGCACCATGGCCACCAGCTCCTGGAGCTGCCGTAGTTTCTGCTTGGCGGTCTGCAGCCGGTGGACTTTGTGGGCGAAGTCCGCGTCCTCGTTCTCCAGGCTGCTCCTTCTGCTCGACCCCGAGCCATCGCTGTCTCGGGCCCCGGCCCCCCGCACCTCTTCATCCTCCAGGGCATCGTCATCATCGTCATCCTTGACCTGGTTGTAGGGGCGGTTGTACTGGCACTCTGGTGGAGACAGAAACAATGAGGGTTAGTGAGATGAGTGGATTGTGTGTGTGTGTGTGTATACAGGTTGCACACATGTAATATGTGTATGTGTCACGCTACCTATGGCTGATGGGATGTTGAGGCTGCGGAGGTTGGCTGCTGCAGAGCGGTTGTTGATCTCACACTCGTTGAGCCTCCCGTCAACGTGGTTGTTGGTGCTGCCGCCTCCTCGGCCGTTGGTCAGACTGTTCATTTCTGTCCAGTTCCCAGAATGCTGTGGGTTTCTGACCAGGGGAAAGAAAGATGGAGAAAAGGGGTCAGGTCTCAATTTCACTCCCCGGCGTGATTTGCCCTTGGGAATTATATTATCTAAACCTTTAACATTTCTTATCCAGGAAAGTTATGGAGAACAAACTATATTTTAAATTAACCTGGTAATTTGGGGTACATGAAAGGAACAGATATGCTTGGCTCGAAACTAACCAGTTACTGTCCGTGGTTGCCGGTTCGAATCCCAGGTCTGTGATGCTTAGAATCAGAATTGGACATGGTCCACTAATAAACAGATCTAATGAGAAATAATAACGACTGCACCCTACTCCGTCCGTGTCCTTCAAGTACCTGATGTTGGTGATGGGGGCCGGCGGTTCTCCTGCTCCGAGTCGAACATGGTCTCCAGCATGGAGCCATCCTCCTCAGTCTCCTCCTCCTCCTCTTCCTCCTTCACGTTCTCGTTGACTGTGTCCACCATCATGTCTGACGTCTGCTCGTAGTACTGCACCAGCTCACGCAGCTCGTTCAGACGCTTGTGCACCTCCTTCAGCTTGCTGTGGTGGGGGGGTGGGGGGGGAGAGAGAGACTTAGGCCTGATTCCGTTTTAAAATGTCTCCAAATCAAGGACTTAAAAGCACCGTAAGTGAGACCTCAAGCAGTCTTCCTTTTGAGTCACATTTCAGAGTGTGGAGGAATGAATGGGGAGACATGGAATGGGGGAAAGAGACTAAGGTTGATACATGGACAACTGATTCAATGAAGGAGAGACACTTGACTAATTGGATCTATTGTTCATTCACCAGACGAATGAATGAATAAGAGGGATAAGGGTGATGGATGGTAGAGCTTGTCTGAAGGAACAGTACAGCATGGATCTTCAGCTGCCGGTACCAGAGAGATACAAAGGGTGCATGCTAATAGACTGAGTTGGTTCCCTCTACTTATCTCCTTTGCTTCATCGGAAGTGGGTTGTATTCATTAAGTCCAGGTAGTCCCAATAGAAAATTGAACACTGGTCACTGGAATAATGTTTACACACCGTTTTAATCATTCCATATATTGCATTTGAGTCAATGCATCCTATTCAACTATTGCTGAACATATACTATTCTATAGACACACTAAATATTCTATCCACAAACTCAGCAAAAAAAACTAAACGTCCCCTTTTCAGGACCATGTCTTTCAAAGATAATTCGTAAAAATCCAAACATTGTAAAGGGTTTAAACACTGTTTCCCATGCTTGTTCAATGAACCATAAACAATTAATGGACATGCACCTGTGGAACGGTCGTTAAGACACTAACAGCTTAGACGGTAGGCAATTAAGGTCAGTTATGAAAACGTAGGACACTAAAAAGAGGCCTTTCTACTGACTCTGAAAAACACCAAAAGAAAGATGCCCAGGGTCCCTGCTCATCTGCGTGAACGTGCCTTAGGCATGTTGCAAGGGGGCATGAGGACTGCAGATGTGGCCAAGGCAATAAATTGCAATGTCCGTACTGTGAGACGCTTAAGACAGCACTACAGAGAGACAGGATGGACAGCTGATCGTTCTCGCAGTGACAGACCATGTGTACTAACACCTGCACAGGATCGGTACATCTGAACATCAGACCTGCGGGACAGGTACAGGACAGCAAAAACAACTGCCCGAGTTACACCAGGAACGCACAATCCCTCCATGTTCTGCCATGGCCAGCGAAGTGCCCGGATCTCAATCCCATTGAGCATGTCTGGTACCTGCTGGATTGGAGGGTGAGGGCTAGGGCCATTCCCCCCCAGAAATGTCCGGGAACTTGCAGGTGCCTTGGTGGAAGAGTGGGGTAACATCTCACAGCAACAACTGGCGCATCTGGTGCAGTCCATGAGGAGATGCACTGCAGTACTTAATGCAGCTCGTGGCCGCACCAAATACTGACTTATTTTTGATTTTGACCCTCCCCCCTTTGTTCAGGGACACATTATTCCATTTCTGTTAGTCACATGTCTGTGGAACATGTTCAGTTTATGTCTCAGTTGTTGAATCTTGTTATGTCCATACAAATATTTACACATGTTAAATTGGCTGAAAATAAACACAGTTGACAGTGAGGACTTTTATTTGGCTGAGTTTACTATCCATGTCTATACATCCCATCCAGTGCATTCGGAAAGTATTCAGACCACTTGACTTGTTCCACATTTTGATCAATTACAGCCTTAGTGTAAAATGTACTAAATACAAAAATGTACTCAAACACACAATAACCCATAATGACAGAGAAAACACAAATACCTTATTTACATAAGTATTCAGACATTTTGCTATGACTCAAAATTGAGTTCAGGTGCATCCTGTTTACATTGATCATCCTTGAGATGTTTCAACAACTTGGGAGTCCACCGGTTGTAAATTCAATTGATTGGACATGATTTGGAAAGGCACACACCGGTCTATGTAAGGTCCCACAGTCGACAGTGCATGTCAGAGCAAAAACAAGCCATGAGGTCGAAGGAATTGTCTGTAGAGCTCCGAGACAGGATTACGTCGAGGCCCAGTTCTGGGGAAAGGGTACCAAAAAATGTCTGCAGCATTGAAGGTCCCCATGAACACAGTGGCCATCATTCCTAAATGGAATAAGATGTAAACCATCAAGACTCTTCCTAAAGCTGGCCGCTCGGCTAAACTGAGCAATCGGGGCAGAAGGGCCTTGGTCAGGGAGGTGACCAAGAACCCAATGGTTATTCTGAAAAAGCTCCAGAGTTCCTCTGAGGAGATGGGAGAACATTTCAGAAGGACAACCATCTTGGCAGCAATCCACCAATCAGGCCTTTATGGTTGAGTGGCCAGACAGAAGCCGCAACTCAGTAAAAGGAACACGACAGCCGCTTGGAGTACACACAAAATGCACCTCAAGGACTGACTATGAGAAACAAACTTCTCTAGTCTGATGAAACCAAGATTCAACTCTTTGGCCTGAAAGCCAAGCGTCACATCTGGATGAAACATGGCACCATCCCTATGGAGAAGCATGGTGGGTGGCAGCATCATGTTTTGGGGATGTTTTTCAGCGGCAGGGACTGGGGGACTAGTCAGGGTTGAGGGAAAGATTAACGGAGCAAAGCACAGAGCGATCCTTGATGAAAACCTGCTCCAGAGCACACAGGACCTCGGACTGGGGTGAACGTTCACCTTTCAACAGGACAACGACCCTAAGCACACAGCCAAGACAACGCAGGAGTGGCTTCAGGACAAGTCCCTGAATGTTCTTGAGTTGCCCAGCCAATGCCCAGACTTTAACCCGCTCCAACATCTCTGGCAAGACCTGAAAATAGCTGTGCAGAGACGCTCCCAATCCAATCTGACAGAGCTTGAAAAGATCTGCCGAGAAGAACAGGTGTGCTAAGCTTGAAGCATCATACCGAAGCAGACTTGAGGCTGTAATGGCTGCCAAAGGTGCTTCAACTAAGTACTGAGTAAAGGGTCTGAATATGATATTTCTCTTTATTTTTAATACATTTGCAAAAATGTTTTTTTTTATATATTTTTTTTACGTTTTTCCTTTGTAATGATGGGGTGTGTAGATTGATGAGGGGAAAAACTAGTTAACCCCTTTTAGTAAGGCAAAATGTGGGAAAAGTCAAAGGGTCTGAACACTTCCGAATGCACACTGTATACATACATATTCATACGTCGGACTCAGACATTGCTCGCCCTAATATTTCTTAATTCCATTCTTTTAGAGATGTGTGTATTGTTTGGCATTTTTAGATATTACTGCAATGTTTGAGCTAGGAACACAAGCATGTCGCTACATTTCGCTACACCCGCAATAACATCTGCTAAATATGAGTATGCAACCAATAAAATGTGATTTGGGCAAGTACAGGAAGTCCCTCTGCATTTCAGTCAGTTTTCTACCATTTGGCTCCTTATGAATACAACTGTTGTGTGATGTGCACCAATTGTAATAATTGTTGAAGTTTAGTACCGGAGTTTGTCTGCTGGAGCGTCCTCATGCTGGGGTTGCTGGGTGTGTGTGGAGGGATGGTAGGTGGAGGGATCCCGTCTCATGGCTGTGGCCCCGTTGGGCTCCCGGTACAGGGCAGAGGGGCGGTCCGAGGGGCCCGCACCCAGAGCCAGTCTATGCTGAGAGGACAGGGACACACTGCCACCGCGACCTGACAGAACACACATTACTCACACATGCACGGCAGCAAACTTACAAGCTTCTATCATATGCACCAGGCTTCCACCGCAAAGAACGTAAGATGGGAGCTGCGCAAAAAAAATACAAATAAATAAATACAAGTTTGTCATCATTAAAGGCAATGTTTTGCAGGAAATGGCATTTGTAGGCTTTAAACAAGCAAGAATCTCGCAAAAACAAAAATATCCATGCCCCCCCCGACAGTGTTATCCTACTCCTAGTCAGTTACCGAGACAAACCATAACTTACAGGAGTTGTTGTTGAGGGTCTGGTCACGGAGTGAGTGCAGCTCCTGCAGGATCTTGTCCATGGTCTGCTTCTTGTCCTGCAGCTCCTGCAACTTGGTCAGCTTGGCGCTCGCCGCCGACGTCGGAGTGATGGAGGTCAGGGAAGTGAGAGGGCTGGGATGGAGGAAGGACGAGGCAGAGCGGGAAGGAGGGGAAGGCTGGGAGGAGCGAGAGCGGCAGACTTCCCGGGAGAGGGAGAGGCTCGCGGCTTGTCTGCGGTTGTCTGGGACTGCTGCCTTGGTCTGAGGAAGGAAAGGCACACAGGATGTTAGTAGGTGTTAGTAGTTGACCAAACATTCAACTCATCATTTATTACTTTGATGGGTAGCACTTTACATTACCACACAGGATAAAGTGGTAATAACATGGAAACAAGTTCTAATTACTCAACATGAAGACTTCATTTTGCCCAGTTATCCCTTCATTTAAATGTAAGCATTATAGTTACAGGGTTATACACCACGTCTGTAATAGAGGGGTAAACAATACCATGTTATTATAACTTTTGACGTTTGCCAGGATTGTATTCATTAGGCATCAGGCAGAAGAAAGCGTTAATACTTTTGACTATGGTGTGCCCTAATTAATACGACCCAGTATTCTATGATGCTGGTACCTGGGAGTCCTGCAGCTGGTTGTGGAAGCGTTGAATGAGGTCGTTCAGCTCATCGTTCAGCTCCGAGGTGATGCTCAGCCCTGACACACTGCCTGTGGTCTCTGTCGGCACTGAAACACACACCAAATGAAATAAGGTTACGTGTGTGTGTAGCTACCAGCTCTGCATGTGCGCTTATGTGTCCAGTGTGCGTTGACTCCTCTGCATACGCGCTCTCTTTCTATGTGGCCCGTGTCTCACCGGTGTCAGCCATGGTTTGTGTGGCTTGCTGGGAGCTGTGCTGCATGGTCAGTAGTGCTGCCTGGCGGCCCTGTAGAGCCCTGAGCTGCTCCTGCTGCTCCAGCATCTTCTTCAGGAGCTCATGCTGCTTCTTCAAGTTCTCCAGCTCCTCCTTCTGGTCACTGCGGCCTGCAATGCGGCCCTGTTGGAGACACGCACATAAGAAATCGCCAGCACAAGCAGAACTGGTTGTGCCTCAGATGCTGACAGTGCAGACTTCCTGGTGTTACACCGGCAAAGGAAGGGATGGAGAGAAGGAGGGATGGAGTGGGATGAGAGGGAGGGATGGCAGCAATACAATTAGCCTTGGTCTACTTGGGTGACGAATTCTAGAAGAAGTGTCTTACTATCTGGTAGAGATTGTAATGCGTATCCCTATGCACATATCAGTTTCTCGTTTGTGACCAATCCAAAACTCCTCTATAAAACAAAAAACTAGCAGGGGGGGAGGTTGGTTGTCAGAACTAGAGGAAGGGCTACTTACGGTGGCATTGGAGGCGTCCGAGGAGCGCACCTCCATGTTCAGGGTGGTGCTCTCTGGCAACGAGCCTGAACCCAAGGCCGAGTCCAGTGTTCCCGCCTCGTCCTCCTCATTCTCCCTCGCCTACAGAAGAGGCAGCGGTCAGTAAAATATTAGGCACGGACTGCAAGCACGGTCACCCTCTTCGGCCCGAACTATGGTACCATTGACACGGAGGGTGTAGTGGCTATGGGAACACGGGTCTTCAACAATTTCCTTCCCTTTCTCCACCCCACTTTCAATGTAATACTTGAACAGTGGTTGGTGAAAAAGTTGGTATACAACAATGGAAATAGTCATAACTACTCGCACATAAATGCCGGAGGGGGGTAACCTATGTAATATTGATAGCAAGATGCGCTGACAGCAAGATCAAATGACACGTGCCATCCAGCAGTTCAGAAGCAATGTGTGTCATGTCCTAGATTTGTCTGCCAAATGGAACAAGATACACGACTGTCTTGCCGGCGTTTCAGACGCCTTGGCATTAAAAATACATGACCAGGGTGCAGTGAAAAGTTCCCAAGCACAACACCTTGAACTATCAACAGCAATGTGAGAAAAAAAGCAGTGGACTGCAGGCTTCTTTAACAGGGAAAAGCCCAAGGCTGCCGTAGCTTGTTTTTACTATAAATACCATAGAGTGAATTCAAACTAAAAGTCTCTCGAAAGCAGCCACTTTCATCCTCAAATGACAGAAGGATGGAAAGAGAAAAATAAAGACATACAGATCAAGCCAAAGAGAGAGAAAGGAGAAAAACAGATAGAGAGACAGTGAGAAAGCCAGTGAGAAAGCCTCGATAAGCCAGCGTACTGTACTGACCAGCATCTTCTGCAGGAAGCGGAGGTAGGACTTCTCCTGCTCCTTGAGGTGGGCGATGAGGTGGGTGAGGCGCTCCACGTTGGCCGGGATGTCGTTCTTCTCCACCAGGTCATCCCTCATGGAGCTGGCTTTGCCGATATACTCCCGGATCTGAACCAACTTGCTCACCACCTGATAGGGACACCAGAGAGTGTAAGGGTGTGTGAGAGACAGGGTGTGTGAGAGTGTGTGAGAGTGTGTATAAGATAGTGGCACAGCAGAGAGAAAGCATGTGTGCATGCATGTCTGTGAGTGTAAATGATAGAGAGAGCGAGACAGAGAAATGGTGTGTGAGAACGCGGATACCAGTCCGCTCACTGCAGACAGAGCTAAACGAGGGCAGAACTCACTTGGGAACCTGCGGTGGTGGCATATTTTTAAATTGCCCTAAATAAGCACTGGTTTCATCATCATCTTGCCTGCCTAGTCTCCCATCTTTGTTCTACCATTTATTTTCTTACAAGATCGAGAGCACAGCATGCCATGTGACGGTTTGCAGACAGTACAATCAGTTCAGCGCAAGCACAGACTTGAGTGGTGAAAATGATGTTCCAAGGTATGCTATTTATAGATTTGTCCAAAATGGGTTAGTGAGTAAGTTTTTCCTCTATGTACCCACAACTAAACTAACTTTATTGTAAGCATGTCCTGTGTTTGTTCTATTTAAATTAAGTATTGAAACTACAAACTTCAATCATTTGCATTGTGCAATAAGTGGCTGATCAAACAAAACAGACTACATACAGAGAGTATAAAATGCAAGTGCTGAAAAGCCCTAATCCAGTAAACCCAAGTGCTTAGACGTTACCTACCTGGCTACTGTCGATGCTGAGCTCTCCTCTCCCGTCCTCCCTAGAGTGAAGGAGCCCTCTCTCGGCCCTTCTACCTAGCCTGGGGGTGTCATTGCTGGGCAGGGAGGGGGTGAACGCTTCCCTGAGACCAAGACCCAGGCCAGGGCTCTGTTTCTTGGCTGTGGCGGCGACAGAGGGGGTTGTGGGGGCCGAGGCCGAGGGCGCCTCCCGGCTCTTGTTGGTGTTGACGTGCAGCGGCAGGAATTTGAAGGGCTTTTTGTTTTCCGCCGCCAGCTCTCGCTGATTGTTGGCTGCTGTGACACGACCCTGGGAGTCGCTGCCCACGCTCCTCTGAGAAAAGAGAGAGCGAGGGATGTGTCATAACCTGGCTTCCAGTCTAAATTACAGTACTCTGAAACAGAACAATGCAGCAGAACCGCTGCGATATAAAAAGCTGGAAAGAAGGTCCTTTGGAACATTGAATAGTTTAAAACTTTCACATTCGTAAAGACACACTAAGAAATGTGTGCGTTTTTACATGAACAGTACCCTTCCACAACATCTTCGGTGAACTTTACACATTTCTGGATTAACTATGACCCCCCTCCAGACACCAAAAATCACAGACGAATACTCAAAGAAGAAATGCTTAGTTAAGAAAGCTCTAGGGAGAATCCTCTCACCTCGTCTAGATCAGTGAAGTTGATCCTCTGCCGGAGACGGTCCAGCTCGGCCTGGTCGGGCACCGACATCTGGGTGGTGTACTTGACGTGGGGGAAGGAGTGAGGGGTGTTTGTCCTTCTCCGCCCCGTGCTAGGTGTGGACTCCGGGGAGATGTCATTGGTCAGCCGGCTCTCCGCCATGCCGCCGGCTGAGAATTTCTTCCTGTTCTTCTCCGTCGAGCGGTTGGCCTTCTTCTGCTGGATGCCCCAGTCCTGAGAGGGGACAGGAAGCTTTGAAAAAGGAGTGTAGCGTGAAGTTATCCCTAAACACTGATCTTGGGTCAGTTTTGCATTTCCCCACCACAAATGGTTCAGGTTGGGATTTGGGGTGGGGAAGCTGATCCTTGACATTTACCTTGGGGAACCTTCACTCTTTAAAAAAAGGACAGAAGGTCATATCCACGTGTTTTATGTAATACCATGTACTACTGTATAATGCTGTACTTGCTTGATGATAAGCACATTGTGGTTCCTCAAAAGGGACACATTACAATAAACTTGTAATACACCATTTCAAATCCATGTTTTGGTCAGCATTGTAGGTTGACGAACAGATTCTAGAGCTAGACAATCAGGGGGCTGAATCCTTACTAAAGCTATAGAGTACCACAGCATGAGTCATAATACCCATAAAACCTAGCGGTCAAACAGGGAAATGGTTCCAATAGTTTTTCCACCATTCATTTTTCCCCATAAGGGATTTTAGAAACACTTCATATGTATTGTGTAGATGAAATGGTGGGAAAATTATTGGAACCATTTCCCTGATCTCAAGGTTTTATAACATCTCCACCGTGGGGCTATATGCACAAACAACTCATGCAATCAGATTTTAATTACTTTCGCAAATCTCCAGTTAGGATTCAACTTTTTAGTGTCCATTCTCAATGGTCCCAAATGTCACCCCATTCCAGTAGTGCCCTACTTTCGACCAGGACCCATAGGGCTCTGGTCAAAGGTTGTGCATTGCACTACATAGGGAATAAGGTTCCGTTTGGGACACAGCCATTGTCTCTCTCGTCTCCTCTGTACCATGTTGTTGAGCCTGTCCTCTAGGCTGCTGCCGTTGGTAACGGTCCAGTTGTGCAGCTCCTGCTCGTCTGCACAGTCATCAAAGGGAGTGCCCCCTGTCGCCATGTCTTCCTCCGCGCCTGTTGGGTTGTTGACATGCAGTCAGTCAACACTCAAGAACGGCTTTGGACTGGAGACAAAAGCATGTACACACACAGTAGGTCTCTTTCATACTGGCATACTGTGCACAACTCATTCACGCACACACCAAGGTTTCCATTTGCGGGTAATTGCCGGCTTTTGGACATGACATAAAATGAAAAGCCGATAAAATTGTGGTCAGCCAAATTGACCAAAAAAAAAAAAACTCCCAGTGCAAAATAATGCTTTTTATTAATTGATGGGAATACAGTTGTCACCAACTGGTCGATCGACCTCCAATGCATTCCTAGTCAATCGCTAAAACATTTCTATAAAAAACCCAATGATAAAGCACTGTGTTCCTATTTATTTATAGGTCTCGGGCTGCCAGTGGTAGGTGCACCCAATTCACCTACACGCCAGGTAGGCAAACTGTTGCCATTCTGTGCATAAAAGAAAAAGCTACAGCAAAGAAGATACTGTGAGATTAAAACTTAAAACCCCGACTTGAGAAACTGTCAACGAATACAGCAAAGAGCTGCTGTTTATGTGAATGAGTTCATTTTAAAGTTCTTACTCAGCACTGTCAACACTTTTATAGGCCATGAAATGCAGGTTCCCATTTCCACTCAGCGCTACAACAAGCAGTGCAGCAGTAATGAATGAGTAGGAAAGTGGATCTATAGGCATGCGTCATTATTAGCAGCTTGGGTCTTTTTTAATACAGAGGAATATTTCACTCTGTCCATAGGAGTAACATGAATTTGTGCACGAGGCAGAAATAATGTGGTGTGACTCGAGTTTCACCATCAGCCGGAAGACAGTGTCCATTTTATGGTCAGTGGAGGAAAGGGAGAGTGGAGGGATGTTGAGAGGTGGACGCTCAGTCTGCTGCCCTCTCCCCTCTGCTGAGACTGACCATCAGATGCAGGCACCATCAGCCCAGTACAATTCTAATTACATCAGTAATACGTCAACGGCTCCATTACCGGTGTGACCATGTAGCCTACCTCAAATTTGGAAATATTTATATTTTTTTCAAATGGCCCTAACAACAATGCGTTGACAGAGCAATTCAAGCAAAGCTAATATGCAGTGACAATGTTTTGGGCCTAAAGTGTACTGCACAAACCTAATTGTTCTAGAGTTTTCCCCCTGTTAACACTAACATCGTTTCCCTTTACTGTGGAAATTGTGATTTTGAATCAACGCAATATTATCCATTTTCAATGCAACATAACAAAGCAAAAAACTATGCAAGAGATTGTTGTAGGCAGAACGCGTCGGATTAGGATTCTATTGCATTGACACACTACTCTGCCCGTACCTGGGGCAGCAGGTAGCTTAGTGGTTAGAGCGTTAGGCCAGTAACCAAAAGGTTACTAGATCGAATCCCCGAGCTGAGAAGGGAAAAATCTGTCGTTCTGCCACTGAACAAGGCAGTTAACCCACTCTTCCTAGCCCTTTTCTAAATATTTTTTTCTTAAAACGACTTGACTAGTTAAATAACTCTATACAGACTTGTGCGGCATAAACAGTGTGAGCTACAGTAGACCTACATGCAAATAAACCATTGCCATATACGAATCTGTGCCATTTACTTTGAACTGTTTACAGCGGTTGTGAGTAGATGTGCTTGTTTTGAGATCAAAGCAAGAGCTGCATGCAGCCACGTGTGCACATTGTGTTCATATCCTTTGCTAGTTAGTGAGTTATTAGTCCAGTTATAGATAATTAGTAGTCAGTAATAGCTCATTTCTAGTCAGCAATGGGTGAGTGATTGTATCCGCCAAGAGCACAAAACCTGTACATTTCTAGACATCTTTGAAAAGCAAGTCAGTTAAAAGAGCTTTGTCTTAAAAAAGGGCAGTGTTGTATTTTGAGACAGGCTTGAATAAGCTAAGTAGCCAATAGGCAGTCTGATATCTGATGCTCTGTAATAATGGTATGACAATAATGTATTTTATTTTGTAAAGTGGTTTCTTAGATCAAACAGCATTTTCAGTCACCTTGTCTGAAGGACAAGTTGATGAACAGGTTATAGTCAAGCCCTGCATGGTTTTTTTTCAAAAGTCTCATGGAATGTAAACCTACATTGAACACCACACACTGGTTGCTACTGTAGGCTGAACGATGGAAAAAGCAGTTCTGTTACAATGTTATGCAGTGCATTTTCTTCATTGTTTATGATGGTAGGCCACTCGGTCTACATTATGATCAAATAGCCACAGTAGCCTACATACTTGGCCACTGTTCAAACTAACTTAAAGCAGGTACAGCCTCAAGTGTTGAGTAAACGCACACAGGAAGTTGCACAGAATTTTTACAACTTTCAAGTTTGAGCTCAGCAGACCTGAAATTTGCTCAGTGACGAAAAAAATTAGAAGGAACCTGGGTCGTAATGTATAATTTCTTACTTGCGCACATAGCCTATTTAGAGCGGAATATCGCTTGTCAGACAATGCTGCGCAGCAGCTCCTCAGCTCATTGCTGCTGAAGTAAAACATGTACTTTTATAAGACCACTCAGTGGGCAACAATTCTGAAAGAAGTCACCTGAAAACAGTTTTGATGGCCACGATTACAAAGCGCTACTGTTTTTATTTCTCAACTGGCAATTGAAACATGCTTCCGAATCAAGTGCAACGGTAGGCATGCTATCAGCACGTCACCCACCACTTTGCAATGTGAGCTGGCAGCAGTATGCATTTTGAAAACATACCTCTATTTTATTGTCCAGAAGCCAAAGGCACAATCCCAGTTATATTAGCAACCTAAGTTTCTAACAGAGATTCATCTCTGTCACATATGGAACCTCTGGCATCAGGTGCGATGTTTGGAATAGTGTAGTTTGACCACAAATTGCATTTTGGCAAATGTTTGAAAATAATGCTTTAGTGTCTGCTTCATTACAGGCGTTGGATGTTCTGTTAAAATGAATACCATAATCTAAATGTCTGTCATTCTTAGCACCACAGGTGGATGTTGTAATGGGTCATGCACACAATGCATAACATTATGGGTCAGGTACATTTTACAAATTGACAGCTAATTCTACATCGTTATGACATTAACAGAGTGCATGATTCTAGAGGTGTTTGTTGCTTTCAGAAACAGCCTCCAGTCAGAAACGGTGCCTTGTTTGGAGGAATGTTCCTGCAACTAAGCAACAGTCAACATTCACAGACCTTTCCCTAAGTATGACAACTTTACAGTAAACTAAACCATAACATGAGGCATAACGTTAATCATCCAAAACACCATAGCGAGCTACAAACCATTGTGTGACTTATTTATGACATGGAATAATACAACTATACCGATATCTATAACGTTACCTATCGATTACGTACCTGTGCGGTGTATTCAGTTACCCACTAATAATTTGTTGGTTTGCTTTTGGAGAGATCGTGGACTGAGTAAGGATTTCTTGCTGACTAACAGTAGTTATCTAACTTCCCAACAAAAGGCACTGTTTTGTCAAGAGGGATTCACGTTAAACCAGCGTTGTAGACCGCTAGAATTCTCGGTAAAGTTTCCGAAATTCCCTCCACTTCAGCGAGTTCGATGGAGCCAACTGTCACTAGCAACAACTAACAACTAATGTTAGCCCCCCTCTGAGAACTTCTAGCTAACCGTCATCAAACAAAAACCGTCATCAAAATACACTCCAATAGCCTATCGATGAGGTGTATTCATCATTTGGGATACCAATGTGGCAATCCAAATCTAAACTAGTTTACATTTGGCTTTGTCACTGTTTGGCAACATGAAGTTGCACGCCATGGTAACGTCAACTTGCTAGTAATGTTAGCTAACGTGACCCATCTAGCTAACTAAAAACAAACAGGATTTCACGGCCTGACAAGATTGCATGCCTAGATAGTTATTGTTGGCTATAACAGTCTCAAAATAAGTATACGTAGCTGGTTAAATGCATTAGCTAATGTCTACTCGAAAATACAGCACCAACCTAGTTTTGTTTTGGGTATGAATGTAGCTAGCGAACTGCGTGATGATGCTACGTTAGCTAGCTGGTGGTGAACTAGCCACTTGCCTTGGCTAACAAAAGTAGTGGAAAGAAATGAATTACCTCAGTGAGTGTTTTTTGAGAAATTATCGTAACACTTTATGGTCAACGGCTCATTCTAAGAGCCAGTAGAAGACTGTGTCTCAATAAGTACAAATAAGTCGTTTCGGTGTTGTTGATGAATCCCCTCAGTCAATGTACACTTATCGGTCCAGTGTCAGCCATTATATTCCCTGTTTCACGAGGCGGAATGATATAAAATAGTGCGACTCGCACAAGAGCCCTCATCATCAATACTGTCATGTTTTTCCTCAAATACACACACACATGTAAATAGTATATCAAAGTGACTAATTGTGTACAATATGTTTTTTACAAAATGTACAGGCAATGGCACCCCTATTGAATAAGGTACTATTTGGGCTCTCGGATGGTTAACTAACGTTACGTTGCAATAATGTCAGTGTTTTACCTAAAAGTTGCATTTTGAACAGATCAAGTTTATTTCAATTTAAGCAAATTGGCCAACGATTTACAGTATTCACTCACACTAGTGTCATGGAAATGTGTAAATATTCCGACTGTTACTCGCTCTAATTATATGATAAACAAACAGGCCCCTTTGTGAATCAATAGAACCTACCCTTATCATCTGAGCTGAAAGTTTGCAACGCACAGACACATAAAAACACAATAAATCCCTATAATCTGTATTAATAATACATCTTCTTAGGCCGTCTTCATCGACCTCGCCAAGGCTTTCGACTCTGTCAATCACCAAATTCTTATCGGCAGACTCAACTGCCTCGGTTTTTCGGATGACTGCCTTGCCTGGTTCACCAATTACTTTGCAGACAGAGTTCAGTGTGTCAAATCAGAGGGCATGCTGTCCGGTCCTCTGGCAGTCTCTATGGGGGTGCCACAGGGTTCAATTCTCGGGCCGACTCTTTTCTCTGTATATATCAATGATGTTGCTCTTGCTGCGGGCGATTCCCTGATCCACCTCTACGCAGACGACACCATTCTATATACTTTCGGCCCGTCATTGGACACTGTGCTATCAAACCTCCAAACGAGCTTCAATGCCATACAGCACTCCTTCCGTGGCCTCCAACTGCTCTTAAACGCGAGTAAAACCAAATGCATGCTTTTCAACCGATCGCTGCCTGCACCCGCATGCCCGACTAGCATCACCACCCTGGATGGTTCCAACCTTGAATATGTGGACATCTATAAGTACCTAGGTGTCTGGCTAGACTGCAAACTCTCCTTCCAGACTCACATCAAACATCTCCAATCAAAAATCAAATCCAGAGTCGGCTTTCTATTCCGCAACAAAGCCTCCTTCACTCACGCTGCCAAGCTTACCCTAGTAGAACTGACTATCCTACCGATCCTCGACTTCGGCGATGTCATCTACAAAATGGCTTCCAACACTCTACTCAGCAAACTGGATGCAGTCTATCACAGTGCCATCCGTTTTGTCACTAAAGCACCTTATACCACCCACCACTGCGACTTGTATGCTCTAGTCGGCTGGCCCTCACTACATATTCGTCGCCAGACCCACTGGCTCCAGGTCATCTACAAGTCCATGCTAGGTAAAGCTCCGCCTTATCTCAGCTCACTGGTCACGATGGCAACACCCATCCGTAGCACGCGCTCCAGCAGGTGTATCTCACTGATCATCCCTAAAGCCAACACCTCATTTGGCCGCCTTTCGTTCCAGTACTCTGCTGCCTGTGACTGGAACGAATTGCAAAAATCGCTGAAGTTGGAGACTTTTATCTCCCTCACCAACTTCAAACATCAGCTATCCGAGCAGCTAACCGATCGCTGCAGCTGTACATAGTCTATAGGTAAATAGCTCACCCTTTTTCACCTACCTCATTCCCATACTGTTTTTATACTGTTTTTATTTATTTACTTTTCTGCTCTTTTGCACACCAATATCTCTACCTGTACATGCCCATCTGATCATTTATCACTCCAGTGTTAATCTGCAAAATTGTATTATTCGCCTACCTCCTCATGCCTTTTGCACACATTGTATATAGACTGCCCATTTTTTTCTACTGTGTTATTGACTTGCTAATTGTTTACTCCATGTGTAACTCTGTGTTGTCTGTTCACACTGCTATGCTTTATCTTGGCCAGGTCGCAGTTGCAAATGAGAACTTGTTCTCAACTAGCCTACCTGGTTAAATAAAGGTGAAATAAAAAAAATAAAAAAAACATTGAGACTGGAGAAAAGTATTAAAAAAACACCGCAAGATCTGCTTAAGTTTACAGAATGATGTGCCCGACCACCAATTCACAACTGCACTCTTTGCTACACCTCCATCCAGCTAGAGGCTCGACACATCCGATGAAAAACACAAAAGAAGACAACGCAGAAATATAATTGGAGGCGAGCATACATCGGTTGCCGAGTTTATTTTGATGTTGAATATTCGTTGTTGGGACGAAAGCAAACCAGACGGCATTATTTGCTTGTTTTTATTTTATTTGCGGATAGCCAGGGATATGCTCCAACACTCAGACGTCATTTACAAACGAGCAGTAGGGATGACAAGGGATGTTATCAACACATTTATGAAGATTTTACGCTATTGTGGAGAGATGTACTGTTTGGATTCTTTACATACAATATAAATAAGCGGAATCATTTTTATGTAATTAATTTCATTATTCTTTTGGCCAAATTTCATATACACAAATGTAAATTTACAAACAGAAATCCACATTTTTGTACCCTACAAAAAGAAATTGAACTGTATTTTAAGACGGTTAAATGCTCTACTAACAAAAAAGCTGTTAGAATTGTAAGTATATGCATGCCCCTTAAGGTCATTGTGTAATTGTAATGTGATATTGTACCCCCTAGCTCGATTGTCCATTGTTTGTAATCTATGTATGCTTGTGTTCCCTCATGTGCTTTATGTATTGATTTGTTGTTAATAAAAAAAATATATTATTTTTTTTTTTAAACAAGGGATGTTATCTTGATAAATGTGTGAATTAGACCATTTTCCTGTGCTGCTGAGCATTCAAAATGCGTACCTTTGGGTAAAATCTATCGAGAAATAATTTTCTTTGGGAATGTAGTGAAGCTAAAGTAAAGTTGTCAAAAATAGAAATTGTAAAGTAAGGTACAGAGACCCCAAAAAACGACTTAAAATTAAGTAGTATTTTCAAGTATTTTTACTTAAATGCTTTACACAAGTTGTAGTGACTGAACCATGGATTACAGTTTCTCTTGGCCCATAGACTACTTTCAGGGTGAGGAACCATCTTACATCAAGTTGTAAAATAGTGAATACAGAATGACACAGTAGCATCTTCTCTATGTTATTTTATGCCCAATAAAATTGCTTGTATTTCAACGGTAGCTGTACAGCCTCGTCAATCATCTGAACTATTACTATGTACTGGAAATATATTATTATATTGATTCCGTTTACATCACACTCACAATAAAACCCTTCAAATTTGCTTTTGTATCTAGCCCAGCTCAAAACACTATCCAGCGGGCGGCGCTGTTGTCTATTTCTGGGCTCGTCACCAGCTGAAAACACAAAAGAAGAAGGCAATGCAAACAATTCTGCAAGTCGATGTGAGTTTGTTTTGAATTGAATGTCGACCTATCAATCCTCTGAAAATGGCCAAAGTACAGTCTTTGAGTGAGTTTGCTAGTGAGCGTTTAACAGTGGCTGCAGTAGAGATTTTGGGAGTAATAGAGAAAGTGGTAGCGAGATACAAGGAGGTGATTTCCCAATTTAAAGAGGAGAATGACCGTCTGGGAGACTGCTGCGGATCACACCTGAAATAAAACGATGTAGAATAGACCCCCTCCAGTTCTCTCTCACTGTCTCTGAGGAAGAGGACCCCCCCACCCCCCTCAGGACACGTCAGGATGTAGGGCAGCTTCAGGGACTCAAGGCTGACGTCATAGAGTTAATATAAACTCCTCCCTGTGTGAAAAAATGAATGTGATCAGGAGGATAAACTTCAGTCCTTGACTCTTTCCCCAAATGGTGGAGTACAGAGAGAGTGACTCTAAACCAGTGAATCTCAAACCTTTTGTCAGTGTGACCCACCTTGACAATCCCTGTGACCCTCCAGATAATCAAGACAATGCCTCCAGCCACAGATCAGCCGCAAGCAGCAATCCAGTAGGACTTGACATCCGCCGACAATTGGATCCCAACACACCATTGAAGAAACCCAGCACCACTTCCAAAAAAACCTCACACTGGGAAAAGATTGAGTTGCAAGGGGACCTTGAACAGGCACATACAGACTCATACAGGAGAGAAACCCTTTAGCTGTGGTGACTGCGAGAAGAGCTTCAATCGCAAGGGAACCTTAAATTAGCATATAAAGACTCATACAGGAGATAAACCGTTTAGCTGTGATGTCTGCAGGAAGAGCTATCAGACACAAGAAGAACCTAACTGAGCATATCCGGAGTCACACCGGAGTGAAACCATTTAGCTGTGGTGACTGTGGGACAAGCTTCAATCAAAATGTTTCTCTTAACAGGCATGTACTGACTCACACAGGGGAGAAATCATTTGTTTGTGGTGACTGCGGGAAAAGCTTCAGACAGAAGGTTAGCCTTACCAGGCATATATGGACTCAAACAGGAGAGAAACCATGTAGCTAACCAAACATACTCTGATTCACACAGGAAAGAAGCCATTTAGCTGTGATGACTGTGGGAATAGTTTTAACAAGAAGGGGAACCTAGCTGTATATTTACTGACACATACAGGAGAAAAAACATTAAAATGTGGTGACTGCGGGAAAAGCTTCATACTCAAGGAAAACCTACCTGCGCTTATGCATACTCAAAGGTACTGGAGAGAAACCATTTCGCTGAGATGACTGTGGGATAAGCTTCAGACACAAACTTAATATGGACAGTAATAAACTAAGCAAAAAAAGAAATGTCCTCTCACTGTCAACTGTGTTTATTTTCAGCAAACTTAACATAAATATTTGCATGAACATAAGATTCAACAACTGAGACATAAACTGAACAAGTTCCACAGACATGTGACTAGCAGAAATTGAATAGTGTTCCTGAACAAAGGGGGGTTAAATCAAAAGTAACAGTCAGTATCTGGTGTGGCCACCAGCTGCATTAAGTACTGCAGTGCATTGCCTCCTCATTGACTGCACCAGATTTGCCAGTTCTTGCTGTGAGATGTTACCCCACTCTTCCACCAAGGCATCTGCAAGTTCCCGGACATTTCTGGGGTGGAATGGCCCTAGCCCTCACCCTCCGATCCAACAGGTCCCAGACGTGCTCAATGGGATTGAGATCTGGGCTCTTCGGTGGCCATGGTAGAACACGGACATTCCTGTCTTGCAGGAAATCATGCACTGAGCGAGCAGTATGGCTGGTGGCATTGTCATGCTGGAGGGTCATGTCAGGATGAGCCTGCAGGAAGGATACCACATGAGGGAGGAGGATGTCTTCCCTTTAACGCACAACATTGAGATTGCCTGCAATGACAACAAGCTCAGTCCGATGATGCTGTGACACACTGCCCCAGACCATGACGGACCCTCCACCTCCAAATTGATCCCGCTCCAGAGTACAGGTCTCGGTGTAACGCTCATTCCTTTGCCGATAAATATCGAATCCGACCATCACCCCTGGTGAGACAAAACCTCGACTTGCCAAGCTCTCAGTCCTGCCTCTCTCAGCATATTGCGGACAATCTGAGCACTGATGGAAGGATTGTGTGTTCCTGGTGTAACTCGGGCAGTTGTTGTTGCCATCCTGTACCTGTCCCGCAGGTGTGATGTTTGGCTGTACCGATCCTGTGCAAGCGTTGTTACACGTGGTCTGCGAGGACGATCAGCTGTCCGCCCTGTCTCCCTGTAGCGCTGTCTTAGGCGTCTCACAGTACGAACATTGCAATTTATTGCCCTGGCCACATCTGCAGTACTCATGCCTCCTTGCAGCATGCATAAGGCACGTTCATGCAGATGAGCAGGGACCCTGGGCATCTTTCTTTTTGTGTTTTTCAGAGTCAGTAGAAAGGCCTCTTTGGTGTCCTAAGTTTTCATAACTGTGACATTAATTGCCTACCGTCTGTAAGCTGTTAGTGTCTATATGACCGTTCCACAGGTGCATGTTCATTCATTGTTTATGGTTCATTGAACAAGCATGGGAAATAGTGTTTTTAACCCTTTACAATGAAGATCTGTGAAGTTATTTGGATTTTTACTAATTATCTTTGAAAGACAGGGTCCTGAAAAATGGATGTTTCTTCTTTTGCTGAGTTCGTATAGAACATCCACAAAGAAAGAAAACATAACAAATTTGGAAATAATAAAGAAATAAAGACCAAGATCAGGAGATGGACAAATCTTAGAAAAGCAACTCTGGATCATTCATGTTGTAGGTTTAAGATTTAATATACTGTATGTGTGATTCATTTAGGTTTGTAAAATGAGTTTGATTTAATTTCATGATCAAAGAGTACAGTGTATTGTCGGAACAACCAGTCCTGGTCTGTGAGGAAACGCACACTGCTGTTCAAAGTATGTTTTCACCTTATTAGAAACAGGAATTCCTGTTTGGTTTTTGTCTCTCATGGCTATGAGAGAATGGCAAAACTGATGATATCAATACATTAAACATGTTGGAATTTTCAGGGTGAAAAAAAGGGGAAATTAACTAATTAACCAATCATTGATTAAATTACCTGATTATACAAACAGCTGTGGTAGTGCTGGGCTCAAACAAAAATGTGCACTCCCTGGGGGTCAACCGGGAATGGAGTGAAGAACACTGTTCTATTATGTTCTCTCGGGTCCTGATGGATATGATAATGATGGAAACTCCCTCCAGCCAATGCTAACACCAACCCAATGCTTTGAAATCTATTACGGGCATTGTTCAAGTGCACACTTTGGGAGAAGTGTGGAGAATTGGGACGCAAACAACGGGAGAATCTCAATTGGTTGTGCTTGACTCCACGCTTCCTCACCTCCATCCGCTCTTCGCCACCATTTAAAAAAGGTTATCGAGGAGAGGCAAATTACGTTTACATAGGAGGAATCCCAAAAACGTGTAAAGTGATCCAAACAAATGTAGCTCGTTGTGCAATACATTTCATAGATAAAATTACAAATAGCGTTTTTTAAATGTGTGCATGCTTTTCTACTACGATGCAGGAGTTGAGCAAATCTAATTGAGAAAAAGGCAGATAAAGCGTAATATATATAAAGCAATCAGTTGTACATAATTTAATGCAAATATGTCAATCATTATTTAAATATGTTGATAACCTCGAAGCCGGTGTTTGGAGGATATATTGGCACGGTTTTCCGTGCCAATATAACACTAGTGTCAATATGTCCTCCAAACACCGGCTTCTTGGGCATTGTCACTTTTATACAACGGATACAAACATTTTCAAATAATATTTGCATTAAATGTTACTTTGATTCATTTATTCATATTAATTTATCCTTCCACAAGATATCGCCCCGATACAAACCTAGGGTTGCTGGTCGTTCGTTCGTTCTATCGGTTTGGTTGCTAGAAACATGACCCAGTCGTTTAGTCTATTCTGTATCTATGGACCCAGTCGTTCTCTCTAAATGTTCCATTGACATACTGGCTGGCAATTATTCTTATCCTGTGCTTGCTAGCTCACCAACTACGGTTAATTTACAGTCGTGTCAAAAAGTGCAGACAGAATAACAGCAAAGTAGCTGCCTTTGCATTTGTTTAATCAAATCAAATTTATTTATACAGCCCTTCGTACGTCAGCTGATATCTCAAAGTGCTGTACAGAAAACCCAGCCTAAAACCCCAAACAGCAAGCAATGCAGGTGGAGAAGCACAGTGGCTAGGAAAAACTCCCTATAAAGGCCAAAACCTAGGAAGAAATCTAGAGAGGAACCAGGCTATGAGGGGTGGCCAGTCCTCTTCTGGCTGTGACGGGTGGAGATTATAACAGAACATGGCCAAGATGTTCAAATGTTCATAAATGACCAGCATGGTCAAATAATAATAATCACAGTAGTTGTCGAGGGTGCATCAAGTCAGCACCTCAGGAGTAAATGTCAGTTGGCTTTTCATAGTCAATCATTAAGAGTATCTCTACCACTCCTGCTGTCTCTAGAGAGTTGAAAACAGCAGGTCTGGGACAGGTAGCACATCCGGTGAACAGGTCAGGATTACATAGCGCAGGCAGAACAGTTGAAACTGGAGCAGCAGCACAGCCAGGTGGACTGGGGACAGCAAGGAGTCATCATGCCAGGTAGTCCTGAGACATGGTCCTAGGGCTCAAGTCCTCCGAGAGAGAGAAAGAGAGAATTAGAGAGAACATACTTAAATTTACACAGCACACCGGATAAGACAGGAGAAGTACTCCAGATATAACAAACTGACCCTAGCCCCCCGACACATAAACTACTGCAGCATAAATACTGGAAGCTGAGACAGGAGGGGTCAGGAGACACTGTGGCCCCATCCGATGATACCCCCGGAGAGGGCCAAACAGGAAGGATATAAGCCCACCCACTTTGCCAAAGCACAGCCCCCACACCACTATAGGGATATCTTCAACCACCAACTTACCATCCTGACCTGAGACAAGGCCAAGTATAGCCCACAAAGATCTCCGCCACAGCACAACCCAAGGGGGTGGGGGGATCGAACCAGGGTGTCTGTAGTAACGCCTCAAACACTAAGATGCAGTGCCTTAGACCGCTGCACCACTCGAGGGCCCACGTTGCATCATGTCCAACGGCGGCTACCAAAAATGGCGCTGAAATTGTAGTTCTAACCGCTTCTGTGGTTTGTTTAGAATAATTATATTACATTTACTTTTAATACTTCAGTATATTTAATACCAAATACTTTTAGACTTTTACTCAAGTAGTATTTTACTGGGTGACGTTCACTTTTACTTGAGACATTTTCTATTACCGTATCTTTACCTTTTACTCAAATATGACAGTTGGGTACTTTTTCCACCACTGGTTATTTTATGCCCAATATTTTGTATTTGAACGGTATCTCTATTACATTTACATTTAAGTCATTTAGCAGACGCTCTTATCCAGAGCGACTTACAAATTGGTGCATTCACCTTATGACATCGAGTGGAACAGCCACTTTACAATAGTGCATCTAAATCTTTTAAGTCTATCTTAGACTTATGTTTAAATTGATATTACTGTATAACGGACATATCATATTTTACATGAGCATACTCACATTTCAGTTGAATGCATTCAGCAAGGTTACCTTCCAACCAAATGTTTGTTCTTATCTATCCCAGCTCACAACTGCTGGGGGCGCTGTTATCTATTTTGGGACTCAACCGCTGACAAACTTAACGAAGAAGACAACACGGAAGTATAATTGATACTTGTTTTGTTTTGTAGAAGGCACCTGGCGTAGACGCATTGAACTGAATACCGAACACTCAGTCCTCTGAAAATGTCTAAACTACAGTCTTTGAGTGTGTTTATTATTGAGCGCTTAATGGTGGCTGCAGTGGAGATTTTTGACGTAGTAGAGAAAGTGATAAAGGAGTATCGGGAAGAGATTTCCCGATCTCAACAGGAGAATGACCGGCTTCAGAGACTTCTGCGGATCGCACCCGAGATAAAACTATGTGGAACAGATTCCCACAAGTTCTTGCTCGCTGTCTCTGGGGAGGGGATTACCCCTGAGCAGCAGCACTGTGAGCAGGAGAGCCCCAGTCTGGGACAGGAGGACCCAGAGCCCACACAGATTAAAGAGGAACAGGGGGAAATCAGGACCAGTCAGCATGTAGGGCAGCTTCAAGGGCTGAAGGCTGACATCGTAGAGTTTATATTCACTCCTCCCGGTTTGAAAAGTGAATGCGATCAGGTGGATCAACTTCAGTCCTTGACTCTTACCCAGACGTTGGAGTACAGAGAGAGTGACTCAAAACCAATGAATCTAAAACCGTTTGTCAGTGTAACCCACCTTGACAATCCCTGTGACCCTCCAGATAGTCAAGGCAATGCATCCAGCCACAGCTCAGCCGCAAGCAGCAATCCAGTAGGACTTTACGTCAGCCCACCATTGGATACCAACACACCATTGAAGAAACCCAGCACCGCATCTAAAAAACACAAGGGGACCCTCAATGAGCGTATAAAGACTCATACTGGAGAGAAACCATTTAGCTGTGGACATTGCGGTATAATCTTCAATCACAAGGGGACTTTTCACAGGCATATTCTGACTCATACACGAGAGACATTATTTAACTGTGGTGACTGTGGGAAAAGTTTCAAGGAGAAGGGAGACCTAACCAAGCATCTAATGATTCACACAGAAGAGAAACCTTTAAGCTGTGGCGATTGTGGAAAATGCTTCCGACACAGGGGACATCTGAACAGGCACATACAGACTCACACACGAGAAACATTATTTAACTGTGGTGACTGCGGGAAAAACTTCAATCGCATAGAGCACTTGAACGTGCATACATTGACTCACACAGGAGAGAAACCATTTAGCTGTGGTGACTGTGGAGAAAGCTTCCGACACAGATATAGGCTTAAAAATCATATACTGACTCACACAGGAGAGACTTTATTTAATTGTTCTGGCTGTGGGAAAAGCTTCAGACATAAAGTGAACCTGGATAGTCATATACTGGTAGTCCACAAAGAAAGAAATCAGGATGAAAGTGTAAAGAAAATTAAGACTTAAGACAGATATTCTGTCAGGAGATGGGAATGAAGGTAGTGGGGGCGTTGGGGTGGTGATGGGTTGGGTCGGAGGGCCGGGGGTCATAGTCTCTGCTTTCCCAGGGGGTGGGGTGGTTCTTTTTTTATATCCCTTTATCCCTTTCATGCTTTAATCTAATAATATCTGGGAATTGATTTGTAATCAAAACAAACAAAAAATAATAATTCCCATAATAACGTTTGATTTTTTTTTTAAGAAACCAGAATTATGCTTTGTTTTGGAATGTCTTTCAGGGTGATGAGATAATGGTGATACTGATGTTATTGGTGTAAAATATTGTATACTTTAGGCAAAAATAAAGACATTTAAATATATATATATATAAAAAATAACCAATCATCAAGTCCTTGATGTTAAACAGGTCTAGTGCTTGGCTGAAACAAAAATGTGCACTCATGTATCTGTTGATTTACAAAGAAATAACCATGAAACGGCCAATATCAATTACTTTTCCTCCTGGTGATGGTGCTGTGTTGTCCCCTTGTCCTAGAGAGCCTACACAAAACACAGCCCTTCTTTTAACTGTTTCTAAAATTCCCTATGGGGAAAAAATGAATGGTCGAAAACGATTGAAACCATTTCACTGTTTGATCGCTAGGATTAGGGGTATTAGGACACCTCCATTGTGGGGCTCTATGCAGTCATTGAATCACACTCCATATCACCTATTGCAGCTCAGAACTCCATCCAGCTGGCGGCACTATATTCCATTTCTGCGCTCGGCACCCGCGGAAACAAGTAAAACAAAACACGGAAATCGGTTTGGAAGCGAGTTTGTTTTGATTTCCTACAGTCATTGTGTGGACCAAGGAAGACACGAAACTGAAAATTCCGTTTTAAGTTTTCTGAGAATGGCTAAACTACAGTCTTTGAGTGTATTTGTTAATGAGCGTTTAACAGTGGCTGCTGTGGAGATTTTTGACGTTGTAGAGAAAGTGGTAGCCGAGTACCTGGAGGAAATTTCCCGTTCTAAAGAGGAGAACGGTCGGCTACGGAGACTTCTGCGGATCACAACAGAGATAAAAGAGGAGGAAACCCCTGAGCAGGAGTGGAGCCCCAGTCTGAGGCAGGAGAAACCAGAGCCCACACAGATTAAAGAGGAACAGGAGGAAATCTGGACCAGTCAGGAGGTTGAGCAGCTCCAAGGCCTGGAATCTGACACCATTGAGTTCGTATTCACCCCTTGTGTGAAAAGTGAATGTGATCTTCCCCAAATCCAGACTGTGGATGGCAGAGGGAGTGACTTTAAACTGTTGGATCACATAAAGGGTCTCGACATTTCGTGTGACCCTCCGGATAATGAAGGCAACACCTCCATCCACAGCTCAGCCGTAAGCAGCGTCCCATTAGGACTTGACAGCAGCCCACCATTGAGAGAACCGACAAAAAGCAGCACCGTGTCTAAAAAACCTCATTGCTGCCTTGACTGTGGCAAATGCTTCACTCAGATTGGCCGACTGAAGATGCACTCAGGGATTCATTCAGAGGCCAAACCATTTTGCTGTGGAGACTGTGGGAACCGATTTCAGCTGAAAGGAGAACTAACCAAACATATAGCGATTCACACTGGAGAGAAACCATTTAACTGTGGTGACTGTGGGAAAAGCTTCAATCGCAAGCTTACTCTTAATAGGCATATACTGCTTGTTCACAAAGAAGGGACACAGTACGAAAATGGAACGACGAAAGGAGAGAAACCATTTTGCTGTGGTGACTGTGGGAAAAGTTTCACTCGTAGGCAGACCCTGAACAGACATAAAATGATTCACACAGGAGAAAAACCATTTCATTGTGGGTACTGTGGGAAAGGCTTCAATCGCAAGGAGACCCTCATTGATCATATCCAGAATCATACAGGAGAAAAACCGTTTAGCTGTGGCGACTGTGGGAAAAGCTTCAATAGGAAGAGGAACCTAACTTCTCATTTACTGACTCACACAGAGGAGAAACCATTTAGCTGTGTTGACTGTGGGAAAAGCTTCAAGCAAAAGAGTGACTTAACCAAACATATAATGATTCACATGGAAGAGAAACCATTTAAATGTGGAGAATGTGGAAAAAGCTTCAATTACAAGGTTAACCTCAACAGGCATATACTGTTCATCCACAAAGAAAGAAAATAGGAAGATGGTGAAAAGAAGAAAGAAAAGTAAGACAGATCTTCTGTCAGGAGATGAGAAGCAGGATGTGGACAACTGTTTAGCGAAACAACTCTAAATCATTCATCTTGTAGGTTTCAAATACATGGATATGTGATTCATTCACTTTTGTAAAATGTTCTATGTAAATAAAGTTAGATTTTATTTGAATAATGATCAAACAGTACAGAACATGCTATTGTTCAAAGAATGGTATGGATGTTTTCACGTTGTTAAAAACAGGAGTTTCCCGGTCTCTTGGGGTGATGAGAGAATGGTGAGACTGATGTTATTGATACATTCAACATTTTTTTTTAACTACTAATGAACTAATAAAGTATTGTATTAGAAACATGTATTATAGTGCTGCACTAAAACAAAAATGTGCACTCCCTGTGGGTCCCCTGGGAATGACTTTTGGACCACTGTTCTATTATGTTCTCAAGTCTAGATTTAAAGGCCCAATGTAGCTGTTTTCATCTCAATATCAAATCATTTTAGGGTAACAATTAAGTACCTTACTGTGATTGTTTTCAATTAAAATGGTCAAAGAAACAAAAATAACTTCCAAGCAAAGAGCAATTTCTCATGCAAGAATTTAGCTGGGACTGTTTGGGAGTGATCTGAGTGGGTAGGGGAAAATTGAAAACGAGCTGTTGGCAGAGAGGTTTGGAACTGATTTTCTTATTGGGCTCTTAACTAGCGATGTCACCAGGCAGGCCAAAACTCCATCCCACCAAAACAAACTGAAATTTCAGGTGGCCTTTTAAAACCGCTTTTACGTTAAAAGGGCAATTTCACTATTTTTTTATTCCAACCTCAATGTGGAAATATATAAAACACAGAAAATCACAGTTTTGTCTGCACTTGGCCTTTAACAATATACGTCAGAGTCTAGGATGGTAGTTTTACCATAGGAATCTGCCAGCAATCCACAGTATCTATTGACTTGAAAAAAACATGAAACATATCACCGTTAATTTGTCTCATGGGTCTGTGGAATAGCATTGTCCCTCCAGCTGAGTGTTGTATGGAGTAGGATGTAATTATCCCCAAATGCTGATTTAAGATCAGTTTTTTTTAAAGAGCATAAACTGTTACAAATGATATCTGGTTCTCTCTTACGCCTATCAGAACACACACACACAAAAAAAACATTAACTGTGGCAGGATGTCAAAGATCTGAAAACAAGACCCTTTATCAACATTTCCCACAACATTTTTTTCATAACCATGCCTATTATCAATTTTAACAAGAAAAAAATATCTTGAATTTGACCATCGGATATTAGTCTCAAAATAAATTAAGTGTACTGATGCCTCTGTCTTTATGACTTTGGCTTGGGGAGAAAGTCTTAAGAGGATCCAGTCTGCTCCAGGAGTTAATCCAGCTCCAGGTTAGTAAGGGTGGGTCGGTTGTACTCATGGATAGGACTGTTTATGTACATGAGTGTCATAGACAGCTGCTTAACAACACCTTTTACAAGAAACTCAGAAGTGATCCCCCCCTTCCCAATTTCAGAATACTATCTTTACTGTCCTAGATGGGTATTTAAGTTCTGGTCAGATAACCAAAAAATAACATGCTTTTTTTGGCTATTCAACACCCTCTATACTTTGCAGAAATTACACAAGAATGTTACACAACCTCCAGGGCGCCCTATTGTAGCGGGCATTGATGCAGTAACGGCCCCTCTATCTACTTTTGTTGATTTTTTTATTAGACCACTAGCAGAACAGCTCCCCTCCTTTGTAAAGGACACCAGCAGTATGATCTCTATCATTGAATCGCTTGATCCTCTCCCTGAGAATACCTTGTTAGTTACTTTTGATGTTGAGTCATTATACACTAATATTCCACACGGGGGCGCTATTGAAGCTATGGAACATTTTCTTCTGCAACGTGACCCTAATGAACTTACCTTCCAGTGCATGCATTGTAACATTGGCTGAAATAGTACTCACGCATAACTATTTCATGTTTCTAAATTATTTCTTTATTCAGACGAAAGGTACTGCTATGGGATACCCCATGGCTCCTAACTATGCTAATTTGTATGTGGGTTACATGGAGAAACAGTCTATTTTCAATCCTCTCAAAAATAAAATCTTGCCTCACATCATTATTTGGAAACGGTATATTGATGATATTTTTGTTTTATGGAGGGGTGATGCAAAACAGCTCCAGGCATTCCATGCTTTTCTCAACTCCTGTTCTGAGCATCTGAGATTTACTATGCAATCTGATAGACGTCAAATCCGTTTTCTTGATAATCTGATATTGTGTGAAGATAATGTTCTATACACTGATCTTTACAGAAAGCCTACTGATCGTAACAGTTTGTTGAGGGCTGATATTTGTCACCCACTTCACTTGAAAAATAGTTTGCCCTACATCCAATTCTGTCGAATCAAAAATAATTTGCAAAAACAATCCGATTTCGACAGAAATATGGCTGAGACGCAAAGAAAGTTCAAGGAGAGGGGCTACAAGAATGATCAGATTATTATTGCCATTGAGAAAATTCAAAACAAAACGAGACATGACCTTTTTCAAGGTCAGTCTCGCAAAAATACGCACTCTTGCGTTCTAACTACCCGCTATTCAAAGTGCTCTGAACAAATTAAGGGAATTGTTCACAAACATTGGCACATCCTAAAATCCGATGATATTCTCGGTAATGTGTTTTCGGACCTTCCCTTGGTCGTATTCTCGCGGGGCAGAAATCTCAGAAACCAATTGGTAAACTCTGATTTACCACCCCAAGATATTCCTGAACAATGTCTATTTGCGCCCCTACTGGATGGAAATTACAAATGTAATAGCTGTGCTTAATGCAATGGCACTTATAAATGTAGATCCTTCAAACACCCACAAACAGGGAAATCGATCCCAATCAAAGGTGTTATTACGTGCTCCACTAAGGCAGTTATTTATCTTATAACTTTTTCTAGTGGTAAAAAATTATGTAGGTAAAACAAAGCGCGAATTAAAAGTACGTATCTCAGAGCATCATAGCACCATGAGGTGTAAAAACTTTACTTATCCAGTTGCGGGCACTTCTTGGAGGCAGGCCACTCGATTTCGTCTCTGCGTTATATTGGCATCGAACATGTCACCCTCCCTAGGAGAGGGGGTGACCTTGATAATTTATTGTTAAAACGAGAGGCTGCCTGGATCTTTAATTTAAAGACCCTTGCGCCCTTCGGTCTCAACGTACACTTTGATCTGAAGCGATTCTTGTGATTATTGTGACTTTGCCATTATAATTGTTTGTAAGCTTGTGTAGTCATATTTGTCTATGATCGTATGCTATCCATTTGTTGTTTGTATCCTGTATCCTATTAGGCCACTCTTGGCCATGATTACAGACACCTGTGTCTCTTGACACTATATAAACGAGTCATCCCGCAGTGTTTGTGATTATACCCTGATGAAGACAGCTTGGCTGTCGAAACGTTGGTAATTAAAGTTTTGCATCTGAGCTCCTAGAGTGTGCGGCTCGCTTTTATTTTATTTTCTAGTAAGGGATACTGACATACCCCTTACTGATTGCGATAGGTGCGCTTGGGGTCAAAAGCACCTCTGTGATGATCATGTTGGGTCACGTAGATCCTGTCCAACACCAAGTCTGACTGCAGGCTGATGATCAAACCCAAATGGAATGTGCAGTGATTTGTTTTCTATTTTATGCTGCGATTTCTGCTGAAAACCTGCTGCAAGCCTTTTTTTGTTGCCTCTAGAGTACTAACATTATTTAATAACATTGAGAACATGGTTTTCTGTAAATAAATGCTTAATTCTGTGTATTCGATGACAATGAACCTATTTTTATCCTTCTACTAAAGCGCAGTTAAAAATAACCTCGCCATAGACTCAATCTTTATATGATCCTTTTATTGTAAATGTTTCCTTAAGGACTTGTGCTGCTGGACTTGAGCCTACATCCCCAGGTGATGCAGCACCTGTGGGACATGTTCTGGAGGGCGCTGGTGGACCTTTTTGTCTCCCTGGACAATGCACACTGCCCCCTGTGGTACTCCATGTCGGAGCCACCAGGGCCTCTGGGCTTGGATACTCTGGCTCAAGATTGGCCAGGGCTGGATTCTTCTCCTGGGTTCTACTGAAAGGAGTGCCCCACACTGATATCTGTGCTGCGGCCAGCTGGGCTTCCTCTTGCACCTTTTGCTAGGTACTATCGGGTAAATGTGGCCCCTGGCTCTGCGGTTGGTTCATCGGTCCTGGGCGTCGCCTCCCCTTCCAGGGACTGTGCCGGGAACACCCTTCCACATTGACGGCCCCTGCGTCTCGGTCCTGCGCTGGGACTTCGCCGCTGGCTGGCCATGTCCCTCTAGCACCGACTAAATCTGGTACGGATATACCAATGTATTGGAGTAACCCAATATAGTGAAACATAACGAAGGTTACGTATGGAACCACGGTTATGTGAGCTATATGGATCACTCCAATCCTCTGCACCTCCTCCTCTGATGCTAGAGGCACCTCCAAAAATGATGTAGAGAACGTGTGTCGAGGCCATGGGGTCTATACATGGGGCGGACCCCAGCCGTGATACAGGTGTACACAGGAGTAAATCTCTAAATCCTCACCTGGAGTGTGTCCCTCCGCTTCAGAGTGCTACCAATATATTAGTCATTGTGTCTTGTGTGGTTTTTGTTGACAATCTGGCAGGTTCTCAGACTTCTGGTTCATTCAGATTGCCCACCACTTAGTACGGTAAACCCTGGTCTAGGAGCAGTTGGTAACATTGGCCATCACCGTCCTCTATGTTGTTGAAGAAGCGGTGGGAGCAAAACACCTTCATCGTGAGGTTTCGCGCTGTCTATAAACGCAACATGCAACTATTTACAGATTTCACCGAGTTACAGTTCATATAAGGATATCAGTCAATTTAAATAACTAAATGAGACCCTATTCTACGGATTTCACATGACTGGTAATACTGATATGCATCTGTTAGTCACAGATACCTTAAAAATAAGGTAAGGGCGTTGATCAGAAAACCAGTCAGCATCTGGTGTGGCCACCATTTGCCTCATGCAGAGCGACACATCTCCTTCGCATAGAGTTTTATCAGGCTGTTGATTTTGGCTTGTGGAATGTTGTCCCACTCTTCTTCAATGGCTATGTGAAGTTGCTGTATATTGGCGGGAATTGGAACACGCTCAATGGGTGAAATGTCTGGTGAGTATGCAGGCCCTGGAAGAACTTGGATATTTTCAGCTTCCAGGAATTGTGTACAGATCTTTGTGATATCGGGCCGTGCATTATCATGATGAAACATGAGGTGATGGCAGAGGATGAATGGCACAACAATGGGCCTCAGGATCTCATCACGGTATCTCTGTGCATTCAAATTTACATCGATAAAATGCTATTGTGTTCGTTGTCCGTAGCTTATGCCTGCCCATACCATAACCCCACCGCCACCATGGGGCACTCTGTTCATCAGCAAACCGCAAACCGCTCGCTCACACGACGCCACGTCTTCGATTGTGAGGCGGGTTGGACATACTGCCAAGTTCTTTAAAACCACATTGGAGGTAACTTATGGTCGAGAAATGAGAATACAATTCTCTGGCAACAGCTCTTGTGGACATTCCTGCAGTCAGCATGCCAATTGCACGCTCCCACAAAACTTGAGACATCTGTGGCATTGTGTTGTGTGAAAAAATTGCACATTTTAGAGTGGCCTTTTATTGTCCTCAGCACAAGGTCATGCTGTTTAGTCAGCTTCTAGATATGTCACACCTGTCAGATGGATGGATTATCTTGGCAAAGGAGAAATGCTCACAAACAGGGATGTAACAGGGATATAGGGAACATTTCTGGAACATTTCTGTGATCTTTTATTTCAGCTCAAGAAAACACGAGACCAACACTTTACATGTTGCGTTTATAGTTTTGTTCAGTGTTGTGGGAGAACAAGTGAAGGAGATGAAGGCTTGTGTGGGCCAGGGTCTACCAGACGCCTGGCGATATCTCATTTAGTTCAGTGTCTCCATAGTTATGATTAACCCTAGAAAGGAGGAAAGACAAAGAGGAAAATATGGAGAGTGTGAATTTGCTTGTCAAAAAATGGTTAAAATGTGGATACAGCAAAACTTGTATTTTTTCTTGTCCAAGAGGAAGAGGACACACACAATTCTGGTCCTTGAGAAAATGGTTTGCGTTCTCTTCTCAAAATGACAAACGTACACTACCTAAAGGTGGACATCCCTTTGGGGCGATTCCAGACCAGAGGGAGCGGAAAATATTTAGGGTATCAGAGGTTGCTGTCAATTCTCACAAAGAAACTTCAAAAACGTTTCTGAAAATCATGATGAAAGTGGGCATTTTAGTCTCTTTTTTTAGAGCATACTGCACATGCCTCCTGTAAGAGTTTATGATCTGTGAATCATACATAATACAGACAATATATTGGTGTCATTATACACCTTATAATGTGCTCAAACATATGGCGGATGTCTAGATTCAGAAATATACATTTTCAAATGAATTTATTCAACATGAAATCTATTAACCATCCAGGCAATGTCAGGACATGTAGGCAGAGCAACAAAGTGACCAGTCAAGGTGCGTCTGGACATAAAACTAGAGTGGCAGCTCGTAAGCAGTGTCCTATTTTCACTGGACGTGCCACCTTGTCCCAGACCTGCTGTTTCGACCCTGGGCCTCCTCTCCCTCCTCTCTCTCTCGACCTCTCTCGACCTCTGAATGCTCGAACTAGGAGGATTGGCTCCTAGTGAGCAGAATCAGCAGGTCTGGGACAAGGTGAATCCAACTGACACAGTACCTTACCAGCTGGAGATGGCTCCCAGGTTAGATAAGATTCAGGGGACCGTTGCTCTGAAGAAGGCCTATAAGGTATCCAGAGCATGAGGAAAGCTGCGCCCCTGAGGTGAGGCTGGGTGGTCTCCCCGGTGTGAGGCGCATCCATGGCAGGTGGCAGACGTGCCCCCCCCCCCCAGGTGGCTGAGACCCTAGCTGGGTGGGAGTCCTAGGGCCTTACATGGCAGGGGACTCAAAGCAGCTGCTACTAAGGTCACAAACTGCGACTTGGAACCTAACTGGGCATGAGACATACGGTAGTGCCTCTGCTAACAGACTGTGGACCCATGGCACAGACTAGTGGGACAGGAGGCTGGTCAAGATACAGGGTGAGATGTTTTTCATTACCAATAAAATATCTGGAATTGGGGTTATGGTAATCTTTTCCAAGATCTGTGGTTAAGGGAAACTGCTACCCCGAAAGAGACAGAAAACACCAGGGGTGTATTCATTATGCCGATTATGTTGCAAAAGGCTTCTTCAGTGGAGCAAAAGGAACAAAGCGGGGCGGGACCTTCCCGAATTTGTCCAATGGAAACTCTAGTTTTGCTCTGTTTGGTTCTAAAAACGGTTAACGGTTTCCGTAATGAATTCACCCCTGTACGCCCCACCCAGTGTTCCACCCAATGACTGTGTTTGAAGGTTCCACCAGAGTTGAGAAATATTACATGAGTTCGTTAAAAAAAAAAAAAAAAAGGTTTCTGACGATGATTCTTATATTTGTGTTCACGTTTTGAAGCGAGTGTACTTTGTTGAACGTCTCTGGCCGCACACAGGTGGTACCAGTGAGTGGACTAGTTCTTTTTGCATGGACCGGTTCCCCAGGTGGGTGGATATTTAATTTAGGGCCCAATGAAGTCTACAATGTGCGCACCCCGCCCATTGATACAAGGTAAACGTTAGGTGGGAAGATTCGTAAAAAAAAAAAAAAATGTTAACAAAAAAGTGTGAAATCAATTGTGTTCCTGACATTTAATGCTAAGGCGAATAACTTTGATTGGGAAGGTGGTGGCTTGATAGCTACGTTTGTCATGCTACTTTCATTTTTTTTAAGCAAAAGTAAATGTCCAGTCGGATGTTGAAGTTGTCAAGGTATAGTAGCCCAAGGAAATTGCGTCAGTTTTTCCTCGACATATTGATACAGGTTGGTTGATTGTATGGCTCATTAATTTACTAGCTATACGAGCGTACTAAAGTGTATTTTTATTGCAAAACTTGAGTTGATAAGCTGCTCAAGGCATCGAAACTCGGTCGACGGTCGTTAGCGCCGAGGTTGATCCACATGTCATTGTCGTGAGTGCGGTGTGTGATGCTGCACTTTATAGCGCCAGGCTGTGCTGTGTTAGGCCGCTAGTAGCTTATTGTTGATTTTGCACTGACAGTGCTAAATGTGTAAAGTGTATAGTCATTGCAAATTGTGTAGTAGTAACTAATATCCCTCTAGCTTCGTGCCAAAGTTTGGATGGGGTTATGGTAACGTTATTGCTCTTATCTTCTTGCTCTCGACAAGACTGGCTATGCCGTTAACGTTAGCTACTGTAACTAGTTTAGCTAATGCTACCTGTTTAGCCTATCTAGCGCGACGTTTGCAGGCTAGCTAGGAAGATAAGTCTTGTTAAAATCACTAGCAGCAGTTGGTCTCCAACAACTTATCCAGCTTAGCTAGCTAGCTAAGTTGCTGATATGACTTGCTATATCAATTTACGCAATATGATACTGTTAACCAAAGCCAGGCAGTTGACACTGACAGGTAGGCTAGTGTCACTGATTGTCGTCCAAAGGCCGGTAGATGGCGATATCGAAATTATTCAATATCGTCATCTGCCGGCCTTTGGGTTATGCTGATTTGTAGTGACTGTCGAAACTGTTCTGACTTCACACTGACAGCATACGTGGTCTTCTAGTATGTATCCCAAGTATGTATGGATTAGTTGGCTAGTAAATATTCTGTAGATTTTCCCATGCCATTTCCAGGTTGTCTTACTGTTTTTCACCTCCCTAGGCTCCAATCTACTAGCCTACTGTGGAGGCTCAGACTGTCGTAATGTCGGAGCCCAAGGCACTCACCCCGACTCCGGCTGGAGACACATACAAAGGATGGCTATTCAAATGGACAAATTACATCAAGGGCTACCAGCGACGATGGTTTGTCTTGAGCAACGGTTTACTATCCTACTACAGGTAAGAACGGGGCGAAATGGGGTGGCATGATATAGTACCTCTTCGCATCCTCTGTAACAGATAAGACTAACAGTTACCAGCAATCTTTGCTGCCTGTAATTCAGGGCCGTTCCTGCTTGTGGGCATCTGCAGGAACCCCTCTTTATACTTACATTGGTCAATTTTTAAGCTAGGACTCCAGTACACAGGCAGGAGGCAGGGTGCTCCAGTACAGTAGGTGGCGGTAATGCACCATAACATTGGATGCCAACCGCCAATTAACCCCACAGAAGAGGAGGCGGGGGCGACAACGTCGGTAGCTAGCTAGGACAAAGTTAGTCTGTGTCCTTCGCCTCTGCTTGTCTGGCACTGTTTTCCCGCAGTTCTGTAAACAACGGCGAGGGCAGGTGTTCGACAAGTGAGAATGAAGGACACTGTTCTAGCTAGTTAGTTAGCTAGCTAGGAATCCGGTACAGCAGGCGGGATAAGTAGCTAGCTAGCATACCAGTAGACAGTGTACTGCACCCCGCCTGTTAGGCACTGCTTTCCAGCAGTTCTGTTAACAAGGGCAGGTGTTTGTGCCAGTGGGAGCGAAGGACACTGTGCAAGCTAGCTTGTTAGCTAGGAGGACTCTGGTACACAGCAGGCGGGGGCGACACCGGTAGCTAGGTCATAGGATACCGGTAGACAGTGTCCTTAGCCCCTGACAAACTCTGATAATACTTTTATTTTTTATTTGACCCACATTTTAATCGCCTAGACAATCAATGGAAATCCCAAATAACAAAAGTGTCACGCAAGCATGACGATGTCGTGCTCGAGGTGGGGGCATTCCTGCAGATGCCGTAATGCCCCCATGCAGAAACGTCCTGAATTGCGGGCCGCAATCACACGCTATTGGAAAAATCTAGAAGAATGTCATTGTTATCCAGGGATATGGCTAGGGTCATTTTTCCACTGTCAATGTATAGACAGTTATATTATAGCTGTGATTTGTTCTGTGTTGTGTTGACATTTCTCCTGCACTATAAGGTGAATATAAACTTGCTCCTTTTATATGCCTATCATGAGTTTTGACTATGGCGCACAGTATCATAAAGAAATTGAAGCTAGAGGTCATCGTGGAGTCCCTGTTTAACTCTGCCATTTAATGGTGTCACAATATTGCATGACTCATCTTCGTTTTGCTTGCAACAAAGATGTGTGTCTGAATGCTTGGCCTGTTTTCGGCCCTGTGGAGGAGTCATGTCTTCACTGGGCTGTGTAATATGAGTCGTGTTTGTTTAATGAGTTTTGGAGACACATGTTGCTGTGTACCATTCACCTCCCACTCCAAGCACGCTGTGTGTTGTGAACAGTACTGTTTGCCTAACAATTTAGAATCCGGTGATAAGCACTTTCACACACTTTATGTTCCTCTCTCTGAGTCTTGTTTTCTCTCAAATAACTTGCCAAGAGTGCATTTAGCGAGACATTTGCTCAAAGGTTTTTGCAATCATGTAAAATTGCCAAACCAGAAATATGGAATGTTTTTCCAACGCTAGGCTAGATTGTCCCTGACATAGCATAGCTGTATTGGGCAGATTCCTTTGTTCCATATGAACAAATTAGTTAGGCAGCAATAGCCAATATTCCAGACTAGACCATCAGAGTCAGCTGGTTTCTATTGCCACACTTCCCTGTAATCTGAGTATTGGGTCCCCACTCCTCTTTTCTGGTGTAATCATAATGGTTCCTGGTTAAACTGGTTGTAAATCAGAGACCTTTACCTAATGGAATGTAAAATAAAGCAATGTGGAACAGAGAGCATTGTTGTCCAAAATTATTTTACTCCAACTAGCCTAAAGCTTCCTCAGTCTGAACATATTCCATAACCTCTTTCCCTGTTTCTGGTGTTAGCAGACCAACAGAAACAAGTTAGGCATAATTCAAGTGATGTCTTCATCTTGGCTTCCAGTAGGCTTAGAGAAGCTTCTGCCGTATTGCTTCCTATATGGTTCCATCAGATGAGCAAACACTGAAGAGGATCGGGTTAGGGGGCTAGGAGTTGTTTTCAGACCAGCCATACAAGCAGGAACTGGTTCAGGAGTTGGAGCTGGTTCAGGAGTTGGAGCTGGTTCAGGAGTTGGAGCTGGTTAAACCCACCCTTCTCTCTCACTCTGTTTCTCCCCAGGACACAGGCAGAGATGGGCCACACGTGCCGGGGCACCATCAACCTGGCCACGGCCAACATCGCGGTGGAGGACTCGTGCAACTTTGTCATCTCTAACGGCGGGGCACAAACCTACCACCTGAAGGCCAGCTCTGAGGTGGAGCGGCAGCGCTGGATCACCGCCCTGGAGCTGGCCAAGGCCAAGGCTGTCCGCAATCAGGCCGAGTCTGGTGAGGGAGGGAGGATAGGAAAAAGGAGGAGGGAGAGGAAGGGATTTGTCTGGGTAGAACGGTCTGTGATGGGTACAGAGGGAAAGGGAAGAAGGGTTGAGGGGTGTGTCTGAGTGGAGTGTATACTGTATGTGTTTGTTCATGTTCCTTTGAGAAAGAGGTGGTTATGGAGAGAGAACATTGTTTTTTTCTTCTCAAGAATTATGGTTTAATGTATAACCCCCAGTTAGAGTGAGGGGGTGGGGCTATCATTCTGACATAATATATTTTTTTCTTTTTCATATACTGTACCAGTCAAAAGTTTGTACACCTACTCATTCCAGGGGTTTTCTTTATTTTTACTATTTTATACATTGTAGATAACATGGAATCATGTAGTAACCAAAAATATTTGAGATTCTTCAAAGTAGCCACTCTTTGCCTTGATGACAGCTTTGCACACTCTTGGTATTCTCTAAACCAGCTTCGTGAGGTAGTAGTCACCTGGAATGCATTTAAATGAACAGGTTTGCCTTGTTTCAAATTTAATTTGTGGAATTTCTTTCCTTAATGCGTTTGAGCCAATCAATTGTGTTGTGACAAGGTATGGGCTATCTTCTGAACACCACCACTATTTGGTAAAAGACCAAGTCCATATTATGGCAAGAACAGCTCAGAAATCAAAGAGAAATTACAGTCCATCATTACTTTAAGACATGAAGGTCAGTCAATCCGGAAAATATCAGTGCAGACGCAATAACCATCAAGCACTATGATGAAACTGGCTCTCATGAGGACCGTCACAGGAAAGGCAGACCTAGAGTTACCTCTGCTGCAGAAGGTAAGTTCATTAGAGATGCCTGCCTCAGAAATTGTAGCCCAAATAGTTAAGGAGTTCAAGTAACAGACAGATCTCAACATCAACTGTTCAGAGGAAACTGCGTGAATCATGCCTTCGTGGTCAAATTGCTGCAAAGAATCCACTACTAAAGGACACCAATAATAACTTGCTTGGGCCGAGAAACACGAGCAATGAACATTAGAGCGGTGGAAATCTGTCCTTTGGTCTGATGAGTCCAGATTTTTGGTTCCAACCGCCGTCTTTGTGAGCCGCGGAGTAGATGAACAGATCTCTGCGTATGTGGTTCCCACCGTGAAGCATGGAGGAGGTGGGCCCCTGGGGACTTTGTGTATGACACTGGCTGATTTTATTTAGAATTCAAGGAATACTTAACCAGCATGGCTACCACAGCATTTTGCAGCGATACGCCATTCTATCTGATTTGCACTTAGTGTGACTGTCATTTGTTTTTCAGCAGGACAATGACCCAACAATAAGTCCTTCAAGACTGTTGGAAAAGCATTCCAGTTGAAGCTGGTTGAGAGAATACCAAGAGTGTGCAAAGCTGTCATCAAGGCGAAGGGTGGCTACTTTGAAGAGTCTAAATATTTGTATTTGTTTAACACATTTTTGGTTACTACATGATTCCCATATGTGTTTTTCATAGTTTTGATGTCGTAACTGCTAAATGACTTAAATGTAAATGTATGTTAAATGTAACTATTATTCTACAATGTAGAAAAAGAAAGAACCCCTGGAATGAGCAGGTGTCCAAACTTTTGACTGGTACTGTATATTATAGTGTGTGTGTGTGTGTGTGTGTGTGTGTGTTAATCCCTTTCTTTTCTTCTTCTCCAGACGACTCTGGTGATGAGTGTCCCACGTCACCCCCTACCTCGGGACAGGGCGGAGGGGCTCGTAACTCTAACTCTGAGGTACAGTCCACACTACGCACTCTGGGCAGCAAGGTGGAAGACCTGAGCACCTGCAACGACCTCATCGCCAAGCACGGATCTGCCCTCCAAAGGTCAGAGGTCAACCCATCACGCTCACACAAACCTTACAATAAACAAATGGTTGAATCCCCATGTATAGACACCGATGGTATTACAAGATAACTTTGCCCACATCCATAGAACACATCAATGGATGCAAAATGCTATTGTTTTGTTCTATCCTTACAAGCACATAGTAACTGGTTGGCCAACTAAGGGCTAAGATTTTGTTATGGACCAGATATGTGTCTTGGTTGCAGAGTCGTCTGAGTGAATAAACAAATTACAAACACTACATACAAAAGGGATGGGATGGGTTGAAGGCACTGGTTGACTCTCCTTAGCTGTTCCTCTGTCCTAGGTCCCTGTCAGAGCTGGAGGGGGTGCGGCTGGGAGGCGACACGGATGGCAAGATCCGGCAGGTGACGGAGAGAGCAACGTTGTTCCGCATCACCTCCAACGCCATGATCAACGTACGTGTTGTTATTGTTTTTGTAGTGTGCGAAGGACGACACTGGTTTACAAAGCGTCGTACATAGAATACAGTCGAGGTCTAATAAATCAGTGTAATAATTTAGTAAAGACCTCGTTCTAGCTGAAGCCCACCGTACGAGCCATCTGTATCTTGACTGTTACACGAACATTTACAAGGCTTTGTAGTATAGTCTGAATGTTCTAAAAGCGTTTCTGTGACGTTTCCTTAACGTACCCCCCCTCCCCCGGGCATGCAGAGACTCCCTGGCCCAGACCCACCATACTGTTTTTGGTGTTTTTATAAAATGTTTCTCTAACCTTTCCCTAACATTTCTCCCCCCAGGCGTGCAGAGACTTCCTGTCCCTGGCCCAGGCCCACAGTAAACGGTGGCAGAAAGCCTTGCATTCGGAGCGGGACCAGAGGATAAGGCTGGAGGAAACATTGGAGCAGCTCGCCAAGCAGCACAACCACCTGGAGAGGGCCTTTAGAGGGGCCACCGTACTGCCCCTCTCCCAGAGCAACCCCGCCTTGGACAGCAAGAGTAAGGCATCACCTCTGACCCCGAACGATCTGTTGACATTAAACTCTTTGAACCCCCGAACCTTAACGCCAATCTGGATGTTAGCCTGCTAGTTAAGTCAACCGCTGAATCGATGACCTGCTCTCATTCATAGTGTTTTGTTTTCTCCCCCTCTCTCAGGTTCGGGCTCAGTAAAGGGTGACGCGAGCGACGAGGATGATGAAAACGAGTTCTTTGACGCTATGGAGGACCCGGCGGGGTTCATTACTGTACCGGCCGACCCCAAGTATCATAGGTCAGCACGCCTCTACCTCTTTTTTTTCTTTTTGCTCTCCGTTTCCCGCTCTCTTCTTTTTCTCTCACTCAACCTCCTTTTTAACAATACAAATGGCATGGCATTTTATGAGCGATTTTTAAACTGAGCTTTTAGAAGGCAAACTGTAATTGGTAAGATGCATTTTTCTCCTATATATATATCTCTGTTTCTTTCTCCTCCACCCAGAAGGTCAGGAAGTAACGTCAGTGGTCTCAGCACTGAGACTGGGATTGATGACCAATCAGTGAGTGTGTAAATGTGTTTAGAAATGTATTTATTTATTTTTTATTACTTGCTTTACGGTACATAGGATGTCCCTTGGGGAACAAAAAAAATGTGTTTGTGTTCTGCCCTCTTCTTTGGCCGCCCACAGCTTTGTGACGAGCAGTCGTTGGGGTCCAATCCGGAGTCGCCGCAGTCCCTGGAGGTTGAGCCAGTGAGGAAGAGGCGGACCAAAATCCCAGACAAGCCCAACTATTCTCTGAACCTCTGGAGCATCATGAAGAACTGCATCGGCAAGGAGCTCTCCAAGATCCCCATGCCTGTAAGAAACACGTGTGGTTGTGTGTGTGTGACTAGACTACTGCAGCACACTCTAAGCATTGCTTTCAGCTCTGTGCATTGTATTGAACGAGGGCAATGGGAGAGAACATCTTTCTGGAATGAAATGCATCGACAGGTAACTGCCAAAAATAAACACTCTACTTGAGTAAATTAGGGATACAAAGTATATTGAAAGCAGGTGCTTCCACACAGCATGGTTCCTGAGTTTATTAAGCGGTTAAGGAGCATAGGGGGTTTAAAGTGTGTGTGAGACTGTGTTTTCCATCAACAAAACACTGAATGTTGGAATGTTTCATGGAACGATGGTGTTGCATCCCTCCAATAGAGTTCCAGACACTTGCAGAATCAATGCTAAGGCGCATTGACACTTCATGTCAGTGTTTCCTTTATTTTGGCAGTTACCTGTATTTTTCCCTAACTCGTCCATTCTAAGTTTCCTTTCTATCCCCCTTTTCTCCCCTTCTAAGGTGAACTTCAACGAACCAATTTCCATGCTCCAGCGTCTATCCGAGGACTTGGAGTACTACGAGCTCCTAGACAAGGCAGCTAAATGCCAGAGCTCTCTGGAGCAGCTGTGCTACGTGGCTGCCTTCACCGTATCATCCTACTCCACTACGGTCCACCGCACAGGGAAACCCTTCAACCCCCTACTGGGGGAGACCTACGAACTGGACCGGCTGAGGGAGAGCGGCTACCGCTCACTGTGTGAACAGGTAATAAAGGGAGGGGAGGGGGGGGGCAGGAAAGAGAGGAAATTGGAAAAACAGAAGGGGGAGTGAGGGATACAGGTTCAAATGGCTAAGAGGGAGGGGGCAGAGAGAGGGAGTATTCGAAAATAAGCTTTGCATCTACAGTGGCTATATATGTTTTTAAAACCAATATACATTCAATAAACCACAAATTGACATCGCAACAATTCTGATCGTATCAATCCGGTTTATTGCAACGAGGAGACCCCTCCAGAACAAAAGCAGAGAAGGCCCTTAAGCATTAATCTCACAGCATCAAATGTTCTGTAAACACCAGCCCGAAAGGCTTGCAGGAAGTCGCTGCTACAGTGTCACAGATACATTACTGCTGTCCTAGAATCCAGTCTGGCGTCAAACATTAACCATAACATTCAACACTGGTAGACATTCGATACTGGCAGTTAAACAGGTCAAAGGTAAGAAGATAAGTACTTGGTTACAACCTTTTAAAACAAAGGTTTGGACACCTACTCATTCAAGGCTTTTTCTTTATTTTGACTATTTTCTACATTGTAGAATAATAGTAAAGAAATCAACACTATGAAATAACACATGGAATCATTTAGTGTTAAACTAAATATATTTGAGATTCTTCAACGTATCCACCATTTGTCTTGATGACAGCTTTGCACCCTCTTGGTATATTCTCAACCAGCTTCACAGGGAATGCTTTTCCAACAGTCTTGAAGGAGTTCCCTCATATGCTGAGCACTTGTTGGCTGCTTTTCCTTCACTCTGCGGTCCAACTCATCCCAAACCATCTCAATTGGGTTGAGGTTGGGAGATTGTGGAGGCCAGGTCATCTGATGCAGCACTCCATCACTCTCCTCCTTGGTCAAATAGCCCTGACACAGCCTGGAGGTGTGTTGGGTAATTGTCCTGTTTGCAGCAATTCAACCATGAAGGTCTGATCCACACAGTCTTCTCTGAACTGTTGATGTGTCTGTTCCTTGAACTCTGAAGCATTTATCTGGGCTGCAATTTCTGTGGCTGGTCATTTTAATTAACTTATCCTCTGCAGCAGAGGTAACTCTGGGTCTTCCTTTCCTGTGGTGGTCCTCGAGAGGCAGTTTCATCATATCGCTTCATGTTATTTTTTTTGCGATTGCATGCACTTGAATAGATTTTCAAAGTTCTTGAAATTTTCCAGATTGACTGACCTTCATGTCTTAAAGTAATGATGGATGTATTTGCTTATATGAGCTGTTCTTGCCATAATATGGACTTGGTCTTTTACCAAATAGGGCTATATTCTGTATATTCCCCCCTACACAACTGATTGGCTCAAACGCATTTAAGGAAAGAAATTCCACAAATAAACTTTTTTAGCAAGGCACACCTGTTAATTGTAACCCATTCAAGGTGACTACCTCATGAAGCTGGTTGAGAAAATGCCAAGTGTGTGCAAAGCTGTCAAGGCGAAGGGTGGCTACTTTAACGAATCTTAAATATATAAAATATATTTTGATTTGTTTAACTTTTTTGCTTACTACATGATTCCATATGTGTTATTTCATAGTTTTTGATGTCTTCATTATTATTCTACAATGTAAAAATGAACAAAAACCCTGCAATGAGTAGGTGTCCAAACATTTCACTAGTACTGTACATGGTTAATTCCTGTTTCCCTTCCCCAAGGGAATGCATCTGTCTGTGTCTCCCCGCACATACAATTATGTTTATTACACATCAATCCATATCAACAGTAAATCAAATACAGGAAAATAATGACTCATATCATTTCCCATTACAATTCTCACAGTACATTTACAGGGAAGGCATTGATGGGTAGTGGTACCTCTAGAAACAGCCAGTTAGTCAGAGAACTGTCAAGAGTTCCAGCACTGTCCATCACCTGTGGTGCTGAAACGTTCCCTTCTGCTGTAGCACATTCCAACAGTACGCCACATAATACCCATAAAACCACGGAAATGGTTCCAATGGTTTTTCCGACATTCATTTTTCACATTGTGTATTTTACAAAAGAAATTGAATTGTGTGTGGTGTGGGCTTACCTTTTGCGTGATGTTTTTGATAGCCGTGAGTTTTATCAATACATTTGCCTCAATTGACAAAAAAATTATTGCTACGCTAATTATTGCTTAAGTTACCTTGTCCAAGACATTTGCGTGGTTATCAACACGTCACGCCAGGGTAAGCCTACACAAAACACAAACCTTTGAATTCGTTCTAAAATCCAAATGGAAAAATGAATGTTCAGAAAAAACGATTGAAACCATTTCCGGGTTTTATGACTCATACTGTGGTACTCAATTCCCTGGGAGGGAAATAGAGGAAAACGGAGAGGAATACACCCTCGTGTCAGCTGTGAGAAACAACGTCTCTCTTTATTCACACACCTACACTTTACATACATTTTTACATATGTTGTTTTAGACCAGCACAACCACATCTGACTCAAATAATCGGCTAATCATCAAGCCATTAATTAGTCGAATCGGGTGTTTTTAGTGCAAAGTTAAAAATAAAAATGGTACTCTGTGGGTCCCCAGGACCGGAGTTGCAAAACACTGTGCTTAGTGACTCAATTGTAATATCGCCCTACCCAATCCTCCTCCATCCAGGTGAGTCACCACCCGCCTGCAGCGGCTCATCATGCCATCTCGGAGAGAGGCTGGACCCTCCGACAGGAGATCTCCCTCGCCAGCAAGTTCAGGGGAAAATACCTCTCCATCATGCCTCTGGGTAAGGCAGTGTGAGGACTGATAGTTGCCAGCCAATGTTTTCATCACGCTCAATCTTTGTTTGTTTAGTTGGCATTTGACATGTTTACTGTGGTGTAACCGTCTTCCACAGGCTCTATCCAATGTATGTTTGAGAAGAGCAACAATCACTACTCGTGGAAGAAAGTTACTACAACAGTACACAACATCATTGTGGGCAAATTGTGGATCGACCAGGTAAGAAAAATATCACACAAGATGGCTATATCTGTTAAAGTGACATTATCATGCCACAATCTTTGGAATAGACATATGCAGAACCTACTGTGGGTGTTAGGAGATTTTAGACCAATCCCAAAAAACATTCAAGATGTATTTTGTTGATCTACACACACAAAGAATTCCATTTTCTCTCTCTGTTTTTCTCAGTCGGGCGAGATAGACGTGGTGAACCACCGGACCGGCGACCGCTGCCATCTCAAGTTCGCCCCGTACAGCTACTTCTCCAGAGACGTGGCCAGGAAGGTGACTGGTGTGGTGGCAGACAAGGAGGGTAAGGCCCACTATGTGCTGTCAGGGACGTGGGATGAGAAGATGGAGTTCTCCAGGGTGATGCAGAGTAATAAGGGCGAGAACGGCACCGAGGGCAAACAGAAGACCGTCTACCAGACGCTCAAAGCCAAGGAGCTCTGGAAGAAGAACCCACTACCGTGAGTAGAGGGTGGGGGTGGGTGAGGGTGTGTTTTTATTTATTTTTTTTAATTTTTTTTTTTAATTGCGCTAAAGTGCAGCAAATGAAAAAGACATTTGGTGTGTCAAAGAACACGTCTTTTTCAATCATCTCACCTCTGTTGTTTGGTCTCTCTCATTTCCCTTTATTTCCCATCCTCTCATCTGCAGTGAGGGTGCGGAGACCATGTACTACTTCTCGTCGCTGGCGCTGACGCTCAACGAGCCCGAGGAGGGCGTGGCGCCCACCGACAGCCGGCGACGGCCCGACCAGCAGCTGATGGAGGCGGGCCGGTGGGACGAGGCCAACGCCGAGAAGCAACGGCTGGAGGAGAAGCAGAGGAGCGTCCGCCGCGAGAGGGAGCGAGAGGCCCAGCAGGCAGCCAACCTGCCTGAGGAGGGGGCAGAGGGGGTGGAAGTAGCGGAGGACGGTGAGAAAGAGGGAGGGGGGCGAGGGAAGGAGGTGCAAGAAGGGCTATATCCCAGTTTATCTCCTTCCTTCCAAGGTGTTCACTTTCCTGTACTTATTTGAAAGGAAATGACTGGTATAAGAAACATGGTGGAGACACCCACTAACCTATGTCTCACCAATCTAATATTTGAAGTAGTAAACAAGTGCACAATTGAGGATATTATTGGGACATGCCCAAGATGGGAGCAAGATCCATTTCTTGTGCTTGTAAGCAAGTACTCACCATTAACTTGAATGAGGAGTCTGGTCTCTTTGGCTTCTATTGTAGTTAGAGAGAGGAAAAGGAGATGGAGGCAGGTTGGAGGAAAGACAAAGTGAGTGTGTCGTCCCAAAGCTGTTGTGTTCATAGTCTACCTGTCTGTCCCTTTCTCCTCTTGTATATATCTCTGTCTTTCACACATTTGTCTGTCTCTCTGTCCCCCAAGCTGTCATTGAGGACTCTTTCATCACTGACTCGCCTTTGAAAAGCAAGTACTCCTCTCTTCCCCCTATTGTCTCACTACCTTTACTATCACACACACACACACAATCCGTTCCACTTTTCACACGGTAGGTGTATGTAATAATTCTGACTAGCCATCATATCCCACTTTCTTTATTCATCTATCTATCCTTGGTTTGTGCTGTGTTCTGCCGATGCAGTGGAGATAGGTACGGAAGCGAGCCAGGCTTCGGATGAAAGCAAGTACCACAAACTCTCCCCTTTCCTCTGTCCATCTGTGTCCTTATAGCACACTCCCTCGTTTTCTCCACCCTTTCGCTCTCTTATTCCCTCTCCTTGATCCTGCTATCACTTTCCATTTAGTGTGTGTGTATACAAAGGTAGTTAGCTAGCTTTTTTTGTGTCGCAAATATGCTTGTCAATCAATACCGTGTTCATTAGTGCACAATGTAACAAAATGTTTTGCAACAAAACTCTTATTTGACAAGTTCAGGTAGTCCCTTCTTGTTTTGGAATGTTTGTCTAGTGAATACGACCCACCAGATTTCCAGGCTATGCCTAGAAATGACTTATTGTGCTGTGAAATTCACCTTTGAATTCTAATACTCGAGGAATGTTTAAATTGATATGCAGCAATGTCCTGTGGTAGCAAACAGCTCAGCAGCGTAGTTAAAATAGGCTAGCTTTAATTTTTCACATCACACCAGTAAGTATCATAGTATATTAAATACATTTATTTGGTTAGGTTGCAGGCCCCCCCCCCTTTCTTTTCATAATTTCATTCCTTTGTCAATTTTTCATGTTCCTCTCTCCCCCTTCAGCGGACCCCGATGATTCTCCACCTCACACTCCAAGCAAGTAGCCCTCTACTCTTTTCCTCTCTATCCCTGTTTTTCTATCCGCACACTCACATACTCATCTGTCAGTCTTCCCTTTTGCAGCCCCACGTGGTCCGCCCCTCTCAGAGTATCAAAGCAAGTATTCATTGTTCGACACACACACACCATGATTTAATTCTCGCACCTATTTAGATACAATTTCCACATCAGCCATCATTCCACCATCCCTCATATTTCCATTTGCCCCCCAGTCGATGACATGGAAGGTCATTATGGAGCTGCTGTCAAAAGCAAGTAACACCAGTGCTGTTCTTTCTCTCTCTCCTTCTGTCTCTTTCTCTGTTGTTATTTGTCTGTAGTTTGTCTCCTTCCTCTTAGAAGCTCTAGTAGTTGCAGAGAAATACTAGTTCCCAAAGTCTTGCGGTGGTCGTATGTCAAATCTTGTAGCACTAGAAATGATAACTCTGGTAACTATTGTAGCTAGACACCACTATACTGCTGCAATGTTGTCCTTGTCATCCTATTGTTCTAATGTTCTGCTTCTCCAGGATCATACCAAAGAGGGATGAGCCAATACTGTCATAATCATTGCTCAAGCAGTGACTGAAAAACTCCTGACATCATCCTTCTTTTATATGGTCTTGATGCAGAAGTCCCTGTCCCAAAGCTTCCATGGCAGGTCCTCAACATCTATGGTTCTTTCAATGGATTAAATGGCTTTCTTTTTCTCTTATTCCCGTCAGGCGTCCACCAGGACAACTATGAGGCGATGTGGTTCGAGCGGACCGAGGATGCCGTCACGGGAGAGTCCATGCACGTCTACAAGGGGGGCTACTGGGAAGCGAAGGACCACGGCAGCTGGGACGTGTGCCCCGATATATATTGACCCCCCCATCAGCGAATTGTACTAACCCAGGCATTTGGAATATGGAAGGCCACAAGCTGCCCTTTTTCCCCCAATTGAAGAAGGGGCAACCTGGGTATCGACCCTGTTTAACCCCAATCCTCCCTCTTTCAGGATAGATTTTGGGTTGTAATGCCCCCAACCTCTCCCCTATCACTCTCTGTGGGGATGGTGTGCACAGGGGCAGTGAGACCCTGCAGGACAGTGCAACCGGACAGGGGGACAGACCTGTTTTCTTCTGCCTTTATCTTCTGTGTAGGGTCTGTTTCTCCTAGATGTTGATCTGGGGTCCGTTTTGCATTTCCCACCATTGGGGGAGCCGAAGCTGATCCTAGATCTGTAGCTAGGGAAAACGTCACCCCCGACGCTTCAGCTTCACTACAATGATTAGATATCTCCCCCTAGAGCCACTGGCTAGGCCTTTGTCTTTCTGTCTCTTCCTTTGCCGGTCTCTTTCTCTCACACTTCATCTCTTGCTATGTTAGTCTGTGGAAAAGACTGGGGGCAGATAGGTGGTCTGGTTGATAGATTCTAGTGATTTAACACTAACTCTCCCTTGTTCCTCTTCCAAAGGATATGGACAGTTTTGTATGAGTATGTGAAGAGGGGGGTTATAATAGCAATGGGTTGGTGCTTATGTCTGTTTTGAGGCTGCCAGATTTTCAATGTTTCACAAATGCTGTAAAGAGGTGTGTCCTCCAGAACTTGGTGACATCACATTAGGTCCTCTGCTGCTTGGCACATGGATAATTTGGTCTTGGAGCCTGTTTTCCATCTCAAAGCAGCGTAATGGTCTAAATGAAGGATGTATCGCCATAATACTATTTAAACAGTTCCTACTACGCCCTACATCCCAAAGATAACTTCCACCTCTTCCAACAGCAAAGCAATCTAGCGTAGCTGTAGTTTTAAAAAAATAGGATTAGTGTGTGGAGCAGACTTGATCGTAACATATTGGAATAGTGGCCTAGTACTTTACTGGGTGGATGTGTCCAAAATAGCACCCTATTCACTATATAGTGCACTTCTTTCGACACCTTATAGGCAGTGTTCAAAAGTAGTGCACTATAAATTAATAGGGATTCAGGGTGTGTGAGGCCACTCTTCGTCTACATGAACTAGTGTGTGTACAGTGCTAGTACACAAATGTGAGCTTGAGTGCAAGGTTTGAGTTCCAAAAATAAATCTTATTTTCAAGTGTACTTAATGTGAGTGTGAGGAAAAACTAAACAGATTGCTAATATTTGTATATATCAAATGAAGTAATAATTAGTGCGTTATGGTCAGAGAACATGAGTTTCTCCTAAAACTGGATTGTCCGTTAAGTCATTTGTTTGATCACTGTGTTGTCCTAATCCCTGGCCCTGTACAACATGACTGAACAGTTGTGTCCCAAGGTTGTTTGCACAAGTTACACTGCTGTGAAGACTAATGGTTGTGAAAAAATAAAGTGCAAATACAAAAATTGCTTCACAAAAATATCAGTATCAAAACCATTCATGCGTTGTACCAGTTTGCCATATTGGTTGTCTTTATTTTCAATAATTCTGTCCAGTTTCTCCATTCATCATACTGTCCAATCTTTTTATGCTCATTCATTCTCTTATGGATCTTGGTCAGTGCACTGTGAGTGTAACAGCATCGCAGGGTGATTGTAATAAAGCCTGACTGGAGAAGTGCACACTTGCTTTATAACATTATTCCTCTAATGAAACACACTAAAGTGGGCAAAAAGCATAATCTAATGACCAAAGGTTGGGATGTGATATAAATGTGGTTTGTTTAATGGAACATTGCATTACAAGTTGATAAGAATTCTTCCAGCTCACATTTGGATTTCCACAAAAGAGACAGGAGGCACTTTTTGCATCGACAATGCTCCACAGCTGGTTAATTGTTTTTAAAGGGTTTGCTGCTCATGCTCTCCAGTCCCAACAGCCTCACACAGTTAGCATAGCCATGTCAGCCCTAGGCACATCCGAAAGATGAAGTAATATGGTAAATTCCACCTAGCCTATTGATGGAAAGATCGCCTTTTTATCCTGGCGGAACTGCAACACCGGGTCATTGCATGTAGCAGATGACCAGTTCTCTCATATCTACATGGGGTGCTTCTGAATGTCCCATCAGTCAACTTGAGAACTCCCTCTACTTGTCCCCTTTGCCACCTTTCTGTGCAGCTTTTGGGTTCCTGGGCTGTGATTTCTGCAGCATGGCGAGTGTGTCCCTCTTCTCAATCTTCCTCAGCTGTTTCTTCTTAATCCTCTTGATCTTCGTTGTGTTCCGGGTCTGGGATAGAGACGTCACAAAAAAATAAGATGTAGCTTTTAGCCTGGGGCCATATGTATCAAGCGTCAGGACTGATTTAGGATCATCATTGCCTTTTAGATCAAGAATGATGATAACATGTACATGGGGGAACCTGATCATAGAACGTGACAATTGACACATATAGCCCCTGAAGTCAGCAATAGAGATCTGCATGGCTCACATAGGTTACAGTGAGAAACAAAGACGCCATCATTTGGGATCACGTGGGGCTGCGTGTGTTGACTTACCACTTGCACAACTTCGGACTTCCTCTCATTCTCAGCTCGCCTTTTCAAGTTATCCTCATGCCGCTTCCTCTTTTCCTGTATGGGATGAAAGATACCCAAACAGTTACATCATTAGGGGATGCCTAAATAATCAGTTGCACTGCCAACCTCTGTGTTAAAGAACTGGGAACTCAAAAATACGAGATTGAGTCAGTGCTCTAGAAAAAGAGGCCAGAGTTCAACCCCCCCCCAAGTTACCAGTTGTCTTGAACGCACTTAAGTCGGAGATTGCAGAGTTTCCAGTTTTGAACGCGGTTTAATCCCTACTTCTTAAGATGTTAGTGCACTCATGTGAACAGGTGACAGACCTCTCTCCCTGGCTTTGTCCTCCTTCAGTTGCAGGGAATATTTCTTCACCAGCTCCTTCTCTCGCTTGGTTGCCATCTTCTCCCAGGAGGAGCACAGTGGATTGTCTCTTACAAGGGCAGAGAACCTGAAAAACAAGGTACATATAAAAAGGTACATTTCATAATTTATGGACACCATAGGCACAGTGTGTGCATTGGCTGGGCTGACTAGTAATAGCATATGCAAGCAGTTAATATTGTAGGCTATTGCCCCTACTGACCTTTTACTGACCGCTTGTTGCGGTCCTTCCATACCCGTCCGGATTTCGGTTTCCCCAAAGGTATCAGATCAAGTTTCTCATTTGACTCTGAACGAGTCCTCTTTTTGGCTGTTTTATTTGGGCGGTCCGGAACAGTCTCCATTGGTACGGGACCAACCTTGTTTTCCTTCTCGGTGCAATGATGTGACACAGCTTGAATAAATGTACCTAATGATTTCCCAACATTTTTGACTGGTTTTGGGTATGCCTCAGCTGTTGCCAATGCATTTGATTTGGACTCCCTGCTTTGAAGTGTTTTCGAAAGAGCCTCTTCGGCAACTGGTTCCACGACTACAACCGCTGGTTTGGGTTCCGTCTGGTTCTCTGCATTCTCATTCGGTAACTCTTGAATGACAGATGTCCTTGTTCGGCGTGTTGGAGTCTTCGGTACTTCAGAGTCAAGATACACAGCTGGGGTCCGTACTCTGCGCCCGCTACGAGTCCGAGTCACAACGAGAGGAGGCAACTCGTCCTCTTCGGCATCCAGTCCTTCGTTTGGTGTTTTCTCACATGTCGACATGTTGTCAAAATTATGATGGCGTGACCACAACTAATCAAATACATATGTTATTTACAGACCTTTTAGAGACGACAACATGAGCAGAGTTCGGAAGCCCACGTGTGTGTGTTTATGATACTTACTACCACAGAGGGAGAAGAGATGACAGGAAGTACGAGAATACAGTTTGTGCCTTGGGCATTCTATGAGATTGCCGCCTACCGGTAAGGCGTTGGTACTGCCATAACACATCGTCACATGACTTCGTCAACTTCCGCATCTCATTTGTTGAAGTCCAGTAATTCATTCGGTGCATCACGACATTCAAATATGGCTTGCTCATGACGGGTTGGAGATGTCCTATTTTGTTCCCTCTTTACAAGTACACTTACATAGTTCATTTCGTAGTCGCTTAGTCTGAATTATTTGGAGAATAAAAACAGACACATACAGCAAGCTAACGTTACCTATTCATAATTCAAGCCAGTTTTTGGGATGCACTTAACTTGAATGATGTTTAGATTAGCCTATAACTTCAACAAATCGCATGTTCCTTGAACAATTTTTACCCGCTAGTGCACTGATTTAGCATATCTGTATTGATTGCTTTCAAAGTATAGTAGCAAGCCAGCAACATTTCCAACTCTGCTTAGCTGGCATTACCTATCACAGTTGATCTACTGCAAGCTATAGAAATTAATAACCTAAATGTACATTACAATGACCTATTTCCCACTCTGTATCTGAATTCATTTTAATCGACAAGTAGCCCCCCACACACACAATATATATATATATATATATGGTGGTGAGAACGTTTAAAGCCCCTGTGAACTGTGGGTTACCCCATCTGTCTGTGGTTGATCTATTGCAAGCCAAATAAATTCATAACGTAAATGGGCATTAGAATATCCTCTCTGTGTTAATTTTCATCGAGATGTATGTAGGCCTTTTCATTTTATACACCCAACAACAGCACTTGACGAGAGCTCAACGATTGGCAGTCACGTTGTTGTTGCCAACCTTGTGCCATCACCTGATAAATCATCTCTTCACCATAAAAAGCTGAACCTGTAACAGAACAGTTACATGACTGCAATGCAATTATATAAATTGCTCTCATGATGCGGTCCCTCCGACAACTCTCTCTAAAGTCAGTTTGATGTAGCCATAAAACAAACAGCACACTGACTCCATGGCTCCCCCAGATTTAAAACTACTATATGTAACTCTTACGTTGTAGAAATCTCTGTCAGCTTGGAGTGCCGCAGACCTTCAGTGTGGAATACAATAATGACTACTTCCTTAAGGAGGGCGAAGAGTTCCTCTACATCTCCGGTAGCATCCACTACAACAGGATCCCCAGGGCCTACTGGAAAGACAGGCTAGTCGAGATGTATATGGCTGGACTGAACGCCATTCAAGTGTATGTAGACTTAGCCTGACGACTCACACTAAGTTATTCCACTGTTTGTGGTGATGAGGGGCGTTGTAAAATAAAAAACAATGGCATTAGCAATTGGATCGTCTCTAACCAATCAGAGTATCAAAGACAATGACAATTTTTCAAACCGCCTCTTTACCCATGTGTGTTCTGGCTCTGGCACAACCCATCGGTTTCTGGACCAATGACACGGCCCAGAATGTGTTCGGATTCGTGTAGAAGAAACTTAAGTCCGTAGGCTTGGCGTAGCGTTTAGCAAGGAGCCTGGGTAGCCAGGCAAATGTAGACTGGCCACTATGTCATAAATACACTGAATGCCAACCAGTTAGATCAGTGTCTTCAATGGTCCTTCTAGTTTTCAGTTAGTCATTTCAGTGGCCAATTTGGACATAGAATTAATGTTGATCAAAGTAATTCAAAGAAAGAGCCATTTAATCAAATCACCTCCAAATATTGATAACCAGACATAATTCCTTCATCGGGCCTTAAACCTCAGACAGAGCTATGATTTACCATCTGGTGGTATGGACTTAAATACTACTTCATTGTCCATTTTGGTTGAAAAATTACATTTGACATTCCAGGTACATCCCCTGCAATTTCCATGAGCTCTCCCCGGATCGGTACAACTTCAGTGGGGACAGGGATCTAGAACACTTCCTGCAATTGGCCAAAGACATTGGTCTGCTGGTTGTACTGAGGCCTGGGCCCTATATCTGTGGAGAGTGGGATATGGTGAGAGAATGACTGTAAACAAATGTTTTATGATAAATATACCTGTTGATGATATGATGTGTAATAATGTTGGCAAATTGTGCCTGTATTCCTAGTTGTTTTCAGAAGATAATAAGTCACAATGTTGTAACGACACTTCTACATCAGCTGTGTATTTCATGACAGACTGTGTGATAATTTGCCAATTTCATGACTTGATCTTTAGGGGATCTTGCCTGCCTGGCTGCTCCACAAGAAAGACATTGTCCTGCATTCCTCAGACCCAGGTGTGTATTGACCGTTAGATGAGAATGTAATGGATTCTATTAGTATTACAATATAAGAATTGTGTTTTTATGACACCTAAATCCATTTGTTTCAGATTACATTGCGGCTGCTGACAAGTGGATGGGCAAACTACTGCCAATGTTAAAGCGTTCCTTTATCAGAACAGTGGACCGACCCATCATTACTGTTCAGGTGAGCCATGTTGATATTCAATGATTAATAATAAAAACAATTGGGGAATCAATAGCAACAGTTTGGATAACTTCATATTGTGCCTTAATTAACTCTACAATTCAATAGAATACTGTTTGTCGAACATTGCCTCTCATCACCTTAACAAGAGACCATCTCTCTCCTCCTCTCTCCTCTCCCCCTTCTCTCTCTCAGGTGGAGAATGAGTACGGCAGCTACTTTGCCTGTGACTACAACTACTTGAGTCACCTGACCAGTCCTCAGGTTCTTCAAAAAAGGAATATGTATGTTGCAATTCAATATGGTCTGTCACCAGGTTGCTGCTGGAATCCTAGAGCGGGATTAGGCCCTGACCATCAACGTGACTGGGAAGGCTGGGAGTCATGTGGACATACTGGTGGAGAATATGGGCTGAGTCAACTATGGGAAAGACATCACGACTTTAAGGCAAGATGTTATTTCAAGCTGGCTCTCCATGGTAGACATTTAACCACCATTAATAAAGCACCCTTCCATTAGCTACTTAATTTTACATAACCTTATTCTCTCTCTCATTTATTTATATATATATGAGACACACAGAGGGCCTGGTGTCTAACCTGACATTGGGGGCCGATATCCACACCGGCTGGTTCGTCTTCAGCATCGACAGGGCTGTTAGCCAGGGTCTTCTCTGGGAGATGGGCTCCAGGGAGGCTGGCCTCCCACCACCCTCTCCCCTCTCCGTCCCCTCCTTCTATGGGGGCACCTTCGTCATCCCAGACCTGCCCCAGGATACCTACATCCAGTTCCTTGACTGAAGAAAGGTGGGGTTTTACCTTTAAGAATATTTAGATTTTTGAATGGCTGTACTGTGTGTTGTTCCTGAGCAGGCACCACAACTACAAATGACCTTCTAGATAATGTGACTGACTAGTCAACTGCAAATGACCTTCTAGATAATGTGACTGACTAGTCAACTGCAAATGACCTTCTAGATAATGTGACTGACTAGTCAACTGCAAATGACCTTCTAGATAATGTGACTGACGAGTCAACTGCAAATGACCTTCTAGATAATGTGACTGACTAGTCAACTGCAAATGACCTTCTAGATAATGTGACTGACTAGTCAACTGCAAATGACCTTATAGATAATGTGACTGACCTGTGTCATCTGTGCGTTGACAAGACTGGTGTGTTAGGCTTCTGAGCTAAAGCCTAGGCATTAGCCTTAGACACACCTCTTCAGATCTCAGGCAATGTTACTCATCACACAAGCATGGTTTACTGAACCACGTTATTTTATACCCTGGTGCAACATACTTGTTCATGGTCCCTGACATTACTGAATCCGCGGTCCACAAATCACCTTGTACGTGCCCGCTAGCATCCTGAGCACGTGACCGTCCTGGAGCTGGAGGGGACCCATGCACCCCCGGGCCCTGTACTGTGGAGGTCGCCAAAACACTAGTCCTGAACGGTTGTCTGACCACAAGCACCAGAGGGCGCTGTTCCATAAAGAGGATCTCTCATGGGCACTGATGAAAAATGCACTTACTGTATGCAATCTATTTGCACTGACCTTTTTTTAAATCAAAAAGTAATGTTTAAAAATGAATCACGGGAGGCTGTACCTCTTACCTCTATTTGACAATTCAGGGTCTTAAAACCCTACATGATTTTGTTTACACAAGCATCTGTATTCAAAGGTGAATTAAGTATGTGTCATTTGAACAGTATGTATGTTTGGAAATTGAATCAAGTTCACTAAGGAAAATGAGTCATTTAGAAGGGATATGAACTTGAGGTCAGTGGTGCTCAAATCATGAACCTGGAGCTCCATAGTACTGCTGGTTTTCTTTTTATGCCAGTGCTCTATGCAGCTGACAATGCCCTTTTTTTAAAGGCATTTTTCCCGATGTTCACAGAGATCACATTCATGGTAAACGCTGGCATGTCTGCTCAAGTGTAAATTACCTTTAAAAGTTTCTTATAGTGCGCTGCGCTATAGAGCGCCTTCCATTAAATCTTGCCCTCTATTGTGAATATGTGAGCCAAATGATCTGTGCCTTATTGTGTGCCACCTAACTGGGATATTATGCTTTCATAGATTTCTGTAATGAACCATTTTGGGTGTCTTGTAAATGAATAGTGATTGCGTTCAACTGAACCTCGTCTGCTTCTTTTGCTCAATTTGATTATTTCAAATACTTTGGGATTTCTTGGTTGTTGTGATTTTTGTTCATGTGTTGTTTAATGTGCAGGCACGAACCATTCTGTACTGTTTGATTTAAAAATGTTTTTAATCAAATGTGAATGCTATATGATCACACACAAATGACACAGTGCCGCACAGATGAAGTTAAGATTTAAAATACAACCCTACATTAAAACAATCCAAATCTTAAACACAACTATGGAACAATGAAAAGATGAACACAGGAGAGGTGTGTAAAATACAGCAGCAACATTATACACCCTTATTCATTCCAGAAGCCTCTGTTGTGGCTCTATAAGCTGGCTCTGTAGTGTCTCTTTGAAGGGGTATATGGGAAGCTGCAACAAGAGAGTGACAGGTCAGTGCCTCTGGGAAATGCTTTTGGGAGGAGTTGAGAAGGGTTTGGACCCTCTTCCTGGTCTGGTTCATACCCAGGATGGGCACACGATCACAGGTGGTAAATGACATAATATAACTTAAATTATCAGTAGCCTACTTATGTGTTCATCTGTTATAATGAAAATGTTGCACACTTACACATGAAAGCTTTCTTTTAATCCCCTGTCAGTTCCTCAAACACCTCCCAGAATGTGATGATGTTGAGATGCCCATAATATGGTGAAGCAATAGACACTTGACACAATTCAAACCATTTGTCAAATCAATGTATTGAAAACAACGTTTTAGCCAGGTTGCAGAACGTGTTACAGAGAACATGTTGACCATGAATCTCAAATCAACCCCAAGGACACTTGTTTTTTTTAGGCTCCATCTTGCCCTCTGACAGGCTAGGTGACATTTTCACCATGTCTTATATGTTTTTACTTGTCTAATGCTCTCAGATGAAGACAATTGGCTAGGGGCAGAGTTGGGACTGAGCTTCAGTCATGTAGTAACAACACATGGTTCTGACCTGTTTCAGCGTTTCCCAGTCGACGTTCTCCTTCCCCACCATCACTCCCCTCAGTTCCTCTGGCTGGTAAGAACTCCACCACGTCCATGTCACACACTTTGAAGAAGCCTTTCCTGAACTCTTCAAACACCTTCTCTATTGACTGGTTGAAGATGTAGTTCACATAGGTGTCAACAAACTCCTTCCTGTCAAAAGAATGACAGACCGAGTCAGCGATCCATTGAGTTGTAGCTAATATAGGTTGGTGTCAATTCTAGTTGGTGTCAATTCAAGGAATGAAAAGACCTATTTACTTTCAATTATGGTTTTTCCATTCATACAATTACATTTCAGGTTGAGATTATTTTTGCTAAAATGGAATTGACCCCAACCTTGGCAGCTGTAGCAATGGAAAAATGTGTCATACTGCAAACCTTGTATTTTGTCAGTTGTAAATATTGCTATAATCTTGCTTGTTAGCACTTGTGACGAGGTCCAACCGCTATGTCACCCCACATCACCTATAAATAGTGAGTAATGAAAATAGTGAGGTAAATGAACAATGACAACACTGCAGACTGAGGGTATGGACAAATAGATGGGAGTGATCTGGGAGAGACACACTGAAATAATATAATTGATCTTATGTCCAGTTATTCATACCGCTTCACTTCAATTAACTACAGATGTAGGATCTTAATTTGAGCCAATTTGATACAGCAGGAAAATAATCCTGCAACAGGAAATGTTTATGTGTATTATATTAATGGACATTTTGATGCATTTTTTCGTAAGGGCAAATCAAGTCTGTCATTTTAAAGTGGAATAACTAACTTTAGAAGCCTTGTAATTACTTTTTTTATTATTTTATTATTTAACCTTTATTTAACTAGGCAAGTCAGTTAAGAACAAATTCTTATTTACAACAGTGGGTGAACTGCCTTGTTCAGGGGCAGAATGACAGATTTTTACCTTGTCAGCTCGGGGATTTAATCCAGCAACCTTTTGGTTACTGGCCCAACGCTCTAACCACTAGGCTACCTCTAACCACTAGGCCCCAGACCTTTAAAACCTAGAATACACTACAAGTTTGCATTTCCTGCTGTGAGGGAAAATTGTCAACAACAAAATAGTGATCAAATTAAGATCCCACATCTGTATTATGTTACATATTATTTGTTCATTGATCAAACTGTTTAAATGCATTACATACTGAGAAAGTCATGTCCATATTTTCGACATCATCATCAGGATAATCCAAGATGTACTGCAAAGTCCTTAAAAAGCATTGAAAATAATATGTGACAACAGATGTGACAATTATAAATGGGCAATCAACAAATAATGATCCACTAATCAATAAAAAACTATTTATCTAAATAAGTCATCATTGTTTATCCACACAGAGCAAGAGCCATGTCCCCGAGATGCAATGAAATGCCTCGAGATGCAATTTCTTAATCTGTCCTTGGTGTCCTTATAACAAATACAACTGCCTGTAATATAATACATTACTGACTAAAGGATAAAAATACGTTATGGTATAAACTTACCCTGCTTCAATGGGGCTAAACTCTCTCAAGTCCTCTAAAGAGGTCTTGATGTTCACCAGCTTCTTGAAGAATGCCATGGTGAAGGGGAAGTGCACCATGTTGTTGTTGTACTGGGCCATCCCACAGAGAACCCCAAACAGGAAATAATGCTTCTCCTCCACTCTAGGCTGTTAGTGAGGATGGGTTGGACAAGAGACAAGAAATACGCCATGAGTGAAAGTATAGGACATGCTGTTGATAACCTGCTTGATATGCAGTAAAGGGAAGGTAATGTGGGTTCTAGAATACAGTAGTAGGCTAGTAATACAGTAGTAATTCTGTAGTAGTTCCTCTCTAGGAACATAACATTACAGTGTTTCACTACCAACACCTTTGAAGCTATTTGAAAGTCCAATGATTATTGATAATCATAAAATAATGTGGTGAGGCGTGGACAACCTCATAATCCATGTGTGATTTCCCTAAACGTGCCGTCACCTTTGCAGGGAACCAGGCCAGCGTCTTGGTGTCGCTGTACATGAACATCCCAGACTCGGGTACCAACAGCCTATCAGACAAATGGAGACGTCTGTCAACCTCGCATCCTCGTCAAAATACACCTGAGAGGGGTAAGCACAACGTTTCGGCGTAGCCCTTCTCTGTTCAAAACATTGTCTCATCATTGGAAAGCTATCATTCCTAAATGGAAAGTGTGTTCGATGAGTGATGCTCTCCTCAGCCTCAGCTCAACGAACGGAGCAGGGGGATTCTGCAATGCATACAGTACAATATTAAGTCTTCAGTCAGTGCTCTTCTAGTACAAGACAGGTATTCATTTCAACCCGTTTCTCCCATCAAAAAGGTTAAGAAATATGGTTGGTTTCTTCAGTAGTGGCGGTCAACATTCTGGAGCTGCTTGGAATGCAGGCTTTTGCTCCGGCCCTGTTCTAACGCACCTGATTCAGCTAATGAAGGTCCTGGTGAGCAGCTGATTAGTGGAACCAGGTGTGTTAGAGCAGGGCAAGAGCAAAAGCCTGCATACACAGTCAGTTGGTCTCCAGTAGGGGGTTTAGCCACCCTGATTTATACTATCTGCTGTATATTAAAATAATATATATTGAGAAGCAAGTTTCATTACGTTTGTGAGTGCGGCATTGAAATGCGTTAAAAAATGTTTATCTTGCTGTGCAGATTCATCGAGAATGGGTTAATGACGAAAGATGGCAGGTGTCTGATCCACATCTTGAAAGTGATGGAAAATAAAGTGTACAATGCATCTCAATTAAGGAGCTTCTTCGTCTAATTACGTTGATCTGCACTGAAATTAACTTTAGCAAGTGAGAAAGATTCTCTAGTAGTAAAGCAAAATGTTTCCTTCACTCTCTCTTTCCAGATAAGTTCAGGTAGAGGAAATCTCAAGCCTCTATTGAGATGCAGCCTAGGACACTTTCTAAGACCCAAACAACAAACGTCAAAACACCTCAAGACTGACAGAAAATAGCATGGTTAGCAATCAGTGACTTATACAAAATATATGTTTTTACCTTCTTTGAACATAAACACCAAAGCTTTACATCCTCCCCTAGAAATATGTGATTGAAGTGAACATCAAAGGCAAACCAAAAATCTGGAGAGATCCAGAACGTTCCAGACAGTACCTTTTGATGGATACAAAAGGTACTGTCTGGAACGTTCTGGGTCTCTCCAGCTTTTTGGTTTGCCTTTGAAATATAGAAAAGTAAAATACATTTTGACAATAAATACAAAATTATTAGCAAAATATTTTCCATGTGAGTCAGCAAAATATCATTTTATCAAGTCTCAGATAGGTCTCATCAGTTCTAAATAGGTTGCATTGAAACAGCTGCCACCCTGGCACCAGATTGGTCCCGGAAGTTGACTGGTTAAAATGGGAAATCAGCTTTATAAATGGATTGACAGTACGAGCAGAGAAGCATGGACACGGACTCTGTGGAGATGGCCGAGGACCTGGAGAAGGTGTTTGACCCCAGGGACACGGGTGCGTTGAATATGTTTACTTTTCAGAATCACCAACAGGGCCTTCTTCCACACCCCAATGTGCTTGGTCATGACAAAGAGCTTCAATGAGTCGGTCACATCCAGGACATGATAGCACACAGATTGGCCGAGGGATAATGGCACCGGAGGGGATGGCTGCAGTTTTATGTGCTCCTAACCAACTGTGATATTTTGTTCGTTTTTTTTGCATTGTTTGTAACTTATCTTCTTACTTATTTTGTACATAATGTGCTGCTACATTCTCTTATGACCAAAAATAACATCTGGACATCAGAACAGCGATTACTCACCTCGAACTGGACAAAGAATTTTCCTTTAAGGAGTCCGATGCGAAGGATATACTGCTTTCTCGGGAACGGGCACAAATCCCCATCATTTGCGTGAAGAAAAGACGGAGAAAAAGGTTCTGAGAATTTGTAGGCAAGTAAGTAAACCTCCACTGCCATCCGTTCTATTGGCCAGCGTGCAATCATTGGAAAACAAATTGGATGATCTACGTTCAAGAGTATCCTACCAAAGGAACATTAAAAACTGCAATATCTTATGTTTCACAGAGTCGTAGCTGAACGACGACACTGACAATATAGAGCTTGTGGGATTTTCCATGCATCAGCAGTACAGAGAAGCTATGTCTGGTAAGACGAGAGGTGGGGTGTGTGTCTATTTGTCAATAACAGCTGGGACACTAACCCAGATGCTTTAAGAAATCCATCTACACCCTCAGACAAACCATCAAACAGGCAAAGCGTCAATACAGGATTAAGAATGAATCATACTACATGACTCTGATGCTCGTCGGATGTGGCAGGGCTTGAAAACTATTACGGACTACAAACCCAGACGCGAGCTGCCCAGTGAAGCGAGCTTACCAGACGAGCGAAATACCTTTCACTGAAGCATGCATGAGAGCACCAGCTGTTCCGGACGACTGTGTGATAATTCTCTCGGTAGATGATTTGAGCAAGACCTTTAATTAAACAGGTCAACATTCAAAGCCACGGGGCCAGACGGATTACCAGGACGTGTACTCAAAGCATACACGGACCAACAGGCAAGGGTCTTCACTGCCATTTTCAACCTCTCCCTGACCGAGTCTTTAATACCTACATGTTTCAAGCAGACTGATGTAGTCCCTGTGCCCAAGGAAGCAAAGGTAACCTGCCTAAATGATTACCGCCCTGTAGCACTCACTTCGGTAGCCATCAACAGCATCATCCCGGACACCCTAGACCAGGGGTGTCAAAGTCAAATGGACGGAGGGCCAAATAAAAAATTTAGCTACAAGCCGAGGGCCGGACTGTTCGAATGTTCATTGAAAATTTTTTAAATGACGCATATAGTCTAGTGAACCTAATTGAACCTACTGAAAACCTAACAAATATATTCCAATATGATCAGATAAATAAAGCAATATTTTCTTATGGCTCTGTCAGTAATCTTTAATTTTCAACAGACACAAAAGACAAATTTCCTTTATATAAAAATCCCCATAACATGAACATTAAATGAAAGAAACCGGTATTCAAGGCACCATCAGTAGCCTATATTTTCTATTTTAGCAAAAGTGGGCTAAATTTACTTCAAAGAAAAAAACAATAATAGCAATTTTCTATCATCCACTCAACTGAAATATTTTAAAAATATAATTGGATTGAAATACAATAAAATAAAGTGCAAAAATCTATTAATCAAAAACAACACTTTGTTTAAGGAGAAGTAACATGCAGTGAAAACAAATATTAAACTTTAACTTTTAAACTTGAACTGAGTAAAAACTCTAAATATGTGATTGCACAGTAATGTTCACTTGTTTGAGGTTGAGGGTGATACTTGGTGGTGTCCCATCTTTTCCACAAGTTCATCAATGTTCGGGGTAAGGCTCTGAGCTGAGGAAATCCTCAGAATTGAGTGGAGGTGTTCAGCAGTAAGTCGACTTCTGTGTGATGTTTTGTTCAAGTTCATCAAAGAAAACAGTTGTTCACACAGGTATGTGCTGCCAAACATAGACAACGTTTGAGCAGCCTGGATGCGCAGCTGGGGCATTGTGTCGGGAGGAACGGGCGAACTCCGCAGCACCCACTGCCGCATATTTTGCCCTCAGTGCATCATTGCATTGGAGGTCAATCAACTCCATTTGGAGGTTTGGTGGTGAGCTTTCCACGTCAACAGCAAATGGGTTACCGAGCAGTTCCAACCTGCTTTTTGTGCTTCAAAGTCAGCAAATCGGCGTCGAAAGTCAGCGGCAAGCATACCTATTTTATCAGCCAACTGTGCGCTCGGGAACGCACTGGTAGAGAGCTTCTCTTTCATGGTCTGGCAGCTGGGAAAGTGGCTCAAATTTTCTTTCCGCATCTGCGTCTCCCACAGAGTCAGTTTGGTTTTAAATGCCTTCACTGTACTGTACATATCAGAGATGACACGATCCCGACCCTGCAGCTGCAAGTTCATTGCATTCAGATGACTCGTAATGTCACACAGAAAAGCCATTTCACACAGAAACATTTCGTCTCGGAGTTGTGTTGTGTCTTTCCCTTTGCTGTCCAAGAACAGACAAATCTCCTCACGAAGCTCGAAAACATCTTTGAAGCACCTTTCCCTGGCTTAGCCATCGCACCTCTGTGTGATAAGGCAAATCACCATGCTCCGTTTCTAACTCCGTCAGAAATGCCTTGAACTGGCGGTGATTCAAACCTTTGGCTCTGATAAAGTTAACTGTGCGCGTGATGATGCTCATTACATGCTCCATTTTCAAGGCTTTACCGCACAACGCTTCCTGGTGTATGATACAATGATAAGCTGTCAGCTCACCTGTCGCGTTTTCCTCTTGCATCTTTTCCCGTATCTTCGCCACCAGTCCGCTCCTGTGTCCACACACGCAGGTGCTCCGTCGGTTGTCAAACCCACGAGTTTTTCCCAAGGCAGCTCCATCTCATTTACACATCTTGACACCTCTTCATACAAATCATGCCCCGTAGTTGTGCCATGCATAGGACGTAAAGCCAAAAACTCCTCTGTCACGCTTAGGCTGGAGTCCACTCCTCGGATGAAAATTGACAACTGGGCAATGTCAGAAATGTCGGTGCTCTCATCCACAGCCAAGGAATATGCAATGAAATCTTTTCCCTTTTTCACAAGCTGCTCTTTTAGATTGATGGACAACTGGTCTACTCTCTCGGCAATGGTGTTTCTGCTCAGACTCACATTTAAAAGAGTTGCCTTTTTTCTGGGCAAACTTCGTCACAAACTTTAATCATGCAGTTTTTGATGAAATCCCCTCCGTAAATGGCCGGGCTGATTTAGCGATCTCTTCTGCCAAAATAAAACTGGCCTTGACAGCAGCCTGGCCTTGTGATTTGGCTTTTTTTGAACAGAGCCTGTCGAGATTTGAGGCCTCGTTTTAATTCCTCTGCCTTTTGTAGCCTTTGTTCCATGTCCATATTCTTGTTTTTGTCCGCGTGTTTCGTTTCATAATGTCGTCTCAGATTATACTCTTTCAGTACCGCCACACTTTCTCCACACAGAAGACACACAGGTTTTCCAGCTACCTCCGCGAACAAATACTCCGACTCCCACCTTGTTTGAAACCCCGGTTCTCAGTGTCCACCTTCCGTTTTGCCATTTTTGATGGGTATCTGAAAGTTAATTTTACTGTGATGCTGACAACTGCTGTGCCAATAAATATTGAAATGAAGCAGCCTACTGCTCGGTGCGTCACCGTTGCATTGTGGGAAATGTAGTATTGGTGCGTGTAAAAGATCTGCGGGCTGCCGGCTTGCTGCGGTCTGCGGGCCGGTTCTAATAATAAATCAAGATCATCCCAGGGGCCGTAAAAAACCTTCTCGCGGGCCGGATGTGGCCCGCGGGCCTTGACTCTGACATATGTGCCCTAGACCAACTCCAATTCACATTCTGCCCCAACAGATACACAGATGATGGAATCTCAATCACACTCCACCCTGCCCTTTCCCATCTGGACAAAAGGAACACCTATGTGAGAATACTGTTGACTACAGCTCAGCGTCCATAGTGCCCACAAAGCTCATCACTAAGCTAAGGACCCTGGGACTAAACACCTCCCTCTGCAACTGGATCCTCGACTTCCAGACGGGCCGTCGCCATCATTAAGTTTGCTGGCTACACAACAGTCGTAGGCCTGATCACCGACAACAATGAGACAGCCTATATGGAGGAAGTCAGAGACCTCACAGTGTGTTGCCAGGACAATATCCTCTCCCTCAATGTGAGCAAGACACAGGAGCTGATCATGGACTACAGGAAAAGGCAGCCCGAACAAGCCCCCATTAATATCGACGGGGCTGTAGTGGAGCGGGTCGAGAGTTTCAAGTTCCTTGGTGTCCACATCACCAACAAACTATCATGGTCCAAACACACCAAGAGAGTCGCGAAGAGGGCACGACAACACCTTTTCCCCCTCAGGAGACTGAAAAGATTTGGCATGGGTCCTCAGATCGACAAAGTTCTATAGCTGCACCATCGAGAGCATCCTGACCGGTTGCATCACCACCTGGTATGGCAACTGCTCGGCATCTGACCATAAGGTGCTATAGAGGGTAGTGCGTACAGCCCGGTACATCACTGGGGCCAAGCTTCCTGCCATCCAGGATCTATATACTAGGCGGAGTCAGAGGAAAGACCCCAAAAATTGTCATAAACTCCAGTCACCCAAGTCATAGACGTTACCGGAGCGTCAAGTCTAGGACAAAAAGGCTACTTAACAGCTTTTACCCCCAAGCCATAAGATTGCTGAACAATTAATCAAATGGCCACCCGGACTAATTACATTGACCCCCCTCCCTTCGTTTTTACACAGCTGCTACTTACTGTTTATTATCTATGCATAGTCACTTCACCCATACCTACATGTACAAATTACCTCAACTAACCTGTGCCCCCTCACATTGACTCGGTAATGGTACCCCCTGTAAATAGCCCTTGTTTTATTTTATTTCCTTTCTCAAACAATTTCGTGGGGGCATAGAATTTGTTCTACTTCACAATCATTCCAGGGGCATCGCCAAAGTGTACACATTTTGTTTTAGCCCAGCACTACCACACTTGATTCAAATCATCTCTGGTTTTGTTAATTTAGCCTAGTCTAAATCTGCCAGACAGCGAATGAACAAGGACGATAGAAGTTGGCTACAGCACAAACACCTTATTGTTGATTAGTTGAATTTGGGATGACACACGTTACACATTTTAAATGGACGGCAACATTACTGAGGACCTGCAGCTTGTCGGGGTGCAGTCTGAGGATAGCAGCAGCAATGGCTTCAGTGAGATCTGTCCTTCTGTGCTGTTTGTGAAGGACCCTCAGGAGCCCAGGGAGAAGCACATAGACCCTCAAGCCCTCCACTCCAATGGGCTTCTCATACAAGGAGGGAAGTTGGCCAACAGCTTCAACCTAGTGCAATGAAAGAGGTGTGTGAATCATCCCTCGTTCAAATGATAATGACAACAATTTAGATGTATTTCAGCAACTCAATGTGCAATCAAAGATACATGTCAGAATACATAGGAATAGGAATACGATTACATATACATGTATAATATATTCACAAAATACCTCAGTCAAAACTTGGTCCTTTTTCGCCAGGTTCCGGAATGCACCTTGGACGGGTGACAAACCCAGGCCAGACTGTTTTGGTGAGGTTTGGTAATGTTTGTCACAACTAATAAAACCAATACAATATCTATGCCGTATTTAAACCAGTATTCTTCAATTATGTAATATTTCAAACATAAGTCAATCATGTATTTGAACCAACAGTAAATGCTGTTACCTTTTATCTAGAAAGCTTCCATTTAAACATGATGCAGACGAAAACATTTTTGTGATTTCCCTGCAAATACTAGTTTGAGTTCTTTCAGTTCAGTATGTGACTGTACAAGAACAAAATAAGGAAACAACAACAGTAAATGCTAGTTACTTACGTCATACTCAATTCTGTACTTTTTTCCATAATTTTGAATCACATTCTGAGATCCATTTGTCAATGATTTCTTCAGCTAATGCTTGTTGTGTCATTTGACCTGAGATTGACTCCTGGGAAGGTGCAAATGCGATGCAACATGCGATGCAACAAATCACAGCAATGTTAAGTACAAAGGACAAACCATGTTCTGTTTTGCTAACTAAATGTTTCAATCCGAATTGTGTCCATACCTGACTAAGAGTGCACAATGCAAAGGAACGGTTCACTCCAGCAGAAATGTTTATTCAAGTTTGATCTGTTCTGAAAATGTATGCACTCCGGGTAATGTTATGCAATAAATGACTGTTTTACTTGGCAGTTGTACTGAGAGGGGCACAGACTGATCAATCTTTACTCCATTTCCCAGCTGCCCTTGCTTTCCGTGCCCAAATTAGTAGATCTTATTGGAGGGCCCCACAAATGCTAAAGGGCCCCAAAAATGGAGGGCCCCACAAATGCTAAAATATTTCTCAACGGTTAATTCTATAAGAATTTCTATAAGAATTTCCAGGGAACTAAAAACTACAACATTGAGATACCCATATAAATAAATACACATAAAATGTAGACATATTGTATGGTCCCAACAACATTTAGTTCAAATGATAGGGAAAAGTATTATTATGTCAGACAGATATACAACGTTTGTCAGAACGGCAGTATGTTCTCCTCCACATGAAATCAAAACAGTCTTCTTCAGATTCAGGCAATCAACAGGAGCTGGAGCATGTCGGTCTACAGAAAATTGAGTTAATTTTATAATGATTCTTTTTATTACAATGATTTATTTACAAAACATACATCATATCACACTCAAACGCATGGCACAACATTGTTCTCTCTCATCCTGGTCAAAATACTTTTTAGACAGGCACATTTCTGTACTTTTCTTTACTTTTTTTCACATAATTTCAATTTTTAAAAATGTGGATCATATTAGATATATCAGGGGTCTCCAGCTATAGCCCGAGGGAGCTACTGGGTGTGAAGGCTTTCGTTTAAACACAGCACACGTGTTTCAAACAATGTACTGTTCATGGTCTTCGGTCCGGACCTTAATTACTTAAATATATTTAACTACAGACAACATATACATTGTATAATGTATACTGTACCTGTTGTGTCCCAGTTGCCCGGCGGTGTTCTTGCTCCAGCTGAACACAACTCCAGAAAGGGACAGAGCAAAGTGAGAACATTGTACAGGATTACATTTTTAGAAAGGTTACACCGTTTTGTGAAACTCGAGCCATTAGTGGTGTGTTCATTGTCATTTACCCTGTGTTAGTGCAATTGAATGCTGGTCTCCACATGCAACCTGAGTTACCTGTCGGTTACATAGGTTATCCAATGGTCTGATAGAAAAGAATAATTAAAGAAAGAAACTGATGAATCAGATTAGAGTTGGCCCATTTGAATTAAATGACGAATAAATAGTTGTTATACTTTAGCTATTTGAATGTGGGGGTGGCTAAAACATCAATCAAAACATTGACACAGAATTACTATAAGGTATTGCTCACATTTTTTAGGGTAAGCTATGTATAAATGCATCATTATATGGAATGGAACCCACCTGGGAATATTGGCTTTGTCCAAGCAGAGAACTCAGCCCTCTTCAGACAGTAAACCAGTATGAGAATCTCCGCAACTCAGAGCCCAAATCATCTCCTTACAGTTCACAATCTCTAAAGCACATAAAACATATGATTCCGCAACTCAGAAAAATATGTTATAAAAATTGATTGGAAAGGAGATTAGACCTACTCAGTTTCCCTGTGATTATTATCCCATCTTGGTCCTCTTGAATCCGCGCGACTGACAACGTCTCCCATTATTTCTGATAAACGAGACCACACTGTTACCTGAGGACAGGTCCTGAATTTTAGATTTTAGATTGAGGTGTATAAAATCAATGCAACTAATATCAGTTTTGGTCGTATCTAAACCATTCGGCTTCACTAAATCAAAGCCAGTATGACTATCGACTATCCTCTCCCCATGATATCATTGTTGTGTTATATTCTTAAACTAGTCCATACAGTTTCTAACACTTGAAGGACAGCACTTATATGCTCTGTCTCAATGATGGGTATGTGATCAATATCATGCCAAACGTATTCACAGATGTAAATCACCAATCCACAAATGTAAATCACTTTCCACAAATGTAAATTAAGCATTTCACTGTAAGGTCTACGTACACCTGTTGTATTCGGCACACGTGACAAATAAACTTTGATTTGAATCACCAATCCACAAATGTCAATCACTTTCCACAAATGTAAATCACTCCACAAATGTAAATCACCAATCCACAAATGTAAATCACCAATCCACAAATGTAAATCACCAATCCACAAATGTAAATCACCAATCCACAAATGTAAATCACCAATCCACAAATGTAAATCACCAATCCACAAATGTAAATCACTTTCCACAAATGTAAATCACTCCACAAATGTAAATCACCAATCCACAAATGTAAATCACCAATCCACAAATGTAAATCACTTTCCACAAATGTAAATCACTCCACAAATGTAAATCACCAATCCACAAATGTAAATCACCAATCCACAAATGTAAATCACCTTCCACTAATGTAAATTGCTATCAACAAATGCAATTCACTATCCACAAACAAACACCTTTTGATTTGTATTTGTAAATCGATATATTGCGTTTGGATTTTTCTACAACTGCAGATATGCAGGTCATTTCCAAAGGCCTTCTCACGCGTAGAGAAAAAAGTTATCACGCGTAGAAGGCAATTTGTATTCTTTGAAAAAAACGTTTGTAGCCATTGAAAGTGATTTCAATGGCTCCTGCAGGAATTATAGTATGGTAACTATAATATGTGTAATCATAGTATGTCCAACGTAAATAGTCGAAACCCGAGCACTACATTACTATATATTTGCAAACCAAAATTGCGGTGTACACTCGTTCATCACCCAAATAGTTGAATTAGCTGGCCAGTGTGATAGCACCACTAAATGTGAAGGATATGTCATACATTGTAAGTGATTATAATCCATCCGCTGTCTCATGTTGCACAGACAATGAGCATTAAGGAGACATAAATAACGCTTGAAACATTACCACCTAGTCGATACCTATTACCTATATGCATTTCAACGGGCTGCTTCACCTTCTTTATGCTGTCATGCTGAACTGAAAATAGTTTCTGTTACATATACGCTGGGAGTCGGGAAGCAAGTTCAGGAAGTGACTTTTAATAATAAATAACAAAACAAGAAACACGAGTAGCGTACAGACATGAAACAACGGAACCGAATCAATAAGGCCTAGGGAGAGTACCGAAGGGAGTGACATATATAGCGAATGTAATCAGGCATGTGACTGAGTCCAGGTGAGTCTGATGAGGCCTGGAGAGGGATGCGTGAGTTTCTGAGTTTGAAAAGAACCATGCCTCAGAGACGTCCTTCAGATTTGCAGTGGGTTTTTTTTCAGGTGTTATAATAATTACAATTTTTTCATATTTAAACTCACGTTTATCATGATTATAAAAATAAAAAAAAGATCTGACAGCAGTGTTTTGCTGAGGGTGCACACTGACTGTACCAGGCAAAGAGTAAAGAAAATACTAAAATTGCTTAAATTTTTTGGGTTATTCTACTTTATACCAGTGTAGCAGTTGTACTAAACTCCTAAAGCATAAAAGTTCTTCAAAAATCCATGTACATAATTAATTAAAATGACAATTGAACAGGTGAAGAGGTATATGATAACCTATGCGGAAAATAGGGATGGGAGTTTGAAATTATTTGATTATTCGAATAGTATCATACATTTTATTTTCTTATATCTGGACATGTGTTTTTTTAAACATACGTTTAAAGGGGAGAAGGGAGAAGCTGGCACTTTATTGTTGCAGCTGGAAAGAACAGGCCAAGAGAGAGAGTTCGGAGGGAGAGAGAGACGCCAAGGGAATTCGGCTACAGCCAAGACTAGCTAGCTAATTTGCAGCAGCAACGATATTATTTATTATCATTCTATATAGCAGTGCCTGTCTTGACTGGAGTAGCCTATTGGATTCGACAACACTTCCTGTAGCTACTCACCCCAACGCTCGAATCCAATGGGCTGCTATAGCATGCGAAAAAACCAGTCATTAAAAACTAGCAGTATTTCAATCTTCTCCATTTGACAGTTGGGCCGTATCTCAACCCTCAATTGAGGTTTCTGAGACATGTATGTCGCTGGCTCTGCGCTGTCTTGATCATGGCATAGCCGCCTTCCCGACTAGAGAGAGAATGTAATAAGCGCCTCGTCGGATTCTGGCTAGGCTACAATGCCTTCAGAAAGTATTCATACCTTCTGACTTATTCCACATTTTGTTGTGTTACAGCCTGAATTCAAAATTCAATAGATATTTGTTTTCTCTCACCCATCTACACACAATACCCCTTAATGACAAAGTGAAAACATGTTTTTCGAATTTTATTGCACATTTATTGAAAATTATATACAGAAATATTTAATTTACTTAAGTATTCACACCCCTCAGTCAATACTTTGCAGAATCACCTTTGGCAGCGATTACAGGTGTGAGTCTTTCTGGGTAAATCTCTAAAGAGTTTTCCACACCTGGATTATGCATCATTTGCCCATTATTCTTTAAAGAATTCTTCAAGCTCTGTCAAATTGGTTGTTGATCATTGCAAGACCACAATTTTAAGGTATTGCCATAGATTTTCAAGTAGATTTAAGTCTAAACCGTAACTTGGCCCCTCAGGAATATTCACTGTCTTCTTGGTAAGAAACTCCAGTGTAGATTTGGCATTGTGTTTTAGCTTATTGTCCTGCTGAAAGATGAATTCATCTCCCAGTGTCTGGTGGAAAGCAGACTGAACCAGGTTTTCCTCTAGGATTTTGCCTTTGCTAAGCTCCGTCCCATTTATTTTTCATCCTGAAAAACCCCCAAGTCCTTGATGATTACAAGCATACCCATAACATGATGCAGCCGCCACTTAAAAATATGGAGAGTGGTACTTACTAATGTGTTGTAATGGATTTGCGTTCAGGAAAAAAATTGTAATTGCTCTGCCACATTTTTTGAAGTATTGCTTTAGTACCTTGTTGCAAACATGATACATGTTTTGGAATTTTTAAAATTCTGTACAGGCTTTTCACTGTCAATTAGGTAGTATTGTGGAGTACCTACAATGTTGTTGATTCATCCTCAGTTTCCTCCTATCACATCCATTAAACTATGTAACTGTTTTAAAGTCACCATTGGCCTCATGGTGAAATCCCTGAGTGGTTTCCTTCCTCTATGGCATCTGAGTTAGGAAGGACACCTGTATCTTTGTAGTGACTGGGTGTATAGATACACCATTCAAAGTGTAATTAATAACTTCACCATGCTCAAATGGATATGCAATGTCTGCTTCTTTTCATTTTTATCCATCTACCAATTGATGCCCTTCTTTGCAAGGCAAAGTGAGTCGATACGACTTATTATGTGATTTATTAAGGACATGTTTTACCTCTGAACTTATTTAGACATGCCATAACAAAGTGGTTGAATATTTATTTTTAATTTTGTATTAATTTATTTTAAAAATCATAGAATGCAATTCCACTTTTACATTATGGGGTATTGTGTGTAGGCTAGTGACCAAAAATCTAAATTTAATACATTTTAAATGTAGGCTGTAACACAACAACATTTGGAAAAAGTCAAAGGGTGTGAACAATTCTGAAGGCACCGTAATTGAGGCCACATGATGCGGTTTCTCCCCAGACCAATTCAGATAAAACAACAGCCTACCAGTTGGTTGCTCGTTGTAGCCTACTCCTCATTTCATCAACTTTTCTTCTTATATATATATATATATATTTATTTTTTACATAGAATTAAGCATAAAGATTATGGCTCAAGATTGCAAGAAAAGGTATGTGTGTATGCGAGAGAGAGAGATTATGTACAGTATCTAATAGAGAGGAAGAGGAAGAGAGTAAGAGGAAGTGTTATACAGTCCTCTGAGGAAGTGAGACCATTCAACGGACTGTCACACAAGTTCATAAGGTGAGATTGAAAATCTAATCAATTATTATGTGGATATTCAATTTCTTATGGGTATTTCCGAATCAATGGAATAGCGTAAAGTTCTCTGTAATCGAGCATAGCAAAAGCTTTCTCAAACAAGGAAATTAAATAGGCTAGTGGCAACTTAAGAAACAATATTAATGTGTCATGCAATCAAGGTATGCACTTAAGGAAATATACTGCTAAAGTATCTGCTGACAAATTAACAATATGTTTGCAGTGTACATGATTATTCTGTAGCATAATTAACTGTACAGCAACATTATATTTTAGCAACCTTTGACCAGAAATAAGAAGCAGGAAGTAAAGTTCTAGATGTGAGGAGACTACAGTAAAGAGGAACTATAATGTTTCAGGAACTTGGGTGGTTTTCTTAACCTGATTTGAGTTGATTCTAGTGACTAATTGTGACCTTATACAGTCATAATGTAAGGTAACATTGTAATATACAGTGGGGAGAACAAGTATTTGATGCACTGCCGATTTTGCAGGTTTTCCTACCAACAAAGCATGTAGAGGTCTGTAATTGTTTTTTTATCATAGGTACACTTCAACTGTGAGAGACGGAATCTAAAACAAAAATCCATAAAATCACATTGTATGATTTTTGCACCAGGTCTTCTTTAACCTCTGAAGGCTCCTCTAATAGGTTGCTGAGCAATGGCTGCATTTCTCTGTTTTCCTGACCGTTGGGACTGACCTATAACAAACTGAAGGTTTGTCAGACATGCATGCATGCACACACAAACAAACAATTGCATGTATGTAGATTAGATACTAATTCACAGACAATTGCATTTGTATTTATTCCGGATCCCCATTAGCTGTTGCCAATTCATGGGGTCCAACCGCAATTACATACAATACAATACAACAATACATAACACAACACATTATTACACGCTACTCTACCATAACACATCTACAATACAAAATCAATAATACAGCAAATTAACAATATTAAAATGTATGTGTGCACAGTGTTCAGTCATCAGCATACCTATACACAGACACACAGGCTTCACTCAGTGCCAGTGGCAAGTGTGTTAGCGTGTGTTTGAGAATGCCGTGTGTGTGCCATTGTGTGTCTCTTCGTAGTCGGCGCTGTTCCATCAGAATCCATCTGATTTTACTGCTTGACTGAGTTACGTGATGTAGTCATGGCTCTATGTAGTACTGCGCATTTCCCGTAGTCTGTTCTGGTGGCATATCTTGTGGGGCATGTATGGGTGTCTGAGCTGTGTGTTAGTCACTTAAACAGACAGCTCGGTGATTTCAACATGTCAATACCTCTCACAAAGACAAGCAGTGACGCAGTCAATCGTTCTTCCACCCTGAGCCAGGAGAGATTGACATGCATATTATCAATGTTGGCTCTCCGTGTACATCGAAGGGCCAGACGTGCTGCACTCTTCTGGGATAATTGTAATTGGCATGTTCCTCTTTGTGGCACTTGACCATATGTAGGAGGCTGAATGAACTGTTTCGCTGCCAGACAAGGCTCCGCTGATAGCCAGGTGTAGCAGTGGTAACGATTCACTCCATTGTGCTGAAATGAAAGCTCTGCTGTTGGCCCTAGCAGTATGTGGGCACCGTTTGTCACCGTTATAGTGCAACTAATGTGATGTTTAGTGTTGTGTAGTGTAGTGGCTTTGCTGGCATGCATCCTCCATTTTTTTTTTTTTTTTTGCCCCAACAAGAATCACATTCTAAAATGCGCCAGTGCATAACACACGTTTTTCCAGCAGCAGGTTATGATCGATAATGTCAAAAGCTGCACTGAAGTCTAACAAAACAGCTGCCACAATCATCTTATTATCAAGTTCTTTGTCCGAGTGCCGTACATGTTGAATGCCCTTCCCTATAAGCGTACTGAAAGTCTGTTGTTATACTGAACCAAAATATGAACGCACATCCAAATTGTTGGTCCCATGTTTCGTGTTTCATGTTTGGAGCCAGTAAAGGGTGCTGTTGTTGGCAGAGAGGTTTGCAACTCTCGTTGTTATTGGTCTATTCACTTATTTACCACCTGGTGAAGGAAATTACGTGAACGTGTCTTGTCTTTTTTGGCAATGCAGACTGCTGAAACAATGAGATGAAATGTCATTCTAAGCAGAACATTAGTTGTATCCAGGATTCCAGGAAGTGTCTCGTTCGTATGTGGAGTTTGTCTGTAGGCGATTGCCTGGTATTTATTTGAAAATGACGTGGGAACAATAGTTGCTTTCTGGTACCTCAGAGAACAACTGGTAACTACCTGGTTCCAAACGATGCCTAGTGGTGCTTGTTTAAATTAATTTAAAGAGTAATTGATGACTAAATATGATGTAATAACCACTTCAGAATGTAATTTCTTAGTAAATATCAGGTAAACAGTGTAACTGATTAATCAATTCCTTGCAGGGGTAACAAATCATGTTTAAAAAAGTTAAATTACATGCACCAGCTTTAAGTTGCTGGGACCTCCTAATAACGTTTGATTCTATTTGACATCTCGATAAAAGCAACGGCTTCACCCTGCCTCTTGTTATTATTGGTTGCGTGTGTGTATGTGTGCATGCGTGCGTGTTGGTGTTGTGTGTGTGTGTGTGGTATTTTCCGAAGAAGAAGACAAGAGAATCGATGCAGTGAGTCCGAGAGCAGTTCTGGTCAACATTCTTTTTTTTAACTTGCAACATCAACAAAATGAGTGAGTCAGGATCACAATGTAGCCGTTTTTCATATCAATAATTAGATAATTGAAGTAAAAATTAAATAGCCTACCTTCCTGTAATAGTTTTTTATTAAAATGGTCAAAAGAAACAAATTGAGCAACAACCAAAGATCTCACCAACATTTAAACAAAAATGGACGTGTCCCCCTGCTTAAGCGAGTACATGTCCAGGCCCGTCTGAAGTTTGCTAGAGAGCATTTGGATGATCCAGAAGAAGATTGGGAGAATGTCATATGGTCAGATGAAACCAAAATATAACTTTCTGGTAAAAACTCAACTCGTCGTGTTTGGAGGACAAAGAATGCTGAGTTACATCGAAAGAACACCATACTTACTGTGAAGCATGGGGGTGGAAACATCATGCTTTGGGGCTGTTTTTCTTCAAAGGGACCAGGATGACTGATCCATGCAAAGGAAAGAGTGAATGGGGCCATGTATCGTGAGATTTTGAGTGAAAACCTCCTTCCATCAACAAGGGCATTGAAGATGAAACGTGGCTGGGTCTTTCAGCATGACAATAATCCCAAACACACGGCCCGGGCAACGAAGGAGTGGCTTCGTAAGAAGCATTTCAAGGTCCTGGAGTGGCCTAGCCAGTCTCCAGATCTCAACCCCATAGAAAATCTTTGGAGGGAGTTGAAAGTCTGTGTTGCCCAGCAACAGCCCCAAAACATCACTGCTCTAGAGGAGATCTGCATGGAGGAATGGGCCAAAATACCAGCAACAGTGTGTGAAAACCTTGTGAAGACTTACAGAACTCTGTCATTGCCAACAAAGGGTATATAACAAAGTATTGAGATAAACTTTTGTTATTGACCAAATACTTATTTTCCACCATAATTTGCAAATAAATTCATTAAAAATCCTACAATGTGATTTTCTTTTTCTTTTTTTTTCATTTTGTCTGTCATAGTTGAAGTGTACCTATGATGAAAATGACAGGCCTCTCATATTTTTAAGTGGGAGAACTTGCACAATTGGTGGCTGACTAAATACTTTTTGGCCCCACTGTATGTGACAAGGCAATGAGACATGACTTCTAATAATTTTTCAAACTTTTTAAGTTTCACAAATAAAATTGTACAAAAGAAGGAATTGTTCCACCCCATTTACATATAAGTATTCCTGTCACGTCTGCTCTCGCTTCCCCTCGAGCGCCAGGCTGCCCTTCATTATGCACACCTGTTACCATCATTATGCGCATCTGCGCTCATTGGACTCACCTGGACTCCTTCAAGTTTTGATTGCTTTCCCTATATCTGTCTCTTTCCTCTGTTTCATCCCCGTGTCAGCATTATTGTCATTTTGTTTTCCCCTGTCAAGACGCTGTCCATATTCTGTTCCTGTCTGTGTTTCATTAAATGTTCACTCCCTGTACTTGCTTCTCGTCTCCAGCGTCTGTCCTTACAATACCCAACATCTGGCTGTAATCATGGATGACACACTGACACTCTATAGTGGTTTATTCGTGTAGGGGAGAGCTTGTTGGGGGCCACTATAGCGTGAGCAATGATTATAGGGGAGAGAGTGTTGAGGGCCACTAGAGCATGAGCAATGATTATAGGGGAGAGAGTGTTGAGGCCCACTAGAGCATGAGCAATGATTATAGGGGAGAGAGTGTTGAGGCCCACTAGAGCATGAGCAATGATGATCAACTGTTTAGACTGGTGTGTGACATTGTGTTGAAATACAGTAGCCTTGCCTTTGCACTTAATTAAGAGCTTCTCGAAGCAGATCTCAATAACTAGTAGTTCTTCATAGTCCAAATGGACCTCTCAGATATGTCATTTGGAGCAGTTTGGAGAAACATCATCACCCACGTTCCTGTCTTTTCTTGAACAGTGAATAAATCAAGTGAACGATGAACACCTGAAAAATGAGGAAGTGCAACTTTTTAAAGTAGGGATTGAAGATAGTGTTAGATCACAAGCATTGGACAACAAACACCTTTATTCAATCAATGCATACTCACACAGTAGCCAGCATAGGCAAATAGAATAGAGGCATTCTGTAATATTTTTTTTTGCAGTTTTAACAATTATTTGCACAATTTATATACTTGGGTACATTCATGAATATGCAAGCTAGCATGAGTTTTACATCAAGTGTCTGTGTATGAAAAATACATTGATTGGTGCTAAATGACAATTTTGAGAAAATACAATATTATCCAAATGCTGTTGTGCCTCTTTAAATAAATGTAAACATTGCAATATGCACACTGTCTTAAAAAGCCAGTAAACACTATATGATTGAACTCTGCACCCATCAAAGCTGCACAACATAAACTTGAACATTTCTGACAAAGCATTACAGTAGCTGAACCTAAAATATTCACTATAATGGAGGTAAACACATTTTCTTTTCAAATAACCTTGAAAATAAAGTATTTACAGATGTTACGTTTTGGAAAATACATGCACATTTTTTTTTTTTTTTTTTTGTAGCATTACTTTACAATCATACGTGTAGAGAGCGAGAGAGAATCAGAGACAGGAATGTGAGGAAGATGGAGAAAGAACCTTCATATCTATACTGCTTGTTGAGCATCTCATTCCAAAATCATGGGCATAGGCCTCCCTAGTGGCGCGGTAGTCTAAGGCACCGCATCACAGTGCTAGCTGTGCCACTAGAGATTCTGGGTTCGCGACCCGGGAGACCCATGGGGCGGTGCACAGTTGGCCCAGCGTCGTCCGGGTTAGGGGGAGGGTTTGGCCACTAGGAATGTTCTTGTCCTATCACGCGCTAGCGACTCATGTGGCGGGCTGGGCGCAGTGCATGCTGACACGGTCGCCAGGTGTACGGCGTTTCCCCCCCGACACATTGGTGCGGCTGGCTTCCGGGTTAAGTGGGCATTGTGACAAGAAGCAGTGTGGCTTGGTTGGGTTATGTTTCGGAGGACACACGGCTCTCGACTTTCATCTCTCCCGAGTTCGTACGGGTGTTGCAGCAATGAGTCAAGCCTGTAACTACCAATTGGATACCAAGAAATTGGGAAGAAAAAGGGCTAAAATAACAACAACAACAAATATTTCTGTATGGATCTCACTTTATGCACAGGGGCATTGTCATGCTGAAACAGGAAAGGGCCTCCCACAAACTGTTGCCACAAAGTTGGAAGCACGGAATCATCTGGAATGTCATTGTGTGCTGTAGCGTTAAGATTTCCCTTCACTGGAACTAAAGGGCCCAGCCCGAAGCATGAAAAACAGCCCCAGACCATTATTCCTACTTCACCAAACTTTACAGTTGCAACTATGCATTGGGGCAGGCAGCATTCTCCTGGCATCCTCCAAACCCAGATTCATCCGCCAGACTGCCAGATGGTGAAGCATGATTCATCACTTCAGAGAACATTTCTACTGTTCCAGAGTCCAATGGTGGCAAGCTTTACACCACTCCAGCCGACGCTTGGCATTGCACATGGTGATCTTATGCTTGTGTGTGGCTGCTCGGCCATGGAAACCCATTTCATGAGTTTGGAACTTGGTGGTGAGTGTTGCAACCGAGGACAGAGGAGTTTTACGCGCTACGCTCTTCAGCACTCTGTGTTCCTGTTCTGTGAGCTTGTGTGGCTTACCACTTCGCAGCTGAGCCGTTGTTCCTCCTATAACTTTCCACATCACAATAACAGCCCTTACAATTGACCGGGGCAGCTCTAGCAGGGCAAGAATTTGACGAACTGACTTGTTTGAATCCTATGACTGTGCCACGTTGAAAGGCCATTCTATGCAAATGTTTCCCTATGGAGATTGCATGGCTGTGTGCTCGATTGTATACACCTGTCAGCAACGGTTATGGCTGACATAGCCGAATCCACTAATTTGAAGGGGTTTTGTGTAATATATATAGTGTACAAAATAAAGTAGGGGCGTGGATCAGAAAACCACCATCTATCTATCTCATGCAGCGCATCTCATTCGCACATCTCCTTCACAGAGAGTTGATCGGGCAGTTGATTGTGGCCTGTGGAATGTTTTCCTGCTCCTCTTCGATGGCTGTGCAAAATGTTGAATATTGGCGGGAAATGGAACACTGTCGTACACGTCAATCCAGAGCATGCCAGACATGCTTTTTCTGTTAGACTCTGCAATCATAACCGGTCAACCCTTTAATACGTAACACTGCAGGTTATGCATGACCAATAACTAGCAGTATTTTGTAGTACTACGCCAGAAGGACCTATATTGCCAATTGACATTACAGTGATAATCCCACTACACAATAAATAACTGCAGTATACTTTCACTGGCATTATTGCACATTGTGTTGCCGGATCTTTATTGGTTAGATTAGTGCATTAAAAGCTACATTCTTACATTCTCATTTTGACAGGATGTAAGGGGAGGGTTGGTTTCCCGTGTGTGTGTGTGTGTGTGTGAGTGTGTGTGTGTGTGTGTGTGTGTGTGTGTGTGTGTGTGTGTGTGTGTGTGTGTGTGTGTGTGTGTGTGTGTGTGTGTGTAAAACTCACGCGTGGGTGTGTGTGCATACGATCGCTCGCGTGTGCATGTGGGTGTCCATGTGTGTGTTTACAAGGTGATGAGATGCTTATCAGAGAGAGGGAGAGCGAGTGCTGGCATGTTTATGTAAGAACCCAGAGCTCTGGATTAAATGTCTTCATGGAATCAAAGAGATGGATGGGTGGATTTTTATCAAACTCTCAGATTGTGTTTTAATACTGCACTATTTCCCATGATGATTTGTTTTAGTACACAGTGCACAGTACTTCACAGTACGTTCTCATGAAATACTTTCATGTTGATGGCTAAATGTGTGTGTGTGTGTGTGTGTGTGTGTGTGTGTGTGTGTGTGTGTGTGTGTGTGTGTGTGTGTGTGTGTGTGTGTGTGTGTGTGTGTCTGCGTTTATCCCTCAGTGATTAAAGTGCTAAAAATTGCCTTAACCACAGTAAGTATACACCACTGTACAGTGGGGAGAACAGGTATTTGATACACTGCCAATTTTGCAGGTTTCCCTACTTACAAATCATGTAGAGGTCTGTAATTTTTTATCATAGGTACACTTCAACTGTGAGAGACGGAATCTAAAACAAAAATCCAGAAAATCACATAGTATGATTTTAAAGTAATTAATTAGCATTTTATTGCATGACATAAGTATTCGATACATCAGAAAAGCAGAACTTAATATTTGGTACAGAAACCTTTGTTTACAATTACAGAGATCATACGTTTCCTGTAGTTCTTGACCAGGTTTGCACACACTGCAGCAGGGATTTTGGCCCACTCCTCCATACAGACCTTTTCCAGATCCTTCAGGTTTCGGGGCTGTCGCTGGGCAATACGGACTTTCAGCCTCCTCCAAAGATTTTCTATTGGGTTCAGGTCTGGAGACTGGCTAGGCCACTCCAGGACCTTGAGATGCTTCTTACGGAGCCACTCCTTAGTTGCCCTGGCTGTGTGTTTCGGGTCGTTGTCATGATTCTTCAATGCTCTTACTGAGGGAAGGAGGGAAGATCTCGCGATACATGGCCCCATCCATCCTCCCCTCAATACGGTGCAGTCGTCCTGTTCCCTTTGCCTTTGCAGAAAAGCATCCCCAAAGAATGATGTTTCCACCTCCATGCTTCACGGTTGGGATGGTGTTCTTGGGGTTGTACTCTTCCTTCTTCTTCCTCCAAACACGGCGGGTGGAGTTTAGACCAAAAAGCTCTATTTTTGGTTCATCAGACCACATGACCTTCTCCCATTCCTCCTCTGGATCATCCAGATGGCCATTGGCAAACTTTAGACGGGCCTGGACATGCGCTGGCTTGAGTAGGAGGACCTTGCGTGCGCTGCAGGATTTTAATCCATGACGGCGTAGTGTGTTACTAATGGTTTTCTTTGAGACTGTGGTCCCAGCTCTCTTCAGGTCATTGACCAGGTCCTGCCGTGTAGTTCTGGGCTGATCCCTCACCTTCCTCATGATCATTGATGCCCCACGAGGTGAGACCTTGCATGGAGCCCCAGACCGAGGGTGATTGACTGTCAACTTGAACTTCTTCCTTTTTTCTAATAATTGCGCCAACAGTTATTGCCTTCTCACCAAGCTGCTTGCCTATTGTTCTGTAGCCCATCACAGCCTTGTGCAGGTCTACAATTTTATCCCTGATGTCCTCACACAGCTCTCTAGTCTTGACCATTGGGGAGAGGTTGGAGTCTGTGTGATTGAGTGTGTGGACAGGTGTCTTTTATACAGATAACGAGTTCAAACAGTTGCAGTTAATACAGGTAATGAGTGGAGAACAGGAGAGCTTCTTAAAGAAAAACTAACAGGTCTGTGAGAGCCGGAATTCTTACTGGTTGGTAGGTGATCGAATAGTTATGTCATGCAATAAAATGCTAATTAATTACTTAAAAATCATACAATGTGATTTTGTGGATATTTGTTTTAGATTCCGTCTCTCACAGTTGAAGTGTACCTATGATAACATTTACAGACCTCTACATGCTTTGTAAGTAGGAAACACTGCCGATTTTGCAGGTTATCAAATACTTGTTCTCCCCACTGTATATCACATAGCAAAAAACAATCCTCGCTTACATATGACATATATCTCATATATTTAAAAATGAAATGTCACTGTATACTTCGTACAACGATAAAAGCAGCTTATGAGACACATTTTAATAACAAAATGGAACATCCTATCGTTCTCATTTATACTCAGGAAATTGCGGGCTGACAGAGAAACACTGAATACTCTATATTTCCCCAGGTGCCTCTCTCTCTCCCTCTCTCTCTCTCTCTAAAAACAATATAATATCAGGGCATACAGTTCACAGCTATTTCCAGCTGTGTGGTATCAGTCTGCTGAACTGACGACAAGCTGATAAAGGATGTATGATTATGGTACAGAAAGACACATTAATAAACAATCTTCCCTTTTCATTATTTTGTGTTATATACACTACGGCTCAAAAGTGTGGGGTCACTTAGAAATGTCCTTGTTTCCCATGAAAAGATACATGAAATGAGTTGCAAAATGAATAGGAAACATAGTCAAGACGTTGACAAGGTTATAAATAGTGATTTTTAATTGAAATAATAATTGTGTCCTTCAAACTTAGCTTTTTCGTCATAGAATCATCAATTTGCAACAATTACAGCCTTGCAGACTTTTGGCATTCTAGTTGTCAGTTTGTCGAGGTAATCTGAAGAGATTTCACCCCATGCTTCCTGAAGTACCTCCCACAAGTTGGATTGGCTTGATGGGCACATCTTACATACCATACGGTCAAGCTGCTCCCACAACAGCTCAATAGGGTTGAGATCCGGTGACTGTGCTGGTCACTCCATTATAGACAGAATACCAGCTGACTGCTTCTTCCCTAAATAGTTATTGTATAGTTTGGAGCTGTGCTTTGAGTCGTTGTCTTGTTGTAGGAGGAAATTGGCTGCGCCGTCCACAGGGCATGGCGATGCAAAATGGAGTGATAGCCTTCATTCTTCAAGATCCCTTTTAAATCAAATCAAATGTATTCGTACATCAGCTGATATCCTAAAGTGCTGTACAGAAACCCAGCCTAAAACCCCAAACAGCAAGCAATGCAGGTGTTGAAGCACGTTGGCTACGAAAAACTCCCTAGAAAGGCCAAAACCTAGGCAGAAACCTAGAGAGGAACCAGGCTATGAGGGGTGGCCAGTCCTCTTCTGGCTGTGCCGGGTGGAGATTATAACAGAACATGGCCAAGATGTTCAAATGTTCATAAATGACCAGCATTGTCAAATAATAGGTCTGGGACAGGTAGCACGTCCGGTGAACAGGTCAGGATTCCATAGCCGCAGGCAGAACAGTTGAAACTGGAGCAGCAGCTTTGTACCCTGTACAAATTTCCAATTTTACCACCACCAAAGCACCCCCAGACCATCATATTGCCTCCACCATCCTTGACAGATGGAGTCAAGCACTCCTCCAGTATTTTTTTTGCATCTCACGGATGTTCTTCTTTGTGATCCCAACACCTCAAACTTACATTTGTCTGTCCATAACACTTTTTCCAATCTTCCTCTGTCCAGCGTCTGTGTTCTTTATCCCACCTTAATCTTTTCTTTTTATTGGCCAGTCTGAGATATGGCCTTTTCTTTGCAACTCTTCCTAGAAGGCCAGCATCCCGGAGTCACCTCTTCACTGTTGATGTTGAGACTGGTGTTTTGTGGGTACTATTTAATGAGGCTGCCTTGTGAGGCGTCTGTTTCTCAAACTAGACACTCTAATGTACTTGTCCTCTTGCTCAGTTGTGCACCGGGGTCTCCCACTCCTCTTTCTATTCTGGTTAGAGCCAGTTTGCGCTGTTCTGTGAAGGGAGTAGTACACAGCGTTGTACGAGATCTTCAGTTAGCAATTTAGCAATTTCTCACATGGAATAGCTTTCATTTCCCAGAACAAGAATAGACTGACGAGTTTCAGAAGAAAGTTCTTTGTTTCTGGACATTTTGAGCCTGTAATCGAACCCACACATGCTGATGCTCCAGATATTCAACTAGTCTAAAGAAGGACAGTTTTATTGGGTTTTTAATCAGAACAGTTTTCAGCTGTTTTAACATAATTGCAAAAGGGTTTTCTAATGATCAATTAGCCTTTTTTAAATGATACACTTGGATTAGCTAACACAACGTGCCATTGGAACACAGGAGTGATGTCACGTTCGTCATAACGAGGAGACCAAGGTGCAGAGTGATTAGAATACATTCTTCTTTATTTACACGAAGGACACTAAACAAACTAACAAAAAAACAAAACTAACGTGAAGCCATATAAACCGAGTGCTGACAGGCAACTACACATAGACAATAACCCACGAAATACCCAAGGAATATGGCTACCTAAATATGGTCCCCAATGAGAGACAACGATAAACAGCTGCCTCTGATTAGGAACCAATCTAGACAACCAAAGACATATAAACACCTAGATATACAACAACCCCTAGACAATACAAAAACTACACAAACCACCCTCGTCACACCCTGACCTTACCAAAATAATAAAGAAAACTAAGATAACTAAGGTCGATGGTTGCTGATAATGGGCCTCTGTACGCCTATGTAGATATTCCATCCAAAAATCTGCCATTTCCAGCTACAATAGTCATTTACAACATTAACAATGTCTACACTGTATTTCTGATCAATTTGATGTTATTTTAATGAACCAAAAAAAACGTTATTTTCTTTCAAAAACAAGGACATTTTCTACGTGACCCCAAACGTTTGATCAGTGGTATATATGCCCAACCACCAACCCCTCATAACAATCTTTCAGTGGGAGACTGCCTGAGGCAATAGCCAGTGAGTAATAGATGTGCGCACAAACACACACGCTGGTAACTACTGGTAAGCTCTGCCTTCACTGCTTAGTCCAGATGTCACAAATCTGCCCACGAATCTGCCTTTTGAGACAGCAGCCTACCAGATGTCCAGTCAGTGTCGTGAGATGGGGGTGTGGAAATGAGAAAAGGCAGGAATAAATGCTTTTGAAAGCTAAGCAAATGGAATGAATCTCACTGCATCAAAGAACAACTGCGTTTGCAGCAAACTCAGGGAGAAATACTTGTGTTTGGTCAAATAAAAACATGTAAAGGCTTGCTTGGAATGTTTGAGGGACAGTTCAGAGGGCGAAACGTTGACAACGACTTTCCAAACCACTCGTGAACATTCTAGAAGTCGGTTGTGGTCGTCATCAACATCTCACGAGAACTGATCGTCAGCCACATCATCGGGGTCACTACAAAGGTTAGACTTGGCTACCTCCGGTTGGTTGCCATGGTTACCATTGCTATCTCCGTTAACACGGGCATTGCCATGGCTACTGGAGACGGCCTTTTTGAAGCTGTGGTGGCGATGGTTGGGAATGATGGTCCTGGTGTTCACGCGGGAGAGGGTGCACATGCTGCCCTGGTGACCGGATTGGTGGCGGGTGGTGTTGTTGCGCAGCTCCAGCTCGTCATAGCTGGATACCCGGACGAACGGGCACCAATAGAACACCCGCTTGAAGCCCGCCCGGAACCTTTATCCAAACCACAACCCAAACCAGACAGATATACAATGAGTGCATGGTCAGATATTTCACATTTGAGGGGTGGCTAATGAATTCTGAAGAAGGTACACTGGTAGTTTTCTCATCTGGTCTTATTTATCTAGCCAGTGGTTGCCTAGGTTGTGTTCAGTAGGCACAAAGAAGAAAATATTTTTAAACTGAAAATCTAAATTAGTTATGGCTTATTAACTTCATCGTATGTTTTAGTGCCTACTGAACAGCACTCAGGTGCTAGATCCTACCTGCTGTTGAGGCAGCAGTAGATGATGGGGTTGTACATGGTGGAGCTCATGGCCAGCCACAGCACTGACAGGTAGACCTGCTGGATGGACTTCCACCTCATCAGAGCCTTGTTGAGGCCCGTCGCGATGAAGTAGACGTGGTACGGCAGCCAGCAGAGGGTGAAAGTCACCACCACAATGATCATCATCTTCACCACCTGGGAGTTAGGAATGGGGATAGTAGGAGGATTGGAGGAATAGAGAGACAGGGAAGGAGGGGGAGACAGGGAGGTGGAGAAAGCAATGAGAAAAAAGAGAGTAGAGAATAAGAAGAGAGAGAGAGGAAAAATAAAGTGTATTGTCTTTATTCTGTGTAGCTTTGAGACTCGATCAAAAATCAACAGCTGGTCGGCCACCTCATGCCAGGTTTCACAGAGAGCCTGATTCTGAGATGGACAGAATGTGTGATGCTCAATATATTCTCACAGGCGTGGGCACCATGATTGATTCATCATCAGGTTGGCATTTTCATTCCGTCCTGGAAGCCACAGCAATTTAGGATATACTTTTTTCATCACGACAACCCCTTTTCAAAAGAGCCATTCACACAACCTCAAAATAGAATTGCTTCATTTGCACATAAATGGTCAGGACAACCATTGGTGGTCCAATGGTCCATACATTGGCGATGGTAGAGCCACAAATTAGGTGCATTCTATAACCTGGCAATCTAGAGCCATCACAAAGGAAGCAGCTCACTTCAAAGATCCTGTGAAATTCTTGAACTGATTGTGTCAATTAAAATCCTCCAAGAGCATTTCTAAACTTGAAATCAGATCTGCATTCGCAAAATGTTAGCACTTTGTTGCCTTGTATGGAGGAGTTCTGACACATTTAATCTAATAGAATGACTTTTGTTTCTTTACACCGAATATCAAAGCTCAGACACGCCTGAACCATGCAAACTGCTCTTTGTCCAGTGACGGAGATTTCTGTCCATGTACAGTTGAAGTCGGAAGTTTACATACACCTTAGCCAAATACATTTAAAACACAGTTATTCACAATTCCTGACATTTAATCCTAGTAAAAATTCCCTGTTTTAGGTCTGTTAGGATCACCACTTTATTCTAAGAATGTGAAATGTCAGAATAATAGTGCACAGAGTGATTTATTTCAGCTTTTACTTCTTTTATCACATTCCCAGTGGGTCAGAAGTTTACATACACTCAAATAGTATTTGGTAGCATTGCCTTTAAATTGTTTAACTTGGGTTAAAGGTTTCGGGTAGCCTTCCACAAGCTTCCCACAATAAGTTGGGTGAATTGTGGCACATCCCTCCTGACAGAGCTGGTGTAACTGAGTCAGGTTTGTAGGCCTCGTTGCTCGCACACGCTTTTTCAGTTCTGCCCACAAATTTTCTATAGGATTGAGGTCAGGGCTTTGTGATGGCCACTCCAATACCTTGACTTGGTTGTCCTTTAGCCATAACTTTGGAAGTATGCTTGGGATCATTGTCCATTTGGAAGACCCATTTGCGACCAAGCTTTAACTGATGTCTTGAGATGTTGCTTCAATATATCCACATAATTTTCCTTCCCTCATGATGCCATCTATTTTGTGAAGTGCACCAGTCCCTCCTGTAGCAAAGCACCCCTACAACATGATGCTGCCACCCTCGTGATTCACGGTTGGGATGGTGTTCATCAGCAAGCAAGCCTCCCACTTTTTCCTCCAAACATAACGATGGTCATTATGGCCAAACAGTTCTATTTTTGCTTCATCAGACCAGAAGACATTTCTCTAAAATGTATGATCTTTGTCCCCATGGCGATTTTGGAGCAGTGGCTTCTTCCTTGTTGAGCGGCCTTTCAGGTTATGTCGATATAGGACTCGTTTTACTGTGGATATAGGTACTTTTGTACCTGTTTCCTTCAGCACCTTCAGAAGGTCCTTTGATGTTGTTCTGGGATTGATTTGCACTTTTCGCACCATAGTACGTTAATCTCTAGGAGACAGAACGTGTCTCCTTCCTGAGCGGAATGACGTCTGCATGGTCCCATGGTGTTTATACTTGCAAACTATTGTTTGTACAGATGAACGTGGTACCTTCAGGCATTTGGAAATTGCTCCCAAGGATGAACCAGACTTGTGGAGGTCTACAATTTTTTGTTCTGAGATCTTGGCTGATTTCTTTTGATTTTCCCATGATGTCAAGCAAAGAGGCACTGAGTTTGAAGGTAGGCCTTGAAATACATCCACAGGTCCACCTCCAATTGACTCAAATTATGTCAATTAGCCCATCAGAAGCTTCTAATGCCATGACATAATTATCTATAATTTTCCAAAGCTGTTAAAACTTCTCAGGGCTGAGATCCCGTTAACGGGATCGATATGACAACAGCCAGTGAAAGTGCATGGCGCCAAATTCAAAACAACAGAAATCTCATAATTACATTTCCTCAAACATACAGGTATCTTATACCATTTTAAAGGTAATCTTGTTGTTAATCCCACTACAGTGTCCGATTTCAAATAGTCTTTACAGCGAAAGCACCATTAACGATTATGTTAGGTCAGAGCAATATCACAGAGCAATATCACAGAAAAACACAGCCATTCACAAAAATCAGAAATAGAGATAGAATTCATCACTAATCTTTGATGATCTTCATCAGATGACACTCATAGGACTTCATGTTACACAATACGTTTTGTTCGATAAAGTTCATAATTATATAAAAAAAATCTCAGTATACATTGGCACGTTATGTTCAGTAGTTCCAAAAACATCTGGTGCTTTTGCAGAGAGCCACATCAATTTACAGAAATACTCATTATAAATGTTGATGAAAATACAAGTGTTATCCATGGAAATATAGACAAACTTCTCCTTAATGCAACCGCTGTGTCAGATTTCAAAAAAGCTTTACGGAAAAAGCAAACCATGCAATAATCTGAGTACGGCGCTCAGAGAACCAACAAGCCAAAAAGATATCCGCCATATTGTGCAGTCAACAGAAGTCAGCAATAACATTATAAATATTCACTTACCTTTGATGATCTTCATCAGAATACACTCATAGGAATCCCAGTTCCACAATAAATGTTTGATTTGTTCGATAATGTTCATAATTTATGTCCAAATAGCTACTTATGTTAGCGCGCTTGGTAAACAAATCAAAACTCAAAGCGCATTCACTAGTTGCAGACGAAATGTCAAAAGGTTACGTTACAGTCCGTAGAAACATGTCAAACGATGTATAGAATCAATCTTTAGGATGTTTTTAACATAAAACTTCGATAATATTCCAACCGGAGAATTATTTTGTCTTCAGAAAAGCAAATGGAACGGGAGCTACCTCTCAAGTGAATGCGCGTGACCAGCTCGTGACTGCTGGCAGACCTCTGACTCATTCCCCTCTCATTCGGCCCCACTTCACAGTAGAAGCCTCAAACAAGTTTCTAAAGACGGTTGACATCTATTGGAAGCCTTAGGAAGTGCAAGATAACCAAAATCACACTGTGTCTTCAATAGGGGCTGAGTTGAAAATCAACCAACCTCAGATTTCCCACTTCCTGGTTGGATTTTTTCTCAGGCTTTTGCCTGCCATATGAGTTCTGTTATACTCACAGACATCATTCAAACAGTTTTAGAAACGTCAGAGTGTTTTCTATCCAAATATACTAATAATATATATATTTTTACCTTTATTTTACTAGGCAAGTCGGTTAAAAACAAATTCTTATTTTCAATGACAGCCTAGGAACAGTGTATTAATTGCCTGTTCAAGAGCAGAATGACAGATTTTGTACCTTGTCAGCTCAGGGATTTGAACTTGCAACCTTTCGGTTACTAGTCCAATGCTCTAACCACTAGGCTACCCTGCCGCCCCAATATGCATATATTAGCCATAAAGCCATAGAGCAATAGTGATTGTGATCTCCAATGAATGGTTAGTCTGTCAGTCAAACAGTCTGAGAATCTCCCCAAAGCCTTTCACATAGATTCTATTCTGTCACTTTGCCCTTTAGATTTAACCTACATTCGCTAAACCTTTGAGATTCTCCATTGAGCATGCCTTTAAATCCAGCACTAGACTTAATCTGGGTCTGGGAAACAAAGCACTAACGGGTGGAAAAGTGTTTATATACCGATGTGACATTCAACAGATATAGACATCCTAAAGACTTAAATGTAACTACAGTATGTCTCTGGGCTTGGTCATGTTTAACATATGACACACGAAAAATGCTAACATCAGGGATATTTACTTGCATTGGTTTTGGACCGAGAATGCAAAATAAGTTAGCATTTGGAGATGGTGGCCATACAAACAAAACCAGGATTGCTCTTTTTACCTTGTACATAGGCTGCTTACAGAGTAAGGAAACTAATATGTCACTTTGTTATTTGGCTGAACCATCCTTTTATCTCCCAAGTAGAAAATGAATACAAATACAGCAGTACTTCAGCCCCATAAGGTCGGAATTGAATTACCCTTGATGTAGGAGCTCTGAAGTCAATCTCACTTTGGTGGCGAAGACTCACAGCTGGTGTTAAGCCCTTCATCACAGACTAAGGATAGTCATACAGAGAACAACAACAACGGCATCTGACGATGAATGATTTTGTCGTGATTGCAGTCTGTTGGGGCACACACGAACACAACTCCATAAGAGGCAACAACAACAAAAACATTTTACGACAGCTGCTTGGGTTAAACAAGTTAGGCTAAATGAATGAATTAGAAGGTGCTCTTTAGAGGGGTTCATAGTTCATGTTTTCATGTATGAAAACATTCCAAAGCACTCTTCGGATCCAAAATCAGCATTTACATTCTTTAGCTTTTCTAAAGTGGTTTCACAGCTTTGACAACGGATCACATTGAAACGCGGGTCAAACTTTATTCATTAACTTCCAACATGAAAAGGATAATCAAGTGATCAATCAAGCTGTCAGTTACCTTGTTTATGAACAATAACAATTAGGATCTTATAATGAAGGATCAACTAGCTCTACCTGCATTATCTTCTGGACGGTTAATAATGTGGCATAAAGCTTATGAAGCGGTGGCATCTCTTTGTATGTACAGTGTGTCTGGGACTCTGGGTCTAATGACGAGCAAACGGTGTCTGGTGGAATTCTCTCCGGAGCTACATAAAGCAGGAGAAAGGGTATCCATGACGCATGACACAGCAGGTCAGCAGGTATTTGACGTGAGAGCACTGGTGGTCTGCCCGAAGCCGTCACAGCATGGGTAAATTGAGCTTGGTGGGAACAGATCACTGATCACTGAGTAGGACCTGGCGGTTTGACAATGGGTGACATGCAGCCTAATGAACCTCTTCCAGCCCTCTTATAGCTAAGGTTAAAAGAGTTTGGCAGGGACGTTAATGGCAAATCCAGCAACAGGCTTATGTAAATGATCCAGACATTTAGCAGGCGCTTTTATCCTAAATGACTTCTGTGGCTCAGTTGGTAGAGCATGGCGCTTGTAACGCCAGGGTAGTGGGTTCGATTCCCGGGACCACCCATACGTAGAATGTATGCACACATGACTGTAAGTCGCTTTGGATAAAAGCGTCTGCTAAATGGCATATATTATTATTATTATAGTCTGTATTTATGGCCCATTCAAACCCACTTTGTAATTGGAACGGTGTATAAGTGTGAGGTTAACTAACCCTCCATCCACTGCGTTGCTCAAACTAAATCAAATGAAATCAAGTTTATGTGAGATGCATTTCACACAAAAAACCATCAACAACAACAAAAACTATAAAACAAACCAGTTCTGAAATAAGAGCAAGTAACAACACCAAACATGTGCTGGTGCCCAGATCAAATGTCAGGCAGGATCACAGGGGTACATCCCTGGTTGAAACTGTAAATTATTATGGTTTCATGGCCTCAGCCATCTGTCCAAAACAAAGAACTAGGTGTGCTGATCCCCCCGTAATCTGAGTGTAATCCTCATGAATAAAACAATAACAACCCTGAAATATAGACTGGGTTTCCTCACAGGGTGTCCTTGAATAATCCCATATCCCAATAATTCCCCTATCTAGTAGACGTGTCATATTGGCCACTGCCTTTCTATAATCTGTGCTCCTGTAATGTTAAACCCACATCTGGCCTAATATATGTTAGTCATACGGGTTCAAATGACCTGAATCCTTATGGATAACTGTGGGGACCAGGGTCCGTATGTATAAAGCATTTCAGAATAGAAGTGCTGATTTATGACCAGTTTTGCTTTTTAGATCACAATGAATGAGGTAACATGGACAGGGGGAACCTGATCCTAGATCAGCACTCCAACTCTGAGACGTTTAAGACATACGGCGCCTGGACTCCAAGCAAAGATGAATGAAGAGATAGACTGTGTCCAGTTAATATAATGCATTTTCATCTATAAAGAGGAGACGAATCTCTGTTGTTTCCCTGCGTAACGTTGGATTACCTGATGGGTAGCCAAATCCAGTGGGAATGTGCCAGTTAAAATGAATGGCTGAATCTACTGAATTCAATTGACGCGTTGGTTTACAAATGGAATACACGTGCTTTACCAATTGACCTTATGTGTATAATGGAGTTGTACTTTTGCGTTACCTTCCTCTTGGCTGTGAGCTGGCTGTGGTAGTTGTCTGATGCTTCCCCTGGGATCTCTCCTCCCCACAGCGTCACCCCCACAATGGTGTAGGTGATACCCATCACCACTAGGGGCAGCACATACACCAGCACCGTCACAATGATATGATACCTGTATGCCAGAGAAGAATAGATAGCTGTAAGAGGAAGGAAAAGCAGAGCATTCCTGTGAATGTAATGGAAAACATGGTAATTTAGCGAATTATAGTTCATCTATTTCACATTCATATTCATTAGTCTAGTTTGCTCTCCTCCTTAACTAATCTGCACTGGTTGTGACAGGAGAGCAGATACCTGATAAATAGATAGATTGATCTCGATCTATCTAACTAATCTCATTATCCTGTGTGTAGTAAATTCCCATACTCATACGGACTGACTTTCTTCCTCCAGAAGCAGGACACTTACCACCTTAACTTAACTCACCTGTATGCAATCAATGTGGCAACCTTTGAACTTTGAACAAACCTTCAGTTAATTCCAGTTTTTGTTGATAAAAACAATTATTCAAGGATGTGTTTATTCAAAGTACACTGAACAAAAAATATATACTCAACATGCAACAATTTAAAAGATTTTACTGAGTTACAGATCATACAGGGAAATCATTCAATTTAAATAAATAAATTAGGCCCTAATCTATGGATTGCACATGACTGGTAATACAGATATGCATCTGTTGGTGGCCACAGGTATCTTTAAAAAAACGGTAGGGGCGTGGATCAGAAAACCAATCAGTATCTGGTGTGACCACCATTTGCCTCATGCAGCGCGACACATGTCCTTCGCATAGAGTTGATCAGGCTGTTGACTGTGGCCTATGGAATGTTTTTCCGCTCCTCTTCAATGGCTTTGTGAAATTGCTGGATATTGGTGGGAACTGGGACACGCTCGTACATGTCAATCCAGAGCATCCCAAACGCTCAATGGGTGACATGTGAGTATGCAGGCCATGGAAGAACTGGGAAATGTTCAGCTTCCAGAAATTGTTTACAGATCCTGCTGAAACATGAGGTGATGGCAGCGGATGAATGGCTCGACAATGGGCCTCAGGATTTCATCTTGGTATCTCTGTGCATTCAAATTGCCATTGACAAAATGCAATTGTGTTTTGTCCGTAGCTTATGCCTGCCCATACTATAACCCAACCGCCACCATGGGGCACTATGTTCACAACATTGACATCAGCAAAGTGCGACGCCACAGTCAGGTCAAGACCCTGGTGAGGATGACGAGCACGCAGATGAGCTTCCCTGAGACGGTTCTGACAGTTTATGCAGAAATTCTTCAGTTTCATTAGCTGTCCAAGTGGCCGGTCTCAGATGATCCCACAGGTGAAGAAGGCGGATGTGCAGGTCCTGGGCTGGCGTGGTTGCACATGGTCTGCGGTTCTGAGGCCGGTTGGACGTACTTCCAAATTCTCTAAAATGACGTTGGGCATACATACTGCCAAATTCTCTAAAATTATGTTGGGAGGTGGCTTATGGTAGAGAAATTAACATTTAATTATCTGGCAACAGCTCTGGTGGACATTCCTGCAGTCAGCATGCCAATTATCGACTCTCTCAAAACTTGACACATCTGTGGCATTGTGCTGTGTGACAAAACTGCACATTTTAGAGTGCCATTTTATTGTCCTCAGCACAAGGTCCACCTGTGTAATGATCATGCTTCTTAATCATCTTATTGAAATGCCACGCCTGTCAGGTGGATGGATTATCTTGGCAAAGTAGAAGTTATGACAAACAGGGATGGCGCCGGAGCGTGCCGGATGGGAAGGCGACCAAATTATCGGCTCTTAACCAACCACGCTATTTTTTTTTTTTTCGCGTTGTTCGTAACTTGTTTTGTACATAATGTTGCTGCTACCATCTCATATGACCGAAAAGAGCTTCTGCACATCAGAACTACGATTACTCACCTCAGATTAGATTTAGAGTTTTTCTTCAATGAGTCAGACGGGAGGGATATACTACACACACCCGACCAGGCCCAAATCCCCATCAATCGCTGGAGAAGGAAACTGAGATTTTGCGGAAAAAGATCATGGTGCCTTGTAAGGATCAGGTGACGAGTGGATAATCTTACCTTGCCTTCCGTCCTGCTAGCTAACATTCAATCGCTGGAAAAACAATGGGACGAACTGAAAGCACGTATATCCTACCAACGGGTCATTAAAACTATAATATCTTATGTTTCACTGAGTCATGGCTGAACGATGACATTAAGAACATACAGCTGGCGGGTTATACACTCTATCGGCAGGATAGAACAGCAGCCTCTGGTAAAGACACAGGGCGGGGGCCTATGCATATATGTAAACAACAGCTGGCGCACGATATCTAAGGATGTCTAGGTTTTGCTTGCCTGAGTTAGTGTGGTCTACAGCTTATCATGAGATACTCTATCTACCTAGAGAGTTTTCATCTGTATTTTTCGTAGCTGTCTACATACCACCACAGACCGATGCTGGCACTAAAACCACGCTCAGTGAGCTGTATTCCGCCATAAGCAAACAGGAAAATGCTCATCCAGAGGCGGCGCTCCTAGTTACCAGGGACTTTAATGCAAGGAAACTTAAATCAGTTTTACATAATTTCGATCAGCATGTTAAATGTGCAACCAGAGGGAAAACATTTTTAGACCACATTTACTCCACACACAGAGACGCGTACAAAGCTCTACCTCGCACTTCCTTTGGCAAATCTGACCATAATTCTATCCTCCTGCTTACAAGCAAAAATTGAAGCAGGAATCACCAGTGACTCGCGTTTATACAAATGTGGTCAGATGAAGCAGATGCTAAACTACAGGACTGTTTTGCTAGCACAGACTGGAATATGTTCCAGGATTCTTCCACATTGAGGAGTACACGATATCAGTCACTGGCTTTATCAATAAGTGCATGGAGGATGTAGTTCCCACAGTGACCGAACATACATAACCCACCCAGAAGCTATGGATTACAGGTTAAGGGCTTGTAAGTAAGCATTTCACTGTTGTATTCGGCGTATGTGACAAATTATTTGATTTGATTCTTATTTTTTTCATATAAATAAGCGTTTTGTGCATATGGAACATTTATGGGAACTTTTATTTCAGCTCATGAAACATTGGACATACAGTTTACATGTTGCGTTTATATTTTTGCTCAGTAAAGGTTTGTGCTCCTTTATAGTTGTCACGACTTCTGCCGAAGTTGGTCCCTCTCCTTGTTCGGGCGGCGTTCGACGTCACCCGTTTTCTAGTCACCACCGATCCACGTTTCATTTTCCATTTGTTTTCTCTGCATTGTACACACCTGGTTTCCATTCCATAATTATTGTTCCCTATTTAACCCTCTGGTTTCCCCCTTGGTTTTGTGTGTGTTTGTTCATATTACGTTGTCTCGTATATGTGAACTGGTATTTTGTCTCCTTCTTCGAATTTTGTTATGAGTAAAGTTACGGTATTTACTCATCTCTGTGTCCTGCGCCTGACTCTAGCTTTGATTTGAGCCCATTTGATGTGTTTTTCTATGTGCCATTATTCATAGTATTATTTGTTGGTTTCTAAGTAGGTTTGTTTGTGTATATATTGATTATGTTACTTAGATCATTTTTCATATTGTAGTTACTATTGAGTTTTGAGTATATTTGGATGTATTTGCTTTTGACTAGTGCCTGCATAATTGGCCACGTTAATTGCCTTACAATGCTGTTCCTGGAGAGCTACACTCCTGTAGGTTTTCAATCAAGTTGTAACTAACCTGATTCATTTTATCAACCAGCTAATTATTCAAATCAGGTGCGCTAGATTAGGGTTGGAACGAAAATCTACGGGACGGTAGCTCTCCAGGAATTAGGGAAAGAGCCCTGCCTTACATTGACATGCAAGGTGATTCTATTGTTGATTCCTAGAGACAAGCATACTTATCCTAGCAACGTTCTTTAATCTATTAATAAACGGGGAATTAACCCTTTTGAAGTGTATCTCCACCTCCCAGTGTTCTATTTGATACACCACCACGGTAGCCCACACCCAAACCACCAGCAGCAAGGTGAACACCTTATACAGTTTCATTACCAATCAACCCAAAACTGTTTTCAGATCAGTGAAGATGAACAAGAGGAGGTGAGTCAAGGTAGCCACTTTAGACTATTGAGATGCACCCGGAGTGTCTCACTCACATGAAGGAGTCATCCGAGGGCCGGGGCCAGGCCACGTAGCATATGGTCCGGCGGGGCAGGATACGGATGGTGGAGTTGAAGCAGAGGGGGAAGGCCAGCACCACGGCCAGCGCCCAGATACACACGATCACCACCTTGGTAGCTGTAGCTGACAGCCGTGGTTTCAGCGGGTGGATGATGGCCATGTACCTGCAGGGATGTCAAATCAAATGAAATCAATCTTTATTTAAAACCTCTTAAGGAAGCTGCGAATTTTCGCAGCTTTTTGTTAAAAATCGCGCAACATTTCAGTGCCCTGCTACTCATGCCAGGACTACAGTATATGCATATGATTAGTATGTGTAGATAGAAAACACTCAGACGTTTCTAAAACTGGTTAAATCACGGCTGTGACTATAACAGAACGTGCGTTTCATCGAAAAGTGCAGGAAAATCTGATCACTGAAAATGGGAAAATATATCCATGTGCAACTTCAACCAATTGTTAAAAGTGACCCACATTAAATGGAGCCGAGGTTGCAATACCTACAGCTTCCACACGATGTCAACAGCCTTGTCATTTGTCTCGGATTTGTTTCTTGGTCAAACGGACACAAGGAAGGCGATTTCTTCCGGTCTCCGACAGGATGTTTTGGTTGAGATATATCCGGACATGATTTCAAGACGTGAAGCTAAAGAATATACATCGTCCCGTGATCATTTTGATAGATTATTAACGTTTACTAATACCTAAAGTTGCATTACAAAAGTATTTCGAAGTGTTTTGTGAAAGTTTATCGTCAACTTTTTTAATAAAAAAAAATGACTTTACGTTAAAAAGTGCTATTTTTTTGTTGATCACACACTCTTCATAGATCGATATCTAGGCTATATATGGACCGATTTAATCGAAAAAAGACCCAAAATGATGTTTATGGGACATCTAGGAGTGCCAAGAAAGAAGCTCGTCAAAGGTAATGAATGTTTTATATTTTATTTCTGCGTTTTGGTTAGGACCGGCTACCGCAAAATCTGTCGTTTTAGATGAAGTTCCAGTACTTTTGGGTGCATGCTATCAGATAATAGCTTCTCATGCTTTCGCCGAAAAGCATTTTACAAATCTGACTCGGTAGCTAGATTCACAACGAGTGTAGCTTTAATTCAGTACATTGTATGTGCATTTTAATGAAAGTTTGAGTTTTATCAAAAACTATACGTGGCGCACTTGAAATTTCCGCTGATTTGATCCCCACAGCGGGAGCACTTCCCTAATTAATAGCACATTTCAGATATGAATGTGACGCAATGTGCTTCACAGGAGAAAAAAAAAACATAAATAAAAAAACAATAAGTAGAAACAGAAATATTTACTACACAAACAAACATAAGAGTATAAAAAACTAAAGAACAATTAAAACTGAAAGTCTAAAAAAGCACCCTTTCTTACATAGGCAAGTCAGTTAAGAACAAACTCCTATTTTCAATGTCGGCCTAGGAACAGTGGGTTAACTGCCTGTTCAGGGGCAGAACGACAGATTTGTACCTTGTCAGCTCAGGGGTTTGAACTTGCAACCTTCCGGTTACTTGTCCAACGCTCTTACCACTAGGCTACCCTGCCGCCCCTTAGGAAAAGCAAAACTAAAAAAGGTGTGTTGTAAGATATATTTTAAATATGTCCACAGTTTCGGCTCCTCTCAGGTTGTCTGGCAGACATTTCCAGAGGCTGGGGTAGTAGTAACTAAAGGCTGCCTCTCCATGCCTCTTGGTCCTAGGCTTTGGGATAGTTAAAAGGCCAGTGCCAGAGGACCTGAGGGACCTCCTGGGTACATAACTCAAAAGCATGTCTGACATGTATTGGGGTGCACAATTGTGGATTGATTTAAAAACCAATCGAATCTTAAAATGTTTTCTTAAACGCGCAGAGACTTTAAAACATGTGTAATGTGTGCTCTTTGTCTGGCCATGTTGCTGCAGTCTGTATGTTTTGCAGTTGGCCAATGGCTTTCTTGGGTAGACCAGACAGGAGAGCATTACAGTTGTCAAGCCTGCTGTAATAAAAGCATGGATGAGTCTCTCTGTATCAGCCTGAGATAGAAATGGCCGCAACTTGGCAATGTTCCTCAGGTGGTAAAAGCTATTTTGGTCACATTCCTAATGTGTGATTCGAAATTGAGTTCAGAATCTAAAATGACACCAATGTTTTTTAGCTAGTGTTTTATCTTATTTGACAGTGAATTAAAATATTAATATTAAAATATTAATTAAATATATATAGATTCTGTGTGCATTGGCTCCAATTATAAGTACCTCGGTCTTGTCTTGATTTAGCTGAAGGAAAGGAAGTTGTGAGCCTTCCAAGTATTCACTAATACAGTCTAATAATTTATCTGTGGAGCTAAAAATGCTCTGGTGACAGAAATGTAAAGCTGTGTATTGTTTGTGTAGTTCTGATAACAGTACTGAACCCAAAATCGAACCTTGTGAACTTTGTGGAACGCCACATAGGATATGACATTTGACTCTCGACTAGGTCCTAAACCAATTTAGAACTAGAGGGAAGAGACCAACCCACCTCTGCAGTCTGTCCAAAAGGACAACATCATGCAGTACTTAAATCAAAGAGTACATGGAAAGAGAGCTGTTCAGCATCTGTGTTGGCTCTAAGATCATTTAACACTTTAACTTAGGCTGTCCCTGTGCTTTAGCGGGCAAGACAACAATATTGGATTTTTTCAAAAATAATGAAGCTGTTTAAAAAAAACAATTTCTGGAAGGTTGGAGATTGGCCAAAAATTGCTAAGAGCTGGAGAATCTAGATTACATTTCTTCAGAAGGGGTTTCACCCATGGCAGTTGTTAGTGGAGTGGGGAAAGTGCCTGTGAAATAGGGAGTGATTAACCATTAAACTCCATAGTGCCTTTGCTAGGGCACATACCATCACACTTCTCATTAGGTCTTGCTTGACTGATACCCAGCCTAATGTTTATTATCTTATCTCTGAAATATGCCACAAACTCATCACATTTAGATGTGGAGGAAAGTTCATATAGGTTTATGGGGGTAGGATTTATCCGGCCATCAATGGTCGAGAATAGCACTAGCACTATTGAATTATTCTGATTATTAGTGATAAAGTTTTGAGAAATAAGCCTGTCTAGCGTTTCTAATTGCCTTGTTATATATGCCAAGTTTCTCTCTCAGAATATCGTAATGGACCTGCAACTTTGACTTTCTCCACTTCCGCTCTGCGTTTCTGCAATTTATCTTTAGTCTATTTGTTTCCTCACTCATCCAAGGAGCTCTTCATTTGGATGTGGCCTTTTTCAACCTTACTGGAGCTATGGCATCAACGGTAGCCCTTAATTTGCTATTAAGGTAATCGACTAAATCATCACAAGAGGAAGGCAGAATAGGTGATAGTGTATTGTTCATACACTTAATAAAATCTGTAGCAACTTCAGAGCTAAGATAGCGTTTCTTCAAAATGCATTCAGTGTAACCTAGAGTTTGCCGCAGTTAAGGGTGGGCCCAGTCACATGTTGGATAAAGTTCACAGGGCTCAAAAGATTAATCAATTCAATGGCCTTGGAGTTTCTTTGTCAACATGAATATTAAAATCGCCCAACACAATGATTTGTATCATAGTTCTCAAGAACAACAGTCAATTGTTCAGAGAAATCAGTCAAAAACAAAAGTGGGGCAGTGCTTAGGTGGCCTAAACAGGGTTATAGCCAGCACCGGTGACTGACATTTAAACAGTATAGCATAATGAAATTATATGTCCTTACAGATGAGAGCATTTGTAAAAATGGAGGCTGCCCCCCCCCCCCCCCAGCTGTAGTCCAGGGGGAGGCTTCAACAAGAGTGGCACTACAGTCTGAAGACTGCCATGTTTCAGTGAAACAGATGCAATCAACTTTGCGCCCAGTAATGAGTGTGGGCCACTCTGCCCCTGGGGCATCTGCCTCGAGGTAACCAATAGAATAACAACCAAATTATTAACATTACAACCACGTTTTTCTCCAGTCATTTTTCTCGCCGCTTTCGGGCGAGTGAACGAGGAGCGCGCAGGATTTCGCTTTGGACTTCCGGACCATGGCCACCAGCGGGGGGTGGAATGACAGGGCCCTGATCGATCACTACCGGTGAAGTCTGCGCAAGGAAGTCCGTCGGGAGTTGCCCTGCCGAGACACCACCCTCACGTTGGACCAGCTGGTGGACCTGTCCATCCGGCTGGACAAACTGCTGGCAACCCATGGACATCCGGATCGGTGTCCGTCAGTTCCATCCCCCTCAAATGTGCGGGAGGTTCCTCCTCCACCTCTGGACATCGAGAGTATGAGTACCCATTGTATGCTGTTCGAGCCATCCTGGACTCGAGGCGTCGATCGAGGGGCCTTTAGTACCTCGTGGAGTGGGAGGGTTACTGTCCGGAGGAGAGATGCTAGGTGCCGGTGGAGGACGTCTTGAACCTTTCGTTGCTGCTGGAATTCCACCATCTCCATCCGGATGGCCCTGCGCCTCGTCCTCGAGGTCGGTGTCGGCGCGCAGCTGGAGCCGCGCGTCAAGGGGGGGTACTGTCACGAGTTCCGCCAAAGTTGGTCCCTCTCCTTGTTCAGGCGGCATTCAGCGGTCACCGATCCACTTTTCTAGCCATCACCGATCCACTTTTAATTTTCCATTTGTTTTGTCTTTGTCTTACACACCTGGTTTCAATTCCCCAATTACTTGTTCATTATTTAACCCTCTGTTCCACCATGTTTGTTTGTGAGTAATTGTTTATTGTATTGGGGTCCGTATTTGTGGCTTTGTATTTATACAACGTGTATTGTTATATTATGGAGTAAAATTGCTTTCATTACTCATATCTGCTGTCCTGCGCCTGACTCATCTCACCAGTTTGACACAGACGCATTACAGGACTGGAGCACTACCAGACCCTGTCAGTCAGTCTCTAAAACAGTTCAAGATGTCGAGAGGTCAGTCAGGGGGTGAAAGCAAAGATGGTGGATAAATGAAGAAAATGATTCAAGCCCCATTTACCATTAAAAAACAGTTCCGGTCTACTTAAGGGGTGGCTCTCCCATAGACACCAATGCGATCGCCTCCTGGGTCTGGTCTACTTAGTTCATTGACTGTATATGAACCAGAAAAAAAGGACCCAGTGAGGTGTCTTACTTCCTCTTCGGTCTCTGGTGAAAGGTTATTAGGTCAAAGTTCAAAGGTCATGGTTGATTGGTATTTTGTTCCTCCATACACTGCTTACTTGAGAGGTTTGACTTTTTAATTTTGAGTTGCGCTTTTGCCCTGACTAAAGTTAACGCATACAATTTAGTATGCAGGACCCACTGGGCACATACTGGTTGAATCAACGTCATTTCCAAATAATTTCTATGTAATTACGTTGAACCAACGTGGAATAGACATTGAATGTACATCTGTACCCAGTAGGAAATGTCTTGCTGTACAACTGCATTTTCCCCCGAACGTGAATAAAACAAGCTCCTCTTGACAAAAGCCAGAGGGCAGGTTGAAATACTACAATGTGAAATCAAACAGTAAATAAAAGACCAATCTTCTCTGGAGCAGCCATCATAAGGATAGTGATGTGTGTGTCTGTGTCTGTGCCCAACTTCAGATTGCTTTCAGGTACTCAAAACAAAGGATGCGCCATGTGGAGCTAGTTATGATTGTTTGACTCTTCCCAGTATATCTTTAATTGGATTCAACAGTGCTGTTTGTTTGGTTTTCGGTAAACAAAGATTCCATTTCCCCAGAACTCACTGCTAGACTGTCAGGTTTCATCCTTACCTTACCTTACCTTACCTTACCTTACCTTACCTGTCCTTACCTTACCTTACCTTGTCTGTCTGTCTGTCTGTCTGTCTGTCTGTCTGTCTGTCTGTCTGTCTGTCTGTCTGTCTGTCTGTCTGTCTGTCTGTCTGTCTGTCCGTCCGTCCGTCCGTCCGTCCGTCCGTCCCTCCCTCCCTCCCTCCGTCCCTCCCTCCCTCCCTCCCTCCCTCCCTCCCTCCCACAAGTAGTCAGGTCATGCAGGTGCAGATTAACTCCTTTGACTAACTTCAAAGTGAGATGTTGGACTATAGTCCTACTATCCAACACAACTTGTAAAGGTATCGAATTGACCTCCAGACACCTGGGACCTCATTTATTTATGTTTTGATGTTAAGGCTATAAAACTGTCATAAATAATGCACTGTGCCAAATGATTAGCAGGATATTGTTATTTGAGTGAATTCTGAAAAAGTGAAACACTTTTTGCATTTCTGTCTTCTGTACTCTCTTCAGACATCTATCCAACACATGATACGTTGCTAAAATCCTCAGATGTTTCTGTAGAGGTGTGGGGAGATTGTTTAGACTTTTTAAACCTCTACAGGATCGGTGCCCCCCGCCATGGGGGTTAAGCTAGCGTAATGTGATTAGCATGAGGTTGTAAGTAACATCATTCCTGGACATAAACACACAGTTGAAGTCGGAAGTTTACATACACTTAGGTTGGAGTCATTAAAACTCATTTTTCAACCACTCCACAAATTTCTTGTTAACAAACTATAGGTTTGGCAAGTCGGTTAGGACATCTACTTTGTGCATGACACAAGTCATTTTTCCAACAATTGTTTACAGACAGATCATTTCATTTATAACTCACTGTATCCAGTGTATTCCAGTGGGTCAGAAGTTTACATAAACTAAGTTGACTGACTTTAAACAGCTTGGAAAATTCCATTAATAAATCAATTAGGCACATTTGGGCAGTCTTATACAGTATTTTGAACAGATATGTTCAATGGTTCATTGGATCAGTCTAAAACTTTGCACATACACTGCGGCCATTTAGTGGGCAGAATCTAAATTGCATCTGGGATGGAATAATACATTATGGACTTTCTCTGGCATTTCAAAGACGATGATACAAAAAAACAACAACAAAAACATTTTCTTTCTTTGTATTATCTTTTACCAGATCTAAAGTGTTATATTCTCATACATTAATTTCACATTTCCACAAACTTCAAAGTGTCTCCTTTCAAATGGTATCACTCCCTCACGACGCCAGGACAGCGGAGTCAATCACCACCTTCCGGAGACACCTGAAACCCCACCTCTTTAAGGAATACCTAGGATAGGATAAAGTAATCCTTCTCACCCCCCTTAAAAGATTTAGATGCACTATTGTAAAGTGGCTGTTCCACTGGATGTCATAAGGTGAATGCACCAATTTGTAAGTCGCTCTGGATAAGAGCGTCTGCTAAATGACTTAAATGTAAATGTAAATGTAATAATATGCATATCCTTACGTCAGGTCCTGAGCTACAGGCGGTTAGATTATGGTTATGTCATTTTAGGAAAACATTTTAAAAAAGGGTCGGATCCTTAAACAAAAAATCCATGCCTAATCCGCCTATAGCGAGTGGCAAACACTGGCCACACGTTCTACAAGATTGTCTATTGAACAATCTAAAAGTACATGCTTCCTACATTCCACACTTCTATGCAAAAGACACATTGTCGTTCAATATTTTGTTGATCAACACATGATTGTGTTTCTATCTCCTGCCTTGGTATAGGCTCTGAGATTAAAATGTATATGTTGTGCTCCTATCGCACAGCCATACTAAAGCCTAACGTTACTGTCATGGGCTACCGGTCTATTTACTTTTGCGCATGGTTGGCTATTAAATGAGCGACGGATAAATGGTAGCCTAATATTTTCTTGTATAGAGGGAATAAACCAGTTATGTCAGAAAAGTAGAGATTTAGGCCTATGTAATTAAAGTAAATATAGGCTATTAGGCGAGATGCTGCTATGTCATCTTCTTACCAAAGCCAAGTGCATCTGTTTTATATAGGCCTACGTTTTAATGTTTTTATTAGCCTACCATTAATTACTAGAATTTCCGTGCATCAAACACCTCCATTTCCCCCAAAATAACAATATTTGTTTGCAATACAGTTGATCAACCAGCATAAGTTCTGAGTATGCATGGTCTTAGATATGCATAGAGAAGATACACACCTTCCCATCAAGTTCTAAATGCATAAATACAAACTTTTAAATCAAGTGTGTGCTTGTGTGTGTGCTTGTGTACACACTTGCTTGCTTGTTTGCACGTGTACGCACATGTGCGTGTGTGTATGTGGGGCCGCTTGCTCGCTCGTGTGAGTCTGTGTGCTGGTGCGAGTATTGCTTTGATATAAGCACTCTTGGCACTTAAAGACATTATTTCACTGCAGGTACTCCATTATAATTATTTAATCAGCACTTCCCTCCATAATGATAGGTTGTCTGCACAGTGGAGCTCATTAGAAGTATTCTGGCTCTTTTATACACCAACTGAGTAATGACATGCTTGATCAAATCCTCAACAACCTCAATTGTTTTCTCATTTTGTCTGCCCCCCTATTCCTTTTATAGTGTAGTACTTTGCCCAGCACTCATGGAGATCAAAAGTGGTGAAATCAAATAGGGAAAGGGGTGCCATTTGGGATGCACATTGTGTTGCCGGATCTTTATTGGTTAGATTAGTGCATTAAAAGCTACATTCTTACATTCTCATTTTGACAGAATGTAAGGAGAGGTTTGGTTTCCCGTGTGTGTGTGTGTGTGTGTGTGTGTGTGTGTGTGTGTGTGTGTGTGTGTGTGTGTGTGTGTGTGTGTGTGTGTGTGTGTGTGTGTGTGTGTGTGTGTGTGTGTGTGTGTGTGTGTGTGTGTGTGTGTGTGTGTGTGTGTGTGTGTGTTAATAACCTGTATGAATACATAGCATGCATAACAGGCTACTATGATGATGTATGAAAATGATGGCATCTGAGCAACATCAGGGTACCTTTTTATACCGTTAGGTCTACCTTTTTCTTATTTAATCTAAGGGGGTTGATTATAGAATCTGTACATTAGGCTATTATTCATGAAACCGGCCTAGTATTAAATAATTAATAATAAATTGTCACATTTAATATGTAATAAAATGTTAGAGATTGAAGTTGATGTCTCCAGAGCTCACCTGTCGACTGCGATTGCGCACATTGAATAGATGCTTGAAAACACTGCTGTGACAGGGAAAAAGTTGTGGAACTTGCAGTATGATTCTCCAAAGTACCAATTGCCGTGAGCAGCGTATATGAAATTAATCAAGGTGTTGAACGCGGCCATTAAGGCGTCAGAGAAAGCCAAGTTGAGTAAAAAGTAGTTTGTCACGGTTCGCATCCTCTTGTGCGCTAATACGATCCAAATCACTATCAGGTTCCCAAAAACCGCTACCGCGAGCACAAGGCTGTACGCGACCGACCATAGCACGATGCGCCAAGCCGGTTGTACGAACTGATTTGTAAAGGTCCTAGTTGTGTTTGATCCGTTGTTTGCCGCAGCCATTCCTCTAGTCTCCCTGCCGAGATTTACTTGGATGCAATGCCTGGAGGTGGCATCAGTTGTATTGGCACACAACTCCGCAGCGCACCAAGACGCGCAAATTCTCTGCTCAATATGGTCACGTTGTCCCTCTTCATTTATGTTGCCGTTCCCGTCAATACAGGGCCAACGCGTTTGGGAGACAGTCGTAACAAAATGTCCAGTGACAACTCCAATAAATAATTGACACTTGAGGAGCGCGGAACTTCTGACCCACAGGATAGGCTACTACTTAAATAGGCGACCGATTATATTCGAACAGCTCTTCTTTCTAATAGCATCCTCAGTCATGTACTTGAATGCATTTGAATACATCTGCGCAACACTTTGAAAACGGTAGATCCTTCAGCTACGCTTCCATACAAATAAGACATAAACATATGGCAAGCATGGAATTTGATGGCGAGTCAGTTAAAAATGCATTACATAATCCTGATAAACGACATGCATGCATTAGGAACTGATGAAAGATCTGCCGCATCTGTTGCCTCCATTGACTGAGTCATTAATTTCACTCATGGGACATCTCCGTGATCAATGCTACTTTGTCATTGTCACTGCAAGTATTGAAAATACAAGTTACTTGACTAAGTTTATTAAAACAGTCATATTTGACAAAGGTGTCAAGTATCTCCAAAATGTGTTGTTTTTACCCTAAATAACTCTTAATTTCCAAGATCGATTTTTAATAGATGGATCTGCCAAGGCCTTACCACCTAAATGAATTCAGTTCCCAATTGGCCTATGTGAACCTTTTCGCGATGGACTGACTCTATGATCCTAATTAATGCATTCACTGAAAACAATCAATCAGACTTTCAGGGTACCAAACCAAGATGTGTTTTTGAGGCTTTAGCTTTGCAGATCTTGCTCCGTTGTGACTGATCAACTTGTATCTCAAAACGAAAGTCACATTATCCAAAAACTACACAGCCCCCCTATGTATTCAACAGCATCCAAACCACCGAGCATCCTCATTTGTGTCACCTAAACAGTATGGAAAGGACATATAGGCTTCATCCCAAACGGCACCCTATTCCCATTATAGTGCATTACTTTGGGGTCTCTGGTCAAATGTGGTGCACTATATAGGGAATAGTGTGTTATTTGGGACACACTCAGGGGCAAGTGGGGAAGTGCCTTTGATCCACTGATCTACATGCTCAGTATCAAAAGTATAAAATATGGCGCCACACCGATGTTAAGACATTAATGTCCCCGACCACAGATGTTCACTGCTGAGGGAGTCAGGCCAATTAGGTTTCTCTCTCCCCTTCTCCTGTTCCCCTAGCAATTAGGCAGGATTACACCTGATGGATTCCCCTAGCAATTATGCATGATTACACGTGATGTGTTCCCCTGGCAATTAGGCAGGATTACACCTGATGTGCCCCTTTTAATGAGTCATTTAACAGTCTACGCCCCTTTCTAGCTGGATTACGTATGGGGAGCTTTAAGGGCCATCTTCTGGTAGTGTGGGAATAGTGGGGGTGGCTTACACACACACACACACACACACACACACACACACACACACACACACACACACACACACACACACACACACACACACACACACACACACACACACACACACACACACACACACACACACACACACACACACACACACACACACACACACAGTGGGCCATCAGATATTCATTGTCTGCAGGCATCCTTGTCTCCGCAATAACAATGGGAACCATTGACACAAAGGCGGAAAGCCAGGTAGGAGGAAGCGAGATCAGGTGGGAACATTCTAACCAATGAGAGGGCAGATATGTGTGTGAACAACAGACACAACTCCGAGATAAAATAGTTTTCTCAAAGTTGCCGAGATGCCAAGTGCGTCCACTTATATCAGTGCATTTGTAACAGCCTACAGATTCCGAAACTTCTATTAGATCAAATAAGCCTCACTTAGCAAATTAGTAATACACATTTTTGACGACCAAATTCTACACACAAAAAAATCACCACCTGGTCTGCCTCTCGCTTAGTCTCTTCACCTCTGCCTATAGGTTAGTGATTATCCCTCAACCCCTTCTCAAGGACCACTCCCCAATTTACTGTTTATGAACCACTACAAACAAGAAGTTCCTAGCCGCACAGGAAAAATAATGCTATTTTATTGTGTTCTATTGTAACGGCTGTTGGTGGAAGAAGGTGAGGACCAAGGTGCAGCGTGGTACATGTTCATCATTATTTAATGGAACAGAACACTGAATGACAAAACAACAAAGAGAACAACCAAAACAGTTCTGTCTGGTGCAGACACAAAAACAGAAAGCAATCACCCACAACTAAAATAGGGAAAACAGGCTACCTAAGTATGATTCTCAATCAGAGACAACCAACGACACCTGCCTCTGATTGAGAACCATACCAGGCCAAACACATAAACTCAACATAAAAAAAAGAGCATAGACTACCCACCCCAACTCACGCCCTGACCAAACTAAAACAAAGACATAACAAAGGAACTAAGGTCAGAACGTAACAGTACCCCCCCCGACCCTCGCCGCCGACCTCGGACTGGGGACCCTTGCCGCAGGTCCCGAATGGACAGGAGATTCCGGCAGCACCGGACAGGTGGGAGACTGCTGCCGGAGTGAAGGGCGATTCCGGCAGCTCCGGAGTGAAGGGCGATTCCGACAGCGCCGGAGTGAAGGGCAATTCCGGCAGCACCAGAGCGAAGGGCGGCTCCTGACTGACGGCGGCTCTGGCAGCTCCTGACTGACGGGCGGCTCTGGCAGCTCCTGACTGACGGGCGGCTCTGGCAGCTCAGGACAGATGGGCGGCTCTGGCAGTGCTGGACAGACAGGTGGCTTTGGCAGCGCTGGACAGACGGGAGACTCTGGCAGCGCTGTACAGGAGGGACACTCTCGAGCACTGAGACTCCACAACCTGTCCTGGCTGGGGTGGAACAGACCGCACTGGGCTGTGCTGGCAAACCGGGGACACTGTGCGTAGGGCTGGTGCCATATACCCTGGGCCGAGGAGACGCACTGGAGACCAGATGCGCTGAGCCGGCTTCATAGCACCTGGCTCGATGCCCACTCTAGCCCGGCCGATACGAGGCACTGCGATGTAGCGCACCGGGCTATGCCTGCGCACTGGGGACACCGTGCGCTTCACGGCATAATACGGTGCCTGCCCGGTCCACCTCTCTCCACGGTAAGCACGGGGAGTTGGCTCAGGTCTCCTACCTGACTTAGCCACACTCCCCGTGTGCCGCACCCCAATACATTTTTGGGGCTGCCTCTCGTCCCTGTTGCGCTGCCGTGCTAGCTCCTCCAGCTCTTCCCGGGGGCGACGATACTCCCCAGCCTGTGCCCAGGGTCCCTTTCCGTCCAAAATCTCCTCCCATGTCTAGGAGTCCAGAACCCTCTGCTCCTGGTTACCACGCTGATTGGTCCGGTTGTGTTGGGTGATTCTGTAACGGGATTCGGACAATCGGTCCAATGCACAGCATTGTGCCCTCTGATTGGGAACCATACCAGGCCAAACACCTAGGAATATAACACACAGAAACAAAACATAGAATGCCCACCCCAACTCACGCCTTGACCAAACTAAAATAGAGACATAAATAAGTAACTAAGGTCAGGACGTGACAGTACCCCCCCAAAGTCACCGGATGGACCGGGCTGTGTTGGAGCTCTTTTGCGTAGCCTTGGCACCACTCCTCCAGGCTGGATGACCACTTTAGCCTGGACCATCCAGAGTGCAGGCACAGGTTGAACCGAGATGTGTGGGAGCACTGGAGATCTGGTGCATACCATTCGTACCTCTCCCTTAGGCTCAATGCCCACATTCGCCCGGCACGGGCGGAGCTCAGGCATAGGGCGAACTACACCCTCCCAGCGCCACGGAGACACAGCATGCAGAGCCGGCGCAGGTTACCCTGCCCCCCTAAAAAATATTTACTGTCATGTGCTGACCTTAGTTCCTTTTTTATGTCACTATTTAAGTTTGGTCAGGGCGTGAGTTGGGATGGGCATTCTATGTTTTGGTTCTGTGTGTTATATTTCTAGGTGTTTGGCCTGGTATGGTTCCCAATCCGAGGCAGCTGTCAATCGTTGTCTCTGATTGAGAACAGCCTATTAGGCAGCCTGTTTTCCCACTATGGGTGGTGCTTAGTTGTTTCCTGCATTGTGTTGTGTCACCTTTCAGGACTGTTTCGATTTTTTGTTGTTTCACTTGGTTATTTTGTATTTAGTGTTCAGTTGATTTATTAAATATTAACATGGACACATACCACGCTGCGCATTGGTCCGATCTCTCATACTCCTCGTCAGAGGAGGACGAATCCTGTTACATCTATTCGATTATATTCCATTCTCTAAAAGGGACTGATGGAACAGTTCAAATCTCTCACACATTCTATACTTCACTCAAAAGGCCAAAAAAGGAGACACATATGAACATATTAGGATGCTCAACGTCTATCTATTCTCTCTTTTCCCTCTTCTTCAAATGCATAATACAATGCAAGCTTAACCATAAGGCTCTGCTCTGTTTTTAATGGCTTCATCTATTCCTCAACGATTCTTAATGTCTGTCATTCTACAGATTGCGACAGCAGGGGAGTTGAGTCTGATTCTGTCTGGTCCTGAATTCTGTTTGCCAGAGGGCTTTCACACAATGACTGTTCAAACGGTCCTTTTCAGTCCACTTGGTATAAGTGGCATGGTCTATCAAGGGAGAACGATAGCTAGGCTTAGGAGAAAATGGAGTTGGAATTGGATGGCTGGTAAGAGGTTGTTACCATAGCCTTTGACCTGCCTCATTTCTAGAACTGTGTAGGAGAGGAGTAGAGATTTGTCTCTCGCCAATAGGATATTACAGTTACCCAATTGCTTTGGCTCATTTTTTGAAACAGTCTTAACATTCACTAAACTGTAAGTGCAATTGTCACAACTGTTTTATGGGACATCACAACTCTATTTACATGTCTGCAAAATGTAGTAACTCACCCAAAACATTTAATGCATTTCATGCTTCAAAACCTAGTTATTTTGTCAGTAAATTGGCCAATGCCACCAAAATGATTTTTTTTTTGTCATCGTGTGAGCCGTACTGGTCAAAATGTTTAGGCGTTTTTTCACCATGGCAGTTAGCGCTGGAAATGCTTGTTATGTACAAATGCTAGTTTTGTTCTACTTTTTTGTTGACATTGAATGCTTACTGTACTATACAAGAAGGTCAGTTTTGTCTAGCTGAATGCTATTGTGTATCACATTGAGCTTTTTAGATACCGATTTCAACAGTAGGTAAAAGTTTACTGGGAAAAGTCGATACTGTACAATACCATACTACACATAAAAGGGATATGCACATCTGTACGTATACAGAACATTTATTTTTGTAGCAATGTGCTACATGTAAACAGAACATTCACATTTGCTTGTCCATTTTGACATATTTCTTACTTGTAAAGTCATATATAGTGAACAGAAGAAAAAGAAAACTGCTGTAGTTTTGTAAAAAACTATACATTTTACCTCCTCACACTACGTAACACTACAAGTTCCCATCTTCTTGGTGGACATCCTGTCGCTCTTGTTGGTCTGGCTAGAGGTTTTCATCATCATCACATCTGATGTTTTCCCTTGTGATGCACCGGGGGAAAAATGTCCTTGCGTGGCGCAACCATCCCCTGCAATGATCGCCTGTGATGTCCTCACAAGCAGTATTCATGGCATCTAACAGAGACATCTGATCTAGTGCCTGATAGTCATATACTTTCCCCCTCCATGCTGAAAAAAACTATTCTATCAGATTGAGGAATGGGGAGGATGGTGGACGGAACTCCATTGTTATCCTTTCATGCGCAGCAAACCATTCCCTAACAATGTTGGTTCGGTGGAAGCTGACATTATTCCACACAATTGCATAATTTGGCAAATCTGGTCTAACTAAACCTCTTTGGTGTTCTGTTATTAGGTCTCTGTAAAGTGTATTTAGGAAGGACAGGAGAAGTTGGGTGTTATAGGGCCCAATGTATGGAATATGTGTGCTCACAGCATTCTCAGAAATGGCAGCACACATTTTAATATTGCCCCCATATGTTGGCCTGGTGTGCCAATTGTGACTCGGCGGCTAATGAGATTGCGTCCACGTCTCCTGCCATTGGCCAGATTGAACCCAGCCTCGTCCACGAAAACAATAATGTGGGTCAATTCATGTCCTTCCAGCTCCATTATTCTCCATATAGTAATGCAGAAACAAAATATAAGGTTTGTTTTTACTACTTTTTTACATAGCCTATTCTAGAATCAGACAGTTCAGTAAAGTATAAATGTATAAATAGGACCCGCAAAACTCCATTCTCAACGTCAACAGGGAAGAGGCGACTCTGGGATGCTGGCCTTCTAGGCAGAGTTGCAAAGAAAAAGCCATATCTCAGGCTGGCCAAATAAAAATATAAGATTAAGATGGGCAAAAGAACACAGATGCTGGACAGAGGAACTCTTCCTAGAAAGCCAGCATCTCGGAGTCGCCTCTTCACTGTTGATGTTGAGACTGGTATTTTGCGGGTACTATTTAATGAAGCTACCAGTTGAGGACTTGTGAGGCTTCTGTTTCTCTAGACAACTAGACACTCTAAGGGCCTCCCGGGTGGCGCAGTGGTTAAGGGCGCTGTACTGCAGCGCCAGCTGTGCCATCAGAGTCCCTGGGTTCTCTGCCGTAACCGGCCGCGACCAGGAGGTCTGTGGGGCGACGCACAATTGGCCTAGCGTCGCCCGGGTTAGGGAGGGCTCGGTCAGTAGGGGTGTCCTTGTCTCATCGCGCACCAGCTACTCCTGTGGCGGGCTGGGCGCAGTGTGCGCTAGCCAAGGTGGCCAGGTGCACGGTGTTTCCTCCGGCGCATTGGTGCGGCTGGCTTCCGGGTTGGATGCGCACTGTGTTAAGAAGCAGTGCAGCTTGGTTGGGTTGTGTATCGGAGGATGCATGACTTTCAACCTTTGTCTCTCCCGAGCCCGTACGGGAGTTGTAGCGATGAGACAAGATAGTAGCTACTACAACAATTGGATACCACGAAATTGGGAAGAAAAAGGGGTAAAAAAAAAAAAACTAGACACTCTAATTTACTTGATCTCTTGCTCAGTTGTGCACCTGGGCCTCACACTCATCTTTCTATTCTGGTTAGAGCCAGTTTGTGCTGTTCTGTGAAGGGAGTAGTACACAGCATTATAATAATAATAATATATGCCATTTAGCAGACGCTTTTATCCAAAGCGACTTACAGTCATGTGTGCATACATTCTACGTATGGGTGGTCCCAGGAATCGAACCCACTACCCTGGCGTTACAAGCGCCATGCTCTACCAACTGAGCTACAGAAGGACCATTGTATGAGATCTTCAGTTTCTTGGCAATTTCTTGCACGGAATAGCCTTCATTTCTCAGGACAAGAATAGACTGACGAGTTTCAGAAGAACGTTATTTGTTTCTGGACATTTTGAGCCTGTGATCAAACCCACAAATGCTGATGCTCCAGATTCAGCTGTGCTAACATAATTGCAAAATAGTTTTCAATGATCAATTTGCATTTTAAAATGATAAACTTGGATTAGCTAACACAGTGATGGTTGCTGATAATGGGCCTCCGTACACCTATGTAATAATAATAATGTAGATATTCCAATTAAAATTTCTTAAAGTCTTGATCGATTTGATATTATTTTAATGAACAAAACATTTAAATGTGCTTTTCTTTCAAAAACAAGGACTTTTCTAAGTGACCCAAAACTTTTGAACGGTAGTGTATATTATAACAATTGTCACCATTCCATTTCATCGGCCCCCAGAAAACACTTTGATCTTTGCCGCTCTACTGCCCCTATGTGGTTTAAAGTAGCATCACTACAGAAGAGTGCACAGGATCAATCCAATATCTCCTTATCTCTCCAAATCAGGGCTGCAGGCAAACACGTGGGGAGCAGGCATTTGCCAGTGTGGCTGAAGTGACTTTACTCAGCAGGCTAGGAGAACTAACGCAGCAGGTTAGGAGATCTAACGCAGCAGGTTAGGAGAATGAGGTTAAGGTTAGGAAAAGGGTTACTATGTTCCGTCTTAGCTGAAATGCTACAGTTGTCCCCAACTCGACATCTACATGGGGCTATACTCCATCAAGCCACAACTGTAGAAGCCATCAGTTCCGAGAAACCATCAGTATCTTAACACCCCAAGATTTTGGGGTGTTAGACTGGCTTGCCTTGCCATGTGATTAGTCAACTAATGCACAATTAGTAGCCTATGTCTTTCTCATCAGAGTGCTGCAGGTTGTGTGTGTGTGAGGCACTGTCCGCAACTGCAGCGCTCTCTAGAGGGTGGTTGGGTCAGCCCAACGCATCATCGGAGACACACTGCCTGTCCTCCGGGACATCTACAGCACCCGGTGTCACAGGAAGGTCAATAAGTTCATCAAGGACCTCAGCCACCAGAGACACGGCCTGTTCACTGAGTCACCCACGGCACGGCCTGTTCACCCCGCTACCATCTAGAAGGAGGAGACAGTACTGGTACGTCAAAGCTGGAACTGCGAGACTGAAAAACAGCTTCTATCGCCCAGTACCCTGCCCTGAACCTTGGTCACTGTCACTAGCCGGCTACCACCCTGTACATTAGAGACTGTTTTGCCCTACGTACATAGAGTCATTGAACACTGGTCACTTGAATAATGTCTACATAGTGTTTTACCACTGTTTTCCAGTCATGGCTGATCCTATATAACTGCTGCTGTAAACACCTTTTCTATTCATTTACTGTCTACACCTTGTAGAGTCCATGCCCCAACGAATTGAGGCTGTTGTGAGGGCAAAAGGGGGTGCAACTCAATATTAGGAAGTTGTTCCTAATGTTATGTACACTCTGTGTATACACATACAGGCACAGACACATGGATGCACAAATACAATAACATACGCACTATACACATACACACACATGGATTTTGTGTAGATATGTGGCACAAGAGTAGTGGCCAGAGGGCACACACTTAATGTGTTGTGCCCTCAGGCCACATATTTTTCATCTGAGCCTAGAGGAAAGTCTTTGTCCTCAGGCCTGGAGGGAAGCCAAAGTGATTCCGTTACTCAAGAGTGGTAAAGTGGCCTTCACTGGTTCTAACAGCAGACCTATAAGCTTGTTGCCAGCTCTTAGCAAACTGTTGGAAAATATTGTGTTTGACCAAAACAATGATATTTCTCTGTAAACAAATGAACAACAGACTTTCAGCATGCTTATAGAGAAGTGCACTCAACATGTACTGCACTGACACAAATGACTGATGATTGGTTAAAATAAATTGATAAGAAGAAGATTGTGGGAGCTGTACTGATAGATTTCAGTGCAGCTTTTGATATTATTGACCATAACCTGTTGTTGAAAAAACTTATGTGCTATGGTTTCTCAACTTTGCCATAATGTGGATTCAGAGCTACAGTTGAAGTCGGAAGTTTACATACACTTATGTTGGAGTCATTAAAACTTGTTTTTCAACCACTCCACAAATTTCTTGTTAACAAACTATAGTTTTGGCAAGATGGTTAGGACATTTACTTTGTGCATGGCACAAGTATTTTTCCAACAAATGTTTACAGACAGATTATTTCACTTAAATTCACTGTATCACAATTCAAGTGGTCAGAAGTTTACATACACTAAGTTGACTGTGACTTTAAACAGCTTGGAAAAATCCAGAAAATGATGTCATGGCATTAGAAGCTTCTGATAGGCTAACTGACATAATTTGAGTCAATTGGAGGTGTACCTGTGAATGTATTTCAAGGCCTACCTTCAAACTCAGTGCCTCTTTGCTTGACATCATGGGAAAATCAAAATAAATCAACCAAGACCTCCACAAGTCTGGTTCATCCTTGGGAGCAATTTCCAAATGCCTGAAGGTACCACATTCATCTGTACAAACAATAGCACGCAAGTATAAACACCATGGGACCACGCAGAAGTCATACTGCTCAGGAAGGAGACGCATTCTGTCTCCTAGAGATGGACGTACTTTGGTGCAAAAAATGCAAATGAATTCCAGAACAACAACAAAGGACCTTGTGAAGATGCTGGAGGAAACAGGTACAAAAGTATCTATATCCACAGTAAAAAGAGTCCTATATCGACATAACCTGAAAGGCCGCTCAGCAAGGAAGAAGCCATTGCTCCAAAAACCTCCATAAAAAAAAGCCAGTCTACAGTTTGCAACTGTCCATGGGAACAAAGATGGTACTTTTCGGAGAAATGTCCTCTGGTCTGATGAAACACAAATAGAACTGTTTGGCCATAATGACCATCGTTATCTTCAGAGGAGAAATGGGGAGGCTTGCAAGCCGAAGAACACCATCCCACCTGTGAAGCACGGGGGTAGCAGCAACAGGTTGTGGGGGTGCTTTGCTGCAGGAGGGACTGGTGCACTTCACAAAATAGATGACATCACGAGGCAGGAAAATGATGTGGATATATTGAAGTAACATCTCAAGACATCAGCCAGGAAGTTAAAGCATGGTCGCAAATGGGTCTTCCAAATGGACAATGACCCCAAGCATACTTCTAAAGTTGTGGCAAAAAGTCTTAAGGACAACCAAGTCAAGGTATTGGAGTGGCCATCACAAAGCCCTGACCTCAATCCTATAGAACATTTGTGGGCAGAACTGAAAGCGTGTGCGAGCAAGGAGGCCTACAAACCTGACTCAGTTACATCAGCTCTGTCAGGAGGAATGGTCCAAAATTCACCCAACTTATTGTAGGAAGGTTGTGGAAGGCTACCTGCAACAATTGACCCAAGTTAATGAATTTAAAGGCAATTCTACCAAATACTAATTGAGTGTATGTACACTTCTGACCCACTGGGAATGTGATGAAAGAAATACAAGCTGAAATAAATCATTCTCTCTACTATTATTCTGACATTTCCCATTCTTAAAATAAAGTGGTGATCCTAACTGACCTAATACAGGGAATTATTACTAGGATTAAATGTTTGGAATTGTGAAAATCTGAGTTTAAATGTATTTAGCTAAGGTGTATGTAGACTTCCGACTTCAACTGTATCTATGTAATAGAACTCAAGGGGTTTTCTTTATTGGAAGCTTCTCCAATGTCAAACATGTAAAGTGTGGTGTACTGCAGGGCAGCTCTCTAGGCCCTCTACTCTTTTCTATTTTGAGCAATGACCTGCCACTGGCATTAAACAAAGCATGTGTGTCCATGTATGCTGATGATTCAACCATATGTGCATCAGCAACCCAAGCTAATGAAGTCACTGAAATCCTTAATAAAGAGTTGCAGTCTGTTTTGGAATGGATGGCCAGTAATAAGCTGGTCCTGAACATCTCTAAAACTAAGAGCATTGTATTTGGTACAAATCATTCCTTAAGTGGTAGACCTCAGCTGAATCTGGTAATGAATGGTGTGAACAAGTTGAGGAGACTAAATTACTTGACGTTATCTTAGATTGTAAACTGTCATGGTCAAAACATATAGATTCAATGGTTGTAAAGATGGGGAGAGGTCCAGCTGTAATAAAGACATGCTCTGCTTTTTTGACACCGCACTCCAAAAAGCAAGTTCTGCAGGCTCTAGTTTTGTCAAATCTTGATTAGTGTCCAGTCGTGGGATCCTAGTAAAATACCAAATACCAAATTTTACCAAGTTTTGTAATGTAATGAAATGTTTTAATTGTATATATTGTATATTCCAGACTCTGAAATGGCTCCTTCTGATATTTCTTTCTTTTTACTTTTTTGATTATGTGTGTATTTCTTTGTATTGCTAGGTATTATTTCTGCGCTGTTGGAGCTAGAGTCATGAGCATATCGCTGCACCTGAGATAACATCTGCAAATCTGTGTATGCGACCAATAAACGTTGATTTGTGTTTGTGTGTGTCCAGACCAATTTGATTCACGGAAATCACATGCCGGCCAGGCATGACGCACATCTACAAAGAAAGCAGAAGGCTTTCCATGGGGCAACCAAAGTTTCAATGGGGCAACCACACTTCTTCACTTTCCATAGGACAACCGCAGAATAAGAGGAAGAAGAGGAAGAAATCTCCACCACTCGGGTACATGTGGTGCCACCCTCAGCTCCTAATCTCTCCTGTCCTGTTTGAGTCTTATGTGTGATTGACTAACCCAACAGGATTAGTGGGCTAATTACAGCTTCTGGAGGAAGAGTGAGAGAGAGGGGACAAAAGGAAGATAGAAAAGGAGGACAAAACAGGCAAAGAGGGAAGGCAATGAGGAAGAAAATGAAGAAAGCGTTAGAGGTACAGCACACCCACTTTAGAATGCTATTATTTGACACAGGGAAAGTATATGTTTTGGTAGCACTTTATTGTACGGTACAGACATTACGAAGTATTTACTCAAAATTACACTAAAAAGGTAATTACACAGTAACAACCTATGAATTACAAGCACCACTAGACACCAATTGTGTTGCTAAAGATATGTTGATTGCTGAATTTGCATTTTGCTCTGGGACCGTTTTCGTCCAAGAAACTGCTCTTTCTCATCCATTCCTTCCTTTCCCGTACCCCCCCACAAACCTTCTCTTTCTCGTCCATCCCATCCTTTCCCCCACCCCCCACAAACTTTTTCTTTCTCGTCCATCCCTTCCTTTCCCCCACCCCCCACAAACCTTCTTTCTCATCCATCCCTTCCTTTCGAGAACCCCCCACAAACCTTCTCTTTCTCGTCCATCCTTTCCTTTCCCCCATCCCCCACAAACCTTCTCTTTCTCGTCCATCCTTTCCTTTCCCACACCCCCCACAAACCTTCTCTTTCTCGTCCATCGCTTCCTTTCCCCCACACCCCCACAAACCTTCTTTCTCATCCATACCTTCCTTTCCTCCACCCCCCACAAACCTTGCACCTAACAACTTATGAAAAATGTATGAATGATGGCTAAGATCACAACCAATGTCTTACCTCTCTCTTTCTCTATCTCTCAGCACTTTGTACTGCAGTGGTTTGGGACAAGCAGAGGGAGCTCCTATTACATCATAAATGTTGCTAACTGAAATCTGATCTGAAAGTTACTTTAACGGGAAGGAGGCACCAGAAAGAGAAGGGAGGGATAGATCAATGAAAGTTCAGTCTGTGAAAATTGGGGGTTTGCGCTTGTTTGTATGTGTGTGTGTGGTGTGTCTGGTGTGTGTGTGTGTCAGGTCTTTCTTGCCTCTGGCATTGAAAGGTCCTGGTGTAGGTTACAGATTGGAAATTTGGCTCACACGTGTGCCGGCTAGTAAAAATGGTCAAAGGTTGCTGACTGCTCAGCATGACTTGGTCAGACAGGACCAGGGAGACTGTAGTCCCAGCCAGGGAAGGAACTTTCACCTACACCGCAAGGTAAGACTGCTAGCCTTAGACTTATCTGAGTGGCTGGAAAACACATACTGGCATATCAGCTGTTCCATATCCTGCTAGCCTGTTTCTCTGGAATGTTGATTTCCCCTGCTTTCTGGCACAGTGAAGACAAACAAAGTGGGTCTGTTTATATGACAGAGTGTTAAAGTTCAGGACACGTTATTGTGATGAGGTGAGGTTGGATCCAGGTGCAGAGAAGAGACCAGACGAGGGATCAGTGGTTAAGGATGAACATAAATACTTTACTGATTAACAGTAGCCGCAGGATCACACTTGAAAAAACACCCCACTAAGTCCTGAAAACTCACTCAGGAAACAAACGCACAGGTTAACCATTCAAGCCTCTGCAAAGGACAACGGAAAACACACCAGTAAGATTTGGGTATGTCATTCTAGGAGAAAATTGGGGGAAAAAAGGGTCGGACCCTTAAACCAAATCAAATCAAAGCAAATCAAATGTATTTGTCACATACACATGGTTAGCAGATGTTAATGCGAGTGTAGCGAAATGCTTGTGCTTCTAGTTCCGACAATGCAGTAATAACCCACAAGTAATCTAACTAACAATTCCAAAACTACTGTCTTATACACAGTGTAAGGGAATAAAGAATATGTACATAAAGATATATGAATGAGTGATGGTACAGAGCAGCATAGGCAAGATACAGTAGATGGTATCGAGTACAGTATATACATATGAGATAAGTATGTAAACAAAGTGGCATAGTTAAAGTGGCTAGTGATACATATATTACATAAGGATGCAGTAGATGATATAGAGTACAGTATATACGTATGCATATGAGATGAATAATGTAGGGTATGTAAACATTATATTAGGTAGCATTGTTTAAAGTGGCTAGTGATATATTTTACATCATTTCCCATCAATTCCAAATATTAAAGTGGCTGGAGTTGAGTCAGTGTCAGTGTGTTGGCAGCAGCCACTCAATGTTAGTGGTGGCTGTTTAACAGTCTGATGGCCTTGAGATAGAAGCTGTGAACAGGGAGTACAGGAGAAGGCTCAGAACGCACCCTTGTGGGGCCCCAGTGTTGAGGATCAGCGGGGTGGAGATGTTGTTGCCTACCCTCACCACCTGGGGGCGGACCATCAGGAAGTTCAGTACCCAGTTGCACAGGGCGGGGTCGAGACCCAGTGTCTCTAACACTCTAATTGTTTTATATTTTTGACATGGTTTTTTTTGTTGACATTTTTTGACAGGAAATGCAGCTCCGTCTCAGGCTCTGCTGTTGTGCAGTGGTTGCACAGCCTTTCCTCTACAGGGAGCCAGGTTTTCCTGTGTCTACCCTTCTCAATGGCAAGGCTGTACTCACTGAGCTGTGCTCTCTCTCTCTCTCTCTCTCTCTCTCTCTCTCTCTCTCTCTCTCTCTCCCTCGCTCCCTCTGTCCCTCTGTCCAGCAGATGGAGCCAGTCTCTCTCCCAGCGCTCTCCCGAGTTGCCATCTGCGGCGGTACCCATGGCAACGAGATGTCGGGCGTGTACCTGGTGAGGGAGCTGCAGAGGCAGAAGCTGGAGAAGGCAGTGTCAGCGACCTTGACCACGGTCATATCCAACCCACGTGCCGTCCAAGTGTGCAAAAGATACACCGACATGGACCTCAACCGCTGTTTCACTGACGCCATACTCAGGTAAACGTTGCCATAAGCACAAATGAAACTGTACATGCAATCAGTGTGATCCATAAAGGGATTGTTCACCTCATCTACAAATGTACAAGTATGGACCTGTCGGAAAATGTACTATTCAGGTGTGAACTGTATGAATCAGAACTGAGATCTTACCACTATGTAAAGAAGCCAATAATTACACAATGCGTTGTGAGCATACACAATATAGCATTCACAATATAGCATACACAATATAGCATACACAATATAGCTTTAATGTGATATATCCCTCCACCGTGGAGTCCGTTAATTAATAATGTGGTCATGGCAACATTTCCAGATAACTTTGGATATTGTTTTGGAACATTCTGAATCCTGGCCTGGTATGTACCTGGCCACCAAGGCCACTACCTATCTGAACAGTCTATTCCAGTGTTTGCATAAATGACACTATATCATAATTCATATTCATTCTTGGTACTTAATTGATACTCCATATTTACTCAACCCTACAGAGCTAAGGGATGGCATTCCAAAGAGTTGGTGGCATTTACTTCCTCATCTCAGTCTCTCACCAGAAAAGATGAGTAGTTTGCATTCTGCCATGCCAAGGCGATGCACCTATCTTCGTGTATGTACACTCGTTCACTCTCTCTTTCTCCCTCTCCCACTCTCTCTTTCTCTGTCTCCCTTCTCTCTTACTCTCTCTATATCCATCCCCCTCTCGTTCCCTCCCTAGTTCACCTGTGACGGACGCCACCCCGTATGAGGTGAGGCGAGCCCAGGAGCTGAACACACTGCTTGGGCCCAAGGGCAACTTGGGGGCCATGGACCTGGTGTGTGACCTCCACAACACCACAGCCAACATGGGCCTCAGCCTCATCTCCTACTCTGTCCAAGACTGGGTCATCATGCACATCTATAGACAAATCCAGGTGACCACAGGTTCAGTTCAATCCAATGAAATAAAGGAAAAAAATGAAGGACAAGGGAAACTGATCCAAGACCTGAACTTTGAAACAACGTCCCCTTGTCCTTAGTACTGCTAGCCCCGCAATGTGGGCCATCAAATATGCTCTCTAGGGTCAAAAGTGTATCTTATTCTGTTTTGGTGTGAGAGCATTAGATTAAAAGGGAATAAAGATGGGTCTGTTTTAAAGGGGAAGTGGATGGTTCATGGAAACAGGAAGTTTCAGTACAACTTATAAATGCCGACAGATCATTTGTTCCCTCAATGTGATGGGATCTGATGGGATACCCTTTAATGCGCAAATATTGATATATTAACCATCATGTCTAAGTAAAATTGGAGTCACACGGTGACATGGTGTGTGGTCCTCCCACTACCACTCGGAAAACGAGGCAGTTTTTTAGGTTACAGATGAAATAAATGATGATGAACTTCACAGGTTGGTGAATGATGATCGATACTTGACAGCCATTGGACAAAATAAAATATTCTCGCTCTTATCCATAATAATCTCATAATGTAGACTAGCCTACAGTTTGTATCTGTACCTACGAGCTGTTGTGCAGTGCTGTTGGCGCGAGCCCAAGTGCCGAGAACAGAGTAGGTACATTTGCTATTTTACAGAAGGTTTTGTCACAAAACCTAGAGTTGAAAATGTGATGGAAACACATTGCGAAAAAGTAAAACTTGTCTGCGCTATGTCATCACACACTGATTTTTATCTGTAACAAGTCTGTTTGGTGGGAAATTGGTGTAACCGATGTCAAATGGCTAGCTAGTTAGCGGTGGTGCGCGCTAATAGCGTTTCAATAGGTGACGCCACTCGCTCTGAGACCATGAAGCAGTTGTTCCCCTTGCTATGCAAGGGCCGCGGCTTTTGTGGAGTGATGGGTAACGATGCTTCGAGGGTGGCTGGTTCGAGCCCAGGTAGGGGCGAGGAGAAGGACGGAAGCTAAACTGTTACATTGGCATAGTTTCTTTATGCAGATTTTATAATATTCGAATGACAATCTGTTGCCAATTGGATGGAAATGTAGCTACAAATACAATGCTGGTTGGACTTTAATAATCTGATTGGAGTGTATAATTTCAACATGACTCGATTGCTGTCTTAAAGGGGAAGTGCATGCACCATCTGACCCAGTTTCTATGAGGAGAAGGGCTTCATCTGACTACTATAATCTGGGTTCTACTGGAGTGTAAAGAGTTCATCTGTTGTGTTCTCAGAGGAAGATAACCTCAGCGCCCGTGAGGTTTATCCTGCTGGATCTACCCCTAGCTGATGTCTACTCTCAGGACTCCCTGGGCAAGCATGGCTTCTGTAAGTGTTGGTGCTCGTGCGTGTGTTGTGTGTTCATTGGAAACACACCATGCAATCTTCTTCCTGTCATAAGAAACCCGTGTATTTTCAGTATGTTTTCCCATTTACATGACAAATGTATTCATTCTGATGCTGTCACTCCACAGCGATAGAGGTGGGACCTCAACCCCATGGTGTGGTCAGAGCCGACATCTTCAACATCATGAAGGAGGCGGTCGACCAGACACTAGATTGGGTCCAGTGCTTCAACTCAGGTACTTGAACTCCCATCAACGGTAAACATTGCTGACCCCTCACATCCTCTACACACAGAATACACAACCCTCGATCATCACGACCAAGTCTACTGCCTTGGTCAACAACAAGAATAGCATGAACATAATTCATACCTACAAGCATCGAGCTCCCCTGTACCAGGAACAGATACAATGGGATTTTCTTCATGCACATGGGCCTACCATTCAACACTGTGTTGTTGGTCTTCACTGCATTTATGGTTATTGTATTTTGAGTATTTTTTCCTGTCTTGTGTTCTGTAACTGTCCTGTGCTCTTTTATATTATGTATATGTACAGTACCAGTCAAAGGTTTGGACATACCTACTCATTCAAGGGTTTTTCTTCATTTTTACTATTTTCTACATTGTAGAATAATAGTGAAGACATCAAAACTATGAAATAACACATATGGAATCATGTAGTAACCACAAAAGTGTTAAACAAATCAAAATATATTTGAGATTTGAGATTCTTCAAAGTAGCCACCCTTTGCCTTGATGACAGCTTTGCACACTCTTGGCATTCTCTCAACCAGCTTCACGAGGTCGTCACCTGGAATGCATTTCAATTAACAGGTGTGCCTTGTTATAAGATCATTTGTGGAATTTCTTTCCTTCTTAATGCGTTTGAGCCAATCAGTTGTGTTGTGACAAGGTAGGGGTGGTATACAGAAAATAGCCCTATTTGGTAAAATACAAAGTACATATTATGGCAAGAACAGCTCAAATAAGAAAAGAGAAAGAACAGTCTCCCACAGGAAAGGAAGACCCAGAGTTACCTCTGCTGCAGAGTACAAGTTCATTCGAGTTAACTGCACCTCAGATTGCAGCCCAAATAAATGCTTCATGGAGTTCAAGTAACAGACACATCTCAACATCAACTGTTCAGAGGAGACTGTGTGAATCAGGACTTCGTGGTCGAATTGCTGCAAAGAAATCACTACTAAAGGACACCAATAAGAAGAAGAGACTCGGTGGGCTAAGAAACATGAGCAATGGACATTAGACCGGTGGAAATCTGTCCTTTGGTCTGATGAATCCAAATGTGAGATTTTTGGGTCCAACCGCCGTGTCTTTGTGAGACGCAGAGTAAGTGAACGTATGATCTCCGAATGTGTGGTTCCCACTGTGAAGCATGGAGGAGGAGGTGTGATGGTATGGGGGTGCTTTGCTGGTGACACTGTCACTTATTTATTTAGAATTCAAGGAACACTTAACCAGCATGGCCACCACAGCATTCTGCAGCGATACGCCATCCCATCTGGTTTGCACTTAGTGGGACTATTATTGTTTTTTCAACAGGACAATGAACCAAAACAAACCTCCAGGCTGTGTAAGGGCAGTTTGACCAAGAAGGAGAGTGTTGGAGTGCTGCATCAGGTAACCTGTCCTCCACAATCACCTGACCTCAACCCAATTGAGATGGTTTGGGATGAGTTAGACTGCAGAGTGAAGGAAAAGCAGCCAACAAGTGCTCAGCATATGTGGGAACTCCTTCAAGACTGTTGGAAAAGCATTCCTCATGAAGCTGGTTGAGAGAATGCCAAGAGTGTGCAAAGCTGTCATCAAGGCAAAGGGTTGCTACTTTGAAGAAACCAAAATATAAAATATATGTTTCGATTTGTTTAACACTTTTTTTTGGTTTCTACATGATTCCATATCAAGACAAGTTCCCCTTCAAGAGAAATGACATTTTAGATTCTATTCTAGTCATTAACCAATTACAAACCTTCTCTCATCTTATCTCTACCAGGAAGTGCCTTTGAAGGTGGCGAGGTGGACGATGTGTACACCTTTGTGAAGAGTGTATACTACCCAAGAGACCCAGAGACCAATCAAATCACTGCTGCCATACATCCCCAAGTACAGGTTCAGGAACATTCTGCACTTGTATATAATTGAATCTTAATTAACTGCAGTCGGTTAAAGTCCTGTACATGAACCCTTTAATGCATAGCTGCGGGAAGTAGGGGTGCCTGGGGTGCTGCAGCACCCTCTGATAAATTGAAATAATTCAACCATAATTTGGCAACCAACAACAAATATATAATACACCTGTCTGGACAGACAAATTACATTTATTCAAAATACTAAATCAGAGAGCATAATTTAGCTACAGACGATAACGAGCTTCTAAAAAATGGAGCTGTGGATTACGTTTTATCACAAGCACTTACAGTTGGTAGGTATGCAATTTGGGCAGCATGCGAGCCAGGTATAAAACAACTTTTTGAGTTGTGGCCATACTGTAGATATAATCCATAGAAGGATTTTGGAACCTCTAACCATGGCACTTTGACTGTTAAACTCTAGCAATGACTGCCAGTCCTGACATGAATGGGAATTGTCATCATTGTATTATATTTCTATGGTTGGTTACAGCTGCCAGTTTGCCTTTCACAATTTTCAAAATACAATTTTGAGAAAAACATTAGGTCGAACCGTTCGAAAAGGAATGCCCACTGTTGAAAAATTCCTAACAACGTTTGAGTGATTCTGAGTGAACAGCACTGTTTTTCAAAGTATCTTATCTTGAGAAATTGGCACGAGCTCATCGGCCATCACCAGTGAGTAGCCTCTGCTTCATATTCATATTTGGGTGAATCAGTGTCACTGGGAAGTTTATTTTGTAGCCTATACTATATACCGTATACAGTATACTAGATATTAGGGTTTCCGATTATGATAATTTTGCGCTGGACAAGTAATTGGGAAGATTTTTCATTTATCGGACATTTAAGAAATGTACCGGTCCTTCATATGCATTGGGTGCTTAATGCATTAGATCGTCCCCCCACGCAGCCAGCGCCATCAATAAACAATGGATAGTGGCCAAATGAGCCACATTACATGTCCTTAAAAACAGCCTATAACAAATGACAAAAACACTATTCCTTGTGTTTCCATTTTTAGAAAAATGCTAAACTTTATAGCATGTTGTTTTGTTGGTTTTAACTTATCTTAAACAATAATTGTTCATCTGTCGGAGATTTGTGCACTAAACACATCAGAGCATTGCATAGGCTTAAGTGTTCACTGCATGATATAATATTTTAAAAAGCTAGTGTTAACCTTCACAGTAGTTTTGAACAGTCTATATTGCAGAAATGACCAAGAAAGGCTAGTTCCTACCGTACTCAACACATGACAGCAATAGGCTAATGATATTTATTTGACAAAAGGCTAGTGCCTACCGTACTCAACACATGACAGCAATAGGCTAATGATATTTATTTGACAAAAGGCTAGTGCCTACCGTACTCAACACATGACAGCAATAGGCTAATGATATTTATTTGACAAAAGGCTAGTGCCTACCGTACTCAACACATGACAGCAATAGGCTAATGATATTTATTTGACAAAAGGCTAGTGCCTACCCTACTCAACACATGACAGCAATAGGCTAATGATATTTATTTGACAAAAGGCTAGTGCCTACCGTACTCAACACATGACAGCAATAGGCTAATGATATTTATTTGACAAAAGGCTAGTGCCTACCGTACTCAACACATGACAGCAATAGGCTAATGATATTTATTTGACAAAAGGCTAGTGCCTACCCTACTCAACACATGACAGCAATAGGCTAATGATATTTATTTGACAAAAGGCTAGTGCCTACCCTACTCAACACATGACAGCAATAGGCTAATGATATTTATTTGACAAAAGGCTAGTGCCTACCCTACTCAACACATGACAGCAATAGGCTAATGATATTTATTTGACAAAAGCTAGTGCCTACCCTACTCAACACATGACAGCAATAGGCTAATGATATTTATTTGACAAAAGGCTAGTGCCTACCCTACTCAACACATGACAGCAATAGGCTAATGATATTTATTTGACAAAAGGCTAGTGCCTACCCTACTCAACACATGACAGCAATAGGCTAATGATATTTATTTGACAAAAAGCTAGTGCCTACCCTACTCAACACATGACAGCAATAGGCTAATGATATTTATTTGACAAAAAGCTAGTGCCTACCGTACTCAACACATGACAGCAATAGGCTAATGATATTTATTTGACAAAAGGCTTACTTATAACATATCTTTCACTAAATACTGAGCACGTAATTAAAAAGACAGATCAAACTTAATTTAGCCAACATAAATGTCTCAACAGAATGAAACAAAACACATTTATCATATTTTAAAGAACTGGTTTAGATTAATAAATAAGCCTACAATAATAACAATCATATACAATAATGATAAAATAAATTCTTATAAAAATGAAAAAAAAAAGTATAAAGTTCCAAAATTGAATACCTGAATAGCGTGTTACACAGGTAGCCTGAATTTGGACATTTGTGGGGAATTAAAGACATATTCTGCTAATGTATTCTATCATGAAAATGATTTAGAATTGCATAAAATGCGTTTATAAAATACTTTTTTTTCAGACCCTGCTAAAAAATAGCCCCATGTGTAGACATCCTAAAACTGTGATTACAGGTGCATGAAATGCTTTATTAAGAAGGGGATCCCCCCCCCCACCTCAAAATATCTTCCCACAATGGTACATAGGCCTGTAGGGAATTATTTAAATGTAACGCTGTGAACTTCAGGACACTGCCATACACCCACAATGACAGGTAGGCTGACGGGGTACAACGTTATTTACGTATTTAACTGATTCCCCCTCAGGAGACTGAAAAGATTCGGCATGGGTCCTCAGATCCTCAAAAGGTTTACAGCTGCACCATTGAGAGCATCCTGACGGGTTGCATCACTGCCTGGTATGGCAACAGCTCGGGCTCCGACCGCAAGGCAGTACAGAGGGTAGGGCGTACGGCCCAGTACATCACCGGGGCCAAGCTTCCTGCCATCCAGGAACTCTATACTATGCGGTGTCAGAGAAAGTCCCTAAAAATGATCAAAGACTCCAGCCACCCTAGTCGTAGCCTGTTCTCTCTGTTACCACACGGCAAGCGGTACCGGAGCGCCAAGTCTTCCAAACAGCTTCTACCCCCAAGCCATAAGACTCCTGAACAGCTAATCAAACAGTTAGCAATTGGTTAGTGAAAATCAGCATAGACCTAGCCATTATCTAAATGCAAAGCATGCTGATGTGAATCTTTCTCTCCAGGACCGTGACTTCTGCCTCCTCCATCCGGGAGATCCCATGTTCCTGATGTTTTCTGGGGAGATAGTGAAGTACGAAGGGGAAGAAGTCCTCCATCCCTTCTTTGTGAACGAGTGTGCATACTATGAGAAGAGTATTGCCTTCCACCTGGCACGAAAGATGACAGTCACTATACCCCCCTTGCAAGTGAAGAGAGATTGATGAAGGGAGAGGGGGAGGAAAAGAGAGAATTTAAAGAGTGGGATAATTACAGGGAAAACACACTGAACCTTAAGAAGCACTAACTAGTCTAACCTCATTTTCAATTGATTTTGAATTCCATTGTTTTTTATCATCACCAAATAACCTCAGGCATACCTGTATGTGACATTATGCAGTTCAATGCAATAATCTAGTATGTCAATTAAACATTTACATTTTTTGTTTAATTTGTTGTCTTCATAGTGATGTAATGTTGCATTGCACTCTTCCATTTAATCTTGTGTTTTCTAGGTACAGACGACACCTTTGAGATAGTTTAATGCAGGAAAAGTTTACAACGGTATGAATGCAGAATGACGTCGTGCAGAAAGGAGCTCTAGTTTGCCAGGAAGTTGGATGATTGATAGGTGGTTGTAGAATGGATCTCGGTAGGCATCGTCAGAGATGGTGTCGCAGCATTGAGAGGAACCCTGGATGATTAAAGGAGCTTAATGGTTTGCCACTGCAAAGGGCATTGTTGAAAGGGCATTATGGTTCAGGATGGTTGATGGGAAGTGACGGTTCGGGAGGATGACTGCTCTGTCGTCAAGGTATCGTCAGATGAAGACTGAATGTTTGGGGTGGGAGTCCCGGAGGCATCTTCTTCTTGGTGCAGAGTTAATGTATCCTGGGGGAAAAAAACAAGAAGAGCAGAGAGGGGAGGAGACGGGGGTGGTGAAGGGATGCGAAATGCTACAGATCACAAATATATACAGCCATTGATTGGCGAATGAAGTAAATTGGTTTCAGGTGTGGTCTTTCCTCCTGAACTTGAGATGTGTGTAACATAACACCATTTAATGATCTAAAAGACACTCCCACACACATACAATATTAACACTCAGACAGGAGGTCAGCATAGGTGAACTTTATTCTTATGGAAACAGGTATGTAGTGTGCTTTAGGTATAGTCACATAAAAACGCTTACAAAAGCCACAAGTTGTTTCAAAACATTTAGACACCCTTCATAAAATGGTGTCCCAGTAAACAATATCTGTTGAGTGCTCATTTACCAAGTGTACTTGGGAGTTAGTGCCAGTTGTCTTGTCATTGGTAGTTTCAAGCTGGCTTCAAACACTGTAGGCTTCAGAAAAGCTAAGTACTGGAGCTACATTTACTTCAACATAACCAAACAAAATATCACGAGCATCAAATCAAATCAAATGTTATTTGTCACATACACATGGTTAGCAGATGTTAATGCGAGTGTAGCGAAATGCTTGTGCTTCTAGTTCCGGCAATGCAGTGATAACCAACAAGTAATCTAACTAACAATTCCAAAACTACTGTCTTATACACAGTGTAAGGGGATAAGGAATATGTACATAAGGATATATGAATGAGTGATGGTACAGGGCAGCATACAGTAGATGGTATCGAGTACAGTATATACATATGAGATGAGTGTGTAGACAAAGTAAACAAAGTGACATAGTTAAAGTGGCTAGTGATACATGTATTACATAAGGATGCAGTCGATGATATAGAGTACAGTATATACGTATGCATATGAGATGAATAATATAGGGTAAGTAACATTATATAAGGTAGCATTGTTTAAAGTGGCTAGTGATATATTTACATCATTTCCATCAATTCCCATTATTAAAGTGGCTGGAGTTGGGTCAGTGTCAATGACAGTGTGTTGGCAGCAGCCACTCAATGTTAGTGGTGGCTGTTTAACAGTCTGATGGCCTTGAGATAGAAGCTGTTTTTCAGTCTCTCGGTCCCAGCTTTGATGCACCTGTACTGACCTCGCCTTCTGGATGATAGCGGGGTGAACAGGCAGTGGCTCAGGTGGTTGATGTCCTTGATGATCTTTATGGCCTTCCTGTAAAATCGGGTGGTGTAGGTGTCCTGGAGGGCAGGTAGTTTGCTCCCGGTGATGCGTTGTGCAGTCCTCACTACCCTCTGGAGAGCCTTACGGTTGAGGGCGGAGCAGTTGCCGTACCAGGCGGTGATACAGCCCGCCAGGATGCTCTCGATTGTGCATCTGTAGAAGTTTGTGAGTGCTTTTGGTGACAAGCCGAATTTCTTCAGCCTCCTGAGGTTGAAGAGGCGCTGCTGCGCCTTCTTCACGACGCTGTCAGTGTGAGTGGACTAATTCAGTTTGTCTGTGATGTGTATGCCGAGGAACTTAAAACTTGCTACCCTCTCCACTACTGTTCCATCGATGTGGATAGGGGGGTGTTCCCTCTGCTGTTTCCTGAAGTCCACAATCATCAAGAGGAAGATCAAACCACAGGTTAGCTATAGTGGCGTCAAAACAACCCAGGATAACATGTCTTTAGATTCAAATAAATGTCAATAAATATGGATGACAATGGGAAAGAAGTGGTTACATTCCAAAAGGTGACATTCAATCAACATATGACACAAAATTAAACTGAACATTCTCATCAGCTGAAATAAAAAAAGGGAAATGTAAACAAACGGGGTCAAAAGTCACTACAACGCTCTATAGATAACATAATACAAAACTTCAAAAGCAACAAACTATTTGGTTTAGGAAAACCTAGAAAAAGAAAGGCTAGGATTGCAAAAAGTGTTCATTCATAAATGGTAGAGATGGCAACAGAAGCAAAGGCAAAATATCCAATCGTTGTTAACTTGAATTCTAAAAAGACTCGTTAAAAGATTCACCCACAAACAGGCTTCAAGAAAAACAAACGCACTTCACCTTCTCATAATCAACCACAGGTGTTGTTAAACATTATACACATACAGTACGTGCGGCTGGGGACAAATTCACCTTAAAAGTAAAATCAAATTAAACACTTGCCTCTACGACAGTGAGAAGCTCTTAGGGTATGTTTATACAGGCGATGTCTCGTTTCAGGTTAGATTGGCTAGTGTGAGCTGTCGAACAGTTGTGCTTAAGGTGGAGAGATTGTTTAGGCCACCCCCGTGGGGTGGAGTTAAGGTGTCGAAGGTTTAGTCACCCTCAAATCTGTCAATCAGGTATAGTAATGGGGAAGATTGTCACGACGACGACAATGTAAAGGCGTAGTTGTTACAGAGTGAATCACTGGGCTACCCTGTGCTCTTCATGCCTCGTCCTGGCGAGGCCAGTGTGCAGACTTTTGTCCCAAGCCCAGCACTAAATCACTTGAGTTGTGTTCAGTGGGGCACAACGTTATGGCGCCTTCAGATACTCTGACATGACGAGTAAGAAACGTCAGCTCTAATGATCACATTTCTATTTGCAATGTTTCAGTACGTTGCAACCCTCTGAACGTGACCCAGATTCTACTTACAAACAGGACGGTTAACAGACGCAAACACACATAGGCCTTTCAAGAGCAGAGGAGTATCCTAGGAAGCAAGCTAAAACTACTCAGGGTTTTCCAAAATGAACCAACCGTCTTTATTATTATTTTTTTATTCTCATGAATGCTGACTTCGGTGTGCTTATCAATGTGCTTATCAATGCACAAGCACTTTCTACCCACTCCTATCAATATTTATTTATTTATTAAATTATACAAGTGTTACATCGAGTGACGCTTAAAACGCATTCTGTCATTACTAAATGTGTAAATATTTTTTTTACACAAACATTTAATCAAATTAAAATATAGATTTTTTTTTAAAATATTGAATCATTCGTCTTCCTCAAATGAAAGGGATGATGACGCAATCTTTGTTCGAGAGGTATCGGATTTCATTGGTCCTCAACTCACGACTAAGTAATTTTATTCAGGGTAAGTGGAGTTAGCTGCAAGTTAGCCTGCCCTGGAGCAGGTTAGTTCTGATGGATTCATTGCCATAGAAATGTACTTGGCTAAAAGGTGAGCCACTTTCGTATGACTGGGGCCCCGAATTGAACTCGGAGTTGACCAAAGTCACCTTGCTAATTACTCAAACCTGCTTCGTAGGATACCCCTCAGGAGTATAGATCATGGTTGTGTAGACTGCCATTTAGGATTAGCTTAGGGTCACATTCAGTTAAACATGCCGTTTGTAAAATGTTTAGAAACGTAGCCATTTCATAGAAACAATCTCATCTTCTACAAATTGGAGTCTGCATGTTACTGGAAACACTTCACGTCTTCCATTTCAAAACTTTATGCTCTTACTGAGTGCAACCCTGACGTATAAAAGAAACCCAGTCTGTTTAGGCCACCCGGTAGGCCGTCATGCGGGTGTAGTTCTGGCGGTGGCTCCGGGCGGCCCACAGGAAGAGGGCGGCCGCCATCATCTCCAGTGGCGAGGAGATGAGGGCCAGGTACAGGGACCAGCCCAGGGAGCCGTCCACACCGTCGGGAAGCACCGAGACCCTGTGGAGGAGGTCCATGCCAGCCAGGAAGCAGCACACTGTGCCCAGGGAACACAGACCTGGATGGGAAAGACAACAATGAATGCAACTTTATTGTTCATTTTACTTCATTGAAAACCCTTCTGCTTTGGCAAAATGTTCATGTATATTTCATGCCAATAAAGCACCATTGAATTTCATTGAGAGAAATCGAGATGTGGTAGGCGGCATGAATCATGAATGACTTAGTTTTCATTCATACCTTTACATGTTGTTGGGTGTAAAGTTTGTGTTCGTGTGTGGTGGGAAGGTTAAAGGTACTAGGGGGCAGTATTTTCATTTTTTGGAGAAAAAAAACGCTCCCGTTTCAAACGGGATATTTTGTCAGGACAAGATGCTAGAATATGCATATAATTGACAGCTTTGGATAGAAAACATTCTAACGTTTCCAAAACTGTAAAGATATTGTCTGTGAGTATAATTGAACTGATGTTGCAGGCGAAAGCCTGAGAAAAATCCAATCCGGAAGTGCCCCAGGTTTTGAAAGCGCTGCGTTCCAATGAGTCCCTATTGAGCTGTGAATGTGCCATCAACGAGCTTACGCTTTCTACGTATTCCCCAAGGTGTCTACAGCATTGTGACGTAGTTTACACATTTATGTTGAAGAATAGCCGTAGGCGGCTGGCTACATTGCGTAAGTGGTCACATGGTGGCTCCGAGAGAGATTCTCGCGTAAAATACAGAGGTAGCCATTACTCCAATCGGTCCTACTGAAAAACGAATTGTCCCGACTGATATATCGAATAGGTATTAGAAAAACACCTTGAGGATTGATTATAAACAACTTTTGCCATGTTTCTGTCGATATTATGGAGCTAATTTTGAATATTTTTCGGCATTGTCGTGACCGTAATTTCCGGGCGATTTCTTAGCCAAACGCGAAGAACAAAAGGAGCTAATCTTTTGGGAAAAAATGAACTATCTACCTGGGAGTCTCGTGAGTGAAAACATCCGAAGTTCATCAAAGGTAAATGATTTAATTTTCTGATTTTCGTGACAAGGTTGCCTACTGCTAGCAAGGAATAATGCTATGCTAGTCTATGATAAACTTACACAAGTGCTTGTCTAGCGTTGGCTGTAAAGCATATTTTGAAAATCTGAGATGACAGGGTGATTAACAAAAGGCTAAGCTGTGTTCCAATATATTTCACTTGTGATTTTCATGAATAGGAAGATTTTCTAGGAAGATTTATGTCCGTTGCATTATGCTAATTAGTGTCAGGCGATGATTACGCTCCCGGACCCAGGTTTGAGAGTCACAAGAAGTTTTAAGGGAGTTGAGAGGCACTGTGATTATCCATGCAGTTCTCAAACCTGCCAGCAGGTGGAGCACTCCAACACCCAGGGTTGGGGTGATGCTGCGGCAGAGGCAGGCGCAAACGCCGATGAGGCCGCTGAGGATAACAAAGGCTAGGGACACCAGAGGCAGCAGGAACTGGCACCTCCACAGGTCTGCTCAGACACAGAGAAACCAACTTAGAAATGTCAGAAAAGTGCAGTACAAATAAAGTTATTTTTTTTGTTTCGTAGGCGGATAAACAATATCTGAAGAAAGAGCTTTATAATGCTTATTATGAATTTATTATGAATGCGTGGCTGTGTGTGTCTCTGTGTATGTTTGCCCTTAGAGAGAAAGGGAAAGAGAAGAGGTCACGATTGTCAGTAACAATAAGAAACAACAGTGGAAATGACCACATTTCCAAACCTAATTTCTATAAATCATAAGCTTTGTTTGAACCAAGGTTATTACAGTAAATGAAGAAAAAAACGAAATCAGGATTTTTTCCCCCCATAAACTGAAGTAAAATCATTAACAAACCTGTTTGAATAACACAAATGTTTAGTTTTAAAAATCGAACAGGGTTTTCAAGCTTCTGAATCTGGCGGGCCACACAGATTGGGTTTGAGTGGTAAGGTTCAAGCAACCGACTGTAGACGAAAGTCCAGGAGTGAAGTCGGCAGAGGTGCAACTGCAGAACTGGGGTTTCAAATCAAAATGATATTTGAGACCTCTCCAACTAATTAATTGTTAACGTTAAGCCTATGTTTTCTGTTTGTGAGGGTGATATGGGGGTTTAGAAAAATTTGTTTAAACATTTATAAAGAAAACAAAATATGCATAAACAATAGTGGCTATGTTGACACTGCCATCATGTTGATCTGATCTTGCTGTTTGAAAACCACTAATGTCACAGATGCACCTCCCCAGACTTCCCTGAATTTAAGCAAAATTCATAAAATTCTCGGGCTTAACTTCCCATGGAAAGTTTCCGGGCCCTTTGCAACCCTAGTGATAGTGCTAGTGGTGTGGGGGCTGTGCTTTGGCAAAGTGGGTGGGGTTATATCCTTCCTGTTTGGCTCTGTCTGGGGGTGTCCTCGGATGGGGCCACAGTGTCTCCTGTCCTCTCCTGTCTCAGCCTCCAGTATTTATGCTGCAGTAGTTTGTGTTGGGGGGCTAGGGTCAGTTTGTTATATCTGGAGTACTTCTCCTGTCCTATTCGGTGTCCTGTGTGAATCTAAGTGTGCGTTCTCTAATTCTCTCCTTCTTTCTTTCTCTCTCTCGGAGGACCTGAGCCCTAGGACCATGCCCCAGGACTACCTGACATGATGACTCCTTGCTGTCCCCAGTCCACCTGGCCATGCTGCTGCTCCAGTTTCATCTGACCTGAGCCCTAGGACCATGCCCCAGGACTACCTGACATGATGACTCCTTGCTATCCCCAGTCCACCTGGCCATGCTGCTGCTCCAGTTTCAACTGTTCTGCCTTACTATTATTCGACCATGCTGGTCATTTATGAACATTTGAACATCTTGGCCATGTTATGTTATAATCTCCACCCGGCACAGCCAGAAGAGGACGGGCCACCCCACATATGCTCTCTCTAATTCTCTCTTTCTTTCTCTCTCTCTCTCGGAGGACCTGAGCCCTAGGACCGTGCCCCAGGACTACCTGACATGATGACTCCTTGCTGTCCCCGGTCCACCTGACTGTGCTGCTGCTCCAGTTTCAACTGTTCTGCCTTGTTATTATTCGACCATGCTGGTCATTTATGAACATTTGAACATCTTGGCCATGTTCTGTTATAATCTCCACCCGGCACAGCCAGAAGAGGACGGGCCACCCCACATAGCCTGGTTCCTCTCTAGGTTTCTTCCTAGGTTTTGACCTTTCTAGGGAGTTTTTCCTAGCCACCGTGCTTCTACACCTGCATTGCTTGCTGTTTGGGGTTTTAGGCTGGGTTTCTGTACAGCACTTTGAGATATCAGCTGATGTACGAAGGGCTATATAAATAAATTTGATTTGATTTGATTTGGTGATACAGCCCCACAGGATTCTCTTAATTGTGCATCTGTAAACATTTGTGAGGGATTTAGGTGAGGAGCCAAATTTAGGTGACAAGCTGTTGCGCCTTCTTCACCACAATGTCTGTATTGGGTGGACTATTTCAGCATGTCTGTGATGTGTACACCGAGGAACTTAAAACTTTCCACCTTCTCCACTACTGTGCCGTCGATGTGGATAGGGGGTGCTGAGTTATATAGGCAGGTTTGTGCCTTTCCAAATCATGCCCAATCAATAGAATTTACCACAGGTGGACTCCAATCAAGTTGTAGAAACATCTCAAGGATGATCAATGGAAACAGGATGCACCTGAGCTCAATTTCAAGTCTCGTAGCAAAGGGTCTGAATTCTTATGCAAATATGGTATTTCTGTTTTTTATTTTAATACATTTGCAAAAATACAGTTTTCGCTTTGTTATTATTGGGTATTGTGTGTAGATTGCTGAGGATTTTTAATTATTTTTTTTACATTTTAGAACAAGGCTGTAACCTAACAACATTTGGAAAAAGTCAAGGGGTCTGAATACTTTCCAAAGGCTCTGTGTGTGTGTGTGTGTGTGTGTGTGTGTGTGTGTGCGTGCGTGCGTGCGTGCGTGCGTGAGTGCGTGCGTGCAAGGCAAGACTCACATGTCCGAAGCAGGTCCTCCCCAGTGTTGTGATTCCCCGGTTCTTTGTACTTGGGTAAAAACTGCTGAGGCAGAGTAAAGCTCACACACTGTGTCACCATCTTAGGATCTGAGAGAACAAGAGACAGACATTCAATCTGATGTGGGTTGTCGACATTGCAGCTTTTAAAGGAAATGTTCACATGTTCGCATTCACGGTTAAACACTGCAGATGTCCTCTCCATCAGAAATTGCCTTTAAAAAGCTACATTGTCGACAACCTGCAATCATATTGAACCCAAAACTCAATGGCAGTAAGCACCAAATATTTATACTAATAGCAAACCCAGTGTTGCTCCTGTGTGGGTATCAGAAAAAAGGAGGCTTTGCTTTATAATTCAATATTAGCATGGTGTATAACACTGATGGGCACAGAGCTGTATAACTGGTGCACCTGTGTATCCAGCACACCCTTTCCGTACCAACACCTGCAATGAATGCTGTAATATATATAATATATTTACATATATTCAATATAATATATGCCATTTAGCTTTAAATCAATGCAACTCAGTCGTGTTCGGTGACCCGCTCTAGTGTCTTCTAGGTTCTTACCAGGCTCTTTGAACCAGTGCGACTGGCCGGGCGCCTGCACACACCTCCACCACAGCCCCAGTGTGCCGTTGAGGCGGAACAGAGTGTCGCTGTAAGCCTTTTCATCAAACTCCCCGTTGATGAAGTCCTCGCGCAGCTCCGAAGCGTTGCTGGCCTCATGGTTGCCGGGCGGACTTCGGTACTGGTACCAGTGCTGTGTTCCCACGGCAACGGAGAGATAGACTGTGGCCAGCAGACTCAGAACAGAGCCAATGACCAGGGCCGTAGCGTAGCGGTTATCCACCATGGTTTGCAATTCAAGAGTGTCTGTTTGTGGGTAAAAATGATTTTACTCTTACTGCATTTGTTAGTGTGTCGACTCGTGCCCTATGAAGGGAAGTTGAAAAGTAGGGGATAAGGGCAGTCACTATAAGACATCAGCTAGTGAGTGAGCACTAAACAGCCTTGCAGTAATGTCCTTAACACTGACAGTGCAGTTCCTGAGCATGATGGTTGTTTCAGTGCTTCCCAGCCTGTGCCTTCCTTATAGTCCAGGTCCTCACAACCCCACCATTCACTGCTTTGAAGGAGAACAAATCTGAAGAAAATGTATTGCAAACTGTCATTCAACTACATTTTAATTCAGATCTTAGACTGGCACATTTTGGCTCTGATAGTAAGATCGTGTAACGTTAGTTAAAAAAGCAGCAAAGCACAGACGAAAGGGGGTCAGCTAACTGTCATTATTTTGTTAAGGCGAATGCAAATAAGCATATGGTATTAATTATTAAGTAATGACATGCATCTAACTAGCTCACTAAACAGAAAACTATGACCCTGCTATGAGAAAATAATCAAAGTGGCAAGAATGACACATATTGCCTTTTTTCTACCGACTGTCATCAAACGCTTATAACGCTAGCTAGCTAACTGCTGCAAAACCGCCACGAGAGTGGCATGTTTCTTGAAAAAATATACATTTGTTGTGAATGAACAAAGCCACCATGCATTTAAATCGATCAATGTAATGGCTTTCAGATTAATTTAAACGATAATAACGTTTACAGCAAATACTATAAACATGAAGCTATTCAACTCACGCGATAGCGTTCCTTTTCCGTAAGATTGAGGAGTTTCCACTAGTTACCACAGCGACAGAGTCAGAATTGGCTATGGTAAAGATTCATGAAAACAAAACATTTATTTTGGGTCTGAATTTAATGTTAGGCATACGGTTGGCAGTGTGGTTAGGTTTAAAATAAGATTGTATGAATATTGTAGAAATAGAGGTGTTTATGACTTTGTGGCCGTGGTAACTATTGAGGGGTGTGGCTATTTTTGTTGTCCAAGCATCATCATCAGACAGCGTCTTGTGTAACACTACCATGTGGGCTTTGTAGTTTTTGGCTACACATTCGCCTTTCAATACACTGAGGTGGTTCTATGAATGGCGAACGAATGGTGTCTATTTGTAGGCACTAACACAGCCATAGCTCGATTCGTTTTTGGAAAAACACCGAAAGTAATATCTGTGGTTAACACAGGAATTCAGGCCCCTAGGTGGCGCAGTGGTCTAACGCACTGCATCTCAGTGCAAGAGGTGTCACAATAGTGTCTGGTTCGAATCCAGGCTATATCATATATGGCCGTGATTAAGAGTACCATAGGATGGTGCACAATTGCCCCAGTGTCTTCTGGAATAACTTATACTTTGTTCTATGAGATAAGGGTCATTATCTAACATCAATTTTGAATTTTTAAGCATTTATGTAATCAATCAAAGCACATAAAAGCTTCATAATTAATTAAGGTCCTGTTAACTGACTGATATTATCTCATAGAACAAAACGTATAAGATCTCCTAAGCCTGTGTTAAATAACCTCAGACCTTAATATCAGCATTTATCCCAAAAGCCTATGCTTTCCCTATAGGAATGGCTGAACGAACCATAACTAATTTCTGTTTTTTAGGACTACGAACGGGAAAGCGCTATAGCTGTCAGTTAATAACATATGCATTTGTTATTTCCTGTTCATAACATTTTGATATCACTCTCAAGTGGTTTCATGCTGGTAGTCCACAATATGATTCTGACAACATTCTTAAAAACAAGACCATTTCTAAGGAGGGGAGGCTGAAGAGGACGCCGACCAAGAGTTGCCCGTTGTGACACGAACTCATAGCGGGCGTAGAGTATGGACCCCCAGCCGCACTTCTTGACTCCGAAGTACCAAAAATGTCAACTCGTCGGACAATTTCTGTCAGAACAGAAATTACAAGGTTATGTTAGTATTCTAGGTTGCATTACTATTTTTGTTCAAGCAAGCAGTAAATGAACTAGAGACAGATATTTGGCGCCATGTAAATCTTTATGTCTGTTGCATGAGAGCACAATGTGCCTCTGTATAAATGATCTCATCTGTGATTTGTCATGAACATCCAGGAGGACAGACTTTTCTATAAAATGCTGTGGCTTAGTCCTGATGGTTGGGCTCTCAACAAATTACATAGGGGGGGGGCTCGTTGACAAGCTCCATTACTGCAGTAATTCAATTATAAAGTTGACTTGTTTTTAAGAAATTTAAAAGTCTCTCCTTTTGATTACAATAATTCTATGACACACCCGCTGACATCGAATTAGCATGATAAAGAAATCCTCATTAAAATCCATCGGTTTAAGCAAGATATTTGTTTTTTACATGGGCTGTGTCTCAATCCACCACATCCGCTGATGTTGGCCTTCCGAATCCCAGAAATTGGTCTTCTCACGAAAATGTCTGTAGCGGCCAAAGGGTTAGGCGTACAAAACAAATATGGCCGACAAATTATGGAAAGATGAGACTGACGAACATGATGGTGTTCTCCGTTTTGCTTCCAACCCCCACAAGTGTCACGGGACTCGTCTGATGTAACACTAATATGACTCCACAGAAGAAGTTGAATGGAGCTGAAGGTCGGAACTAATAACAACAAGATAACCAATGTAAAACATACTGTGCCCGTAAAACGTTTTTTGGTTAGGAACTTTTACAGTTGGAAAGAATTGGCAAATGGAAATCAAATCGGATGGATCATAAATATATGGGAGAGGTTGAGGGTAGAGGAAGGACAAGAGTTAAAAACAAACAAAATAAAACTATTGTAAAATAAACTGTATCCATAAAATGTATGTAGCATGTATAAGCTGGAAATACAGGCCTAAGCGTTGTTGTTCACTAGTTTGCTCCAATTGGGGGAGGGGTGGTACGGTAATAAAGGAAATATATATATTATATATATATATTTCCAATCTCTTTGCTGTTGAAGTTTAACTTTACATACTGTAGTACACCTTAACCAAATACATTTAAACTCAGTTTTTCGCAATTCCTGACATTTAATCCTAGTAAAAATTCCCGCTCTTAGGTCAGCTGGATCATCACTTTATTTTAAGAATATGAAATGTCAGAGTAATAGTAAAGATAATTATTTATTTCAGCTTGTATTTCTTCCATCACATTCCCAGTGGGTCAGAAGTTTACATACACTGCATTAGTATTTGGTAGCATTGCCTTGAAATTGTTTAACATGGGTCAAACGTTTTGGGTAGCCTTCCACAACCTTCCCACAACAAGTTTGGTGAATTTTGGCCTTTTCCTCCTGACAGAGCTGGTGTAACTGAGTCAGGTTTGTAGGCCTCCCTGCTCGCACACTCTTTTTCAGTTCTGCCACAAATTTGCTATAGGATTGAGGTCAGGGCTTTGTGATGGCCACTCCAATACCTTGACTTTGTTGTCCTTAAGCCATTTTGCCACAACTTTGGCAGTATGCTTGGGGTCATTGTCCATTTGGAAGACCCATTTGCGACCAAGCTTTAACTTCCTGACTGATGTCTTGAGATGTTGCTTCAATATATCCACATAATTCCCCTTTCTCATGATGCCATCCATTTTGTGAAGTGCACCAGTCCCTCCTGCAGAAAAGCACCCCCACAACATGATGCTGCCACCCCCGTGCTTCACAGTTGGGATGGTGTTCTTTGGCTTGCAAGCCTCCCCATTTTTCCTCCAAACATAACGATGGTCATTATGGCCAAATAGTTTCATCAGACCAGAGGACATTTCTCCAAAAAGTATGATCTTTGTCCCCATGTTCACTTCCAAACCCTAGTCTGGCTTTTTTAAAGCGGTTTTGGAGCAGTGGCTTCTTCCTTGCTGAGTGGCCTTTCAGGTTATGTCAATATAGGACTCATTTTACTGTGTATATAGATACTTTTGTACCTGTTTCCTCCAGCATCTCCATAAGGTCCTTTGCTGTTGTTCTGAGATTGATTTGCACTTTTCACACCATAGTATGTTCATCTCTAGGAGAGAGAACGTGTCTCCTTCCTGAGCGGAATGACGACTGCGTGGTCCTATGGTGTTTGTACTTGCGTACTATTGTTTGTACAGATGAACGTGGTACCTTCAGGCATTTGGAAATTGCCCCCATGGATGAACCAGATTTGTGGAGGTCTACCCATTTTTTCTGAGGTCTTGGCTAATTTCTTTTGATTTTCCCATTATGTTAAGCAAAGAGGCACTGAGTTTGAAGTGAGGCTTTGAAATACATCCACAGGTACACCTCCAATTGACTCAAATGATGTCAAATAGCCTATCAGAAGCTTCTGTAGCCATGTCATCATTTTCTGGAATTTTTCAAGCTGTTTAAAGGCACAGTCAACTTAGTGTATTTAAACCTCTGGAATTAGGGGAAGGAGGGAGCCGAAGAGGGAGAGGACATTTCAGGGGAAGATACCAATAACAAGGTGGATATCAGCAGCAACCCCAAACCTATGGAGGACCTTCCCATCGGGCACAAGGAGGTTACCAGCCTGGTCCTGGACACCAAGGAGGACGCGGATGAATTAGTCCACAGAGAGAGGGAAGAGGATGTGTCTGGCCACAAGGAAATCCGAACACCAACAGTTCCTTTTTTCCTGACGATCAGCAATGAAGAGGCCCAGATCATTTCCTCCAGTGTCCACAGTACATATTCGAAGATGGGAAAAAGGACCCAATAATCAAACTTGGGGTACATGGAAGAACTATCCCATTCTTAATTGACACTGGAGCCCACTGTTCTTGCATAGGTGCACCAGTTTGACTTTACTTTCACTTTCTGGTACCTTATCTTCTCTCTGCAGAGACGTGCGGGGAGGAACTTTCACTTTCTGGTCCCCATCTCTCTCTCACACACGCACACGCACACACACACACACACACACACACACACACACACACACACACACACACACACACACACACACACACACACACACACACACACACACACACACACACACACATACAAAGTAGATTTTTGATGCAGTGTTCATCAGCCTGGTCTCATAGAGTAGCCGTAAAATAGTACATGTACATCCGGGACACTCATATTGGCATGATATGTTATGTTAGGTATGGTTAGATAAGACAGATGGTTAGTTAAGGTAAAAACATAGTGTGGGTAGGGTGGTTGGGTAGATATATAACATTAATGTCTATCAACCCAAAGGTCGCGAGTTCAAATCTCATCACTGACAATGTTTGCAGTTTAGCTAATTAGCAAATGTTCAACTACTTACTACTTTCAGCTAGTTTGAAACTACTTAGCATGTTAGCTAACCCTTCCCCTAACCTTGACCCTTTTAGCTAACTCTTCCGTTATAATAATATAATATATGCCATTTAGCAGACGCTTTTATCCAAAGCGACTTACAGTCATGTGTGCATACATTCTACATATGGGTGGTCCCGGGATCGAACCCACTACCCTGGCGTTACAAGCGCCATGCTCTACCAACTGAGCTACAGAAGGACCGTTGACCCTAACACTAACCCCTTTAGCTAACCTTTCCCCTTACCCTAACCTTAACCCTTTAAACTAACTCCTAAATTTAACTCTAACATTAACCCCATAATGCCATCATAGACCATGAGAAAAAAGCAGGTGGTCCTAAAAGGAACCTTGAGGAACACCAAAATGTACAGTTGATTTGTCAGAGACAAACTGATATCTTTCAGACAGATAAGATCTATACCAGGCCAGAACTTGTCCGTGTAGACCAATTTGGGTTTCCAATCTCTCCAAAAGAATGTGGTGATTGATGGTATCAAAAGCAGCACTAAGGTGTAGGAGCACGAGGACAGATGCAGAGCCTCAGTCTGACGCCATTAAAATGTGATTTATCACCTTCACGAGTGCAGTCTCAGTGCTATGATGGGGTCTAAAATCAGACTGAAGTATTTTGTATACATTGTTTGTCTTCAGGAAGGCAGTGAGCTGCTGCACAACATCTTTTACATTTTTTTTTAGAGGAATGGGAGATTCGATATAAGCTGATCGTTTTTTATATTTTCTGAGTCAAGTTTTGGGCTTTTGCAAGAGAGGCTTTATTACTGCTTCTTTTAGCGATTTGGTACACATCCAGTGGATAGGGAGGCATTTATTATGTTCAACATAGGAGGGCCAAGCACAGGAAGCAGCTCTTTCAGTAGTTTAGTTGGAATAGGGTCCAGTATGCAGCTTGAAGGTTTTAGAGGCCATGACTATTTTCATTAATGTGTCAAGAGATATAGTATTAAAAATCTTGAGTGTCTCCCTTGATCCTAGGTCCTGGCAGTATTGTGCAGACTTAGGACAACTGAGCTTTGGAGAAATATGCTGATTTAAAGAGGAGTCCATAATTTGCTTTCTAATGATCATGATATTTTCGTCAAAGAGGTTCATGAATTTATCACTGCCTTAAGTGAAAGCCATCCTCTCTTGGGGAATGCTGCTTTTTAGTTTGCTTTGCGACAGCATAAAAAAATGTATTCTCCTCAATTAAGTTGGAAAAATAGGATGATCGAGCAGCAGTGAGGGCCCTTCGATACTGCACGGTACTGTCTTTCCAAGCTCGTCGGAAGACTTCCAGCTTGGTGTAGCGCCATTTCCGTTCCAATTTTCTGGAAGCTTGCTTCAGGGCTCGGTTATTTTCTGTTTACCTGGAAGCTTGCTTCAGTGCTCGGGTATTTTCTGTTTTCGGGAAGCTTGCTTCAGGGCTCGGTTATTTTCTGTTTACCTGGAAGCTTGCTTCAGTGCTCGGGTATTTTCTGTTTTCTGGAAGCTTGCTTCAGGGCTCGGTTATTTTCTGTTTTCTGGAAGCTTGCTTCAGTGCTCGGGTATTTTCCTTATACCAGGGAGCTGGTTTCTCATGACAAATATTTTTTGTTTTTATGGGTGCGACTACATCTAGGGTATTACGGAAGGTTAAATGTAGTTTCTCAGTTAGGTGGTTAACCGATTTTTGTACTGTGACGTCCTTGTGTATGTGGAGGGTGTCTGGAAGGGTATCTAGGAATCTTTGGGTTGTCTGAGAATTTATAACACAGCTTTTGATGCTCCTAAGGTTGGGGTCTGAGCAGATTATTTGTTGCGACTGCAAACGTAATAAAATGGTGGTCCGATTGTCCAGGATTATGAGGAAAAATATTATGATCCACAATATTTATTCCATGGGACAAAACTAGGTCCAGAGTATGACTGTGGCAGTGAGTAGGTCCAGAGACATGTTGGACGAAACCCACTGAGTCGATGATGGCTCTGAAAGCCTTTTGGAGTGGGTCTGTGGACTTTTCCAGGTGAATATTAAAGTCACCAAAAATGTGAATATTATCTTCCATGACTACAAGGTCCAATAGGAATTACAGGGAACTCAGTGAGGAATGCTGTATATGGCCCAGGAGGCCTGTAATCAGTAGCTATAAAAAGTGATTGAGTAGGCTGCATAGATTTCATGACTAGAAGCTCAAAAGACAAAAATGCTGTCATTTTTGGGGGGGGGGGTAAATTGAAATTTGCGATCGTAAATATTAGCAACACCTCCGCCTTTGAGGAATGCGCGGGGGATATGGTCACTTGTGTAACCAGGAGGAGATGCCTCATTTAACACAGTAAATTCATCAGACATAAGCCATGTTTCTGTCAGTCCAATCACATCAAGATATTGATCAGTGATTAGTTCATTGACTATAACTGCCTTGGAAGTGAGGTATCTTACATTAAGAAGCCATATTTTGAGAACCAAGACTATTTATGCACAATAAATACATTTGTGAAAAGTTATTGTTTTAGAGTTTCACTTTATGGGCTTTATAGGTTCCTAGGGTTCATGTCCAGGAATTTACTTAATTTATTGGAATTGATTGGAGTGTCTCTAAATAGCAAAATGCCCAATACAGTACAACGTTTGTAGTGTGTGGAATTAGTAGCTAGGGTATCATATTATTATGTTTCTCTATCATGAGGATGGTGTTCCCCAAATGAACATTTATGTGGGATTTTGTGCTGTTAACACTGTTTGACAAATAATGCAGAACAGACAATTAGGCACACTCGGAACTGAGTACTGTGTCGAGGTTAGGACTCGTGTTACCCCAGACACTTGTTGATGACAGTTTTGATCTAATAGGAAATAAACTTACCAATTATATTAGTGTTACCATTAATTTGAATGACTTTTAAAACACTTTTGTATAAACACAGTTCAAAATAAACTTGAGTTTTCAAAGAAATTAAGGTTGGACATGTGGTGGTTGCCACTGTTGTTTTATTAGCAATTGTTACTAAAAGTCAGGTGACCTCTTCATCTCTTTCCCTTTCACGCTCAGGCAAACACACACGTACTGTACACACACACGCAGGTCAAGTTCTCGGCACTTATTTGTACCACATTATCATGCCGAAGCATTAAACTGTTGTGAATCACTCCCAATAACCAGGTTTTTATTGCTGCTCTTTCCTGATGTAGGATGTTGTTGGAGAGCTCTAACTCTATGACTGTTGTCTATCTGATGGCACTGGTACCAGGAGTCATGACAGTTCGCGTAAACCACCTGACAAATACGTTCATGCTGGCTATAATCCAGACAGGGGAACATTGGGTAAATGTGAATCAACTTTGCATTTGGGTCTCTAGGTACTTCCCTCTGGCTTCTGCAGCTTTTGGACCTCCCCTAAAGAGATTGTATAAATACAGCTCAAGATGAAGGAGGTAAATACACGGTTGAGGAGTTTTCTTCACAAAACCTCTGCAAAATGGCAACAGCAAATGTACAACAGCCACTGGTAAGGCTCTTAGGTGTTTTTTCGATACAATATTGTAGTTTTCTTCATGCAATAGTACTTCCACAATATGATATCATAGATGTTAAAGCTGTTAAAGCTGTAGTTGTTGGTAACATAGTATTGATTATATTTTTTTGTTTTAAAGAGATACTGTATGTATTGGTCATCAATGTTGAAAATGTGAAGGGCATTTTTTGTGTGCCCAAAAGTAAAATGTGTGTGAGGGAGTAATATTTTATCATTGACATTATTGTTTAGCATTGTATACACTATGTTCATCTGCACGACTGACTGTAACAGAAACTGAAAGCAGGCATAGTGCAGTGCATGAAATACACAAATCTGCGGCACACATTTGCAAAAGTGTTTATTGATGTTGTGTGTCAGAAAATAATAAAGAAGATTAACAACCTTGACTTTCTTGACGATATAGCCTATATTTATGCCACATCTCTCTTCTCTCGCACACACTCTCTATCTTTCTCTACCTCCCTCCTCTCTCTATCTCTCTCTCTGTCCCAGGCCTTACCTGTTAGACTCTGGAATTGCCTCAGTGGAGACCCTCCGATCCCTGTTCTGTACGATCCAACATTCCTGAACGCAACTCACGCCTCTCTGCTGGCTGTCAAAGACCCTGAATTGACCCGAGCCTCCCATTTCACTGTCACCGTACTCAACGGATCAGATGGCAAAAAAGTCCCATTGGTCCTCAAGAGCACAGACACCATCGGCAAACTTCAGAAGAGTTTCCTACAGAAGCGGCCTGACCTGACGGGAAGCCTGAACCTCGCCTACAACGGCAAGCCCGTCCAGGGGCACCAAAGCCTGGGAGAGCTGGGGGTGAAGGATGGGGCTACTTTCATCACCTTTCAGAGGTGTCATGGAGGGTAGACGTGGAGCAATAGATGTGGAGGAGGGCTGTTTCTATTCATCTATCCCTTGGTATGAAATAATATACAAAAATATATGTTAATGCATTTATGATATGTAAAGAATATTGCCATTAGCCATATCAGGTCTTCTTTTTGCACAACATAGTAGATTCTTTATTGATTAGAATACAAACCAAAAAGATGTTGTAGCCTACTGAGGGATAATTCACAGTGAATAATGTCAAACCATTTCTGTCCTTTCTTTATGTTAAAGTAACGGTCCAGTGTTTCCATACGTCTATGAAATATGACCTATCATTACTTACAATATGAGTGAAATAGTTTTCCTTCCAAAAAATAGTAATGAAGTATGTTAAAAAGCAGTTTTTCTGTGTTGGAATGGTGTGGGCGTACACCAACAACAGAATGGAGTTGGCGTACACTGATCAATAAAATAGTTAATGCGAGTAGATCCCTGATTGGCCAGCTCATCCTCCTCCTCCTCAAACCTGAGGTGGGGTTTTTAAAGGGGTTTTCTCTCCAATTTCTGCTTTGGCCACAAATACAAGTATAGGGTAAAACAAAAACATTATCTGGATATGAATTCAGAGAATATGAACTTTTAAATGTGTGATTTTCACTGGGCATTTGCTTTAACTCCAGCAGGCACAGCCAGAAGAGGACCACCCCTCAGAGCCTGGTTCCGTTCTAGGTTTCTTCCTGTCTCTCTATGTAGTTTTTCCTAGCCACCGTGCTTCTACATCTGCATTGCTTCCTGTTTGGGGTTTTAGGCTGGGTTTCTGTATAAGCACTTTGTGACATTCTGCTGATTTAAAAAGGGCTTTATAAATACATTTGAATGATTGACTGATTTAACTGTCTTGCTTTGCTCTTGCCTGGTACTAGCTAATGAAGTGAACTATAAGCCAATCAATGTGACCAACCAATGTGACTTAGTTCACCCCATTAAATGTACGGTTTGTGAGGTTTTATTAGTCATTTTGATATGCCATTGGTGTTTAACAGTATTTGTATTTCATTTATTTGCATATATGGGCATTGTATTCACCCTTCATTAAATAAACACTTAAATATTTCAAATATATGCCATCTGTGTTTGATGATATTTTCATGAGAATACATTGGCCAATAACTACTTCAGAAGATAAATGAACCACACTTGTTGCCACATCGACCTGAGCTAGCATAGGCATTGCACAAATCGAATGATCTGTTGATACTCACTCGTTTGGTTGTAACCTGTTCCAGTAGCAGTAGAAGGACAATCTACGTGGAAATAACCTGACAAAGAAGATGGTGCTGACTATACTCCAGAAAATGGCTTGGCCAAAAGTACCAAAAAGAAAGTGTGGCGTGCCTTAATGGACATGTAGGGGATTCCCTTTGGCTTAGATTTCCCCCTGCAGATTACAGGTAAACAATAAATCCTTATCTTCAAAAGGAACAGAACGAGAAACATATGTTTGAGAAGAGTAGTTTTCAGATACTGGCTCCACCAGTAATAATGACAAATGCACTCCAATGGCCAAAGGTAAAGGTGCTGGGATTTAACATTTGAGATGATACTGTCTGCAGTTTGGCTCCATGCAGCACAGGCGAAGCCCACTTCTGCAACGCCTTTCATAGATTTAGAAACTGAACGTTAATGTGGATTTTCACACCATTGTTTGACAAATAATGCAGCACAGAGACATTTAAGCCTACTTAGTATTGAGTCGCGGTTTCGACTAGTGTTACCCCAAACTCTTCTCGATAACAGTTTTGATCGAATAGGAAGACGCTTAGCAATTACATTATTGTTGACTTTTAAAACACTAACGTCTAGACATGGTTCAACCTAAACTTTCAAAGAAATAAGAGCTGGAAATGCAGCTGTTTCTACTGTTGTTTTATTATTGTTACTGGAAGTCATGTGACCTCGTCATCACTTTCACTTTCTCAGGCACGCACACACACACACACACACACACACACACACACACACACACACACACACACACACACACACACACACACACACACACACACACACACACACACACACACACACACACACACACACACACACACACACACACACACACACACACACACACAGACACACGCACGCACACAGTCAAGGTCCTTGCACATAGGTGCTTCACATTATCATACTGATGCATTGAACTGTTGCATATCACTCCCAATAATCCCTCACAACGGTTCTGCATTGTTTTGGAGGTTTGGATTTCATTTAATTTCTTAACTCACAACAACTTGGCAGTAATGTTTCTCTTGATGATCTGTTCCTGGTTCAGGTTGTTGCCAGACCGTTACTAATTTATGGTTGTTGCCTAACTGATGGGACTAATTCCAGGACTCCGGACAGTCCTTGTGGAAACCACCTAACAAATGGGATCATGCTGGCTACATTCTAGGTAGGGGAATGGTGGCAAAACAGGCAAAAAACATTGAAAATTGGGACCCAGAGTCTTCCCCTGGCTTTAGCAACTTTTGTACCTCCCTCAGAGATTCGCAGTATAAGTAACAGCCACACACAAGCACAGTCACACACACTCAAAGGTTTAAGAGTACTCTTCACAAACCCACAGCAAAATGGCAACGGCACAGCTGCAATCGTTAATGGTAAAGCATTTTTTTATACACTTTTATCTGTAGTTTTCTACATGCACCAGTACTACATGCACCACAGATTTTGAAGCTGTCATGGTTGGTAACTTGGTATTGTTGACGTTTTTTGGTCAGCAATTATTTAAAAAAATGTTGTGCCTAAAATACATTTGCAAAAGTAAAATGTGTGGAGGGAGTTTCTTTTATCATTCACAGTTATTTAGTACGCTATCAACTCCATTGATAAATTACTGACTTCAACAGAAAATTTAACTAAAGTGCATTAGAAGAAAGAAACAAATCTTCAGCACATTCCATTTTTGTATCTCACACATTTTTTTTTAACATAGCAAAAGATATGTTTAATGATGCAGTGTTTCCCAAAAGGGACGATGAGGGTTAACTGACTTGATAAAGCATCTCTCTCTCTCTCTCTCTCTCTCTCTCTCTCTCTCTCTCTCTCTCTCTCTCTCTCTCTCTCTCTCTCTCTCTCTCTCATTCCTTTCCCTCTCTTTATTTCTTTCTGTCCCAGGCCTTCCCTTTTAGACTCCATGATTGTCCCAGAGAAGACCCTCCGATCCCGGTTGAAATCTAGTGGAAGACCTATGGAGGGGTAACTTCATCCATATCCCACTGTGAATTCAATAGGGCTTGGGTTGAATACTAATACTAATAATAATATGCATATATCAGCAACTGGGACTGAGGAGCAGTCCTTTTGCTCTGGGCACCTTTCATCCAAGCTACTCAATACTGCCCCTGCAGCCATAAGAAGTTAACAAAATGTCCAAAGAAGGGACATATGTATACAGAATGGTATCGTCTGCATCGAAGTGGATCAGAGAATCACCTGCAGCAAGAGCGACATCATTTATGTATACAGAGAAAAGAGTCGGCCCGAGAACTGAACCCTGTGGCACCCCCATAGCGAATGCCAGAGGTCCGGACAACAGGCCCTCCGATTTGACACACTGAACTCCTCTATCTGAGAAGTAGTTGGTGAACCAGGCAGTCATTTGAGAAACCAAGGCTATTGAGTCTGCTGATACGAATGCAGTGATTGACAGAGTCGAAAGCCTTGGCCAGGTCGATGAAGACGGCTGCACAGTACTGTCTTTTATCGATGGCGGTTATGATATCGTTTAGTACCTTGAGCGTGGCTGAGGTGCCCCCATGAGAAGCTTGGAAACCAGATTGCATAGCGGAGAAGTTACGGTGGGATTCGAAATGGCCGGTGATCTGTTTGTTAACTTGGCTTTCGAAGACTTTAGAAAGGCAGGACAGGAAGGATATACAGTTGAAGTCAGAAGTTTACATACACTTAGGTTAGAGTCATTAAAACTAGTTTTTCAACAACTCCACAAATTTCTTGTCAAAAAACGATAGTTTTGGCAAGTCGGTTAGGACATCTACCTTGCGCATGACACAAGTATTTTTTCCAACAATTGTTTACAGACAAAATATTTCACTTATAATTCACGGTATCACAATTCCAGTGGGTCAGAAGATTACATACACTAAGTTGACTGTGCCTTTAAACAGCTTGGAAAATTCCAGAAAATAATGTCATGGCTTTAGAAGCTTCTGATAGGCTAATTGACATCATTTGAGTCAATTGGAGGTGTACCTGTGGATGAATTTCAAGGCCTTACCTTCAAACTCAGTGCATCTTTCCTTGACATCATGGGAAAATCAAAAGAAATCAGCCAAGACCTTGGAAGAAATTTCCAAACACCTGAAGGTACCACATTCATCTGTACAAACAATAGTACGTAAGTATAAACACCATGGGACCATGCAGCCGTCATACCGCTTAGGCAGGAGATACGTTCTGTCTCCTAGAGATGAACGTACTTTGGTGCGAAAAGTGCAAATCAATCTCAGAACAACAGCAAAGGACCTTGTGAAGATGCTGGAAGAAACAGGTACAAAAGTATATTTTTCCATAGTAAAACGAGTCCTATATCAACATAACCTGAAAGTCCGCTCAGCAAGGAAGAAGCCACTGCTCCAAAACCACCATAAAAAAGACAGACTAGGGTTTGCAACTGCACATGGGGACAAAGATCATACTTTTTGGAGAAATGTCCTCTGGTCTAATTGGCCATAATGACCATCGTTATGTTTGGAGGAAAAAGGGGGAGGCTTGCAAGTCGAAGAACACCATCCCAACCGTGAAGTACAGAGGTGGCAGCATCATATTGTGGGGCTGCTTTGCTGTCGGAGGGACTGGTGCACTTCACAAAATAGATGGCTACATGAGTGAGGAAAATTTTGTGGATATATTGAAGCAACATCTCAAGACATCAGTCAGGAAGTTAAAGCTTGGTCGGAAATGGGTCTTCCAAATGTACAATGACCACAAGCATACTTCCAAAGTTGTAGCAAAATAACCAGAATAATAAAGAATAACCAGATGTCCTCTACTGACGGAATGAGGTCATTATCCTTCCAGGATACCCGGTCCAGGTTGATTAGAAAGGCCTGCTCGCTAAAGTGTTTAAGGGAGCATTTGACAGTGATGAGGGGTGGTCATTTGACCGCGGGCCCATTACGGACGCAGGCAATGAGGCAGTGATCGCTGAGATCCTGGTTGAAGAGGTGGAGGTGTATTTAGAGGGCAAGTTCGTCAAAATGATATCTAACAGTGTACTCATGTTTATGGATTTAGGGTTGTACCTGGTAGGTTCCTTGGCCTGTTTCTTGGCCTGACCAGACGGGAAACCTGAATCTCGCCTACAACTGCAAGCCCGTCCAGGGGGACCAGAGTGTGGGAGACTTGGTTCTGAAGGATGTGGCTACCTTAAATCACCTTTCAGAGGTGTCAAGGAGGGTTGCATGAAGTAGACATTGAGCAGTAGATGTGGAGGAGGGATGTTTCCATTAATCTATCCCTTGGTATGAAATAATATACGAACAATATCTCAAATCAAATTGTATTTGTCACATGTGCCGAATACAACCTTACCGTGAAATGCTTACTTACAAGCCCTTTAACTAACAATGCAGTTAGATGTTCAAATGTTCAGAAATGACCAGCATGGTCGAATAATAACAAGGCAGAACAGTTGAAACTGGAGCAGCAGCACAGTCAGGTGGACCGGGGACAGCAAGGAGTCATCATGTCAGGTAGTCCTGGGGCACGGTCCTAGGGCTCAGGTCCTCCGAGAGAGAGAAAGAAAGAGAGAATTAGAGAGAGCATATGTGGGGTGGCCCGTCCTCTTCTGGCTGTGCCGGGTGGAGATTATAACATAACATGGCCAAGATGTTCAAATGTTCATAAATGACCAGCATGGTCGAATAATAGTAAGGCAGAACAGTTGAAACTGGAGCAGCAGCATGGCCAGGTGGACTGGGGATAGCAAGGAGTCATCATGTCAGGTAGTCCTGGGGCATGGTCCTAGGGCTCAGGTCAGATGAAACTGGAGCAGCAGCATGGCCAGGTGGACTGGGGACAGCAAGGAGTCATCATGTCAGGTAGTCCTGGGGCATGGTCCTAGGGCTCAGGTCCTCCGAGAGAGAGAAAGAAAGAAGGAGAGAATTAGAGAACGCACACTTAGATTCACACAGGACACCGAATAGGACAGGAGAAGTACTCCAGATATAACAAACTGACCCTAGCCCCCCGACACACACTACTGCAGCATAAATACTGGAGGCTGAGACAGGAGGGGTCAGGAGACACTGTGGCCCCATCCGAGGACACCCCCGGACAGGACCAAACAAGAATACCAACGAAAGTGATGCTGTAGCCAACGGAGGGAGGATTCACAATGAAGAATGCCAATGCACCTCCATATTCCTCTCTGTTCTTACTTTAAGTTAACTGTCTCTATGTAAACAGAAGCAAATTAAGCATAGTATGCAGAACAAGCAAGGAGGTGGGCAGAGGCAAGCACAAGCTAGAGAGTTCCTATTGGCGTGTTAAATAAACATCACATTTTCTCAAGTATATGCCATCTGTGTCTGGTTACATTTCCATGACAACACAATAACTAGTTCTAAAAATACCTTAACCACACGTATTGCCACATTGACCTGAGCACGCCAAAAACATGCCACTTCGATACAGCTACTTCCTGAAGTGACTTCTCGTAACAGGTTAGGAGAGCATTTTCGTTAACCCTAACCCTAACCACTTTCTTAACCTTAATTATCCCAACCTGCTATGTTAATTATCCTAACCTACTGCTTAAGTTCTCCTAAACGGCTATGAAAAAGTCACTTTATGTCGTAGCAGAATCTAAGTGATATTCACAAGTTTGGTTGTCACCTGTTGTTCTAGCAGCAGTAGAAGGACAGTCTTCCTGGAAATCACATGACAAAGAGAATGGTGCTACTCCAGGAAATGGTTTGGCCAAAAGTACCAAAAAGAAAGTGTGGTGTTCCATAAAGGACATGGCTGTCACGTTCTGACCTTAGTTCTTTTGTTATGTCTTTGTTTTAGTATGGTCAGGGCGTGAGTTGGGTGGGTTGTCTATGTTAGTTTTTCTATGATTTGCTATTTCTGTGTTTGGGCTGGTATGGTTCTCAATCAGAGGCAGCTATCAATCGTTGTCCCTGATTGAGAACCATATTTAGGGAGCCTGTTTTCTATTGTGTTTCGTGGGTGATTATTTTCTGTTTTCTGTTGTGTGTCTGCACCAGCCAGAACTGTTTTCGGTCGTTTCTCTTTGTTAGTTTTGTTATTTCCGTGTTCATTTAATAAATATGGACACATACCACCCTGCACCTTGGTCCTCACCTTCTTCCACCAACAACGGCCGTTACAATGGCGTGGATTTTCCCATGCAGATTAAAGGTATATAAGGGTGTTTAAATTCAAGGGAACAGAAAGAGAAACGATATGGTTGAGAAGAGTAGATTTCACATACTGACTCCACCAGAAACAATGGCCAAAGGTAAAGGTGCTGAGGTTTGATATTTGAGGTGATAATGTCTGCAGTTTGCTCCAATAAGTATAGAAGGAGACTGCTTCTACAATGCCCATTATAGATTTAGAATCTATAGTGGTTACTAATGATTAATATGCTTTTAGAGGAAATATTAAACATACATACTGCCACAACACCATAATCACATAACATTCTTGAACTGGTCGTTCAGAACAGCACTGTTTCCGTTGAATGAATGTTTTACACTGTCGAGTCCTGCTGAATGGGGCTCTGGCCAAACCGACCGTCGCACAAGTGCACTAATTACAATCACAAAATCATAAACCCCACCCATTTCAAAAATGTCTCTTAAAATGTGATTTTAAACCTAACCCTAACCTTAACCCTGACTTAACCGCACTGCTAACCTTATGCCTAACTCGTGTTACCTCAGACACTTGTCGATAACAGTTTTGATCGAATAGGAAATAGGCTTACCATTTACATTATTGTTACCAATCATTTGAATGACTTTTAAAACAGTAATGTATAAACATAGTTCAAACTAAACTTGAGTTTTCAAAGAAATTATGGATGGAAATGTGGCCTCTTCATCTCTTTCACTTTCTCTCTCAGGCAGACACACACGTACTGTACACACACACAGGTCAAGGTCTCTGCACGTATTTGTGCCACATTATCATGCTGATGCATTCAACTGTTGCATATCACTCCCAATAATCCTTCTCAACAATTCTGCATTGTTTTGGAGGTGTAGATTGAATATCAGCATGGGTGGGGCTCAAGTGGAGGAATTATATAAAAAAGATAATTGCAAGTCAGCCACCAGGGTTGGGTAGATTACTTTCTAAATGTAATCCGTGTAACCTGTTACCACAATTGTAATCAGTAACGTAATTTTTGGATTACCCAAACTCAGTAACGTGATGTGATTACATTCAGTTACTTTTAGATGACTTTCCCCTTAAGGGGCATTAGAATAAGACAAAAATGTATTCGACCAATTGAATGACATCTATTGCAGGATAAATACATTTGACAGATGACATAACTGGCCATATATGGATGTTACATTTGACTTTATGGGTTGGTTATTTAGGCTTCTTCTAACTCATTGCTTTCTGCTACATATATTAATACGATTAAATTATATATTTGCATTAATATATATCATTTATAACTCCAAAAACTGATGTAGCAACTACAGATTGCCCCTTTAAGTGTATCAAGTGTGCGACTTTGAGCATGTGTATGAGGCCTATGGATCACTCATAAGGCCTATGGATGTATTTTTTTAATCAGCTGATTGAGCAATAAAAGCCCAACTTCTACTCCATAGGCTGGAATCTGCACTATGCAGGTGTTGCAAAAGTGCATTTTTCACTGGCTGTCCACTGGTTTCAAAAGCAAGGATTGATATGCAGCTTAAACGTCTTGAATTCAACCATTGTTGGGTTCAAATACACATTTAGATTTGTGAACAGCCATCCACAACAACCACATTTAGCAAATAGCTAAATGAGAGAGCAGCGGTGTGATTGACATCAATGCGCTATGTAGATATCAATAATAACTGAGATCCGTATTGCCGTAGACAATGTCCTTACCTCCAAGCGTTTATTCAAGTTGGATAATCATTGGATGACATATATTGGATTGTAGCCTACAAAAGCCTATTCCTGCTCTTTTCCTGCGATCCATCAAACACATTTGGTGTGTCATCATATTGGTCTCTGACTTGTGGTCAGACTCGCTCAGGTGGAGCCTCCCTTAAACTTTGTTACAACTGAAGATGGTAAAAGGGCTTTCTAAGTACATTTGATTGATTGACTGATTTAACTGTCTTGTTTTGCTCTTGCCTGGTACTAGCTAACAAAGTGAGCTATAAGCCAGTCATCAATCAATGTCAATTAGTTCCCCATGTTAAATGTACAATTTGTGAGGTTTTATGGTTAATTTTGATATACCATGGTCATTTAAGAGTGGGCTACTACTTTATCTGAAATAGCTTAGTACTGATTTCTTACTTTATTGTCAAAAAAATATATATATATATATACATATATATATATATATATATATATATATATTTGTGCAATAGAATTATGTTTTCAATGACAACCAATAAGGCTAGCCAATCAGGAGGATGATAAACATAATACATTATGTTTCAACATATATTTTTTTATTTTATTTGCATATATGGACATCCACTCTTAAATAAACACTTATATATTTCAAATGTATATATATATTTCAAACATTAGCCAATAACTGGTTCAGAAAATAAATGAACCACACTTGCTGCCACATCGACCTGCCACAACGACCTGTTGATGCTTACTCATATGGTTGTCACCTGTTATAGTAGCAGTAGAAGGACAGTCTTCCTGGAAATCACATGACAAAGAAGATGGCGCTGGCTATACTCCAGGAAATGGTTTGGCAAAAAGTACCGAAAGAAAGTGTGGTGTTCCTTAAATTGACATGTAGGGGATTCCCTTTGGCTTAGATTTCCCCCTGTAGATTACAAGTATAAGGGAGTTCCCCTAGTTTTCCGATACCGACTCCACATTTAACATTTGAGATGATATTGTCTGCGGTTTGGCTCCGTGCAGCACAGGAGAAGCCTATTTCTGCAATGCCTTTCATGGATTTTGAAACTGTCGTGGTTGCTATTGAGAATAAATATTAACACACACTACCACAACACCATAATCACATAACATTCTTCAACCAATCATTCAGAACAGCACCGTTTATGCTGAATTAACATTGCACACCTTGCACACCGTACAGTCCTGCTGAATGTGGCTCTGGGCTAACAGACCGTCGTGCAAGTGCACTAATTAAAGGGTTGTCACTAGTTACCACAGCCACAACGTTTGATTTTAAACCTAACCTTAACCACGCTGCTTACCTCATGCCTAACCATAACCTTAAATGAAGATTTAAAAAACAAGTGTTTGTTTACACACATTTTTATGATATTTCCAGTTTGGACTTTGTAGCTATGGTAACTAGTGATGACCCAATTTCACATGTGGAAGCCTACATAAAGTTTGCCAAGTCTTAGGCTACTAGTTTACAAGTTTACCTTTAGAGATATGTATGTCTTTAAATGTAGCCTATTTCAGTTAACATAATCAACAGAGAAAATATAACCAGAAAATCCCATCAATCAGAGAAGACGGGAAATGTATGGACTTCCAGGTCATTTGCATTACAGAATGTTATTGTTTTTTTGTTTCAAGGAAATGAATGATGCAACACTACTGCACTGGTAAGCAAGTTTTCGCCTTGTCCAAAAGGCTTCTGTAGGCCTACTGCAATTTTCCTGAAGGTGTCACCCTCTGAGCATAAATCATTCCATCATGTTTCTGCTGTCATCTCAATGTTTCAATGTTTGTTCTGCTTCTACACCTGCATTGCTTGCTGTTATGGATTTTAGGCTGGGTTTCTGTACAACACTTTGTGACATTGGCTGATGTAAGAAGGGCTTTATAAATACATTTGATTAAAATTGTATTGATTGTTTTGGTGATCTGGCCATTGCTCTTTCCACCATGACAGAAGTGTGATGGGCAATAATTTGAGACATCAGGTAGCCAATTTCTTGTTAGTGTTTATCAGATAAAATCCTCAAATAATAAGATCTCTTAATCACTCCGTCTACCCGTCCTGGAGGTATACATCTATATTAGCCCAAGGCCGAAAGATGGCGATATTGAGTTGTGTCCTCTTACCATGCAAAGGGAATGTATGCAGCCGGCTATACACTTGTATCCCCGTGAATCGGTTTGTACAACAACATTCTCCATTCAGGCTGAAAAGGCTCAATTTCCTCCTTAACTCAATATAATGGTGAAAAGGCTTTTTTTTTTTTAAATGAAAAATGTGCAACTTTTCTTGATGCTAGCCCTGGGTATTGCCTCAGTTCACTTTTTCACCCTTGTCATATTGGCTGAACGCGATTCACCTTAGCGACTGCCCAAGCAACCGTCCAACAACACTGTAGGCCTATTTGAACTAATCAAAAGTAGGAATATACTCTATTTGGAAAGGGCTCAATTGCTGGCGGAACTGCAACTTCAACGATGATGGTAGGAGTGGTTTTGCCAAATGGAATCATGGTAGTTTTAGCCTTAAATAATATCAAAATATTGGAATTAGTTGAAGAAGAATATTTAGTAGGCTCTAGCCGACGAGAGTAAATCAAATCAAATCAAATTGTATTTGTCACATACACATGGTTAGCAGATGTTAATGCGAGTGTAGCGAAATGCTTGTGCTTCTAGTTCTGACAATGCAGTAATAACCAACAAGTAATCTAACTAACAATTCCAAAACTACTGTCTTATACACAGTGTAAGGGGATAAAGAATATGTACAACAGGTCGCAGTGGTGGGTGGTATATGGGGCTTTGGTGACAAAACTGGCACTGTGATAGACTGCATCCAGTTTGCTGAGTAGAGTGTTGGAGGCTATTTTGTAAATGACATTGCCGAAGTCGAGGATCGGTAGGATGGTCAGTTTTACTAGGGTGTGTTTGGCTGCGTGAAGGAGGCTTTGTTTGCGAAATAGGAGACAGATCCTAGATTTAATTTTGGATTGGAGATATTGATATGAGTCTGGAAGGAGAGTTTACAGTCTAACCAGACACCTAGGTAATTGTAGTTGTCCACACATTCTACGCCAGAACCGTCCAGAGTAGTGATGCTAGGTAGGCGGGGGGGGGTGGACAGTGAACGGTTGAAGAGCATGCATTTAGTTTACTAGCGTTTAAGAGCAGTTGGAGGCCACGGAAGGAGTGTTGTATGGCATTGAAGCTTCTTTGGTCACTGTGTTAACAAACCTCCAAACAAGGGCCAGATGTATACAGAATGGTGTCGTCTGCATAGAGGCGCAGCAAGAGCGACATCGTTGATATATACAGAGAAAATAGTCTGCCCGAGAATTTAACCCTGTGGTACCCCCATAGAGACTGCCAGAGGTCCGGACAACAGACCCTCCGATTCTCTATCAGAGAAGTAGTTGGTGAACCAGGCGAGGCAGTCATTTGAGAAACCAAGGCTATTGAGTCTGCTGATAAGAATATGGTGATTGACAGAGTCAAAAGTCTTGGCCAGGTCGATGAAGACGTCTGCACAGTACAATCTTTTATCGATGGCGGTTATGATGTCGTTTAGTACGTTGAGTGTGGCTGAGGTGCACCCGTGACCAGCTCGGAAACCAGATTGCACAGCGGAGAAGGTACGGTGGGATTCGAAATGGTCAGTGATCCGTTTATTAACTTGGCTTTCGAAGCCTTTAGAAAGGCAGGACAGGATGGATAATGGTCTATAGCAGTTTGGGTCTAGTGTCACCCCCTTCGAAGAGGGGGTAATTCTATAAGTTTTTGAGTGTCTATTTAAAAAATGTATTTGTTATTAGTCAAAGACAATCAGAGCAACATGAAGCAGGGGGGTTTCAATATGATCACAAAAAATGATTGTCCATCATTTATTTTATTAGTCATCTTAGGGATCCTACTTGAAAACGTCACAGACAAGCAATTTCCGGTTTTGCTCATCACTAAACAGTCAATAGATATGAAATCATAAAGTTACACTGAAACTGTATAGGACCTCACTAAATGCTTTAGAATACCAACCCAAATGTTAAAAGTGGTGGAGTTGCCCTTTAAAAGTATCAATTTGATCTCATGGATCTTTGTCTATCAATTTGAGTGGCAGGGTGACAGTTTTTGTTTCCCAAACGCAGACTTTAAATGTATAGCTTTAAAATGTACAGCATCCTTGCACTTGGGAATGCGAAAGGCGCTCATAAATATCTAGTGTTTTGTTGTTATTATTATTGTAGGAAACACAGCATCCTTGTTTGTCCTTGTTATTTTTGGAACGTCGCCCTCCCACTCATCACAGCGAGGCATGACAGGTATATCTTTGATTCAGAGAGACAGGTGTGGATCTGGGGAGAGCCACCTTTACATCACGTACTATTGGGCAACGGCACATTTGGCGTCATGCGTTTCCCTGATATGGGTTGTCCCCCACACATGGAGACTGGATTTCCACACCCGCAGCACCGTGCTTGCCGCCCAAACATGAATGGAACAAAAGTATAGGGGCTCAGCTTCAAACCAACCCCTTAACATCAGACAACTGAATATATTAACCATTGCAGTAGATGGAGTTTCTGCTGTATTACACGGATCGATTCTTTAGATTTCTTGTGAAAAACAAATAAGTTAGTTGTGGTCGGGTTAGAGTCCAGTTTGAAGCTGGGTCAGGGTGGATGTGGGAAGATAAGCAGGCCATGTGCATGTGGAATGAAGGGAGATGTAGAAGAGCCTTCCCTGCAACATCATCAAGCCTGGTGGAAAAGAGCAAACATTATACATTCACTTTTTGGGGTGGCAGGGTTGCCTAGTGGTTAGCGTATCGGATTAGTAACCGAAATATTGCAAGATCAAATCCCCGAGTTGACAAGGTAACATCTGTCCTGCCCCTGAACAAGGCAGTTAACCCACTGTTCCTAGGCTGTCATTGAAAATAATAATTTGTTCTTAGCTGACTTGCCTAGTTAAATAAAGGTAAATACTCATTGACTTCACGTTTTGATTCATATTGACCTTGTCATTTATTGGCCAGAGAAAAGTTAAATTCACCAGCTACAGCTGAAATGTTATATAACATATTTTATAACACACTCCATTGTTAAGAATGACACATATTAAGTGATGATTGCTTTTCTCACAGACAAAGCTCACTCTGGGCCGATGTCAATAACCAATGCTTTGTTTGAATTATTCCTCTTACATGAACCGTTTTGGGCTCTCGAGTGGCACAGCGGTCTTAAGGCACTGCATCTCAGTGCTAGAGGTGTCACTACAGACCCTGGTTCAATTCCAGGCTGTATCACAAACTGCCATGATTCAGAGTCCCATAGGGTGGAGCACAATTGGCCCAGTGCTGGGGTTAGGCCGTCATTGTAAATCAGAATGTGTTCTTAACTGACTTGCCTGGTTAAATAAAACGGTTAAGGTTGTCTTCAGTGTTTCCCCACTGTCGTAGATGATTTCTCGTTCAACAATGTGATTGTAAACACCTCTCTAATTGTTACCAGACTGTCACCCTCCATTTCATTATGTGCAGAGGGATTTTTGACAAGCCCTCTTGAGTCTTACACGCCAGGATGATTTTGAGAAATGTTTATCCATCCGATGTGAGTATTGCTGAAATTTGGCGTAGCCAGAAACTCAAGGGAGCATGCAGATGTAATCATGCAGTTCATTCGATTTATTTAGCAACAGTTAACAAACCCAGATACGAAGATGAGTAACCTGAACAAGGAGAGTTTGAATAATTTAATCTTAGTTCAACATAGGAATAATAGGACAGTAAATCGTTTGTGGAATTAATCGAGCAGTCAATGGGATGATAAATACTCTGAAACTGAAGTTTGTCGGACGTTTTCATTTAATTCCATTCCATTCCTAATTGACCCTTTCAAATCCAGGAGTAGGGTCTATTGGTCAGTTTTGAATGCAGCTAGGCCTTCATTTCGATTTTTGGGTTTAACTATCACTTTGAAATTACAGGCTTTAATCTGTTGTGTTACAGCCTCACAACCCCTCAGTCAGATGTAGAACAATCAACAAGTTATCTTGATATTGGCAACAACAACAACAAAAAACTCAACATTTCATTCAGTCTCATTCATATGCTCATTCAATTATCAACTCTGTTATTACACTTTTTTTCAGTTGGCTTCCCCATTGTCAAGACATCAGAAAACACAACACAAACCAGTATAGTCCCAGGTCTGGATAAAATAACATTTGGTTAGGCCTACTTCCTGACGTCCATATCCTAAGAAAAGACTCGGTGACACCATCATTGGGTGTTTTCACAACTGACTCCGGAGAAGTAAGGGTTTGGTAGCCCTAACCATAACCTTTACCCTAACCCTAATCTTAGCCCTTGCCCTAACCATAAACATAATCCTTACCCTAACCCTTATTCTAAACCTAACCCTAACCGTAATCTTAGCATGCAGTTTATCAACAGATAGTTTCTTGACAGTATGAGCATCCGTCTAACATCCACAGATGGACAATTCACACTTTTCTTAACCAGATGAGTGAGTCCAGTATTTCATATCATAACCCCAAGACATGCTAACCTCTCACCATGCAATAACAGGGGAGGTTAGCATTTCTGAGGGTGTATGAGATTTGTGCGTCTGAAACGTTCTCACTCATCATTATTCACAATTCATTCAAGACTATCCATAATCATGGTAGCATCCAAATTAATGTAGTGTTTAGAAACATATTATATTATTATTTACAATAAAAAAGGGACTCCAAAATGTCACAGTACATGATTTAACATTCAACTTCCGGCGCCGACAGAGATGGCCGCCTCGCTTCGCGTTCCTAGGAAACTGCAGTTTTTAGTTTTTGTTACGTGTTATTTCTTACATTGGTACCCCAGGTCATCTTAGGTTTCATTACATACTGAGTCGAGAAGAACTATTGAACATAAGAGCAGCGTCAACTCACCAGTACGACCAAGAATATGACTTTCCCGGAGCGGATCCCGTGTTCTGCCTTTCACCCAGGACAACGGAATGGATCCCAGCCTGCGACCCAAAACAACGACGTCGTAAAAGAGGCAAACGAAGAGGTCTTCTGGTCAGGCTCCGGAGACGGGCACATCGCACGCCACTCCCTAGCATACTACTCGCCAATGTCCAGTCTCTTGACAACAAGGTTGATGAAATCCAAGCAAGGGTAGCATTCCAGATGGACATCAGGGACTATAATGTTCTTTGCTTCACGGAAACATGGCTCACTCGAGAGACGCTATCAGAGTCGGTGCAGCCAGCTGGTTTCTCCACGCATCGCACCGACAGAAACAAACATATTTCTGGTAAGAAGAGGGGTGGGGGCGTATGCTTTATGGTTAACGAGACGTGGTGTGGTCACAACAACATACAGGAACCAACTGTTCACCTGATTTAGAATTCCTCACAATCAAATGTCGACCGCATTATCTACCAAGGGAATTCACTTCGATTATAATCACAGCCGTATATATTCCCCCCCAAGCAGACACACACCCCTCAAATTAAGCTGACAGTCTGCACGTTAACCTCATAGTCATTGTATCATTTAAATTCCAATGTGCTGGAGTACAGAGCCAAAACAACAAATGTGTCACAGTCCCAATACTTTTGGAGCTCACTGTAAATTACCGGCGCAACGTTTTTTTCCCCAGGTTGACAGGCAGCATTTTACACATACCAGTAAACCACAGGCGAATGACCAGTGTACCAATGTTGTATTGAGCTGCCTGCTGACCTATTGTTCAGTTGGCAGCTGTAGCCTATCACAGTGTCGCCGGCGGTAGCTAGGAACGTGGCCACTTTTTTTCCCCCTCCCATGATCATATTTCAAGTAAGATGGCAGCCTACACAATAAATAAGTAATATTATGTAGCCATTAAGATGTCACCGTGATATAGTCTACTATTTAATGGGGAGAGCATGAACAGCAGCAACACCGGGACACGGTGTCCTCCTCAACCCTGTATGATTCGTTCACGTGGCTCTCAGCTGAGCGACATATGTCATCGGTTTTGGAGGCCAGGAGTGTCCGTATACCCTCTCCCCGCTAGCCATTTGTTTAATTTAAACAACATTGTTCCATATAATGTAACAGTATTAGTAAACCTGTTCACTTTACCAGTAGTATGCAAACATTCGGTGGCACGGGAAAAAATATATACATCTGGTCAAATAATCTGCGGTTGTGTAGCAATGTTTTGTTAGTTAGCAAGTGGTTCGAAGTAGGTGTATCTAGCTGTCTTATTTGTATTTGTTCAATGCCTCAATTGATTTCACAAACTATATTGGATATATGCTGTAGGTTCACCCAGGATGATGAACCCTGAAGATGGAACAAAGTGGCCCAAAGGAAGCCAGCTTTTCTCAACCTTTCCATTGCCCCATTCTTCAAAGAGCTCACAGAGTTTGAATGAAGACCTCTAGTGAGTTAAGTACACACACACACACACACACACACACACACACACACACACACACACACACACACACACACACACACACACACACACACACACACACACACACACACACACACACACACACACACACACACACACGACACCAGCTTGACATCTCCCTTGTCACCTGTCGTTTTTACCCACAGAGTAACAGCCCTGGTACTGTCTGTCTCTCATTCCATTCTAAGGGCATTTAATTATTAGTTAGGGATATTTCATTTTAATCAGGAGGCTCCTTTTCCTGAAAGTAGCCTCTTCTGAGCCAGGAGAAACTGTAACTCATGGTCTCCCCCCGCCCACAGGATACCGGTAAGGAAATCATGTTACTTGCTATTTAAAGTAATCACATTCAATGGATTCATGTACACGCAAATTTGGCTGATTATATGATTGATTGTGCGGGAAAAACGATAACATTGCTAAATAAATTCTTCTGAATTATTCTAAAGGATCTATTTGAGGTCCAATCATTTGTTTATTTTGTAATGTACGGCAAACAAATGCAGGCTTTGATGTCAAAACGTAATGCTACGTTAAAGGGTCAATTATTTTGTAACCATGATTCACCTGTGAAAAAAGAAAAATGGCCATTTACCACACCTCAGGCCTTATTGCTTAAATTGTTTGAGTAGTTGTAGTTGGAGCAGCTGTGGTTTTGGGGGCAGCAGCTGTGGTTGTTTTTGCTTCAGCTGTGGTTGTTTTTGCTTCAGCTGTGGATGTTGTAGCAGCTTCTGCGGTTGTGGTGGCGGCAGTTGCTGTCGTGGCAGCAGCTGTGGTTGTTGTGTGGGCATTAGTTGTTGTGCTTTGGGAATTCCCTGATGCTGTTGGAAATTAAATCGTAGATTTTAGAATATATTCTTGCAATTTCAAATTATTTACAATTTAGAGACTAGTGGATCAATTTACAATAATCAGAAGGACCGTGATAATTGTTGCATTCATCTTCAAACCATGTCCTTATTATTATATAATCGCAGAGTAAGGGTGAAGTCATTATATAGGACAACATGATTCATAAGGTAAAAGACAAATACTGACAAACCGATTTGACCATGACAAATTAAATACAGGGGATCACTAGAGTAACTGCCCATCACTCGTTTCTTCAAGTATTACACAAAGTTAGGGCTCTACGATTTTCACTTTTCAAACAAAGCCACCCACAACTGCTTTGCCTGGATGTTAATCTATTGTTGAATTAAACAAATATTCAAAATATGATTTGTTACTCAATAAATTAAAAACACACTTACCCCCCTAAATCCTTTTAGTAGCTGAGTATATTCTTCCAACGGTATACCTCTAAACTTCTCCTAAGATCCTGAATTGCTACAGCTTTTATAGTTCAAAGAACACCCTTGATAACGTCATTAATGACAAAGGCTGAGATGCAAAGGAAACCTGGGTTTTGAGTAGAGGGTGTGCCCTATACTCCCCATCTGCTGAAAATAGAATAACGTCTCTCCAATTAAGGCTGAGCTCAGCAGGTGGGGCACTTTTATGCCCATTCATGTGGCAATTATATTTATATACTTCTAACCAGTTTTGTTTGTATTTTCAGCTCTTGGATAGTTGCAAAGGAACTGGAATGGAATGGTTGAGGGACAGCTATTGGGGAACTGTGGGGGGGGATCTTGGAGGGTTCGAGTTTCACAAGATTGTGATCATGAAAAAGGAAACTATGACATATATTTTATATCACTATCATGCACACACACCTTCACTCATATTATTATTATATAAGGATAGACTGATACATGTTTGATAGTGCCTTGGTGCTGAATTGTTTGTCCTTTATGTTCTAATACTTTAATGTTATCCCTTCCTTGTTTTTTTGTAATAAATAATTATTATAAAAAAACCTCTAAGAGACGGTCCTGGCGCTTGCTGGCCTTTCTTGGGTGTCCTGAAGCCTTCTTCACAACAATTGAACCGCTCTCCTTGAAGTTCTTGATGATACGATAAATGGTTGATTTAGGTGCAATCTTACTTTCAGAAATATCCTTGCCTGTGCAAAGCAATGATGACGGCATGTGTTTCCTTGCAGGTAACCATGGTTGACAGAGGAAGAACAATGATTCCAAGCACCACCCTCCTTCTGAAGCTTCCGGTCTGTTATTCAAACTCAATCAGCATGACAGAGTGATCTCCAGCCTTGTCCTCGTCAACACTCACACCTGTGTTAACGATGACATAACATGCAGTAAAATGCACAAATAATCTAAATAAATGTCTGCACGAATCCAACTAACAATCCAAATAGCACTGTAGCAATATTCCAAATGCAATCTATACGTATATACACCAGATTAATTTACACTAGATATACTATGAATGATATACATCAGTAAATATATAAGAGTGAGCTATGTCAAGAGTCCAGTATATAAATATGTGAGGTGTATAAACAGTGTCACTAAAATGTACAGTAGTAGAAATATTAGCATGATCTATGTCGAGAATACAGTATTTAAAAAACACAGTACAAAACCCCATAGCGGGAATAGATAGGATTTCAGGAAATTCTGTAAATATATGAATGGTGTGTATAGAACCGTGTTGAGGATCAGCGTGGCGGTGGAGTTGTTGCCTACCATCACCACCTAAAGTCAGCCCGTCAAGGAAGTCTAGGACCCAGTAACAGTGGGAGGGGTTCAAACCCAGGGTCCTGAGCTTAGTGATGAGCTTGATATAGCTTGATTACATACTGAAGATATTCAACCCCCTGAGTCAATACAAGATGGAATCACATTTGGCAGCGATTACAGCTGTGAGTCTTTCTGAGTAAGTCTAACAGCTTTGCACATCTGGATTGTACAATATTCCTTATCCTTTTTTAAATTCTTCATACTCAAATTGTTTGATGATATTTTCTAGACAGCCATTTTCAAGTCTTGCCATACATTTTCAAGTCTTGCCATACATTTTCAAGTCTTGCCATACATTTTCAAGTCTTGCCATACATTTTCAAGTCTTGCCATACATTTTCAAGTCTTGCCATACATTTTCAAGCCGATTAAAAATACAAATAAAAACTTTTATTGAAAATATGTTTGTATTGGATTTGCCACAAGCATAACACTTTGTATTCAGGACGCAAAGTGAATTGCTTTGCCACATTTTTTGCAGTATTACTTTAGTGCCTTGTTGCAAACAGGATGCATATTTTGGGATATTTTTATTCTGTATAGGCTTCATTCTTTTCACTCTGTCAATTAGGTTAGTATTGTGGCGTAAATACAATGTTGTTGATCCATTATAAGTTTTCTCCTATCACAGCCATTAAAAGTTGTACATGTTTTAAAGTCAGCATTGGCCTCATGGAAAGACACCCATATGTATGTAGTGACTGGGTGTAATGATACACCATCCAGAGTGTAATTAATACCTTCACAATGACAATGTTTTTTTTTTTTACCCATCTACCAATAGGGTGCCCTTCTTTGCGAGGCATTGGAAAACCTCCCTGGTCTCTGAGGGACCTTACAAATAATTGTATGTGTGGGGTACAGAGATGACATAGTAAAAATAATTTTAAACACTATTGCGGAGTCCATGCAACTTATTATGTGACTTGTGTTACAGGTTTTGTTTTTTACATTTATATTTTGAGGTAGCACATTAGCACGTAGAGTTGCACCAATTGGTGTCACTTCGTTAGTAAGTACAGTGGTTGCAGTGTTCTGCAGCACAACTTGCATGGTGCCGCAGAATTCAATGGCACGTTATTTAAGTGGCTGTACTAGTTAATTTAAAACCTTTTTTGTAAGAACATAGTATACGGGACGGATTTCAATAAATGTTGCTTAATTAATTTGATTAATATTATGGCGTTTCTATTCCAAGAAAAACGCAAAACCCTCTGAAAATATAGCGCTGCTCAACGTGACGTCGGTAGTAGACTACATAGTACTGGGCTATTTAGCAAGATAATCACTTTGTCGTGCGCGGGCAAGACTGGGGTTCAATTCTGCTCTCTTTGTAAATAAGAATTCGTTCTTAAACTGACTTGCCTAGTTAAATAAAGGCTATTCTAAGAGAATAACATTTCTACAGCAGGATTTTAGTCTAACCAATACCCAAAAAGAGATTCAGTCCAAATAAAAATATAATTGATTTATCAAGACCAGTCCCCATGCTTGTCTCAGAGCAGCGCGAAAACGGTGCTGAAATAGTTGTAGGCTTCCACCGAACCCAAACCGGCTGCGCGCGTGCACCATCGTGCATCATTTTGTTTTGTCCCCCGACACCAAACGCGATCACGACACGCAGGTTAAAATCTCAAAACAAACTCTGAAGCAATTATATTAATTTGGTGACAGGTTAAAAGCATTCAAATGTATGGCAATTTAGCTATCTAGCTTGCTCTTGCTAGCTAATTTGTTCTATTTAGATAGCTTGCTGTTGCAACGCATTTTGCATTGCCATGCAGTGATTTAGCTGCACCACTGGGGAGGCCACATCTGCAAAGTATCAAAATACAGAGAGGTGTTGGTAAAGGTATATTGTCCTGCTAATAGCCCATAATGGACTGTTATACTACTGCACATGGTGTCCAGGTCAGGATAACCAAAACATGTATTTATTAAAGACTATCAGGAAGAATGTTGATACCTCTTTATTTTGATCCAAAGCCAAGAATGAGTAAGTCACTCAGCTTTATGTAGATGGAGCTATATGACTGTGCCATCAACTTGATAGTATATAACGCTATTTAGGAGGTTATTTTGTTGTCAATAAAATGAAAGTGAGCGAATGTAATCTGAATAAAGGCCAAAATAATATTTGTAAAGGCCAACACATTTATTTCTGTTAGAGGGAGAGAAACGCAGGGCCAATTGTGCGCCGCCCTATGGGACTCACAATCACGGTCGGATGTGATACATAATAATAATAATAATAATACTGAACTTAGAACCTAACTTAGAAATACATTTGAGGATAGAATTCTCCGCCTACACTCCATCTAGGTAAGTCTATTGTTCACCTACCTGCTAAAACAGTGGGAACGTTTCCCTAGTCAGCGCCATTAGTGCAATGCCCCTTAAAGTGTTGCTCTGTGCTACGCAGTGTGGCGGGGTGGGGGTCCACTGTTGATAGTCATTTCTTTCTAAGCTAATCACTGAATGGCCTACTACAAGGATGTGATCAGGTTGACACTTCTAAGTTATAATAACACACACACACACACACACACACACACACACACACACACACACACACACACACACACACACACACACACACACACACACACACACACACACACACACACACACACACTTCATTTGTTGTATTTAGGATCCCTATTAGACAGCAGTTACTCTTCTTTGGGTCCAGCAAAATTAAGGCAGTTATACAATTTTAAAAACATTTTACATTTTTTTTTAAAGAATTAATTTACTTTTCTGCTCTTTTGCACAACAGTATCTCTATTTGCACCTCATCATCTGCTCATTTATCACTCCAGTGTTAATCTGCTTTATTGTAATTGTTTGCTCCTATGGCCTATTTATTGCCAACCTCCTCATTCCTTTTGCACACACTGCATATAGACATTATTTTTGTCTCCTGTGTCATTGACTTGTTTTTTTTTGTGTTATTGGCTTGTTTATTGTTTACTCCATGTGTCACACTGCTTTGCTTTATCTTGGCCAGGTCGCAGTTGCAAATGAGAACTTGTTCTCAACTAGCCTACCTGGTTAAATAAAGGTGAAATAAAATAAATAAATAAAAACCAATAGATTCACAACACATTAAGTGTGTGTCCTCAGGCCTCTACTCTACTACCAACTATCTACAACACAAAATCCTTGTGTACATGTGTGTACAGTGGGTATGTTATTGTGTGTATGCATGTCTCCTCACAGTTCCCGCTGTTCCATAAGGTATATTTTTATCTGTTTTTTAAAAATATGATTTTACCGCTTGCCTGAGTTTCTTGATGTGGAATATAGTTCCATGTAGTCACGGCTCTATGTACTACTGTGCGCCTTCCATAGTCTGTTCTGTTTAGGTTAGTGTGTAGTCAAGGCTTTGTCATTCAAATTATATTGTGCCCATTTTTCAGATCTGCCAACCTGCTCGATGGGTGACAGTTACCGTCGTTCCACCAAGGCTGTTCCAGGCCTGGAGTTTTACGCTGGAACTTCCAGAGGCTTGTAGACCTGAGGTAGTGTGAGTGTGGCCCAGCCAATTATCAAACACACGTATACACACTCACTCAATCACTCACTCTGTTTTGTTGTATTATTATTTTAAGAAAATGTTTCCTTTTAGATCTGACACCCCTATTAGCTCAACAACAGTCTTCACAGCTGCAGTCGTCTCTCCCTGCATCTGCTACACCGGCCACGGCAGGTGATACGGGTGATTTCTCACATGCATGTATACACACATGCACACACTCCCTCCCTTGGTGCTCTATTCAATCACGTCCTCATTAGCCGACATCCACATAGCGGTTGTTTTGGTGGTGTCTGAGGTGGAACTGTGTTAGAGCTGACAAATTCACAAGCGGCTCCTGGCATTGTACCTAAAGCGGACATTGCCATTGGCTGCACAGAGTCGTATTAACAGAAATCTGTTCACAAATTAGAACCCTGCAATTTGAAATGTAATCTACAACTCGATTAGGCTGATAGAAACCCTCATTATTTAGTTGAATGATTTTGAATTTGAGCATCATTATATCTATAGCCTTCACTTTCTCGTTCTGAATGTGTAACATGAGTAGGACAGGGGTAGCTTCATGACAATGATCAAGAGCAGCTGCTTACTGATTTTGACAGATCCAACTCAGTTACACCTCAGACACCGCCAAAACATCAGCTATGTGGTGTCAGCAATCACCGGTTAACACTTGATCTGATTGGATAAAAGCCATACACTCATTCAGTCTGTTTAGTTGTATGATAATTGTCAGTTAAGAAATTTGTGCCTCTCTCTTTTAGATCTGCCACCATCAGCATTTCAGCTGCAGTCACAGCAGTCCTCTGCTCTGGCATTTCATTTACCGCCTGCACCAGTTCCTACTACAGTAGCCGTGAAGGGAGAAACTTGTGAGGATTCCCAGATGGATTCAGGTCATTCAGAATTATATTCCATACACATATCCTCACTCACACCAACAGATGTACACACACAGACATGTCGTTGAGCTGTACACTTACTGTCACTATGTGCATCACCCTTTCAGATCTGCCATGCACTCCACCACTGCCCGACAGCCTCACCCAGAAGTGCATACACTGGGCCTATCGAGATGGACAAAGCAGAGATGGGTGGCTGACAAGGAAAAATAAAACAACATGCACACACACACATTATCCATTTAAATCGATACTAGAACAGTAGATGATGTAAGGCTATTAGTAGGCCTATATTTAGGTTCTGTCTCATAAGTTATTTACATGCTATTTTGAATTTAACGCTGGAAAAGCCATTGCCCCGTTGGAAGGAAATAGACAAGAGAGGAAGGGAGTAGAAAAGCAAGCAGATCCAGACGTCTGCTCCTTGCCATGACGCTGCTGGTTGTAGTTGCTGTGGTAGTATCGGCGGTGACAGTTGTTGCTGCAACAGTTGTTGTAGCTGTCCCAGCAGTGGTAGCCAATGTGTTGGGTGATGTTTAGTGTCACTGTTTAAAGAAGGGGAAAACAATTAAGTGGTTTATTAATGAATGTGTCCACTAAAATATGTTGATATACAAACCGTTTAAAGGCATAATAAAAACATTATAATTTGATGAACATTTTTATTTGGCCTTGCTGCTATTAGCCCATACCAACGCATTGAATAACAGATTCACTACACGGAACAACATAGAGTAAAAACATCTCAAATAAGTTGGTTCTGAAGTGTCTTTCCTATATCTGAGATATACTGTATAAGAAAGATCAGGAAATATATATTATTATGATGTTTATTTATTTTTCACATTTATTTGATCCTTTAGATTTGGCACTTAACCATCTCCATATATACTTATCTGGACCCTGATATCTGGACCCTGATCTCTCTTTTGAAGAACATATCAAGACCATTTCAAGGACAGCTTTTTTCCATCTACGTAACATTGCAAAAATCAGAAACTTTCTGTCCAAAAATGATGCAGAAAAATGTATCCATGCTTTTGTCACTTCTAGGTTAGACTACTGCAATGCTCTACTTTCCGGCTACCCGGATAAAGCACTAAATAAACTTCAGTTAGTGCTAAATACGGCTGCTAGAATCCTGACGAGAACCCAAAAATTGGATCATATTACCCCAGTGCTAGCCTCCCTACACTGGCTTCCTGTCAAAGCAAGGGCTGATTTCAAGGTTTTACTGCTAACCTACAAAGCATTACATGGGCTTGCTCCTACCCATCTCTCTGATTTGGTCCTGCCGTACATACCTACACGTACGCTACGGTCACAAGACGCAGGCCTCCTAATTGTCCCTAGAATTTCTAAGCAAACAGCTGGAGGTAGGGCTTTCTCCAATAGAGCTCCATTTTTATGGAGCGGTCTGCCTACCCATGTCAGAGACGCAAACTCGGTCTCAACCTTTAAGTCTTTACTGAAGACTCATCTCTTCAGTTGGTCATATGATTGAGTGTAGTCTGGCCCAGGAGTGGGAAGGTGAACGGAAAGGCTCTGGAGCAACGAACCGCCCTTGCTGTCTCTGCCTGGCCGGTTCCCCTCTTTCCACTGGGATTCTCTGCCTCTAAGCCTATTACAGGGGCTGAGTCACTGGCTTACTGGGGCTCTCTCATACTGTCCCTGGGAGGGGTGCATCACCTGAGTGGGTTGAGTCACTGATATGATCATCCTGTCTGGGTTGGCGTCCCCCCCTTGGGTTGTGCTGTGGCGGAGATCTTTGTGGGCTATACTCAGCCTTGTCTCAGGATGGTAAGTTGGTGGTTGAAGATATCCCTCTAGTGGTGTGGGGGCTGTGCTTTGGCAAAGTGGGTGGGGTTATATCCATCCTGTTTGGCCCTGTCCTCGGATGGGGCCACAGTGTCTCCTGACCCCACCTGTCTCAGCCTCCAGTATTTATGCTGCAGTAGTTTATGTGTCGGGGGGCTAGGGTCAGTTTATTATATCTGGAGTACTCCTGTTCTCCTGTCCTATTCGGTGTCCTGTGTGAATTTATGTGTGCTCTCTCTAATTCTCTCTTTCTTTCTCTCTCTAGGAGGACCTGAGCCCTAGGACCATGCCTCAGGACTATCTGACATGATAACTCCTTGCTGTCCCCAGACCACCTGGCCGTGCTGCTGCTCCAGTTTCAACTGTTCTGCCTTATTATTATTGAACTATGCTGGTCATTTATGAACATTTGAACATCTTGGCCATGTTCTGTTATAATCTCCACCCGGCACAGCCAGAAGAGGACTGGCCACCCCACATAGCCTGGTTCCTCTCTAGGTTTCTTCCTAGGTTTTGGCCTTTCTAGGGAGTTTTTCCTAGCCACCGTGCTTCTACACCTGCATTGCTTGCTGTTTGGGGTTTTAGGCTGGGTTTCTGTACAGCACTTTGAGATATCAGCTGATGTACGAAGGGCTATATAAATAAATTTGATTTGATTTGATACACTTCCAGTCATTTTTATAACTGGTGCCGGGGACCTTCAGACCAGTTTTGTGAGGCTAGTGGGCATCCTTGAGCAAAACAACCTACATGTACGCGGTCGTGAGCGAGGTCATAATAGTTTGTAGATCAAACTGTTTGGACTCTACAGACGTTTTCGTGTCATGGTCTGACAGACAACCTTTCAATCCAGATGCAGAAGTGCGACATTGGCGGATGCGGTGGATTGGCAGCTTGTTGTGCGATGAGGTGTAATGGTTCATGATGAATGGATATCAAAACCGTTGGCAAAATGGATGTTCAAAGATGAGAACACCTATTCCCATTCCTATTCCCATTCCATTCCTATTCCCATTCCATTAATACCATGTGCACAACACTTAAATGACAGAGACAGTTTTACCTCCACTTTATGAGCCCTGTGTTGATCAATTCCTGCAAAAGTGGGTTGAAATGGCTAATAATCTAAACAAGGTTAAACATTAAGACAATCACTGCAAGCAATGAATCAAAAAGATGAGGTCGTTCTAAGAAATAATAACAGTTTTGGAATTGATCAAATGAAGTTGGATCTACTAAATGTTTGTAGATGCTGGACTTAAACTGTCCAGTGTAAATCTCACTTTTAAATCCCCCAATGGTGGAACAAACTCCCTCACGACGCCAGGACAGCGGGGTCAATCACCACCTTCCGGAGACACCTGAAACCTCACCTCTTTAAGGAATACCTAGGATAGGATAAAGTAATCCTTCTCACCCCCCTTAATAGATTTAGATGCACTATTGTAAAGTGGCTGTTCCACTGGATGTCATAAGGTGAATGCACCAATTTGTAAGTCGCTCTGGATAAGAGCGTCTGCTAAATGACTTAAATGTAATGTAAATGTAAATGTTAAAAGTTCATATGTGTAACCTTTATTTAACTAGGGAAGTCAGTTAAGAACAAATTCTTTTGACAAATCGGTGGTGGTAATACACCTTATGAAAGTTAGTGGCCAATCACAATATAAAGTCCAAAGAAGAAAAAGCAAGGAGGAGAGATGACTAGAAACGATTTGGTTGACCGTTTTATGTGTGGATTAATTGTCGGAGTAGAGGACCTTGTGCATTTCAGGTGAAATAACAACTCAATGTTTATATCCCAGGATAAATTAGCTAACTGCAAGCTAGCTAGCTAAATTGCCATAAATGTTAAATGCTTTTCGACCTGTCCCCAAATTAATATAATTGATTTGATATCTTAACCTGTGTGTCATGATCGCGTTGGCTGTGGGGTGCAAAATCAATTTGTGCACGTGCGCGGACGGTTTGAGTACGGTGATTTGTGCCTAAAGCATATATTGGGGAAAAACACTTCAAATCCACCACCTCAAACTTGTATTTCAAACAAACCATTGCTATTTTATAGAGGATGATGTCAAGCGGGCCAATTAGAGTCTACTTGGATGAATATCTTTAATGACTGTTAGGCGGAGCGGAACGGGTGAACCCAGGAGCAGACTCAGACACGGAGACGGGGATGAAGTAGCCAAGGTGTTTATTGGAGAGGGAAAGAGCACTGGGGGAGGCGGCAGGTCAAAGAGACAGGATGAGCAGCGTTGCAGGAGCAGATGTGACAATGACAGGTATACGCCCACACCATTCTGTTGTTGGGGTATGCCCACACCATTCTGTTGTTGGGGTATGCCAACACCATTCCAACACAGGAAAGCTTCATTTTGTTAAATTAAGTACAGGTCATATTTCATATAAATCTGGAAACACTGAACACTTTAATATATTAGAGTTTGTAAAACACCAAAAAGTATATTATACATAAGAATAACTCATGTTGGAAATACTCAAAAAGCTGATGCAAATAGTTCCCTAGAGTTGAACTAGCACAATATTTATTGGTGCAGAAGGGGAGTTCTGCCACCTTCCAACACCAGTCCCAAACTCAAGGTCCCCTTGGAAGGTTTCCATCCCCAGGGAAGTACATTCTGTCAGTGCCACTTTATGACATGCGATGCAAATTTGCATTTATGAGGTTGAAAATGATCTCTCAGGACCCAAAGACGGGACTGGTCTCACCAAACCAGATCAACCCTGCTCATGGATAATTCATTTACTTTCAATCAAAGCTGAAGATGTGAACTATGGTTAATCTACATTTCAAAAGGTCCAATCTCTGATGTTATAATCCCACATTATAATATGAAACTATGTAAAGGTTGGTAACTTAATTAGGGAGGAAGCAGAAAAATCTGTTTTATTGGCCTACTACATCAGACGCTTAAGTTTTGCAGAGTGTGAAACACTACTATTATTTTTTCTTGCGTTGCTCCAGCGTAACATTTATTTCTGGTTCTACTCCGAAGATTTTAACAAACGGCTCACGCCTGAGAACAATAGGACATAGTGGCTAGCGTTCTGCTCGCGCTGACCAAACGTTAAGCTTCTAGTATAGCAGGTCAAAATAAAGCCCCACTGTAGCACCAATATCAGACTAATGGAATTCGGTTTAAAAAAAATCACCTGCCTTATGGGGAAACCACAGAACAGGCTCATCTTGCCCAGCTGCCATAAGTGCCATAAATTGGCCATCTTTCACTTAAACAATGGCGCCGGACCAGAAAGATCAGTTTTAGACAAGACCTACTGACATTCTTTTGAAGTTGTGTTGTTTTCAGTTTTTTTTTAAATCACCTGGGGCAACGCACAGACTACAGAATGTGAACATGTTTCCATTGATGTAGACCTATTGAAGACAATGTATTTATTATCCCCGTGGGAAAATGTTGGTGAATACATCAAAACACATAATTGAACAAAGACTAGGACATACAGTATACAGTACAGACAATATCTACCGCGAAAAAAAAAAGTGCAGTTCATGAGCAAGCAACGATTAATCTGTACACTATATAAACTGTACACATCAGTACACTCTGTCAACTACAATGTCAACTGTTCATTATTCATTCATTCGTTTGGGGTTCAGTAGTAGTCTTGTGGGCTTTAGTGAGGGGTATTTTATAATGAATTAACGTCCAGACCTGTCTGCTTGACCCCCAGCACTTGCTTAACATATTTCTCTGAGAGACATGAGTATCTCCATCCCAGCAGAAGATACAGTATGTTAAGACACTTTCAATGAATGACTTGTAGTCACAATAAAACATCATCAACATTAAAGGGGAAGTTCACCAGCTTTTATATGTAGACTTATTTTTACTCTTTCTGTGATTGTAGTTGATACCCCAAACTGTTTTTTGTATTTTTGTTTCATTTCATCTTGTTTCATGACAGAACAAATTGGTAGACACATTTTGCTGAGTGATCACTTGCAATTGACTACAATGCATTATGAAAATATGTCTAACGCATGTTAGAAAACATTGTTTCTAATGAAGCAATAAGGCACGGGGGGTGTGGTATATGGCCAATATACCACAGCTAAGGGATGCTTTTATGCACGACACAACGTGGAGTCCCTGGATACAGCCCTTAGCTGTGGTATATTGGCCATATTCCACAACCCCCCCAAGGTGCCTTATTGCTATGATAAACTGATTCCCAAAGTAATTAGAGCATTAAAAATAAATGTTTTGTTGTACCCGTCTGATATACCACATCTTTCAGCCAATCAGCATTCAGGTCTCGAACCACCCGGTTTATAATATGCTTTAGAAATGTGCATATTGCATTATAGTCAATGGCACACTGTTTGTTGTGACCAGTATGACCAGTATAAAAACATAATAACAAATCCATCACAGATCAGAGGCGACCATGTCAAACCACACTGCTGTCTCATTCATTGCAATGATGTTGCTCTCTTTTATCTTATTTTGTGGTCTTTACAGGTACTCTCTGATGTTCACTTGTAAACGATTCATTGAGACCCGCTGTTTATTTAAAACATGCTTTTATTTGCTGAAATGTGTGAAATTTGTGTAAATGTGTGCTTATACAGGTTCAAGAGTAATGCTGGGAAAGGAACTTTCTCGTATACTGGAGCCTCAGAATGGAATGAGTTGCCTCTGTCTATAAAAACAATGTCCTCTCTGGACAGCTTTAACAATGAAGTAAAAATCTGTTTTATGTCTTGTGTGCCCATATGAATAACCCCTATGATGTAACTGGAATGATGAGATAGATGTTCTTCTTCTCTGTTTTTGTTTGATTATTTCTCTGCCATACTGTGTTTGATCCTGTCAAGCCATCTTGTCTAAAGAGGACCACAACGGAAATAAGTCCCAGACTTTATTGTATGTTATCCTCTATGATTTTATTAATGTGCATGTATGGCTTTTAAGTTTTATGTGTTCTTGTTTTTTTTTTAAATGGTCGAATTAATAAACTAAACGAAATAACAACAAAAAACAATGGGTCAGAAGTTCACATGCACTCAATTAGTATTTGGTAGGCGTTGCCTTGAAATTGCTTAACTTGGGTCAAACGTTTCGGGTAGCCTTCCACAAGCTTCCCACAATAAGTTGGGTGATTTTTGGCCCATTCCTCCTGAGAGAGCTGGTGTAACTGAGTCAGGTTTGTAGGCCTCCTTGCTTGCACAGGCTCTTTCAGTTCTGCCCACACATTTTCTATGGGATTGAGGTCAGGGCTTTGTGATGGCCACTCCAATACCTGAACTTTGTTGTCCTTAGGCCATTTTGCCAAAACTTTGGAAGTATGACTGGGGTCATTGTCCATTTGGAAGACCCATTTGCGACCAAGCTTTAACTTCCTGACTGATGTCAAGATGTTGCTTCAATATATCCACATATTTTTCCTCCCTCATGAAACCATCTATTTTGTGAAGTGCACCAGTCCCTCCTGCAACAAAGCACCCTCACAACATGATGCTGCCACCCCGTGCTTCACGGTTGGGATGGTGTTCTTCGGTTTGCAAGCCTCCCCCTTTCCCCTCAAAACATAACGATGGTCATTATGGTTAGACTGTTCTATTTTTGTTTCATCAGACCAGAGGAAATTTCTCCAAAAATACGATCTTTGTCCCTATGTGCAGTTGCAAATCGTAGTCTGGATTTTTTTTAAATGAAGGTTTAAGGAGCAGTGGCTTCTTTCTTGCTGAGTGGCCTTTCAGGTTATGGACTCCTTTTACTGTGGATATAGATACGTTTGTACCTGTTTCCTCCAGCATCTTCACAAGGTCCTTTGCTGTTGTTTTGGGATTGATTTGCACTTTTCGCACCAAAGTACGTTCCTCTCTAGGAGACAGAACGCGTCTCCCTCCTGAGTGGTTTTCAATTCAGAATTCAAAATTATTAATGGAAAAAGTTAATTGCTTTGCCACGTTTGCAGTATTAATGTTAGTGCCTTGTTGCAAACAGGATGCATGTTTTGGAATATTTTTGATTCTGTATAGGCTCCTTCATTTCACTCTGTCAATTAGGTTAGTATTTAACTATTTGATTTTAAATGTTAGGACCCATTTAGGTATAAAAAAATTAGAAAAAAGTATTTGATAAAATATTGAATTTAGCCTTTACTATTATAACCCATAGAAATGCATTGAATAACACATAAAACAATTGCAAAAAAGAATATGAGGTTTAGAAGTGACTGTACTATATCAAGGAGATATAAGAAATCTCAGAGAATATTTTAGGTTTTTTGGACACATATTTAACCTCTTATTTTTGTTGGCACAATACTACCTCCATGCTTTCATTTGTTTGTATTCGGTACCTTCAGCCTTGTCCTGTGAGACTTATGGGGGTCATAGGGCAAAAAAATTCTTATTTGACATTATGGGGTATTGTGTGAAGCCAGTGACACAAAATCTCAATTTAATCCATTTTAAATTCAGGCTGTAACACAACGACAGTGTGAAAAACTCAAGGTGTGTGAATACTTTCTGAAGGCACTGTATGATATCTGTGATCTGACTCACTGATACTTACTGATACTTTCTCCAGCCAACATTTTATTTTTCCGACATTTCAGAAATGTACAATTGTCTTTTCAAGGGAGTGATTTACATTTTCAAGTTAATGGCACTCAACATCTCAGATGAGTACCGTCTGTATAATAATATGTCGACTACAACATTGATAAGATCAATTTGTGTTTATTTAAGTTTTATTACAATACATCTACAGTCTAAAGTGTATTTATTTATGTGTTTTTCTTTGGCATTATTTATTCAAGCGTTTTCAAAGTAATTTCCAAAGATAGCAATGTTTGCCAAGAGTTGCGTTACAATTAGGAAGAAACTATATATTACAGAATAGACCATTAGGTTTCCAAGAATTTTATAATTTCCTTAGTGAACTTCATTATATATAAATGTATTTATATTCTATTATATTATTCATAGTCTATTGCAATATACTAAAACGACATATAAATAGAAAAACATCACACATTTACTTTCAGCTTCATTACATTACCAGCATTATTTTGTGAATTATTTTCTCTTGAGGTACATTTTATAAAAATAAATTAGACAAACAGTTTTATACATAATCATATAGACAAGCAATTACTATAACTAATATATTACTATTTGATTATTAGTAGTTTCTTAACATATCTTAATCTTAATAGCTGAAGTTATATATGCCTTTATTATAGAATATGTCATACTTAATGGGTTTACTTCAGTCCTGGAGTCATTCTGTTAAGAAGAAATAGATCAGCATTAAAACAAGTAGTAAAGTGACCACTTCTTGAGGTCTGTTTCTTGCCATAGTGCTGCTATAGGTAGGTGCCGCCACTGTAGTTTGTGTAGCTGCTGTTGTGGTGGTTGCGGTAGTAGTAGTCGTGGAATTCTGGAATTCTGTTAAAAAATAAAATAAATCAGATTTAGACCATTTAAAAGCCTCTTCCAAAAATATAAAATACGCCAGATGTAGGCCACATGAGCAAAATCATGATTCATCCAAATCAGGGATGGCAGGGATGGGCAACTCGCGGCCAATAGCCTCCCTTTATTCTCTCTCTCTGTCTCTCTCTCTCTGTCTCTCTCTCTCTCTCTCTCTCTCTCTCTCTCTCTCTCTCTCTCTCTCTCTCTCTCTCTCTCTCTCTCTCTCTCTCTCTCTCTCTCTCTCTCTCATGTGTGCCTTGTTGAACGTCCCTATTATGGCAAGAACATCTCAAATAAGCAAAGAGAAACGACAGTCCATCATTACTTGAAGACATGAAGGTCAGTCAAGTTTCTTCAAGTGCAGTTGCAAAAACCATCAAGCGCTATGATGAAACTGTCTCTCACGAGGACCGCCACAGGAAAGGAAGACCCAGAGTTACCTCTGCCGCAGAGGATACGTTCATTAGAGTTACAAGCCTCAGAAATTGCAGGCCAAAATAAATGTTTCACAGAGTTCAAGTACCAGACACATCTCATCATCAACTGTTCAGAGAGGCTGTGTGAATCTGGCCTTCATGGTCGAATTGCTGCAAAGTAACCACTACTAAAGGACACCAATAAGAAGAAGATACTTGCTCGGGCAAAGAAACATGAACAATGGAAATTAGACTAGTGGAAATCTGTCCATTTGGTCTTCCTTTAAAATGGCAACATTTTCTCTTTGTCCCATGGCAAATGTGAGATGTGGGTATGAAGAATCACGAGCCACTGCAGCTCCTCATGATGATTTCCACTTCTTTGTGGCCCCCACACCCATCAAGTTGCCCATCCATGATCCAATAAAATCAGTGATACAAAACCAGAGCACCAGAATCGTCTTTGCTCATATCTACGGGTAAAGCTAGTCTTATAAGAGACTACCATGACTGAAATGGTTTTGAAATAAAAAGAAAGACCTTTAAATGAGGTACAATATTTCAAGTATGATATAATTTAGTGACAACTGATGAAACCAGAGCTGGTAATTAAGCTGTGGGCATAAAAAACAACAACAACATGGTGACACAGAGGGAAATATTGCTTCAAATAATCATGTGTAATGTATGAATTTACATACATATTGTGTTAAAATGAATTCTTACCCGCTTTGATACTGTCAGTAATAACATCTAAGAAGACGTTGGACATGTTGATGGATGTCTTGAGGGAGTCCTCTACATTTATAACGTTAGGGACCACAGACTGGTTTGTGAAGATTAAGTTGGTTGTCACACCCACAGAACCAGACCTAAAAATCAAAGAAATAGAATAAATGTGAAATGTGATAAGTTATTATTATTGGTTGTAGTAGAATTAGTATTATTAAGGAATGGCAAATGTGAATTATATAATGTTTCTGCCTTCAAGTAAGTTGTAGAAACATAATGATAACTGATCATACCAGAAACTGATGATGATGCATCTGAGGAAGATTCCAGGATATACCTTTTTGTATCCTCGATTCAACTGTAGAAAGTCATCAGGGCACATCATGAGAATTTAAAGGACAAATAAAATGTGTACTAGGTACTAATAACTCTCAGGCAAGATTTTTTCCTAAATGTTCATTTCAATATTTCTATTAATGTTAATGATCAACTTTTACCTCAAATGTGACATTTAAAGCCAAAGTAAAGTAATCCTGGGACTGTGGATTTTTGTAGGCTTCCAAAAATTGTCGATTCATCCGGAACTGTAGAATAAGTAGACCTTCATTTGCTCTTGGAGGGTCAGTGGATGCGGTGGTTGGGGAAACAGTAGTTGTTGTAGCAAGAGTTGTTGTTGTTGATGGTGAAGTTGTGGTCATTGTGGGAGCAGCCAGGATTGTTGTAGCAGCACCTGGTGCTGTGGCTGCAGCAGTGGTAGTTGTAGGGGCAACTGTGGTTGTTGTGGTTGCAGTAGGTGGGGCTGTGGTTGTTGTGGAGTTAGATGTAGTTGTGGTAGCACCAGCTGTGCTGGTAGTTACAGCAGCTGTTGTTCTTGTGGCAAAAGCTGCTGTTGTTGTGGTGGTGGCAGTTGTAGTGGGAGCAACTGGTGTTATTGTAGCAGCAGCTTTAGTTGTTGTGGGGGCAGCTGTAGCTTTTGAGTGAGCCACTGTTGTTGTGGGAGCTACTGTTTTTGTAAATGGAGCTGTAGTTGTAGTTGCTGCTGCTGTGGTTGTTGTGGTTAAGGTGGGATAAGATGTGTTTTCTGTGTGGGTGGCTGTGGTTGTTATGGGTAAAATTGTGATTGTTGTGGCAGCAGCTGTGGTTGTTATGGGAGTAGCTGAAGTTGTTGTGGGGACGACTGTGGCTGTTGAAGAAACAGCTGTAGATGTCAACAGTGCTGCTGTGGTTGCTGTGGGAGCAGCTGTGGTTGTTGTGGGAGCCACTGTGGTTAACGTTGTTACTGCTGTGGTTGTTGATGGGGCAGCTGCAGTTGTTGTGGGGGTAGCTGTTGTTGTCATAGCAGCAGCTGGGGATATTGTTACTGTTGCTGTTGGTACAGCTGTGGTTGCTGTTGGTGCAGCTGTGGTTGCTGTAGGTGAGGCTGTTGTTGTTGTGGAGTTAGATGTAGTTATGGTAGCTCCAGCTGCGTTGGTAGTTAGAGCAACTGTTGTTGTTCTTGTAGCAAAAGCTGCTGTTGTTGTTGTGGTGGTATTAGTGAGAGAAACTATTGTTATTGTAGCAGCAGCTGTAGTTGATGTGGAAGCAGCTGGGGTTGTTGTGGGAGATGCTGTGGTTGTTGTAACATCAGCTGTGGTTGTAGTGGGAGCTGCTGTGGTTGTAGTGGGAACCACTGTGGTTGTAGTGGGAGCCACTGTGGTTGTAGTGGGGTAAGCTGTGGTTGTTGTGGGAGCCGCTGTGGTTGTTATGGGAGCCTCTGTAGTTGTTGTGGGAGCCGCAATGGTTGTAGTGGGAGAAACTGTGGTCGTTTTGGTTGCCACAGTGGTTGTAGTGGGAGCCGCTGTGGTTGTTGTAACATCAGCTGTGGGAGCCGCTGTGGTTGTAGTGGGAGCCTCTGTGGTTGTAGTGGGAGCTGCTGTGGTTGTAGTGGGAGCTGCTGTGGTTGTAGTGGGAGCCGATGTAGTTGTAGTGGGAGTTGCTGTGTTCGTAGTGGGAGCTGCTGTCGTTGTTATAACATCAGCTGTGGTTGTTGTGGGAGACGCTGTGGTTGTTGTGGGAGAAGCAGTGGTTGTTGTGGGAGCCGCTGTGGATGTTGTGGGAGTCGCTGTGGTTGTTGTGGGAGCCTCCGTGGTTGTTTTGAGGTAAGCTTTGGTTGTTGTGGGAGCCGCTGTGGTTGTAGTGGCGGACTCTGTGGTTGTTGTGGGAGCCGCTGTGGTTGTTGTGGGAGTCGCTGTGGTTGTAGTGGGAGCCGCTGTGGTTGTAGTGGGAGCTGCTGTGGTTGTAGTGGGAGCCGCTGTGGTTGTAGTAGGAGCCACTGTTGTTGTAGTGGGAGCCGCTGTGGTTGTAGTGGGAGCCTCCGTGGTTGTAGTGGGAGCCACTGTGGTTGTAGTGGGAGCCACAGTGGTTGTAGTGGGAGCCACTATGGTTGTGGTGGGAGACTCTGTGGTTGTTGTGGGAGCCGCTGTGGTTGTTGTGGGAGTCGCTGTGGTTGTTGTGGGAGCCTCCGTGGTTGTTATGAGGTACGCTTTGGTTGTTGTGGGAGCCGCTGTGGTTGTAGTGGGAGCCGCTTTGGTTGTAGTGGAAGGCGCTGTGGTTATAGTGGGAGGTGCTGTGGTTGTAGTGGGAGCAGCTGTGGTTGTAGTGGAAGCCGCTGTGGTTGTAGTGGTAGCCGCTGTGGTTGTAGTGGGAGCTGCTGTGGTTGTAGTGGGAGCCGCTGTGGTTGTAGTGGTAGCCGCTATGGTTGTAGTGGGAGTCGCTGTTGTTGTTGTGGGAGCCTCCGTTGTTGTTATGAGGTAAGCTTTGGTTGTTGTGGGAGCCGCTGTGGTTGTAGTGGGAGCCGCTGTGGTTGTAGTGGGAGCCACAGTGGTTGTAATGGAAGCCGCTGTGGTTGTAGTGGGAGGCGCTGTGGTTGTCGTGGGAGCAGCTGTGGTTGTAGTGGGAGGCGCTGTGGTTGTAGTGGGAGCAGCTGTGGTTGTAGTGGGAGCCACTGTGGTTGTAGTGGGAGCCGCTATGGTTGTAGTGGGAGTCGCTGTTGTTGTTGTGGGAGCCTCCGTGGTTGTAATGGGAGCCGCTGTGGTTGTAGTGGGAGCCGCTGTGGTTGTAGTGGGAGCCGCTGTGGTTGTAGTGGGAGCCGCTGTGTTTGTAGTGGGAGCCGCAGTTGTTGTAGTGGGAGCCACCGTGGTTGTAGTGGGAGCCGCTGTGGTTGTAGTGGGAGCAGCTGTGGTTGTAGTGGGAGCCGCTGTGGTTGTTGTGGGAGTCGCTGTGGTTGTTGTGGGAGCCTCCGTGGTTGTAATGGGAGCCGCTGTGGTTGTAGTGGGAGCCGCTGTGGTTGTAGTGGGAGCCGCTGTGGTTGTAGTGGGAGCCGCTGTGGTTGTAGTGGGAGCCGCTGTGGTTGTAGTGGGAGCCACCGTGGTTGTAGTGGGAGCCGCTGTGGTTGTAGTGGGAGCAGCTGTGGTTGTAGTGGGAGCCGCTGTGGTTGTTGTGGGAGTCGCTGTGGTTGTTGTGGGAGCCTCCGTTGTTGTTATGAGGTAAGCTTTGGTTGTTGTGGGAGCCGCTGTGGTTGTAGTGGGAGCCTCCGTGGTTGTAGTGGGAGCCGCTGTGGTTGTAAGTGGGAGCCGCTGTGGTTGTAGTGGGAGCCACCGTGGTTGTAGTGGGAGCCGCTGTGGTTGTAGTGGGAGCAGCTGTGGTTGTAGTGGGAGCCGCTGTGGTTGTTGTGGGAGTCGCTGTGGTTGTTGTGGGAGCCTCCGTTGTTGTTATGAGGTAAGCTTTGGTTGTTGTGGGAGCCGCTGTGGTTGTAGTGGGAGCCGCTGTGGTTGTAGTGGGAGCCACAGTGGTTGTAATGGAAGCCGCTGTGGTTGTAGTGGGAGGCGCTGTGGTTGTCGTGGGAGCAGCTGTGGTTGTAGTGGGAGGCGCTGTGGTTGTAGTGGGAGCAGCTGTGGTTGTAGTGGGAGCCACTGTGGTTGTAGTGGGAGCCGCTATGGTTGTAGTGGGAGTCGCTGTTGTTGTTGTGGGAGCCTCCGTGGTTGTAATGGGAGCCGCTGTGGTTGTAGTGGGAGCCGCTGTGGTTGTAGTGGGAGCCGCTGTGGTTGTAGTGGGAGCCGCTGTGTTTGTAGTGGGAGCCGCAGTTGTTGTAGTGGGAGCCACCGTGGTTGTAGTGGGAGCCGCTGTGGTTGTAGTGGGAGCAGCTGTGGTTGTAGTGGGAGCCGCTGTGGTTGTTGTGGGAGTCGCTGTGGTTGTTGTGGGAGCCTCCGTGGTTGTAATGGGAGCCGCTGTGGTTGTAGTGGGAGCCGCTGTGGTTGTAGTGGGAGCCGCTGTGGCTGTGTTTGTAGTGGGAGCCGCTGTGGTTGTAGTGGGAGCCGCTGTGGTTGTAGTGGGTAGTAGGGAGCCACCGTGGTTGTAGTGGGAGCCGCTGTGGTTGTAGTGGGAGCAGCTGTGGTTGTAGTGGGAGTCGCTGTGGTTGTTGTGGGAGTCGCTGTGGTTGTTGTGGGAGCCTCCGTGGTTGTAATGGGAGCCGCTGTGGTTGTAGTGGGAGCCGCTGTGGTTGTAGTGGGAGCCGCTGTGGTTGTAGTGGGAGCCACCGTGGTTGTAGTGGGAGCCGCTGTGGTTGTAGTGGGAGCCGCTGTGGTTGTAGTGGGAGCCGCTGTGTTTGCAGTGGGAGCCGCAGTTGTTGTAGTGGGAGCCACCGTGGTTGTAGTGGGAGCCGCTGTGGTTGTAGTGGGAGCAGCTGTGGTTGTAGTGGGAGCCGCTGTGGTTGTTGTGGGAGTCGCTGTGGTTGTTGTGGGAGCCGCCGTGGTTGTAATGGGAGCCGCTGTGGTTGTAGTGGGAGCCGCTGTGGTTGTAGTGGGAGCCGCTGTGGTTGTAGTGGGAGCCGCTGTGTTTGTAGTGGGAGCCGCTGTGGTTGTAGTGGGAGCCGCTGTGGTTGTAGTGGGAGCCACCGTGGTTGTAGTGGGAGCCGCTGTGGTTGTAGTGGGAGCAGCTGTGGTTGTAGTGGGAGTCGCTGTGGTTGTTGTGGGAGTCGCTGTGGTTGTTGTGGGAGCCTCCGTGGTTGTAATGGGAGCCGCTGTGGTTGTAGTGGGAGCCGCTGTGGTTGTAGTGGGAGCCGCTGTGGTTGTAGTGGGAGCCACCGTGGTTGTAGTGGGAGCCGCTGTGGTTGTAGTGGGAGCAGCTGTGGTTGTAGTGGGAGCCGCTGTGGTTGTTGTGGGAGTCGCTGTGGTTGTTGTGGGAGCCTCCGTGGTTGTAATGGGAGCCGCTGTGGTTGTAATGGGAGCTGTTCTGGTTGTAGTGGGAGCTGCTGGGGTTGTAATGGGAGCCGCTGTGGTTGTAGTGGGATCCGCTGTGGTTGTAGTGGTAGCAGCTGTGGTTGTAGTGGGAGCCGCTGTGGTTGTAGTGGGAGCCGCAGTTGTTGTTGTGGGAGCCGCTGTGGTTGTAGTGGGAGGCGCTGTGGTTATAGTGGGAGGCGCTGTGATTGTAGTGGGAGCAGCTGTGGTTGTAGAGGGAGCCGCTGTGTTTGTAGTGGGAGCCGCTGTGGATGTAGTGGGAGCCGTTGTGGTTGTAGTGGGAGCCGCAGTGGTTGAAGTGGAAGCTGCTGTGGTTGTAGTGGGAGCCACAGTGGTTGTAGTGCGAGCCGCTGTGGTTGTAGTGGGAGCTGCTGTGGTTGTAGTGGGAGCTGCTGTGGTTGTAATGGGAGCCGCTGTGGTTGTAGTGGGAGCCGCTGTGGTTGTAGTGGTAGCCGCTGTGGTTGTAGTGGGAGCCGCTGTGGTTGTAGTGGGAGCCGCAGTTGTTGTAGTGGGAGCCGCTGTGGTTGTAGTGGGAGGCGCTGTGGTTACAGTGGGAGGCGATGTGGTTGTAGTGGGAGCAGCTGTGGTTGTAGTGGGAGCCGCTGTGTTTGTAGTGGGAGCCGCTGTGGATGTAGTGGGAGATGCTGTGGTTGTAGTGGGAACTGCTGTGGTTGTAATGGGAGCCGCTGTGGTTGTAGTGGGAGCCGCTGTGGTTGTAGTGGTAGCCACTGTGGTTGTAGTGGGAGCCGCTGTGGTTGTAGTGGGAGCCGCAGTTGTTGTAGTGGGAGCCGCTGTGGTTGTAGTGGGAGGCGCTGTGGTTGTAGTGGGAGCCGCTGTGGTTGTAGTGGGAGGCGCTGTGGTTGTAGTGGGAGCCACTGTGGTTGTTGTGGGAGTCGCTGTTGTCGTTGTGGGAGCCTCCGTGGTTGTTATGAGGTAAGCTTTGGTTGTTGTGGGAGCCGCTGTGGTTGTAGTGCGAGCCGCTGTGGTTGTAGTTGGAGCTGCTGTGGTTGTAGTGGGAGCCACAGTGGTTGTAGTGGGAGCCGCTGTGGTTGTAGTAGGAAGCACTGTGGTTGTAGTGGGAGGCGCTGTGGTTGAAGTGGGAGCAGCTGTGGTTGTAGTGGGAGCCGCTGTGGTTGTAGTGGGAGGCACTGTGGTTGTAGTGGGAGCCGCTGTGGTTGTAGTGGGAGCCGTTGTGGTTGTAGTGGGAGCCGCAGTGGTTGAAGTGGGAGCCGCTGTGGTTGTAGTGGGAGCCACAGTGGTTGTAGTGGGAGCCGCTGTGGTTGTAGTAGGAGCCGCTGTGGTTGTAGTGGGAGCGCTGTGGTTGTAGTGGGAGCCGCTGTGGTTGTAGTGGGAAGCGCTGTGGTTGTAGTGGGAGCAGCTGTGGTTGTAGTGGGAGGCGCTGTGGTTGAAGTGGGAGCAGCTGTGGTTGTAGTGGGAGCCGCTGTGGTTGTAGTGGGAGCCGCTGTGGTTGTAGTTGGAGCTGCTGTGGTTGTAGTGGGAGCCACAGTGGTTGTAGTGGGAGCCGCTGTGGTTGTAGTGGGAGCTGCAGTGGTTGTAGTGGGAGCCGCTGTGGTTGTAGTGGGAGCCGCCGTGGTTGTAGTTGGAGCTGCTGTGGTTGTAGTGGGAGCCACAGTGGTTGTAGTGGGAGCCGCTGTGGTTGTAGTGGGATGCGCTGTGGTTATAGTGGGAGGCGCTGTGATTGTAGTGGGAGCAGCTGTGGTTGTAGTGGGAGCCGCTGTGTTTGTAGTGGGAGCCGCTGTGGATGTAGTGGGAGCCGTTGTGGTTGCAGTGGGAGCCGCAGTGGTTGAAGTGGGAGCTGCTGTGGTTGTAGTGGGAGCCACAGTGGTTGTAGTGCGAGCCGCTGTGGTTGTAGTGGGAGCTGCTGTGGTTGTAGTGGGAGCTGCTGTGGTTGTAATGGGAGCCGCTGTGGTTGTAGTGGGAGCCGCTGTGGTTGTAGTGGTAGCCGCTGTGGTTGTAGTGGGAGCCGCTGTGGTTGTAGTGGGAGCCGCAGTTGTTGTAGTGGGAGCCGCTGTGGTTTAGTGGGAGCTGTGGTTACAGTGGGGCGCTGTGGTTGTAGTGGGAGCAGCTGTGGTTGTAGTGGGAGCAGCTGTGTTTGTAGTGGGAGCCGCTGTGGATGTAGTGGGAGATGCTGTGGTTGTAGTGGGAGCTGCTGTGGTTGTAATGGGAGCCGCTGTGGTTGTAGTGGGAGCCGCTGTGGTTGTAGTGGTAGCCTCTGTGGTTGTAGTGGGAGCCGCTGTGGTTGTAGTGGGAGCCGCAGTTGTTGTAGTGGGAGCCGCTGTGGTTGTAGTGGGAGGCGCTGTGGTTGTAGTGGGAGCCGCTGTGGTTGTAGTGGGAGGCGCTGTGGTTGTAGTGGGAGCCACTGTGGTTGTTGTGGGAGTCGCTGTTGTTGTTGTGGGAGCCTCCGTGGTTGTTATGAGGTAAGCTTTGGTTGTTGTGGGAGCCGCTGTGGTTGTAGTGCGAGCCGCTGTGGTTGTAGTTGGAGCTGCTGTGGTTGTAGTGGGAGCCGCTGTGGTTGTAGTTGGAGCCGCAGTTGTTGTAGTCGGAGCCGCTGTGGTTATAGTGGGAGGCGCTGTGGTTATAGTGGGCGGCGCTGTGTTTGTAGTGGGAAGCACTGTGGTTGTAGTGGGAGGCGCTGTGGTTGAAGTGGGAGCAGCTGTGGTTGTAGTGGGAGCCGCTGTGGTTGTAGTGGGAGCCACTGTGGTTGTAGTGGGAGCCGCTGTGGTTGTAGTGGGAGCCGTTGTGGTTGTAGTGGGAGCCTCAGTGGTTGAAGTGGGAGCCGCTGTGGTTGTAGTGGGAGCCACAGTGGTTGTAGTGGGAGCCGCTGTGGTTGTAGTGGGAGCCGCTGTGGTTGTAGTGGGAGGCGCTGTGGTTGTAGTGGGAGCCGCTGTGGTTGTAGTGGGAGCGCTGTGGTTGTAGTGGGAGCAGCTGTGGTTGTAGTGGGAGGCGCTGTGGTTGAAGTGGGAGCAGCGGTGGTTGTAGTGGGAGCCACCGTGGTTGTAGTGGGAGCCGCTGTGGTTGTAGTTGGAGCTGCTGTGGTTGTAGTGGGAGCCACAGTGGTTGTAGTGGGAGCCGCTGTGGTTGTAGTGGGAGCTGCAGTGGTTGTAGTGGGAGCCGCTGTGGTTGTAGTGGGAGCCGCTGTGGTTGTAGTTGGAGCTGCTGTGGTTGTAGTGGGAGCCACAGTGGTTGTAGTGGGAGCCGCTGTGGTTGTAGTGGGAGCCGTTGTGGTTGTAGTGGGAGCCGCAGTGGTTGTAGTGGGAGCCGCTGTGGTTGTAGTGGGAGCCACAGTGGTTGTAGTGGGAGCCGCTGTGGTTGTAGTGGGAGCCGCTGTGGTTGTAGTGGGAGGCGCTATGGTTGTAGTGGGAGCCGCTGTGGTTGTTGTGGGAGCCTCCGTGGTTGTTATGAGGTAAGCTTTGGTTGTTGTGGGAGCCGCTGTGGTGGTAGTGGGAGCCACTGTGGTTGTAGTGGGAGCTGCTGTGGTTGTAGTGGGAGCGGCTGTGGTTGTAATGGGAGCTGCTGTGGTGGTAGTGGGAGCCACTGTGGTTGTAGTGGGAGCCGCTGTGGTTGTAGTGGGAGCCGCTGTGGTTGTAGTGGGAGCCGCTGTGGTTATAGTGGGAGGCGCTGTGGTTATAGTGGGCGGCGCTGTGGTTGTAGTGGGAGCAGCTGTGGTTGTAGTGGGAGCCGCTGTGGTTGTAGTGGGAGCCGCTGTGGATGTAGTGGGAGCCGTTGTGGTTGTAGTGGGAGACGCAGTGGTTGTCGTGGGAGCGGCTGTGGTTGAAGTGGGAGCCACCGTGGTTGTAATGAGGTAAGCTTTGGTTGTTGTGGGAGCCGCTGTGGTTGTAGTGGGAGCCACAGTGCTTGTCGTGGGAGCCGCTGTGGTTGTAGTGGGAGGCACTGTGGTTGTAGTGGGAGCAGCTGTGGTTGTAGTGGGAGCTGCTGTGGTTGTAGTGGGAGGTGCTGTGGTTGTAGTGGGAGCAGCTGTGGTTGTAGTGGGAGCCGCTGTGGTTGTTGTGGGAGCCTCTGTGGGCGTTATGAGGTAAGCTTTGGTTGTTGTGGGAGCCTCCGTGGTTGTTATGAGATAAGCTTTGGTTGTTGTGGGAGCCGCCGTGGTTGTAGTGGGAGCCACAGTGGTTGTCGTGGGAGCTGCTGTCGTTGTTATAACATCAGCTGTGGTTGTTGTGGATGCAGCTGGGGTTGTTGTGGGAGACGCTGTGGTTGTTGTGGGAGCCGCTGTGGTTGATGTGGGAGCCTCCGTGGTTGTTGTCAGGAAAGCTTTGGTTGTTGTGGGAGCCACTGTGGTTGTAGTGGGAGACTCTGTTGTTGTTGTGGGAGCCGCTGTGGTTGTTGTGGGAGTCGCTGTGGTTGTTGTGGGAGCCTCCGTGGTTGTTATGAGGTAAGCTTTGGTTGTTGTGGGAGCCGCTGTGGTTGTAGTGGGAGATTCTGCTGTTGTTGTGAGAGCCACTGTGGTTGTAGTGGGAGCATCTGTGGTTGTTGTGGGAGCCGCTGTAGTTGACATGGGAGCCACTGTGGTTGTAGTGGGAGGCGCTGTGGTTTTAGTGGGAGCTGTTGTGGTTGTAGTGGGAGCCGCTGTGGTTGTAGTGGGAGCCCCTGTGGTTGTAGTGGTAGCCGCTGTGGTTGTAGTGGGAGCCGCAGTTGTTGTGGTGGGAGAGGCTGTGGTTGTAGTGGGAGCCGCTGTGGTTATAGTGGGAGGAGCTGTGGTTGTAGTGGGAGCAGCTGTGGTTGTAGTGGGAGCCGCTGTGGTTGTAGTGGGAGCCGCTGTGGTTGTAGTGGGAGGTGCTGTGGTTGTAGTGGGAGCAGCTGTGGTTGTACTGGGAGCCGCTGTGGTTGTTGTGGGAGTCGCTGTTGTTGTTGTGGGAGCAGCTGTGGTTGTAGTGGGAGCCGCTGTGGTTGTTGTGGGAGGCGCTGTGGTTGTAGTGGGAGCAGCTGTGGTTGTGGTGGGAGCCGGTGTGGTTGTTGTGGGAGTCGCTGTTGTTGTTGTGGGAGCCTCCGTGGTTGTTATGAGGTAAGCTTTGGTTGTTGTGGGAGCCGCTGTGGTTGTAGTAGGAGCGCTGTCGTTGTCGTGGGAGCAGCTGTGGTTGTAGTGGTAGCCGCTGTGGTTGTAGTGGGAGCGCTGTGGTTGTCGTAGGAGCAGCTGTGGTTGTAGTGGGAGCCAGTGTGGTTGTTGTGGGAGTCGCTGTGGTTGTAGTGGGAGGAGCTGTTGTTGTAGTGGGAGCCGCTGTGGTTGTAGTGGGAGCCGCTGTGGTTGTAGTGGGAGCTGCTGTGGTTGTAGTGGGAGCAGCTGTGGTTGTAGTGGGAGCCGGTGTGGTTGTTATGGGAGTCGCTGTGGTTGTTGTGGGAGACGCAGTGGTTGTTGTGGGAGCCGCTGTGGTTGTAGTGGGAGCCGCTGTGGTTGTAGTGGGAGGCGCTGTGGTTGTAGTGGGAGCCGCTGTGGTTGTAGTGGGAGGTGCTGTGGTTGTAGTGGGAGCAGCTGTGGTTGTAGTGGGAGCCGGTGTGGTTGTTGTGGGAGTCGCTGTGGTTGTTGTGGGAGCCTCCGTGGTTGTTATGAGGTAAGCTTTGGTTGTTGTGGGAGCCGCTGTGGTTGTAGTGGGAGCCACAGTGGTTGTAGTGGGAGGTGCTGTGGTTGTAGTGGGAGCAGCTGTGGTTGTAGTGGGAGCCGCTGTGGTTGTTGTGGGAGTCGCTGTTGTTGTTGTGGGAGCAGCTGTGGTTGTAGTGGGAGCCGCTGTGGTTGTTGTGGGAGGCGCTGTGGTTGTAGTGGGAGCAGCTGTGGTTGTGGTGGGAGCCGGTGTGGTTGTTGTGGGAGTCGCTGTTGTTGTTGTGGGAGCCTCCGTGGTTGTTATGAGGTAAGCTTTGGTTGTTGTGGGAGCCGCTGTGGTTGTAGTAGGAGGCGCTGTCGTTGTCGTGGGAGCAGCTGTGGTTGTAGTGGTAGCCGCTGTGGTTGTAGTGGGAGGCGCTGTGGTTGTCGTAGGAGCAGCTGTGGTTGTAGTGGGAGCCAGTGTGGTTGTTGTGGGAGTCGCTGTGGTTGTAGTGGGAGGAGCTGTTGTTGTAGTGGGAGCCGCTGTGGTTGTAGTGGGAGCCGCTGTGGTTGTAGTGGGAGCTGCTGTGGTTGTAGTGGGAGCAGCTGTGGTTGTAGTGGGAGCCGGTGTGGTTGTTATGGGAGTCGCTGTGGTTGTTGTGGGAGACGCAGTGGTTGTTGTGGGAGCCGCTGTGGTTGTAGTGGGAGCCGCTGTGGTTGTAGTGGGACGCGCTGTGGTTGTAGTGGGAGCCGCTGTGGTTGTAGTGGGAGGTGCTGTGGTTGTAGTGGGAGCAGCTGTGGTTGTAGTGGGAGCCGGTGTGGTTGTTGTGGGAGTCGCTGTGGTTGTTGTGGGAGCCTCCGTGGTTGTTATGAGGTAAGCTTTGGTTGTTGTGGGAGCCGCTGTGGTTGTAGTGGGAGCCACAGTGGTTGTAGTGGGAGCCGCTGTGGTTGTAGTGGGAGCCGCTGTGGTTGTAGTGGGAGCCGCTGTGGTTGTAGTGGGAGCCGTTGTGGTAGGGCCAGCAGTGGATGTTGTTACACACGCTTTTGTTGTTGATATGGGAGCTGTTGTAGTGGGAGACACTGTGGTTGTATTTGGAGCCGCTGTAGTTGTAGTGGGAGTTACTGTGGTTGTAGTGGGAGCCGCTGTGGTTGTAGTGGGAGCCGCTGTGGTTGTAGTGGGAGGAGCTGTTGTTGTAGTGGGAGCCGCTGTGGTTGTAGTGGGAGCCGCTGTGGTTGTAGTGGGAGCCGCTGTGGTTGTAGTGGGAGCAGCTGTGGTTGTAGTCGGAGCCGGTGTGGTTGTTGTGGGAGTCGCTGTGGTTGTTGTGGGAGACGCAGTGGTTGTTGTGGGAGCCGCTGTGGTTGTAGTGGGAGCCGCTGTGGTTGTAGTGGGACGCGCTGTGGTTGTAGTGGGAGCCGCTGTGGTTGTAGTAGGAGGTGCTGTGGTTGTAGTGGGAGCAGCTGTGGTTGTAGTGGGAGCCGGTGTTGTTGTTGTGGGAGTCGCTGTGGTTGTTGTGGGAGCCTCCGTGGTTGTTATGAGGTAAGCTTTGGTTGTTGTGGGAGCCGCTGTGGTTGTAGTGGGAGCCACAGTGGTTGTAGTGGGAGCCGCTGTGGTTGTAGTGGGAGCCGCTGTGGTTGTAGTGGGAGCCGCTGTGGTTGTAGTGGGAGCCGCAGTGGTTGTAGTGGGAGCCGCTGTGGTTGAAGTGGGAGCCGCTGTGGTTGTAATGGGAGCCGTTGTGGTAGGGCCAGCAGTGGATGTTGTTACACACACTTTTGTTGTTGATATGGGAGCTGTTGTAGTGGGAGATACTGTGGTTGTATTTGGAGACGCTGTGGTTGTAGTGGGAGCCGCTGTGGTTGTAGTGGGAGGCGCTGTGGTTGTAGTGGGAGCAGCTGTGGTTGAGGTGGGAGCCGCTGTGGTTGTAGTGGGAGGAGCTGTGGTTGTAGTGGGAGCCGCTGTGGTTGTAGTGGGAGCCACAATGGTTGTTGTGGGTGCCGCTGTGGTTGTAGTGGGAGCCGTTGTGGTTGTCGTGGGAGTCACTGTGGTTGTAGTGGGAGCCGCTGTTGTTGTAGTGGGAGCCACTGTGGTTGTTTTGGGGACGCAGTGGTTGTTGTGGGAGCCGCTGTGGTTGTAGTGGGAGCCACAGTGGTTGTAGTGGGAGCCGCTGTAGTTGTTGTGAGGTCAGCTGTAGTTGTTGTGGGAGCCGCTGTGGTTGTAATGGGAGCCGTTGTGGTAGGGCCAGCAGTGGATGTTGTTACACACGCTTTTGTTGTTGATATGGGAGCTATTGTAGTGGGAGACACTGTGGTTGTATTTGGAGGCGCTGTTGTTGTAGTAGGATTTACTGTGGTTGTAGTGGGAGCCGCTGTGGTTGTAGTGGGAGCCACTGTGGTTGTAGTGGGAGCCGCTGTGGTTGTAGTGGGAGCCACTGTGGTTGTAGTGGGAGCCGCTGTGGTTGTAGTGGGAGCAGCTGTGGTTGTAGTGGGAGCCGCTGTGGTTGTAGTGGGAGCCGCTGTGGTTGTAGTGGGAGCCGCTGTGGTTGTAGTGGGAGCCACAGTGGTTGTAGTGGGAGCCGCTGTGGTTGTAGTGGGAGCCGCTGTGGTTGTAGTGGGAGCCGCAGTGGCTGTAGTGGGAGCCGCTGTGGTTGTAGTGGGAGCCGCTGTAGTTGTAGTGGGAGTTACTGTGGTTGTAGTGGGAGCCGCTGTGGTTGTAGTGGGAGCCACTGTGGTTGTAGTGGGAGCCGCTGTGGTTGTAGTGGGAGCAGCTGTGGTTGTAGTGGGAGCCGCTGTGGTTGTAGTGGGAGCAGCTGTGGTTGTAGTGGGAGGCGCAGTGGTTGTAGTGGGAGCCGCTGTGGTTGTAGTGGGAGCCGCTGTGGTTGTAATGGGAGCCGTTGTGGTAGGGCCAGCAGTGGATGTTGTTCCACACGCTTTTGTTGTTGATATGGGAGCTGTTGCAGTGGGAGATACTGTGGTTGTATTTGGAGCCGCTGTCGTTGTAGTGGGAGTTACTGTGGTTGTAGTGGGAGCCGCTGTGGTTGTAGTGGGAGGCGCTATGGTTGTAGTGGGAGGCGCTGTGGTTGTAGTGGGAGCAGCTGTGGTTGTAGTGGGAGCCACTGTGGTTGTTGTGGGAGGCGCTGTGGTTGTAGTGGGAGCAGCTGTGGTTGTAGTGGGAGCCGCTGTGGTTGTAGTGGGAGCCGCTGTGGTTGTAGTGGGAGCCGCAGTGGCTGTAGTGGGAGCCGCTGTGGTTGTAGTGGGAGCCGCTGTAGTTGTAGTGGGAGTTACTGTGGTTGTAGTGGGAGCCGCTGTGGTTGTAGTGGGAGCCACTGTGGTTGTAGTGGGAGCCGCTGTGGTTGTAGTGGGAGCAGCTGTGGTTGTAGTGGGAGCCGCTGTGGTTGTAGTGGGAGCAGCTGTGGTTGTAGTGGGAGGCGCAGTGGTTGTAGTGGGAGCCGCTGTGGTTGTAGTGGGAGCCGCTGTGGTTGTAATGGGAGCCGTTGTGGTAGGGCCAGCAGTGGATGTTGTTCCACACGCTTTTGTTGTTGATATGGGAGCTGTTGCAGTGGGAGATACTGTGGTTGTATTTGGAGCCGCTGTCGTTGTAGTGGGAGTTACTGTGGTTGTAGTGGGAGCCGCTGTGGTTGTAGTGGGAGGCGCTATGGTTGTAGTGGGAGGCGCTGTGGTTGTAGTGGGAGCAGCTGTGGTTGTAGTGGGAGCCACTGTGGTTGTTGTGGGAGGCGCTGTGGTTGTAGTGGGAGCAGCTGTGGTTGTAGTGGGAGCCGCTGTGGTTGTAGTGGGAGCCGCAGTGGTTGTAGTGGGAGCCGCAGTGGTTGTAGTGGGAGCCGCTGTGGTTGTAGTGGGACGCGCTGTGGTTGTAGTGGGAGCAGCTGTGGTTGTATTTGGAGGCGCAGTGGTTGTAGTGGGAGCCGCTGTGGTTGTAGTGGGAGCCGCTGTGGTGCTAATGGGATTCGTTGTGGTAGGGCCAGCAGTGGATGTTGTTCCACACGCTTTTGTTGTTGATATGGGAGCTGTTGCGGTGGGAGATACTGTGGTTGTATTTGGAGCCGCTGTCGTTGTAGTGGGAGTTACTGTGGTTGTAGTGGGAGCCGTTGTGGTTGTAGTGGGAGCCGCTGTGGTTGTAGTGGGAGGGGCTGTGGTTGTAGTGGGAGCAGCTGTGGTTGTAGTGGGAGCCACAGTGGTTGTAGTGGGAGCCACTGTGGTTGTAGTGGGAGCCGCTGTGGTTGTAGTGGGAGCCACAGTGGTTGTAATGGGAGCCGCTGTGGTTGTAGTGGGAGCCGCTGTGGTTGTAGTGGGAGCCGCAGTGGTTGTAGTGGTAGCCGCTGTGGTTGTAGTGGGGGCGCTGTGGTTGTAGTGGGAGCCGCAGTGGTTGTAGTGGGAGCCGCTGTGGTTGTAGTGGGAGCCGCTGTGGTTGAAGTGGGAGCCGCTGTGGTTGTAGTGGGAGCCACATTGGTTGCAGTGGGAGCCGCTGTGGTTGTAGTGGGAGCGCTGTGGTTGTAGTGGGAGCCGCTGTGGTTGTAGTGGGAGCCGCTGTGGTTGTAGTGGGAGCCGCTGTGGTTGTAGTGGGAGCCGCTGTGGTTGTAGTGGGAGCCGCTGTGGTTGTAGTGGGAACAGCTGTGGTTGTAGTGGGAGCCTCTGTGGTTGTAGTGGGAGCCGCAGTGGTTGTAGTGGTAGCCGCTGTGGTTGTAGTGGGAGTCGCTGTGGTTGTAGTGTGATCCGCAGTGGTTGTAGTGGGAGCCGCTGTGGTTGTCGTGGGAGCAGCTGTGGTTGTAGTGGGAGCCGCTGTGGTTGTAGTGGGAGATGCTGTGGTCATAATGGGAGCCGCAGTGGTTGTAGTGGGGCGCTGTGGTTGTAGTGGGAGCAGCTGTGGTCGTAGTGGGAGCCGCTGTGGTTGTAGTGGGAGCCGCTGTGGTTGTAGTGGGAGCCGTAGTGGTTGAAGTGGTAGCCGCTGTGGTTGTAGTGGGAGCCGCAGTGGTTGTAGTGGTAGCCACTGTGGTTGTAGTGGGAGCCGCTGTGGTTGTAGTGGGAGCCGCAGTGGTTGTAGTGGGAGCCGCTGTGTTTGTAGTGGGAGCCGCTGTGGTTGTAGTGGGAGCAGCTATGGTTGTAGTGGGAGCCGCAGTGGTTGTAGTGGGAGCCGCTGTGGTTGTAGTGGGAGCCGCAGTGGTTGTAGTGGGAGCCGCTGTGGTTGTAGTGGGAGCCGCAGTGGTTGTAGTGGTAGCCGCTGTGGTTGTAGTGGGAGCCGCTGTGGTTGTAGTGGGAGCCGCTGTGGTTGTAGTGGGAGCAGCTGTGGTTGTAGTAGGAGCCGCAGTGGTTGTAGTGGGAGCCGCTGTGGTTGTAGTGGGAGCCGCTGTGGTTGTAGTGGGAGCCTCAGTGGTTGTAGTGGGAGCCGCTGTGGTTGTAGTGGGTGCAGCTGTGGTTGTAGTGGGAGCCGCTGTGGTTGTAGTGGGAGCCGCTGTGGTTATAGTGGGAGCCGCTGTGGTTGTAGTGGGAGCCGCTGTGGTTGTTGTGGGAGCCGCTGTGTTTGTAGTGGGAGCCGCTGTGGTTGTAGTGGGAGCCGCTATGGTTGTAGTGGGAGCCGTAGTGGTTGTAGTGGTAGCCGCTGTGGTTGTAGTGGGAGCAGCTGTGGTTGTAGTGGGAGCAGCTGTGGTTGTAGTGGGAGCCGCTGTGATTGTAGTGGGAGCCGCTGTGGTTGTCGTGGGAGCCGCAGTGGTTGTAGTGGGAGCCGCAGTGGTTGTAGTGGGAGCTACTGTGGTTGTAGTGGGAGCCACTGTGGTTGTAGTGGGGGGCGCGGTGGTTGAAGTGGGAGCAGCTGTGGTTGTAGTGGGAGCCGCTGTGGTTGTAGTGGGAGCCGCTGTGGTTGTAGTGGGAGCCGCTGTGGTTGTAGTGGGAGCCACAGTGGTTGTAGTGGGAGCCACTGTGGTTGTAGTGGGAGGCGCTGTGGTTGTAGTGGGTGCAGCTGTGGTTGTAGTGGGAGCAGCTGTGTTTGTAGTGGGATCCGTAGTGGTTGTAGTGGGAGCCGCTGTGGTTGTAGTGGGTGGCACTGTGGTTGTAGTGGGAGCCGCTGTGGTTGTAGTGGGAGCCACAGTGGTTGTAGTGGGAGCCGCTGTGGTTGTAGTGGGAGCGGCAGTGGTTGTAGTGGGAGCCGCAGTGGTTGTAGTGGGAGCCGCTGTGGTTGTAGTGGGAGCCGCAGTGGTTGTAGTGGGAGCCGCTGTGGTTGTAGTGGGAGCCGCTGTGGTTGTAGTGGGGGGCGCTGTGGTTGTAGTGGGAGCAGCTGTGGTTGTAGTGGGAGGCGCTGTGGTTGTAGTGGGTGCAGCTGTGGTTGTAGTGGGAGGCGCTGTGGTTGTAGTGGGTGCAGCTGTGGTTGTAGTGGGAGCCGCTGTGGTTGTAGTGGGAGCCGCAGTGGTTGTAGTGGGAGCCGCTGTGGTTGTAGTGGGAGCCGCAGTGGTTGTAGTGGGAGCCGCTGTGGTTGTAGTGGGGGGCGCTGTGGTTGTAGTAGGAGCAGCTGTGGTTGTAGTGGGAGCCGCAGTGGTTGTAGTGGGAGCCGCAGTGGTTGTAGTGGGAGCCGCAGTGGTTGTAGTGGGAGCCGCTGTGGTTGTAGTGGGAGCCGCTGTGGTTGTAGTGGGAGCCTCAGTGGTTGTAGTGGGAGCCACTGTGGTTGTAGTGGGAGGCGCTGTGGTTGTAGTGGGTGCAGCTGTGGTTGTAGTGGGAGCAGCTGTGGTTGTAGTGGGAGCCGCTGTGGTTGTCGTGGGAGCCGCTGTGGTTGTAGTGGGAGCCGCAGTGGTTGTAGTGGGAGCCACTGTGGTTGTAGTGGGAGGCGCTGTGGTTGTAGTGGGTGCAGCTGTGGTTGTAGTTGGAGCAGCTGTGGTTGTAGTGGGAGCCGCTGTGGTTGTCGTGGGAGCCGCTGTGGTTGTAGTGGGAGCCGCAGTGGTTGTAGTGGGAGCCGCTGTGGTTGTAGTGGGAGCGCTGTGGTTGTAGTGGGAGCCGCTGTGGTTGTAGTGGGAGCCGCTGTGGTTGTAGTGGGAGCCACTGTGGTTGTAGTGGGAGGCGCTGTGGTTGTAGTGGGTGCAGCTGTGGTTGTAGTGGAAGCAGCTGTGGTTGTAGTGGGAGCCGCTGTGGTTGTCGTGGGAGCCGCTGTGGTTGTAGTGGGAGCCGCAGTGGTTGTAGTGGGAGCCGCAGTGGTTGTAGTGGGAGCCGCAGTGGTTGTAGTGGGAGCTGCTGTGGTTGTAGTGGGAGCCACTGTGGTTGTAGTGGGGGGCGCTGTGGTTGAAGTGGGAGCAGCTGTGGTTGTAGTGGGATCCGCTGTGGTTGTAGTGGGAGCCGCTGTGGTTGTAGTGGGAGCCGCTGTGGTTGTAGTGGGAGCCGCTGTGGTTGTCGTGGGAGCCGCTGTGGTTGTAGTGGGAGCCGCTGTGGTTGTAGTGGGAGCTGCTGTGGTTGTAGTGGGAGCCACTGTGGTTGTAGTGGGAGCCGCTGTGGTTGTAGTGGGAGCCGCAGTGGTTGTAGTGGGAGCCGCTGTGGTTGTAGTGGGTGCAGCTGTGGTTGTAGTGGGAGCATCTGTGGTTGTAGTGGGAGCCGCTGTGGTTGTAGTGGGAGCCGCTGTGGTTGTAGTGGGAGCCGCTGTGGTTGTAGTGGGAGCCACAGTGGTTGTAGTGGGAGCCACTGTGGTTGTAGTGGGAGGCGCTGTGGTTGTAGTGGGTGCAGCTGTGGTTGTAGTGGAGCAGCTGTGGTTGTAGTGGGAGCCGCTGTGGTTGTAGTGGGAGCCGCTGTGGTTGTAGTGGGAGCCGCAGTGGTTGTCGTGGGAGCCGCAGTGGTTGTAGTGGGAGCCGCAGTGGTTGTAGTGGGAGCTGCTGTGGTTGTAGTGGGAGCCACTGTGGTTGTAGTGGGGGGCGCTGTGGTTGAAGTGGGAGCAGCTGTGGTTGTAGTGGGAGCCGCTGTGGTTGTAGTGGGAGCCACAGTGGTTGTAGTGGGAGCCACTGTGGTTGTAGTGGGAGGCGCTGTGGTTGTAGTGGGTGCAGCTGTGGTTGTAGTTGGAGCAGCTGTGGTTGTAGTGGGAGCCGCTGTGGTTGTCGTGGGAGCCGCTGTGGTTGTAGTGGGAGCCGCAGTGGTTGTAGTGGGAGCCGCTGTGGTTGTAGTGGGAGGCGCTGTGGTTGTAGTGGGAGCCGCTGTGGTTGTAGTGGGAGCCGCTGTGGTTGTAGTGGGAGCCGCTGTGGTTGTCGTGGGAGCCGCAGTGGTTGTAGTGGGAGCCGCAGTGGTTGTAGTGGGAGTTGCTGTGGTTGTAGTGGGAGCCGCTGTGGTTGTCGTGGGAGCCGCAGTGGTTGTAGTGGGAGCTGCTGTGGTTGTAGTGGGAGGCGCTGTGGTTGTAGTGGGAGCCACTGTGGTTGTAGTGGGAGCCGCTGTGGTTGTAGTGGGAGCCGCTGTGGTTGTCGTGGGAGCCGCAGTGGTTGTAGTGGGAGCCGCAGTGGTTGTAGTGGGAGCTGCTGTGGTTGTAGTGGGAGCCACTGTGGTTGTAGTGGGGGGCGCTGTGGTTGAAGTGGGAGCAGCTGTGGTTGTAGTGGGAGCCGCTGTGGTTGTAGTGGGAGCCACTGTGGTTGTAGTGGGAGGCGCTGTGGTTGTAGTGGGTGCAGCTGTGGTTGTAGTGGGAGCAGCTGTGGTTGTAGTCGGAGCCGCAGTGGTTGTCGTGGGAGCCGCAGTGGTTGTAGTGGGAGCCGCAGTGGTTGTAGTGGGAGCCGCTGTGGTTGTAGTGGGAGCCGCTGTGGTTGTAGTGGGGCGCTGTGGTTGAAGTGGGAGCAGCTGTGGTTGTAGTGGGAGCCGCTGTGGTTGTAGTGGGAGCCGCTGTGGTTGTAGTGGGAGCCGCTGTGGTTGTAGTGGGAGCCACAGTGGTTGTAGTGGGAGCCACTGTGGTTGTAGTGGGAGCGCTGTGGTTGTAGTGGGTGCAGCTGTGGTTGTAGTTGGAGCAGCTGTGGTTGTAGTGGGAGCCGCTGTGGTTGTCTTGGGAGCCGCTGTGGTTGTAGTGGGAGCCGCTGTGGTTGTCGTGGGAGCCGCAGTGGTTGTAGTGGGAGCCGCAGTGGTTGTAGTGGGAGCTGCTGTGGTTGTAGTGGGAGCCGCTGTGGTTGTCGTGGGAGCCGCAGTGGTTGTAGTGGGAGCCGCTGTGGTTGTAGTGGGAGCTGCTGTGGTTGTAGTGGGAGCCACTGTGGTTGTAGTGGGGGGCGCTGTGGTTGAAGTGGGAGCAGCTGTGGTTGTAGTGGGAGCCGCTGTGGTTGTAGTGGGGGCCGCTGTGGTTGTAGTGGGAGCCGCTGTGGTTGTAGTGGGAGCCGCAGTGGTTGTAGTGGGAGCCACTGTGGTTGTAGTGGGAGGCGCTGTGGTTATAGTGGGTGCAGCTGTGGTTGTAGTGGGAGCCACTGTGGTTGTAGTGGGAGCCGCTGTGGTTGTAGTGGGAGCCGCAGTGGTTGTAGTGGGAGCCGCAGTGGTTGTAGTGGGAGCCGCTGTGGTTGTAGTGGGAGCCGCTGTGGTTGTAGTGGGGGCGCTGTGGTTGTAGTGGGAGCCGCTGTGGTTGTAGTGGGAGCCGCAGTGGTTGTAGTGGGAGCCGCTGTGGTTGTAGTGGGAGCCGCAGTGGTTGTAGTGGGAGCCACTGTGGTTGTAGTGGGAGCGCTGTGGTTGTAGTGGGTGCAGCTGTGGTTGTAGTGGGAGCCGCTGTGGTTGTAGTGGGAGCCACAGTGGTTGTAGTGGGAGCCACTGTGGTTGTAGTGGGTGCAGCTGTGGTTGTAGTGGGAGCAGCTGTGGTTGTAGTGGGAGCCGCTGTGGTTGTCTTGGGAGCCGCTGTGGTTGTAGTGGGAGCCGCTGTGGTTGTCGTGGGAGCCGCAGTGGTTGTAGTGGGAGCCGCAGTGGTTGTAGTGGGAGCTGCTGTGGTTGTAGTGGGAGCCGCTGTGGTTGTAGTGGGAGCCGCAGTGGTTGTAGTGGGAGCCGCTGTGGTTGTAGTGGGAGCCGCAGTGGTTGTAGTGGGAGCCACTGTGGTTGTAGTGGGAGGCGCTGTGGTTGTAGTGGGTGCAGCTGTGGTTGTAGTGGGAGCCGCTGTGGTTGTAGTGGGAGCCACAGTGGTTGTAGTGGGAGCCACTGTGGTTGTAGTGGGAGGCGCTGTGGTTGTAGTGGGTGCAGCTGTGGTTGTAGTGGGTGCAGCTGTGGTTGTAGTGGGAGCAGCTGTGTTTGTAGTGGGATCCGTAGTGGTTGTAGTGGGAGCCGCTGTGGTTGTAGTGGGAGCCGCTGTGGTTGTAGTGGGAGCCGCAGTGGTTGTAGTGGGAGCCGCTGTGGTTGTAGTGGGAGCCGCTGTGGTTGTAGTGGGGGGCGCTGTGGTTGTAGTGGGAGCAGCTGTGGTCATAGTGGGAGCCGCTGTGGTTGTAGTGGGAGCGCTGTGGTTGTAGTGGGTGCAGCTGTGGTTGTAGTGGGATGCGCTGTGGTTGTAGTGGGTGCAGCTGTGGTTGTAGTGGGAGCCGCTGTGATTGTAGTGGGAGCCGCAGTGGTTGTAGTGGGAGCCGCTGTGGTTGTAGTGGGAGCCGCAGTGGTTGTAGTGGGAGCCGCTCTGGTTGTAGTGGGAGGCGCTGTGGTTGTAGTGGGTGCAGCTGTGGTTGTAGTGGGAGCAGCTGTGGTTGTAGTGGGAGCCGCTGTGGTTGTCGTGGGAGCCGCTGTGGTTGTAGTGGGAGCCGCAGTGGTTGTAGTGGGAGCCACTGTGGTTGTAGTGGGAGGCGCTGTGGTTGTAGTGGGTGCAGCTGTGGTTGTAGTGGGAGCAGCTGTGGTTGTAGTGGGAGCCGCTGTGGTTGTCGTGGGAGCCGCTGTGGTTGTAGTGGGAGCCGCAGTGGTTGTAGTGGGAGCCGCTGTGGTTGTAGTGGGAGCGCTGTGGTTGTAGTGGGAGCCGCTGTGGTTGTAGTGGGAGCCGCTGTGGTTGTAGTGGGAGCCGCTGTGGTTGTCGTGGGAGCCGCAGTGCTTGTAGTGGGAGCCGCAGTGGTTGTAGTGGGAGCTGCTGTGGTTGTAGTGGGAGCCACTGTGGTTGTAGTGGGGGGCGCTGTGGTTGTCGTGGGAGCCGCAGTGCTTGTAGTGGGAGCCGCAGTGGTTGTAGTGGGAGCTGCTGTGGTTGTAGTGGGAGCCGCTGTGGTTGTAGTGGGAGCCGCTGTGGTTGTAGTGGGAGCCGCTGTGGTTGTAGTGGGAGCCACAGTGGTTGTAGTGGGAGCCGCTGTGGTTGTAGTGGGAGGCGCTGTGGTTGTAGTGGGTGCAGCTGTGGTTGTAGTGGGAGCCACTGTGGTTGTAGTGGGAGCCGCTGTGGTTGTAGTGGGAGCCGCTGTGGTTGTCGTGGGAGCCGCAGTGGTTGTAGTGGGAGCCGCAGTGGTTGTAGTGGGAGCTGCTGTGGTTGTAGTGGGAGCCGCTGTGGTTGTAGTGGGAGCCGCTGTGGTTGTAGTGGGAGCCGCTGTGGTTGTAGTGGGAGCCGCAGTGGTTGTAGTGGGAGCCACTGTGGTTGTAGTGGGAGGCGCTGTGGTTGTAGTGGGTGCAGCTGTGGTTGTAGTGGGAGCCACTGTGGTTGTAGTGGGAGCCGCTGTGGTTGTAGTGGGAGCCGCAGTGGTTGTAGTGGGAGCCGCAGTGGTTGTAGTGGGAGCCGCTGTGGTTCTAGTGGGAGCCGCAGTGGTTGTAGTGGGAGCCGCTGTAGTTGTAGTGGGAGCCGCTGTGGTTGTAGTGGGGGGCGCTGTGGTTGTAGTGGGGGGCGCTGTGGTTGTAGTGGGAGCCGCAGTGGTTGTAGTGGGAGCCGCTGTGGTTGTAGTGGGAGCCGCAGTGGTTGTAGTGGGAGCCACTGTGGTTGTAGTGGGAGGCGCTGTGGTTGTAGTGGGTGCAGCTGTGGTTGTAGTGGGAGCCGCTGTGGTTGTAGTGGGAGCCACAGTGGTTGTAGTGGGAGCCACTGTGGTTGTAGTGGGAGGCGCTGTGGTTGTAGTGGGTGCAGCTGTGGTTGTAGTGGGAGCAGCTGTGTTTGTAGTGGGATCCGTAGTGGTTGTAGTGGGAGCCGCTGTGGTTGTAGTTGGTGGCACTGTGGTTGTAGTGGGAGCCGCTGTGGTTGTAGTGGGAGCCACAGTGGTTGTAGTGGGAGCCGCAGTGGTTGTAGTGGGAGCCGCTGTGGTTGTAGTGGGAGCCGCAGTGGTTGTAGTGGGAGCCGCTGTGGTTGTAGTGGGAGCCGCTGTGGTTGTAGTGGGGGCGCTGTGGTTGTAGTGGGAGCAGCTGTGGTTGTAGTGGGAGCCGCTGTGGTTGTAGTGGGAGGCGCTGTGGTTGTAGTGGGTGCAGCTGTGGTTGTAGTGGGATGCGCTGTGGTTGTAGTGGGTGCAGCTGTGGTTGTAGTGGGAGCCGCTGTGGTTGTAGTGGGAGCCGCAGTGGTTGTAGTGGGAGCCGCTGTGGTTGTAGTGGGAGCCGCAGTGGTTGTAATGGGAACTGCTGTGGTTGTTGTGGGAGCCGCTGTGGTTGTAGTGGGAGCCGCTGTGGTTGTAGTGGGAGCCGCTGTGGTTGTAGTGGGAGCCGCTGTGGTTGTAGTGGGAGCCGCAGTGGTTGTAGTGGGAGGCGCTGTGGTTGTAGTGGGTGCAGCTGTGGTTGTAGTGGGAGCCGCTGTGGTTGTAGTGGGAGCCGCTGTGGTTGTAGTGGGAGGCGCTGTGGTTGTAGTGGGTGCAGCTGTGGTTGTAGTGGGAGCCACTGTGGTTGTAGTGGGAGCCGCTGTGGTTGTAGTGGGAGCCGCAGTGGTTGTAGTGGGAGCCGCAGTGGTTGTAGTGTAGCTGTGGTTCTAGTGGGAGCCGCAGTGGTTGTAGTGGGAGCCGCTGTGGTTGTAGTGGGAGCCGCTGTGGTTGTAGTGGGGCGCTGTGGTTGTAGTGGGGGCGCTGTGGTTGTAGTGGGAGCCGCGGTGGTTGTAGTGGGAGCCGCTGTGGTTGTAGTGGGAGCCGCAGTGGTTGTAGTGGGAGCCACTGTGGTTGTAGTGGGAGCGCTGTGGTTGTAGTGGGTGCAGCTGTGGTTGTAGTGGGAGCCGCTGTGGTTGTAGTGGGAGCCACAGTGGTTGTAGTGGGAGCCACTGTGGTTGTAGTGGGAGGCGCTGTGGTTGTAGTGGGTGCAGCTGTGGTTGTAGTGGGAGCAGCTGTGTTTGTAGTGGGATCCGTAGTGGTTGTAGTGGGAGCCGCTGTGGTTGTAGTTGGTGCCACTGTGGTTGTAGTGGGAGCCGCTGTGGTTGTAGTGGGAGCCACAGTGGTTGTAGTGGGAGCCGCAGTGGTTGTAGTGGGAGCCGCTGTGGTTGTAGTGGGAGCCGCAGTGGTTGTAGTGGGAGCCGCTGTGGTTGTAGTGGGAGCCGCTGTGGTTGTAGTGGGGGGCGCTGTGGTTGTAGTGGGAGCAGCTGTGGTTGTAGTGGGAGCCGCTATGGTTGTAGTGGGAGGCGCTGTGGTTGTAGTGGGTGCAGCTGTGGTTGTAGTGGGATGCGCTGTGGTTGTAGTGGGTGCAGCTGTGGTTGTAGTGGGAGCCGCTGTGGTTGTAGTGGGAGCCGCAGTGGTTGTAGTGGGAGCCGCTGTGGTTGTAGTGGGAGCCGCAGTGGTTGTAATGGGAACCGCTGTGGTTGTTGTGGGAGCCGCTGTGGTTGTAGTGGGAGCCGCTGTGGTTGTAGTGGGAGCCGCTGTGGTTGTAGTGGGAGCCGCTGTGGTTGTAGTGGGAGCCGCAGTGGTTGTAGTGGGAGCGCTGTGGTTGTAGTGGGTGCAGCTGTGGTTGTAGTGGGAGCCGCAGTGGTTGTAGTGGGAGCCGCTGTGGTTGTAGTGGGAGGCGCTGTGGTTGTAGTGGGTGCAGCTGTGGTTGTAGTGGGAGCCACTGTGGTTGTAGTGGGAGCCGCTGTGGTTGTAGTGGGAGCCGCAGTGGTTGTAGTGGGAGCCGCAGTGGTTGTAGTGGGAGCCGCTGTGGTTGTAGTGGGAGCCGCAGTGGTTGTAGTGGGAGCCGCTGTGGTTGTAGTGGGAGCCGCTGTGGTTGTAGTGGGGGGCGCTGTGGTTGTAGTGGGGCGCTGTGGTTGTAGTGGGAGCCGCAGTGGTTGTAGTGGGAGCCGCTGTGGTTGTAGTGGGAGCCGCAGTGGTTGTAGTGGGAGCCACTGTGGTTGTAGTGGGAGGCGCTGTGGTTGTAGTGGGTGCAGCTGTGGTTGTAGTGGGAGCCGCTGTGGTTGTAGTGGGAGCCACAGTGGTTGTAGTGGGAGCCACTGTGGTTGTAGTGGGAGCGCTGTGGTTGTAGTGGGTGCAGCTGTGGTTGTAGTGGGAGCAGCTGTGTTTGTAGTGGGATCCGTAGTGGTTGTAGTGGGAGCCGCTGTGGTTGTAGTTGGTGGCACTGTGGTTGTAGTGGGAGCCGCTGTGGTTGTAGTGGGAGCCAGCTGTGGTTGTAGTGGGAGCGCTGTGGTTGTAGTGGGAGCCGCTGTGGTTGTAGTGGGAGCCGCAGTGGTTGTAGTGGGAGCCGCTGTGGTTGTAGTGGGAGCCGCTGTGGTTGTAGTGGGGGCGCTGTGGTTGTAGTGGGAGCAGCTGTGGTTGTAGTGGGAGCCGCTGTGGTTGTAGTGGGAGCCGCTGTGGTTGTAGTGGGTGCCAGCTGTGGTTGTAGTGGGATGCGCTGTGGTTGTAGTGGGTGCAGCTGTGGTTGTAGTGGGAGCCGCTGTGGTTGTAGTGGGAGCCGCAGTGGTTGTAGTGGGAGCCGCTGTGGTTGTAGTGGGAGCCGCAGTGGTTGTAATGGGAACCGCTGTGGTTGTTGTGGGAGCCGCTGTGGTTGTAGTGGGAGCCGCTGTGGTTGTAGTGGGAGCCGCTGTGGTTGTAGTGGGAGCCGCAGTGGTTGTAGTGGGAGCGCTGTGGTTGTAGTGGGTGCAGCTGTAGTTGTAGTGGGAGCAGCTGTGGTTGTAGTGGGAGGCGCTGTGGTTGTAGTGGGTGCAGCTTTGGTTGTAGTGGGAGCAGCTGTGGTTGTAGTGGGAGCCGCTGTGATTGTAGTGGGAGCCACTGTGGTTGTCGTGGGAGCCGCAGTGGTTGTAGTGGGAGCCGCAGTGGTTGTAGTGGGAGCTGCTGTGGTTGTAGTGGGATTCACTGTGGTTGTAGTGGGGGGCGCTGTGGTTGAAGTGGGAGCAGCTGTGGTTGTAGTGGGAGCCGCTGTGGTTGTAGTGGGAGCCACTGTGGTTGTAGTGGGAGCCGCTGTGGTTGTAGTGGGAGCCGCTGTGGTTGTAGTGGGAGCCGCAGTGGTTGTAGTGGGAGCCGCTGTGGTTCTAGTGGGAGCCACAGTGGTTGTAGTGGGAGCCGCTGTGGTTGTAGTGGGAGCCGCTGTGGTTGTAGTGGGGGCGCTGTGGTTGTGGGAGCCGCTGTGGTTGTAGTGGGAGCCGCTGTGGTTGTAGTGGGAGCCGCAGTGGTTGTAGTGGGAGCCGCTGTGGTTGTAGTGGGAGCCGCAGTGGTTGTAGTGGGAGCCACTGTGGTTGTAGTGGGAGCGCTGTGGTTGTAGTGGGTGCAGCTGTGGTTGTAGTGGGAGCCGCTGTGGTTGTTGTGGGAGCCACAGTGGTTGTAGTGGGAGCCACTGTGGTTGTAGTGGGTGCAGCTGTGGTTGTAGTGGGAGCAGCTGTGGTTGTAGTGGGAGCCGCAGTGGTTGTAGTGGGAGCCGCTGTGGTTGTAGTGGGAGCCGCTGTGGTTGTAGTGGGAGCCGCTGTGGTTGTAGTGGGAGCCGCAGTGGTTGTAGTGGGAGCCGCTGTGGTTGTAGTGGGAGCCACTGTGGTTGTAGTGGGGGCGCTGTGGTTGAAGTGGGAGCAGCTGTGGTTGTAGTGGGAGCCGCTGTGGTTGTAGTGGGAGCCGCTGTGGTTGTAGTGGGAGCCGCAGTGGTTGTAGTGGGAGCCACTGTGGTTGTAGTGGGAGCGCTGTGGTTGTAGTGGGTGCAGCTGTGGTTGTAGTGGGAGCCACTGTGGTTGTAGTGGGAGCCGCTGTGGTTGTAGTGGGAGCCGCAGTGGTTGTAGTGGGAGCCGCAGTGGTTGTAGTGGGAGCCGCTGTGGTTCTAGTGGGAGCCGCAGTGGTTGTAGTGGGAGCCGCTGTAGTTGTAGTGGGAGCCGCTGTGGTTCTAGTGGGAGCCGCAGTGGTTGTAGTGGGAGCCGCTGTAGTTGTAGTGGGAGCCGCTGTGGTTGTAGTGGGGCGCTGTGGTTGTAGTGGGAGCCGCTGTGGTTGTAGTGGGAGCCGCAGTGGTTGTAGTGGGAGCCGCTGTGGTTGTAGTGGGAGCTGCAGTGGTTGTAGTGGGAGCCACTGTGGTTGTAGTGGGAGGCGCTGTGGTTGTAGTGGGTGCAGCTGTGGTTGTAGTGGGAGCCGCTGTGGTTGTAGTGGGAGCCACAGTGGTTGTAGTGGGAGCCACTGTGGTTGTAGTGGGAGCCGCTGTGGTTGTAGTGGGTGCAGCTGTGGTTGTAGTGGGAGCAGCTGTGTTTGTAGTGGGATCCGTAGTGGTTGTAGTGGGAGCCGCTGTGGTTGTAGTGGGTGGCACTGTGGTTGTAGTGGGAGCCGCTGTGGTTGTAGTGGGAGCCACAGTGGTTGTAGTGGGAGCCGCAGTGGTTGTAGTGGGAGCCGCTGTGGTTGTAGTGGGAGCCGCAGTGGTTGTAGTGGGAGCCGCTGTGGTTGTAGTGGGAGCCGCTGTGGTTGTAGTGGGGGCGCTGTGGTTGTAGTGGGAGCAGCTGTGGTTGTAGTGGGAGCCGCTGTGGTTGTAGTGGGAGGCGCTGTGGTTGTAGTGGGTGCAGCTGTGGTTGTAGTGGGATGCGCTGTGGTTGTAGTGGGTGCAGCTGTGGTTGTAGTGGGAGCCGCTGTGGTTGTAGTGGGAGCCGCAGTGGTTGTAGTGGGAGCCGCTGTGGTTGTAGTGGGAGCCGCAGTGGTTGTAGTGGGAGCCGCTCTGGTTGTAGTGGGAGGCGCTGTGGTTGTAGTGGGTGCAGCTGTGGTTGTAGTGGGAGCAGCTGTGGTTGTAGTGGGAGCCGCTGTGGTTGTCGTGGGAGCCGCTGTGGTTGTAGTGGGAGCCGCAGTGGTTGTAGTGGGAGCCGCTGTGGTTGTAGTGGGAGGCGCTGTGGTTGTAGTGGGTGCAGCTGTGGTTGTAGTGGGAGCAGCTGTGGTTGTAGTGGGAGCCGCTGTGGTTGTCGTGGGAGCCGCTGTGGTTGTAGTGGGAGCCGCAGTGGTTGTAGTGGGAGCCGCTGTGGTTGTAGTGGGAGCGCTGTGGTTGTAGTGGGAGCCGCTGTGGTTGTAGTGGGAGCCGCTGTGGTTGTAGTGGGAGCCGCTGTGGTTGTAGTGGGAGCCGCAGTGGTTGTAGTGGGAGCCGCAGTGGTTGTAGTGGGAGCTGCTGTGGTTGTAGTGGGAGCCACTGTGGTTGTAGTGGGGGGCGCTGTGGTTGAAGTGGGAGCAGCTGTGGTTGTAGTGGGAGCCGCTGTGGTTGTAGTGGGAGCCGCTGTGGTTGTAGTGGGAGCCGCTGTGGTTGTAGTGGGAGCCACTGTGGTTGTAGTGGGAGGCGCTGTGGTTGTAGTGGGTGCAGCTGTGGTTGTAGTGGGAGCCACTGTGGTTGTAGTGGGAGCCGCTGTGGTTGTAGTGGGAGCCGCTGTGGTTGTAGTGGGAGCCGCAGTGGTTGTAGTGGGAGCAGCTGTGGTTGTAGTGGGAGCCGCTGTGGTTGTAGTGGGAGCCACGCTGTAGTTGTAGTGGGAGCCGCTGTGGTTGTAGTGGGGGGCGCTGTGGTTGTAGTGGGGGGCGCTGTGGTTGTAGTGGGAGCCGCTGTGGTTGTAGTGGGAGCCGCTGTGGTTGTAGTGGGAGCCGCAGTGGTTGTAGTGGGAGCCACTGTGGTTGTAGTGGGAGGCGCTGTGGTTGTAGTGGGTGCAGCTGTGGTTGTAGTGGGAGCCGCTGTGGTTGTAGTGGGAGCCACAGTGGTTGTAGTGGGAGCCACTGTGGTTGTAGTGGGAGGCGCTGTGGTTGTAGTGGGTGCAGCTGTGGTTGTAGTGGGAGCAGCTGTGTTTGTAGTGGGATCCGTAGTGGTTGTAGTGGGAGCCGCTGTGGTTGTAGTTGGTGGCACTGTGGTTGTAGTGGGAGCCGCTGTGGTTGTAGTGGGAGCCACAGTGGTTGTAGTGGGAGCCGCAGTGGTTGTAGTGGGAGCCGCTGTGGTTGTAGTGGGAGCCGCAGTGGTTGTAGTGGGAGCCGCTGTGGTTGTAGTGGGAGCCGCTGTGGTTGTAGTGGGGGCGCTGTGGTTGTAGTGGGAGCAGCTGTGGTTGTAGTGGGAGCCGCTGTGGTTGTAGTGGGAGGCGCTGTGGTTGTAGTGGGTGCAGCTGTGGTTGTAGTGGGATGCGCTGTGGTTGTAGTGGGTGCAGCTGTGGTTGTAGTGGGAGCCGCTGTGGTTGTAGTGGGAGCCGCTGTGGTTGTAGTGGGAGCCGCTGTGGTTGTAGTGGGAGCCGCTGTGGTTGTAGTGGGAGCCGCAGTGGTTGTAGTGGGAGGCGCTGTGGTTGTAGTGGGTGCAGCTGTAGTTGTAGTGGGAGCAGCTGTGGTTGTAGTGGGAGGCGCTGTGGTTGTAGTGGGTGCAGCTTTGGTTGTAGTGGGAGCAGCTGTGGTTGTAGTGGGAGCCGCTGTGATTGTAGTGGGAGCCACTGTGGTTGTCGTGGGAGCCGCAGTGGTTGTAGTGGGAGCCGCAGTGGTTGTAGTAGGAGCTGCTGTGGTTGTAGTGGGAGCCACTGTGGTTGTAGTGGGGGGCGCTGTGGTTGAAGTGGGAGCAGCTGTGGTTGTAGTGGGAGCCGCTGTGGTTGTAGTGGGAGCCGCTGTGGTTGTAGTGGGAGCCGCAGTGGTTGTAGTGGGAGCCGCAGTGGTTGTAGTGGGAGCCGCTGTGGTTCTAGTGGGAGCCGCAGTGGTTGTAGTGGGAGCCGCTGTAGTTGTAGTGGGAGCCGCTGTGGTTGTAGTGGGGCGCTGTGGTTGTGGTGGGAGCCGCTGTGGTTGTAGTGGGAGCCACAGTGGTTGTTGTGGGAGCTGCTGTGGTTGTAGTGGGAGCCGCAGTGGTTGTATTGGGAGTCGATGTGGTTGTAGTGGGAGCCGCAGTGGTTGTAGTGGGTGCAGCTGTGGTTGTAGTGGGAGCAGCTGTGGTTGAAGTGGGAGCCACAGTGGTTGTAGTGGGAGCCGCAGTGGTTGTAGTGGGAGCCGCTGTGGTTGTATTGGGAGCCACTGTGGTTGTAGTGGGGGCGCTGTGGTTGAAGTGGGAGCAGCTGTGGTTGTAGTGGGAGCCGCTGTGGTTGTAGTGGGAGCCGCAGTGGTTGTAGTGGGAGCCGCTGTGGTTGTAGTGGGAGCCGCAGTGGTTGTAGTGGGAGCCGCTGTGGTTGTAGTGCGGGCGCTGTGGTTGTAGTGGGAGCAGCTGTGGTTGTAGTGGGAGCCGCAGTGGTTTTAGTGGGAGCCGCTGTGGTTGTAGTGGGTGCAGCTGTGGTTGTAGTGGGAGCAGCTGTGGTTGTAGTGGGATCCGTAGTGGTTGTAGTGGGAGCCGCTGTGGTTGTTGTGGGAGCCGCTGTGGTTGTAGTGGGTGGCACTGTGGTTGTAGTGGGAGCAGCTGTGGTTGTTGTGGGAGCCACTGTGGTTGTAGTGGGAGATGCTGTGGTCGTAGTGGGAGCCGCAGTGGTTGTAGTGGGAGCCGCAGTGGTTGTAGTGGGAGGTGCTGTGGTTGTAATGGGAGCCGCTGTGGTTGTAGTGGGAGCCGCAGTGGTTGTAGTGGGAGCCGCTGTGGTTGTAGTGGGGGACGCTGTGGTTGAAGTGGGAGCAGCTGTGGTTGTAGTGGGAGCCGCTGTGGTTGTAGTGGGAGCCGCAGTGGTTGTAGTGGGAGCCGCTGTGGTTGTAGTGGGAGCCGCAGTGGTTGTAGTGGGAGCCGCTGTGGTTGTAGTGCGGGGCGCTGTGGTTGTAGTGGGAGCAGCTGTGGTTGTAGTGGGAGCCGCAGTGGTTATAGTGGGAGCCGCTGTGGTTGTAGTGGGTGCAGCTGTAGTTGTAGTGGGAGCCGCAGTGGTTGTAGTGGGAGCCGCAGTGGTTGTAGTGGGAGCCGCAGTGGTTGTAGTGGGAGCCGCTGTGGTTGTAGTGGGAGCAGCTGTGGTTGTAGTGGGAGCCACTGTGGTTGTAGTGGGAGCCACTGTGGTTGTAGTGGGAGCCGCTGTGTTTGTAGTGGGGGCGCTGTGGTTGTAGTAGGAGCAGCTGTGGTTGTAGTGGGAGCCGCAGTGGTTGTAGTGGGAGCCGCAGTGGTTGTAGTGGGAGCCGCTGTGGTTGTAGTGGGAGCCGCAGTGGTTGTAGTGGGAGCCGCTGTGGTTGTAGTGGGAGCCGCTGTGGTTGTAGTGGGGGCGCTGTGGTTGTAGTGGGAGCAGCTGTGGTTGTAGTGGGAGCCTCTGTGGTTGTAGTGGGAGGCGCTGTGGTTGTAGTGGGTGCAGCTGTGGTTGTAGTGGGAGCAGCTGTGGGTGTAGTGGGAGCCGCTGTGGTTGTAGTGGGAGCCGCTGTGGTTGTAGTGGGAGCCGCTGTGGTTGTAGTGGGGGGCGCTGTGGTTGTAGTGGGAGCAGCTGTGGTTGTAGTGGGAGCCGCTGTGGTTGTAGTGGGAGGCGCTGTTGTTGTAGTGGGTGCAGCTGTGGTTGTAGTGGGAGCAGCTGTGGTTGTAGTGGGAGCCGCTGTGGTTGTAGTGGGAGCCGCTGTGGTTGTAGTGGGAGCCGCAGTGGTTGTAGTGGGAGCCGCAGTGGTTGTAGTGGGAGCCGCAGTGGTTGTAGTGGGAGCCGCTGTGGTTGTAGTGGGAGCTGCAGTGGTTGTAGTGGGAGCCGCAGTGGTTGTAGTGGGAGCCGCTGTGGTTGTAGTGGGAGCGCTGTGGTTGTAGTGGGTGCAGCTGTGGTTGTAGTGGGAGCAGCTGTGGGTGTAGTGGGAGCCGCTGTGGTTGTAGTGGGAGCCGCTGTGGTTGTAGTGGGAGCCGCTGTGGTTGTAGTGGGGGCGCTGTGGTTGTAGTGGGAGCAGCTGTGGTTGTAGTGGGAGCCGCTGTGGTTGTAGTGGGAGGCGCTGTGGTTGTAGTGGGTGCAGCTGTGGTTGTAGTGGGAGCAGCTGTGGTTGTAGTGGGAGCCGCTGTGGTTGTAGTGGGAGCCGCTGTGGTTGTAGTGGGAGCCGCAGTGGTTGTAGTGGGAGCCGCAGTGGTTGTAGTGGGAGCCGCAGTGGTTGTAGTGGGAGCCGCTGTGGTTGTAGTGGGAGCCGCAGTGGTTGTAGTGGGAGCCGCAGTGGTTGTAGTGGGAGCCGCTGTGGTTGTAGTGGGAGCCGCAGTGGTTGTAGTGGGAGCCGCTGTGGTTGTAGTGGGAGCCGCTGTGGTTGTAGTGGGAGCCGCAGTGGTTGTAGTGGGAGCAGCTGTGGTTGTAGTGGGAGCCACTGTGGTTGTAGTGGGAGCCGCTGTGGTTGTAGTGGGAGCCGCAGTGGTTGTAGTGGGAGCCGCTGTGGTTGTAGTGGGGGCGCTGTGGTTGTAGTGGGAGCAGCTGTGGTTGTAGTGGGAGCCGCAGTGGTTGTAGTGGGAGCCGCTGTGGTTGTAGTGGGAGCCGCAGTGGTTGTAGTGGGAGCCGCAGTGGTTGTAGTGGGAGCCGCTGTGGTTGTAGTGGGAGCCGCAGTGGTTGTAGTGGGAGCCGCTGTGGTTGTAGTGGGAGCCGCTGTGGTTGTAGTGGGGCGCTGTGGTTGTAGTGGGAGCAGCTGTGGTTGTAGTGGGAGCCGCTGTGGTTGTAGTGGGAGCCGCTGTGGTTGTAGTGGGAGCCGCAGTGGTTGTAGTGGGAGCCGCTGTGGTTGTAGTGGGGGGCGCTGTGGTTGTAGTAGGAGCAGCTGTGGTTGTAGTGGGAGCCGCGGTGGTTGTAGTGGGAGCCGCTGTGGTTGTAGTGGGAGCCGCAGTGGTTGTAGTGGGAGCCGCTGTGGTTGTAGTGGGGGCGCTGTGGTTGTAGTGGGAGCAGCTGTGGTTGTAGTGGGAGCCGCAGTGGTTGTAGTGGGAGCCGCTGTGGTTGTAGTGGGAGCCGATGTGGTTGTAGTGGGAGCCGCTGTGGTTGTAGTGGGAGCCTCAGTGGTTGTAGTGGGAGCCACTGTGGTTGTAGTGGGAGGCGCTGTGGTTGTAGTGGGTGCAGCTGTGATTGTAGTGGGAGCAGCTGTGGTTGTAGTGGGAGCCGCTGTGGTTGTCGTGGGAGCCACTGTGGTTGTAGTGGGAGCCCCAGTGGTTGTAGTGGGAGCCGCAGTGGTTGTAGTGGGAGCCGCTGTGGTTGTAGTGGGAGCCGCAGTGGTTGTAGTGGGAGCCGCTGTGGTTGTAGTGCGGGGCGCTGTAGTTGTAGTAGGAGCAGCTGTGGTTGTAGTGGGAGCCGCAGTGGTTGTAGTGGGAGCCTCTGTGGTTGTAGTGGGAGCCTCTGTGGTTGTAGTGGGAGCCGCAGTGGTTGTAGTGGGAGGAACTGTGGTTGTAGTGGGAGCCACTGTGGTTGTAGTGGGAGGCGCTGTGGTTGTAGTGGGAGGCGCTGTGGTTGTAGTTGGTGCAGCTGTGGTTGTAGTGGGAGCAGCTGTGGTTGTAGTGGGAGCCACTGTGGTTGTAGTGGGAGGCGCTGTGGTTGTAGTGGGAGGCGCTGTGGTTGTAGTTGGTGCAGCTGTGGTTGTAGTGGGAGCAGCTGTGGTTGTAGTGGGAGCCACTGTGGTTTTAGTGGGAGCCGGTGTGGTTGTAGTGGGAGCCGCTGTGGTTGTAGTGGGGGGCGCCGTGGTTGTAGTGGGAGCAGCTGTGGTTGTAGTGGGAGCCGCTGTGGTTGTAGTGGGAGGCGCTGTGGTTGTAGTGTGTGCAGCTGTGGTTGTAGTGGGAGCCGCTGTGGTTGTAGTGGGAGCCGCTGTGGTTGTAGTGGGAGCCGCAGTGGTTGTAGTGGGAGCAGCTGTGGTTGTAGTGGGAGCCGCAGTGGTTGTAGTGGGAGCCGCTGTGGTTGTAGTGGGGGGCGCTGTGGTTGTAGTGGGAGCCGCAGTGGTTGTAGTGGGAGCCGCTGTGGTTGTAGTGGGAGCCGCAGTGGTTGTAGTGGGAGCCGCTGTGGTTGTAGTGGGGGGCGCTGTGGTTGTAGTAGGAGCAGCTGTGGTTGTAGTGGGAGCCGCAGTGGTTGTAGTGGGAGGAGCTGTGGTTGTAGTGGGAGCCACTGTGGTTGTAGTGGGAGGCGCTGTGGTTGTAGTGGGAGGCGCTGTGGTTGTAGTTGGTGCAGCTGTGGTTGTAGTGGGAGTAGCTGTGGTTGTAGTGGGAGCCACTGTGGTTGTAGTGGGAGGCGCTGTGGTTGTAGTGGGAGGCGCTGTGGTTGTAGTTGGTGCAGCTGTGGTTGTAGTGGGAGCAGCTGTGGTTGTAGTGGGAGCCACTGTGGTTTTAGTGGGAGCCGGTGTGGTTGTAGTGGGCGCCGCTGTGGTTGTAGTGGGGGGCGCTGTGGTTGTAGTGGGAGCAGCTGTGGTTGTAGTGGGAGCCGCTGTGGTTGTAGTGGGAGGCGCTGTGGTTGTAGTGGGTGCAGCTGTGGTTGTAGTGGGAGCAGCTGTGGTTGTAGTGGGAGCCCCTGTGGTTGTAGTGGGAGCCGCTGTGGTTGTAGTGGGAGCCGCAGTGGTTGAAGTGGGAGCCGCTGTGGTTGTAGTGGGAGCCGCAGTGGTTGTAGTGTTAGCCGCTGTGGTTGTAGTGGGGGGCGCTGTGGTTGTAGTAGGAGCAGCTGTGGTTGTAGTGGGAACCGAAGTGGTTGTAGTGGGGGCCGCTGTGGTTGTAGTGGGAGCCGCAGTGGTTGTAGTGGGAGCCGCTGTGGTTAAAGTGGGAGCCGCAGTGGTTGTAGTGGGAGCCGCTGTGGTTGTAGTGGGAGCCGCTGTGGTTGTAGTGGGGGGCGCTGTGGTTGTAGTGGGAGCAGCTGTGGCTGTAGTGGGAGCCGCTGTGGTTGTAGTGGGAGGCGCTGTGGTTGTAGTGGGTGCAGCTGTGGTTGTAGTGGGAGCAGCTGTGGTTGTAGTGGGAGCAGCTGTGGTTGTAGTGGGAGACACTGTGGTTGTAGTGGGAGCCGCTGTGGTTGTAGTGGGAGCCGCAGTGGTTGTAGTGGGAGCCACAGTGGTTGTAGTGGGAGCCGCTGTGGTTGTAGTGGGAGCCGCAGTGGTTGTAGTGGGAGCCGCTGTGGTTGTAGTGGGAGCAGCTGTGGTTGTAGTGGGAGCCGCTGTGGTTGTAGTGGGAGCCGCTGTGGTTGTAGTGGGAGCCGCAGTGGTTGTAGTGGGAGCCGCAGTGGTTGTAGTGGGAGCCGCTGTGGTTGTAGTGGGGCGCTGTGGTTGTAGTAGGAGCAGCTGTGGTTGTAGTGGGAGCCGCAGTGGTTGTATTGGGAGCCGCTGTGGTTGTAGTGGGAGCCGCAGTGGTTGTAGTGGGAGCCGCAGTGGTTGTAGTGGGAGCCGCTGTGGTTGTAGTGGGTGCCGCAGTGGTTGTAGTGGGAGCCGCTGTGGTTGTAGTGGGAGCCGCAGTGGTTGTAGTGGGAGCCGCTGTGGTTGTAGTGGGAGCCGCTGTGGTTGTAGTGGGGGCGCTGTGGTTGTAGTGGGAGCAGCTGTGGTTGTAGTGGGAGCCGCTGTGGTTGTAGTGGGAGGCGCTGTGGTTGTAGTGGGTGCAGCTGTGGTTGTAGTGGGAGCCGCAGTGGTTGTAGTGGGAGCCGCTGTGGTTGTAGTGGGGGGCGCTGTGGTTGTAGTAGGAGCAGCTGTGGTTGTAGTGGGAGCAGCTGTGGTTGTAGTGGGAGACGCTGTGGTTTTTCTGGGAGCCGCTGTGGTTGTAGTGGGAGCCGCAGTGGTTGTAGTGGGAGCCGCTGTGGTTGTAGTGGGAGCCGCAGTGGTTGTAGTGGGAGCCGCTATGGTTGTAGTGGGGGCGCTGTGGTTGTAGTAGGAGCAGCTGTGGTTTTAGTGGGAGCCGCAGTGGTTGTAGTGGGAGCCGCTGTGGTTGTAGTGGGAGCCACAGTGGTTGTAGTGGGAGCCGCTGTGGTTGTAGTGGGAGCCGCAGTGGTTGTAGTGGGAGCCGCTGTGGTTGTAGTGGGAGCCGCTGTGGTTGTAGTGGGAGGCGCTGTGGTTGTAGTGGGTGCAGCTGTGGTTGTAGTGGGAGCAGCTGTGGGTGTAGTGGGAGCCGCTGTGGTTGTAGTGGGAGCCGCTGTGGTTGTAGTGGGAGCCGCAGTGGTTGTAGTGGGAGCCGCTGTGGTTGTAGTGGGAGCGCTGTGGTTGTAGTGGGTGCAGCTGTGGTTGTAGTGGGAGCAGCTGTGGTTGTAGTGGGAGCCGCTGTGGTTGTAGTGGGAGCCGCTGTGGTTGTAGTGGGAGCCGCAGTGGTTGTAGTGGGAGCCGCTGTGGTTGTAGTGGGAGCCGCAGTGGTTGTAGTGGGAGCCGCTGTGGTTGTAGTGGGGGGTGCTGTGGTTGTAGTAGGAGCAGCTGTGGTTGTAGTGGGAACCGCAGTGGTTGTAGTGGGAGCCGCTGTGGTTGTAGTGGGAGCCGCAGTGGTTGTAGTGGGAGCCGCTGTGGTTGTAGTGGGAGCCGCAGTGGTTGTAGTGGGAGCCGCTGTGGTTGTAGTGGGAGCCGCTGTGGTTGTAGTGGGGGCGCTGTGGTTGTAGTGGGAGTAGCTGTGGTTGTAGTGGGAGCCGCTGTGGTTGTAGTGGGAGGCGCTGTGGTTGTAGTGGGTGCAGCTGTGGTTGTAGTGGGAGCAGCTGTGGTTGTAGTGGGAGCCGCAGTGGTTGTAGTGGGAGCCGCTGTGGTTGTAGTGGGAGCCGCAGTGGTTGTAGTGGGAGCCGCAGTGGTTGTAGTGGGAGCCGCTGTGGTTGTAGTGGGAGCCGCAGTGGTTGTAGTGGGAGCCGCAGTGGTTGTAGTGGGAGCCGCTGTGGTTGTAGTGGGTGCAGCTGTGGTTGTAGTGGGAGCAGCTGTGGGTGTAATGGGAGCCGCTGTGGTTGTAGTGGGAGCCGGTGTGGTTGTAGTGGGAGCCGCAGTGGTTGTAGTGGGAGCCGCAGTGGTTGTAGTGGGAGCCGCTGTGGTTGTAGTGGGAGCCGCAGTGGTTGTAGTGGGAGCCGCTGTGGTTGTAGTGGGAGCCGCTGTGGTTGTAGTGGGGGCGCTGTGGTTGTAGTGGGAGCAGCTGTGGTTGTAGTGGGAGCCGCTGTGGTTGTAGTGGGAGCGCTGTGGTTGTAGTGGGTGCAGCTGTGGTTGTAGTGGGAGCAGCTGTGGTTGTAGTGGGAGACGCTGTGGTTGTTGTGGGAGCCGCTGTGGTTGTAGTGGGAGCGGCAGTGGTTGTAGTGGGAGCCGCTGTGGTTGTAGTGGGAGCCGCAGTGGTTGTAGTGGGAGCCGCTGTGGTTGTAGTGGGGGGCGCTGTGGTTGTAGTAGGAGCAGCTGTGGTTTTAGTGGGAGCCGCAGTGGTTGTAGTGGGAGCCGCTGTGGTTGTAGTGGGAGCCACAGTGGTTGTAGTGGGAGCCGCTGTGGTTGTAGTGGGAGCCGCAGTGGTTGTAGTGGGAGCCGCTGTGGTTGTAGTGGGAGCCGGTGTGGTTGTAGTGGGGGGTACTGTGGTTGTAGTGGGAGCAGCTGTGGTTGTAGTGGGAGCCGCTGTGGTTGTAGTGGGAGGCGCTGTGGTTGTAGTGGGTGCAGCTGTGGTTGTAGTGGGAGCAGCTGTGGTTGTAGTGGGAGCCGCTGTGGTTGTAGTGGGAGCCGCTGTGGTTGTAGTGGGAGCCGCTGTGGTTGTAGTGGGAGGCGCTGTGGTTGTAGTGGGTGCAGCTGTGGTTGTAGTGGGAGCCGCTGTGGTTGTAGTGGGAGGCGCTGTGGTTGTAGTGGGTGCAGCTGTGGTTGTAGTGGGAGCAGCTGTGGTTGTAGTGGGAGCCGCTGTGGTTGTAGTGGGAGCAGCTGTGGTTGGTTGTGGTTGTAGTGGGTGCAGCAGTGGTTGTAGTGGGAACGCTGTGGTTGTAGTGGGAGCCGCTGTGGTTGTAGTGGGAGCCGCTGTGGTTGTAGTGGGAGCGCTGTGGTTGTAGTGGGTGCAGCTGTGGTTGTAGTGGGAGCCGCTGTGGTTGTAGTGGGAGCGCTGTGGTTGTAGTGGGTGCAGCTGTGGTTGTAGTGGGAGCAGCTGTGGTTGTAGTGGGAGCCGCTGTGGTTGTAGTGGGAGCCGCTGTGGTTGTAGTGGGAGCCGCTGTGGTTGTAGTGGGAGCCGCTGTGGTTGTAGTGGGAGCCGCTGTGGTTGTAGTGCCGCAGTGGTTGTAGTGGGAGCGCTGTGGTTGTAGTGGGGCAGCTGTGGTTGTAGTGGGAGCAGCTGTGGTTGTAGTGGGAACCGCTGTGGTTGTAGTGGGAGCCGCTGTGGTTGTAGTGGGAGCCGCAGTGGTTGTAGTGGGAGCCGCTGTGGTTGTAGTGGGGGGTGCTGTGGTTGTAGTGGGAGCAGCTGTGGTTGTAGTGGGAGCCGCTGTGGTTGTAGTGGGAGCCGCTGTGGTTGTAGTGGGAGCCGCTGTGGTTGTAGTGGGAGCCGCTGTGGTTGTAGTGGGAGCCGCTGTGGTTGTAGTGGGAGCCGCTGTGGTTGTAGTGGGAGCCGCTGTGGTTGTAGTGGGGGGTGCTGTGGTTGTAGTGGGAGCCGCTGTGGTTGTAGTGGGAGCCGCTGTGGTTGTAGTGGGAGGCGCTGTGGTTGTAGTGGGTGCAGCTGTGGTTGTAGTGGGAGCAGCTGTGGTTGTAGTGGGAGCCGCTGTGGTTGTAGTGGGAGCCGCTGTGGTTGTAGTGGGAGCCGCTGTGGTTGTAGTGGGAGCGCTGTGGTTGTAGTGGGTGCAGCTGTGGTTGTAGTGGGAGCCGCTGTGGTTGTAGTGGGAGCCGCTGTGGTTGTAGTGGGTGCAGCTGTGGTTGTAGTGGGAGCAGCTGTGGTTGTAGTGGGAGCCGCTGTGGTTGTAGTGGGAGCCGCTGTGGTTGTAGTGGGAGCCGCTGTGGTTGTAGTGGGAGCCGCAGTGGTTGTAGTTGTAGTGGGAGCCGCTGTGGTTGTAGTGGGAGCCGCTGTGGTTGTAGTGGGAGGCTGTGGCTGTGGTTGTAGTGGGGGGCGCTGTGGTTGTAGTGGGAGCCGCTGTGGTTGTAGTGGGAGCCGCAGTGGTTGTAGTGGGAGCCGCTGTGGTTGTAGTGGGAGCCGCAGTGGTTGTAGTGGGAGCCGCTGTGGTTGTAGTGGGAGCCGCTGTGGTTGTAGTGGGAGCCGCTGTGGTTGTAGTGGGAGCCGCTGTGGTTGTAGTGGGAGCCGCTGTGGTTGTAGTGGGAGCCGCTGTGGTTGTAGTGGGGCGCTGTGGTTGTAGTGGGAGCAGCTGTGGTTGTAGTGGGAGCCGCTGTGGTTGTAGTGGGAGCGCTGTGGTTGTAGTGGGTGCAGCTGTGGTTGTAGTGGGAGCCGCTGTGGTTGTAGTGGGAGCCGCTGTGGTTGTAGTGGGAGCCGCTGTGGTTGTAGTGGGAGCCGCTGTGGTTGTAGTGGGAGCCGCAGTGGTTGTAGTGGGAGCCGCTGTGGTTGTAGTGGGAGCCGCTGTGGTTGCAGTGGTTGTAGTGGGAGCCGCTGTGGTTGTAGTGGGAGCCGCTGTGGTTGTAGTGGGAGCCGCTGTGGTTGTAGTGGGAGCCGCAGTGGTTGTAGTGGGAGCCGCTGTGGTTGTAGTGGGAGCCGCTGTGGTTGTAGTGGGAGCGCTGTGGTTGCAGTGGTTGGTAGTGGGAGCCGCTGTGGTTGTAGTGGGTGCAGCTGTGGTTGTAGTGGGAGCAGCTGTGGTTGTAGTGGGAGCCGCTGTGGTTGTAGTGGGAGCCGCTGTGGTTGTAGTGGGAGCCGCTGTGGTTGTAGTGGGAGGCGCTGTGGTTGTAGTGGGAGCAGCAGTGGTTGTAGTGGAGCGCTGTGGTTGTAGTGGGAGCGCTGTGGTTGTAGTGGGAGCCGCTGTGGTTGTAGTGGGAGCCGCTGTGGTTGTAGTGGGAGCCGCAGTGGTTGTAGTGGGAGCCGCTGTGGTTGTAGTGGGAGCCGCTGTGGTTGTAGTGGGAGCCGCTGTGGTTGTAGTGGGGCGCTGTGGTTGTAGTGGGAGCAGCTGTGGTTGTAGTGGGAGCCGCTGTGGTTGTAGTGGGAGGCGCTGTGGTTGTAGTGGGTGCAGCTGTGGTTGTAGTGGGAGCAGCTGTGGTTGTAGTGGGAGCCGCTGTGGTTGTTGTGGGAGCCGCTGTGGTTGTAGTGGGAGCGGCTGTGGTTGTAGTGGGAGCCGCTGTGGTTGTAGTGGGAGCCGCAGTGGTTGTAGTGGGAGCCGCTGTGGTTGTAGTGGGGGCGCTGTGGTTGTAGTAGGAGCAGCTGTGGTTTTAGTGGGAGCCGCAGTGGTTGTAGTGGGAGCCGCTGTGGTTGTAGTGGGAGCCGCAGTGGTTGTAGTGGGAGCCGCTGTGGTTGTAGTGGGAGCCGCAGTGGTTGTAGTGGGAGCCGCTGTGGTTGTAGTGGGAGCCGCTGTGGTTGTAGTGGGGGGTACTGTGGTTGTAGTGGGAGCAGCTGTGGTTGAGCCGCTGTGGTTAGTAGTGGGAGCGCTGTGGTTGTAGTGGGAGCAGCTGTGGTTGTAGTGGGAGCCGCTGTGGTTGTAGTGGGAGCCGCTGTGGTTGTAGTAGCGCTGTGGTTGTAGTGGGAGCTGTGGTTGTAGTGGGTGCAGCTGTGGTTGTAGTGGGAGCCGCTGTGGTTGTAGTGGGAGCCGCTGTGGTTGTAGTGGGTGCAGCTGTGGTTGTAGTGGGAGCCGCTGTGGTTGTAGTGGGAGCCGCTGTGGTTGTAGTGGGAGCCGCTGTGGTTGTAGTGGGAGCCGCTGTGGTTGTAGTGGGAGCCGCTGTGGTTGTAGTGGGAGCCGCAGTGGTTGTAGTGGGAGCCGCTGTGGTTGTAGGCGCTGTGGTTGTAGCAGGAGCAGCTGTGGTTGTAGTGGGAGCCGCTGTGGTTGTAGTGGGAGCGCTGTGGTTGTAGTGGGTGCAGCTGTGGTTGTAGTGGGAGCAGCTGTGGTTGTAGTGGGAGCCGCTGTGGTTGTAGTGGGAGCCGCTGTGGTTGTAGTGGGAGCGGCAGTGGTTGTAGTGGGGCCGCTGTGGTTGTAGTGGGAGCGCAGTGGTTGTAGTGGGAGGCGCTGTGGTTGTAGTGGGGGCGCTGTGGTTGTAGTAGGAGCAGCTGTGGTTTTAGCCGCAGTGGTTTAGTAGCCGCTGTGGTTGTAGGAGCCGCAGTGGTTGTAGTGGGAGCCGCTGTGGTTGTAGTGGGAGCCGCTGCAGTGGTTGGTTGTAGTGGGAGCCGCTGTGGTTGTAGTGGGAGCCGCTGTGGTTGTGGTTGTGGGTGGTACTGTGGTTGTAGTGGGAGCAGCTGTGGTTGTAGTGGGAGCCGCTGTGGTTATAGTGGGAGCGCTGTGGTTGTAGTGGGAGCAGCTGTGGGTGTAGTGGGAGCCGCTGTGGTTGTAGTGGGAGCCGCTGTGGTTGTAGTGGGAGCCGCTGTGGTTGTAGTGGGGCGCTGTGGTTGTAGTGGGTGCAGCTGTGGTTGTAGTGGAAGCCCCTATGGTTGTAGTGGGAGGCGCTGTGGTTGTAGTGGGTGCAGCTGTGGTTGTAGTGGGAGCAGCTGTGGTTGTAGTGGGAGCCGCTGTGGTTGTAGTGGGAGCCGCTGTGGTTGTAGTGGGAGCCGCAGTGGTTGTAGTGGGAGCCGCTGTGGTTGTAGTGGGATCCGCTGTGGTTGTAGTGGGGGCGCTGTGGTTGTAGTGGGAGCCGCTGTGGTTGTAGTGAGGGCCGCTGTGGTTGTAGTGGGAGGCGCTGTGGGTGTAGTGGGAGCCGCTGTGGTTGTAGTGGGAGCCGCTGTGGTTGTAGTGGGAGCCGCAGTGGTTGTAGTGGGAGCCGCTGTGGTTGTAGTGGGAGGCGCTGTGGTTGTAGTGGGTGCAGATGTGGTTGTAGTGGGAGCAGCTGTGGTTGTAGTGGGAGCCGCTGTGGTTGTAGTGGGAGCCGCTGTGGTTGTAGTGGGAGCCGCAGTGGTTGTAGTGGGAGCCGCTGTGGTTGTAGTGGGAGCCGCAGTGGTTGTAGTGGGAGCCGCTGTGGTTGTAGTGGGGGGCGCTGTGGTTGTAGTAGGAGCAGCTGTTGTTGTAGTGGGAACCGCAGTGGTTGTAGTGGGATCCGCTATGGTTGTAGTGGGAGCCGCAGTGGTTGTAGTGGGAGCCGCTGTGGTTGTAGTGGGAGCCGCAGTGGTTGTAGTGGGAGCCGCTGTGGTTGTAGTGGGATCCGCTGTGGTTGTAGTGGGGGGCGCTGTGGTTGTAGTGGGAGCCGCTGTGGTTGTAGTGAGGGCCGCTGTGGTTGTAGTGGGGGGCGCTGTGGTTGTAGTGGGAGCAGCTGTGGTTGTAGTGGGAGCCGCTGTGGTTGTAGTGGGAGGCGCTGTGGTTGTAGTGGGTGCAGCTGTGGTTGTAGTGGGAGCAGCTGTGGTTGTAGTGGGAGACGCTGTGGTTGTTGTGGGAGCCGCTGTGGTTGTAGTGGGAGCGGCAGTGGTTGTAGTGGGAGCCGCTGTGGTTGTAGTGGGAGCCGCAGTGGTTGTAGTGGGAGCCGCTGTGGTTGTAGTGGGGGGCGCTGTGGTTGTAGTAGGAGCAGCTGTGGTTTTAGTGGGAGCCGCAGTGGTTGTAGTGGGAGCCGCTGTGGTTGTAGTGGGAGCCACAGTGGTTGTAGTGGGAGCCGCTGTGGTTGTAGTGGGAGCCGCAGTGGTTGTAGTGGGAGCCGCTGTGGTTGTAGTGGGAGCCGCTGTGGTTGTAGTGGGGGTACTGTGGTTGTAGTGGGAGCAGCTGTGGTTGTAGTGGGAGCCGCTGTGGTTATAGTGGGAGGCGCTGTGGTTGTAGTGGGAGCAGCTGTGGGTGTAGTGGGAGCCGCTGTGGTTGTAGTGGGAGCCGCTGTGGTTGTAGTGGGAGCCGCTGTGGTTGTAGTGGGAGGCGCTGTGGTTGTAGTGGGTGCAGCTGTGGTTGTAGTGGGAGCCGCTATGGTTGTAGTGGGAGGCGCTGTGGTTGTAGTGGGTGCAGCTGTGGTTGTAGTGGGAGCAGCTGTGGTTGTAGTGGGAGCCGCTGTGGTTGTAGTGGGAGCCGCTGTGGTTGTAGTGGGAGCCGCAGTGGTTGTAGTGGGAGCCGCTGTGGTTGTAGTGGGAGCCGCAGTGGTTGTAGTGGGAGCCGCTGTGGTTGTAGTGGGGGGCGCTGTGGTTGTAGCAGGAGCAGCTGTGGTTGTAGTGGGAACCGCAGTGGTTGTAGTGGGAGCCGCTGTGGTTGTAGTGGGAGCCGCAGTGGTTGTAGTGGGAGCCGCTGTGGTTGTAGTGGGAGCCGCTGTGGTTGTAGTGGGATCCGCTGTGGTTGTAGTGGGGGGCGCTGTGGTTGTAGTGGGAGCAGCTGTGGTTGTAGTGGGAGCCGCTGTGGTTGTAGTGGGAGCGCTGTGGTTGTAGTGGGTGCAGCTGTGGTTGTAGTGGGAGCAGCTGTGGGTGTAGTGGGAGCCGCTGTGGTTGTAGTGGGAGCCGCTGTGGTTGTAGTGGGAGCCGCAGTGGTTGTAGTGGGAGCCGCTGTGGTTGTAGTGGGAGGCGCTGTGGTTGTAGTGGGTGCAGATGTGGTTGTAGTGGGAGCAGCTGTGGTTGTAGTGGGAGCCGCTGTGGTTGTAGTGGGAGCCGCTGTGGTTGTAGTGGGAGCCGCAGTGGTTGTAGTGGGAGCCGCTGTGGTTGTAGTGGGAGCCGCAGTGGTTGTAGTGGGAGCCGCTGTGGTTGTAGTGGGGGCGCTGTGGTTGTAGTAGGAGCAGCTGTGGTTGTAGTGGGAACCGCAGTGGTTGTAGTGGGAGCCGCTATGGTTGTAGTGGGAGCCGCAGTGGTTGTAGTGGGAGCCGCTGTGGTTGTAGTGGGAGCCGCAGTGGTTGTAGTGGGAGCCGCTGTGGTTGTAGTGGGATCCGCTGTGGTTGTAGTGGGGGGCGCTGTGGTTGTAGTGGGAGCCGCTGTGGTTGTCGTGGGAGCCACTGTGGTTGTAGTGGGAGGCGCTGTGGTTGTAGTGGGTGCAGCTGTGGTTGTAGTGGGAGCAGCTGTGGTTGTAGTGGGAGCCACTGTGGTTGTAGTGGGAGCCGCTTTGGTTGTAGTGGGAGCCGCAGTGGTTGTAGTGGGAGCCGCTGTGGTTGTAGTGGGGGGCGCTGTGGTTGTAGTAGGAGCAGCTGTGGTTGTAGTGGGAGCCGCAGTGGTTGTAGTGGGAGCCGCTGTGGTTGTAGTGGGAGCCGCAGTGGTTGTAGTGGGAGCCGCAGTGGTTGTAGTGGGAGCCGCTGTGGTTGTAGTGGGAGCCGCAGTGGTTGTAGTGGGAGCCGCTGTGGTTGTAGTGGGGGGCGCTGTGGTTGTAGTAGGAGCAGCTGTGGGTGTAGTGGGAGCCGCTTTGGTTGTAGTGGGAGCCGCTGTGGTTGTAGTGGGAGCCGCAGTGGTTGTAGTGGGAGCCGCTGTGGTTGTAGTGGGGGGCGCTGTGGTTGTAGTGGGAGCCGCTGTGGTTGTAGTGGGAGCCGATGTGGTTGTAGTGGGAGCCGCTGTCGTTGTAGTGGGAGCCTCAGTGGTTGTAGTGGGAGCCACTGTGGTTGTAGTGGGAGCGCTGTGGTTGTAGTGGGTGCAGCTGTGGTTGTAGTGGGAGCAGCTGTGGTTGTAGTGGGAGCCGCTGTGGTTGTCGTGGGAGCCGCTGTGGTTGTAGTGGGAGCCGCAGTGGTTGTAGTGGGAGCCGCAGTGGTTGTAGTGGGAGCCGCTGTGGTTGTAGTGGGAGCAGCAGTGGTTGTAGTGGGAGCCGCTGTGGTTGTAGTGGGGGCGCTGTAGTTGTAGTAGGAGCAGCTGTGGTTGTAGTGGGAGCCGCAGTGGTTGTAGTGGGAGCCTCTGTGGTTGTAGTGGGAGCCGCAGTGGTTGTAGTGGGAGCCGCAGTGGTTGTAGTGGGAGCAGCTGTGGTTGTAGTGGGAGGCGCTGTGGTTGTAGTAGGAGCATCTGTGGTTGTAGTGGTAGCCGCAGTGGTTGTAGTGGGAGCCTCTGTGGTTGTAGTGGGAGCCGCAGTGGTTGTAGTGGGAGCCGCAGTGGTTGTAGTGGGAGCCACTGTGGTTGTAGTGGGAGGCGCTGTGGTTGTAGTGGGAGCGCTGTGGTTGTAGTTGGTGCAGCTGTGGTTGTAGTGGGAGCAGCTGTGGTTGTAGTGGGAGCCCTTGTGGTTGTAGTGGGATCCGCTGTTGGTTGTAGTGGGAGCCGCTGTGGTTGTAGTGGGAGCCGCTGTGGTTGTAGTGGGAGCCGCTGTGGTTGTAGTGGGAGCCGCTGTGGTTGTGCAGTGGTTGTAGTGTGGCTGTGGTTGTAGGAGCCGCTGTGGTTGTAGTGGGGGTACTGTGGTTGTAGTGGGAGCAGCTGTGGTTGTAGTGGGAGCCGCTGTGGTTGTAGTGCGAGGCGCTGTGGTTGTAGTGGGTGCAGCTGTGGTTGTAGTGGGAGCAGCTGTGGGTGTAGTGGGAGCCGCAGTGGTTGTAGTGGGAGCCGCTGTGGTTGTAGTGGGGGCGCTGTGGTTGTAGTGGGAGCAGCTGTGGTTGTAGTGGGAGCCGCAGTGGTTGTAGTGGGAGCCGCTGTGGTTGTAGTGGGAGCCGATGTGGTTGTAGTGGGAGCCGCTGTGGTTGTAGTGGGAGCCTCAGTGGTTGTAGTGGGAGCCTCTGTGGTTGTAGTGGGGGCGCTGTGGTTGTAGTGGGAGCAGCTGTGGTTGTAGTGGGAGCCGCAGTGGTTGTAGTGGGAGCCGATGTGGTTGTAGTGGGAGCCGCTGTGGTTGTAGTGGGGGGCGCTGTAGTTGTAGTAGGAGCAGCTGTGGTTGTAGTGGGAGCCGCAGTGGTTGTAGTGGGAGCCTCTGTGGTTGTAGTGGGAGCCGCAGTGGTTGTAGTGGGAGCTGCAGTGGTTGTAGTGGGAGCAGCTGTGGTTGTAGTGGGAGCCACTGTGGTTGTAGTGGGAGGCGCTGTGGTTGTAGTGGGAGGCGCTGTGGTTGTAGTGGGAGCCGCAGTGGTTGTAGTGGGAGCCGATGTGGTTGTAGTGGGGGGCGCTGTGGTTGTAGTGGGAGCAGCTGTGGTTGTAGTGGGAGCCGCAGTGGTTGTAGTGGGAGCCGCTGTGGTTGTAGTGGGAGCCGATGTGGTTGTAGTGGGAGCCGCTGTCGTTGTAGTGGGAGCCTCAGTGGTTGTAGTGGGAGCCACTGTGGTTGTAGTGGGAGGCGCTGTGGTTGTAGTGGGTGCAGCTGTGGTTGTAGTGGGAGCAGCTGTGGTTGTAGTGGGAGCCGCTGTGGTTGTCGTGGGAGCCGCTGTGGTTGTAGTGGGAGCCGCAGTGGTTGTAGTGGGAGCCGCAGTGGTTGTAGTGGGAGCCGCTGTCGTTGTAGTGGGAGCCTCAGTGGTTGTAGTGGGAGCCACTGTGGTTGTAGTGGGAGGCGCGGTGGTTGTAGTGGGTGCAGCTGTGGTTGTAGTGGGAGCAGCTGTGGTTGTAGTGGGAGCCGCTGTGGTTGTCGTGGGAGCCACTGTGGTTGTAGTGGGAGGCGCTGTGGTTGTAGTGGGTGCAGCTGTGGTTGTAGTGGGAGCAGCTGTGGTTGTAGTGGGAGCCACTGTGGTTGTAGTGGGAGCCGCTTTGGTTGTAGTGGGAGCCGCAGTGGTTGTAGTGGGAGCGGCTGTGGTTGTAGTGGGGGGCGCTGTGGTTGTAGTAGGAGCAGCTGTGGTTGTAGTGGGAGCCGCAGTGGTTGTAGTGGGAGCCGCTGTGGTTGTAGTGGGAGCCGCAGTGGTTGTAGTGGGAGCCGCAGTGGTTGTAGTGGGAGCCGCTGTGGTTGTAGTGGGAGCCGCAGTGGTTGTAGTGGGAGCCGCTGTGGTTGTAGTGGGGGGCGCTGTGGTTGTAGTAGGAGCAGCTGTGGGTGTAGTGGGAGCCGCTTTGGTTGTAGTGGGAGCCGCTGTGGTTGTAGTGGGAGCCGCAGTGGTTGTAGTGGGAGCCGCTGTGGTTGTAGTGGGGGCGCTGTGGTTGTAGTGGGAGCCGCTGTGGTTGTAGTGGGAGCCGATGTGGTTGTAGTGGGAGCCGCTGTCGTTGTAGTGGGAGCCTCAGTGGTTGTAGTGGGAGCCACTGTGGTTGTAGTGGGAGGCGCTGTGGTTGTAGTGGGTGCAGCTGTGGTTGTAGTGGGAGCAGCTGTGGTTGTAGTGGGAGCCGCTGTGGTTGTCGTGGGAGCCGCTGTGGTTGTAGTGGGAGCCGCAGTGGTTGTAGTGGGAGCCGCAGTGGTTGTAGTGGGAGCCGCTGTGGTTGTAGTGGGAGCAGCAGTGGTTGTAGTGGGAGCCGCTGTGGTTGTAGTGGGGGGCGCTGTAGTTGTAGTAGGAGCAGCTGTGGTTGTAGTGGGAGCCGCAGTGGTTGTAGTGGGAGCCTCTGTGGTTGTAGTGGGAGCCGCAGTGGTTGTAGTGGGAGCCGCAGTGGTTGTAGTGGGAGCAGCTGTGGTTGTAGTGGGAGGCGCTGTGGTTGTAGTAGGAGCATCTGTGGTTGTAGTGGTAGCCGCAGTGGTTGTAGTGGGAGCCTCTGTGGTTGTAGTGGGAGCCGCAGTGGTTGTAGTGGGAGCCGCAGTGGTTGTAGTGGGAGCCACTGTGGTTGTAGTGGGAGGCGCTGTGGTTGTAGTGGGAGGCGCTGTGGTTGTAGTTGGTGCAGCTGTGGTTGTAGTGGGAGCAGCTGTGGTTGTAGTGGGAGCCCTTGTGGTTGTAGTGGGATCCGCTGTGGTCGTAGTGGGAGCCGCTGTGGTTGTAGTGGGAGCCGCTGTGGTTGTAGTGGGAGCCGCAGTGGTTGTAGTGCCGCTGTGGTTGTAGTGGGAGCCGCAGTGGTTGTAGTGGGAGCCGCTGTGGTTGTAGTGGGAGCCGCTGTGGTTGTAGTGGGGGTGCTGTGGTTGTAGTGGGAGCAGCTGTGGTTGTAGTGGGAGCCGCTGTGGTTGTAGTGGGAGGCGCTGTGGTTGTAGTGGGTGCAGCTGTGGTTGTAGTGGGAGCAGCTGTGGGTGTAGTGGGAGCCGCAGTGGTTGTAGTGGGAGCCGCTGTGGTTGTAGTGGGGGGCGCTGTGGTTGTAGTGGGAGCAGCTGTGGTTGTAGTGGGAGCCGCAGTGGTTGTAGTGGGAGCCGCTGTGGTTGTAGTGGGAGCCCTGTGGTTGTAGTGGGAGCCGCTGTGGTTGTAGTGGGAGCCTCAGTGGTTGTAGTGGGAGCCTCTGTGGTTGTAGTGGGGCGCTGTGGTTGTAGTGGGAGCAGCTGTGGTTGTAGTGGGAGCCGCAGTGGTTGTAGTGGGAGCCGATGTGGTTGTAGTGGGAGCCGCTGTGGTTGTAGTGGGGGCGCTGTGGTTGTAGTAGGAGCAGCTGTGGTTTGTAGTGGTTGTAGGAGCCTCTGTGGTTGTAGTGGGAGCCGCAGTGGTTGTAGTGGGAGCTGCAGTGGTTGTAGTGGGAGCAGCTGTGGTTGTAGTGGGAGCCACTGTGGTTGTAGTGGGAGGCGCTGTGGTTGTAGTGGGAGGCGCTGTGGTTGTAGTGGGAGCCGCAGTGGTTGTAGTGGGAGCCGCTGTGGTTGTAGTGGGGGCGCTGTGGTTGTAGTGGGAGCAGCTGTGGTTGTAGTGGGAGCCGCAGTGGTTGTAGTGGGAGCCGCTGTGGTTGTAGTGGGAGCCGATGTGGTTGTAGTGGGAGCCGCTGTGGTTGTAGTGGGAGCCTCAGTGGTTGTAGTGGGAGCCACTGTGGTTGTAGTGGGAGGCGCTGTGGTTGTAGTGGGTGCAGCTGTGGTTGTAGTGGGAGCAGCTGTGGTTGTAGTGGGAGCCGCTGTGGTTGTCGTGGGAGCCGCTGTGGTTGTAGTGGGAGCCGCAGTGGTTGTAGTGGGAGCCGCAGTGGTTGTAGTGGGAGCCGCTGTGGTTGTAGTGGGAGCCGCAGTGGTTGTAGTGGGAGCCGCTGTGGTTGTAGTGGGGGGCGCTGTAGTTGTAGTAGGAGCAGCTGTGGTTGTAGTGGGAGCCGCAGTGGTTGTAGTGGGAGCCTCTGTGGTTGTAGTGGGAGCCGCAGTGGTTGTAGTGGGAGCCGCAGTGGTTGTAGTGGGAGCCACTGTGGTTGTAGTGGGAGGCGCTGTGGTTGTAGTGGGAGGCGCTGTGGTTGTAGTTGGTGCAGCTGTGGTTGTAGTGGGAGCAGCTGTGGTTGTAGTGGGAGCCCTTGTGGTTGTAGTGGGATCCGCTGTGGTCGTAGTGGGAGCCGCTGTGGTTGTAGTGGGAGCCGCTGTGGTTGTAGTGGGAGCCGCAGTGGTTGTAGTGGGAGCCGCTGTGGTTGTAGTGGGAGCCGCAGTGGTTGTAGTGGGAGCCGCTGTGGTTGTAGTGGGAGCCGCTGTGGTTGTAGTGGGAGCCGCTGTGGTTGTAGTGGGAGCCGCAGTGGTTGTAGTGGGAGCCGCTGTGGTTGTAGTGGGGCGCTGTGGTTGTAGTGGGAGCAGCTGTGGTTGTAGTTGGAGCCGCAGTGGTTGTAGTGGGAGCCGCTGTGGTTGTAGTGGGAGCCGATGTGGTTGTAGTGGGAGCCGCTGTGGTTGTAGTGGGAGCCTCAGTGGTTGTAGTGGGAGCCTCTGTGGTTGTAGTGGGGGGCGCTGTGGTTGTAGTGGGAGCAGCTGTGGTTGTAGTGGGAGCCGCAGTGGTTGTAGTGGCAGCCGCTGTGGTTGTAGTGGGAGCCGATGTGGTTGTAGTGGGAGCCGCTGTGGTTGTAGTGGGAGCCTCAGTGGTTGTAGTGGGAGCCACTGTGGTTGTAGTGGGAGCCGCTGTGGTTGTAGTGGGTGCAGCTGTGGTTGTAGTGGGAGCAGCTGTGGTTGTAGTGGGAGCCGCTGTGGTTGTCGTGGGAGCCGCTGTGGTTGTAGTGGGAGCCGCAGTGGTTGTAGTGGGCCAGTGGTTGTAGTGGGAGCCGCTGTGGTTGTAGTAGCCGCAGTGGTTGTAGTGGGAGCCGCTGTGGTTGTAGTGGGGGCGCTGTAGTTGTAGTAGGAGCAGCTGTGGTTGTAGTGGGAGCCGCAGTGGTTGTAGTGGGAGCCTCTGTGGTTGTAGTGGAGCCGCAGTGGTTGTAGTGGGAGCCGCAGTGGTTGTAGTGGGAGCAGCTGTGGTTGTAGTGGGAGCCACTGTGGTTGTAGTGGGAGCGCTGTGGTTGTAGTGGGAGCGCTGTGGTTGTAGTTGGTGCAGCTGTGGTTGTAGTGGGAGCAGCTGTGGTTGTAGTGGAGCCAGCTGTGGTTGTAGTGGGAGCCGCTGTGGTTGTAGTGGGAGCCGCTGTTGTTGTAGTGGGGGCGCTGTGGTTGTAGTGGGAGCAGCTGTGGTTGTAGTGGGAGCCGCTGTGGTTGTAGTGGGAGCGCTGTGGTTGTAGTGGGTGCAGCTGTGGTTGTAGTGGGAGCAGCTGTGGTTGTAGTGGGAGCAGCTGTGGTTGTAGTGGGAGCCACTGTGGTTGTAGTGGGAGCCGCTTTGGTTGTAGTGGGAGCCGCAGTGGTTGTAGTGGGAGCCGCTGTGGTTGTAGTGGGAGCCGCAGTGGTTGTAGTGGGAGCCGCTGTGGTTGTAGTGGGGGCGCTGTAGTTGTAGTAGGAGCAGCTGTGGTTGTAGTGGGAGCCGCAGTGGTTGTAGTGGGAGCCTCTGTGGTTGTAGTGGGAGCCGCAGTGGTTGTAGTGGGAGCCGCAGTGGTTGTAGTGGGAGCAGCTGTGGTTGTAGTGGGAGCCACTGTGGTTGTAGTGGGAGGCGCTGTGGTTGTAGTGGGAGGCGCTGTGGTTGTAGTTGGTGCAGCTGTGGTTGTAGTGGGAGCAGCTGTGGTTGTAGTTGGAGCCACTGTGGTTGTAGTGGGAGCCGCTGTGGTTGTAGTGGGAGCCGCTGTTGTTGTAGTGGGGGGCGCTGTGGTTGTAGTGGGAGCAGCTGTGGTTGTAGTGGGAGCCGCTGTGGTTGTAGTGGGAGGCGCTGTGGTTGTAGTGGGTGCAGCTGTGGTTGTAGTGGGAGCAGCTGTGGTTGTAGTGGGAGCAGCTGTGGTTGTAGTGGGAGCCACTGTGGTTGTAGTGGGAGCCGCTTTGGTTGTAGTGGGAGCCGCAGTGGTTGTAGTGGGAGCGCTGTGGTTGTAGTGGGTGCGCTGGTTGTAGTGGGCGCTGTGGTTGTAGTAGGAGCAGCTGTGGTTGTAGTGGGAGCCGCAGTGGTTGTAGTGGGAGCCGCTGTGGTTGTAGTGGGAGCCGCAGTGGTTGTAGTGGGAGCCGCTGTGGTTGTAGTGGGAGCCGCTGTGGTTGTAGTGGGAGCCGCAGTGGTTGTAGTGGGAGCCGCTGTGGTTGTAGTGGGGGGCGTTGTGGTTGTAGTAGGAGCAGCTGTGGTTGTAGTGGGAGCCGCAGTGGTTGTAGTGGGAGCCGCTGTGGTTGTAGTGGGAGCCGCAGTGGTTGTAGTGGGAGCCGCAGTGGTTGTAGTGGGAGCCGCTGTGGTTGTAGTGGGAGCCCCAGGTGGTTTTGGGAGCCGCTGTGGTTGTTAGTGGGGGCGCTGTGGTTGTAGTGGGAGCAGCTGTGGTTGTAGTGGGAGCCGCTGTGGTTGTAGTGGGTGCAGCTGTGGTTGTAGTGGGAGCAGCTGTGGGTGTAGTGGGAGCCGCTGTGGTTGTAGTGGGAGCCGCTGTGGTTGTAGTGGGAGCCGCTGTGGTTGTAGTGGGAGCCGCTGTGGTTGTAGTGGGGGCGCTGTGGTTGTAGTGGGAGCAGCTGTGGTTGTAGTGGGAGCCGCAGTGGTTGTAGTGGGAGCCGCTGTGGTTGTAGTGGGAGCCGATGTGGTTGTAGTGGGAGCCGCTGTGGTTGTAGTGGGAGCCTCAGTGGTTGTAGTGGGAGCCACTGTGGTTGTAGTGGGAGGCGCTGTGGTTGTAGTGGGTGCAGCTGTGGTTGTAGTGGGAGCAGCTGTGGTTGTAGTGGGAGCCGCTGTGGTTGTCGTGGGAGCCGCTGTCGTTGTAGTGGGAGCCGCAGTGGTTGTAGTGGGAGCCGCAGTGGTTGTAGTGGGAGCCGCTGTGGTTGTAGTGGGAGCCGCTGTGGTTGTAGTGGGAGCCGCTGTGGTTGTAGTGCGCTGTAGTTGTAGTAGGCGCTGTGGTTGTAGTGGGAGCCGCAGTGGTTGTAGTGGCCTCTGTGGTTGTAGTGGGAGCCGCAGTGGTTGTAGTGGGAGCCGCAGTGGTTGTAGTGGGAGCAGCTGTGGTTGTAGTGGGAGGCGCTGTGGTTGTAGTAGGAGCAGCTGTGGTTGTAGTGGTAGCCGCAGTGGTTGTAGTGGGAGCCTCTGTGGTTGTAGTGGGAGCCGCAGTGGTTGTAGTGGGAGCCGCAGTGGTTGTAGTGGGAGCCACTGTGGTTGTAGTGGGAGGCGCTGTGGTTGTAGTGGGAGGCGCTGTGGTTGTAGTTGGTGCAGCTGTGGTTGTAGTGGGAGCAGCTGTGGTTGTAGTGGGAGCCCTTGTGGTTGTAGTGGGATCCGCTGTGGTCGTAGTGGGAGCCGCTGTGGTTGTAGTGGGAGCCGCTGTGGTTGTAGTGGGAGCCGCAGTGGTTGTAGTGGGAGCCGCTGTGGTTGTAGTGGGAGCCGCAGTGGTTGTAGTGGGAGCCGCTGTGGTTGTAGTGGGAGCCGCTGTGGTTGTAGTGGGGGGTACTGTGGTTGTAGTGGGAGCAGCTGTGGTTGTAGTGGGAGCCGCTGTGGTTGTAGTGCGGCGCTGTGGTTGTAGTGGGTGCAGCTGTGGTTGTAGTGGGAGCAGCTGTGGGTGTAGTGGGAGCCGCTGTGGGTAGTGGGAGCCGCTGTGGTTGTAGTGGGAGCCGCAGTGGTTGTAGTGGGAGCCGCTGTGGTTGTAGTGGGGGGCGCTGTGGTTGTAGTGGGAGCAGCTGTGGTTGTAGTGGGAGCCGCAGTGGTTGTAGTGGGAGCCGCTGTGGTTGTAGTGGGAGCCGATGTGGTTGTAGTGGGAGCCGCTGTGGTTGTAGTGGGAGCCTCAGTGGTTGTAGTGGGGGCGCTGTGGTTGTAGTGGGAGCAGCTGTGGTTGTAGTGGGAGCCGCAGTGGTTGTAGTGGGAGCCGCTGTGGTTGTAGTGGGAGCCGATGTGGTTGTAGTGGGAGCCGCTGTGGTTGTAGTGGGAGCCTCAGTGGTTGTAGTGGGAGCCGCAGTGGTTGTAGTGGGAGCCGCTGTGGTTGTAGTGGGAGCGCTGTGGTTGTAGTGGGAGCCGCAGTGGTTTAGTGGGGGCGCTGTGGTTGTAATGGGAGCAGCAGTGGTTGTAGTGGGAGCAGCTGTGGTTGTAGTGGGAGCCGCTGTGGTTGTCGTGGGAGCCGCTGTCGTTGTAGTGGGAGCCGCAGTGGTTGTAGTGGGAGCCGCAGTGGTTGTAGTGGGAGCCGCTGTGGTTGTAGTGGGAGCCGCAGTGGTTGTAGTGGGAGCCGCTGTGGTTGTAGTGGGAGGCGCTGTAGTTGTAGTAGGAGCAGCTGTGGTTGTAGTGGGAGCCGCAGTGGTTGTAGTGGGAGCCTCTGTGGTTGTAGTGGGAGCCGCAGTGGTTGTAGTGGGAGCCGCAGTGGTTGTAGTGGGAGCAGCTGTGGTTGTAGTGGGAGCGCTGTGGTTGTAGTAGGAGCAGCTGTGGTTGTAGTGGTAGCCGCAGTGGTTGTAGTGGGAGCCTCTGTGGTTGTAGTGGGAGCCGCAGTGGTTGTAGTGGGAGCCGCAGTGGTTGTAGTGGGAGCCACTGTGGTTGTAGTGGGAGGCGCTGTGGTTGTAGTGGGAGGCGCTGTGGTTGTAGTTGGTGCAGCTGTGGTTGTAGTGGGAGCAGCTGTGGTTGTAGTGGGAGCCCTTGTGGTTGTAGTGGGATCCGCTGTGGTCGTAGTGGGAGCCGCTGTGGTTGTAGTGGGAGCCGCTGTGGTTGTAGTGGGAGCCGCAGTGGTTGTAGTGGGAGCCGCTGTGGTTGTAGTGGGAGCCGCAGTGGTTGTAGTGGGAGCCGCTGTGGTTGTAGTGGGAGCCGCTGTGGTTGTAGTGGGAGTACTGTGGTTGTAGTGGGAGCAGCTGTGGTTGTAGTGGGAGCCGCTGTGGTTGTAGTGCGAGGCGCTGTGGTTGTAGTGGGTGCAGCTGTGGTTGTAGTGGGAGCAGCTGTGGGTGTAGTGGGAGCCGCTGTGGTTGTAGTGGGAGCCGCTGTGGTTGTAGTGGGAGCCGCAGTGGTTGTAGTGGGAGCCGCTGTGGTTGTAGTGGGGGGCGCTGTGGTTGTAGTGGGAGCAGCTGTGGTTGTAGTGGGAGCCGCAGTGGTTGTAGTGGGAGCCGCTGTGGTTGTAGTGGGAGCCGATGTGGTTGTAGTGGGAGCCGCTGTGGTTGTAGTGGGAGCCTCAGTGGTTGTAGTGGGGCGCTGTGGCTGTGCAGCTGTGGTTGTAGTGGGAGCCGCAGTGGTTGTAGTGGGAGCCGCTGGTTGTAGTGGGCAGCCGATGTGGTTGTAGTGGGAGCCGCTGTGGTTGTAGTGGGAGCCTCAGTGGTTGTAGTGGGAGCCGCAGTGGTTGTAGTGGGAGCCGCTGTGGTTGTAGTGGGAGCCGCTGTGGTTGTAGTGGGGCCGCAGTGGTTGTAGTGGGAGCGCTGTGGTTGTAATGGGAGCCGCAGTGGTTGTAGTAGGAGCAGCTGTGGTTGTAGTGGCTGTGGTTGTAGTGGGAGGCGCTGTGGTTGTAGTGGGTGCAGCTGTGGTTGTAGTGGGAGCCGCAGTGGTTGTAGTGGGAGCAGCTGTGGTTGTAGTGGGAGCACGCTGTGGTTGTAGTGGGAGCGCTGTGGTTGTAGTGGGTGCAGCTGTGGTTGTAGTGGGAGCAGCTGTGGTTGTAGTGGGAGCCGCTGTGGTTGTAGTGGGAGCCGCTGAGGTTGTAGTGGGAGCCGCAGTGGTTGTAGTGGGAGCCGCTGTGGTTGTAGTGGGAGCCGCAGTGGTTGTAGTGGGAGCCGCTGTGGTTGTAGTGGGAGCCGCTGTGGTTGTAGTGGGGGTGCTGTGGTTGTAGTGGGAGCAGCTGTGGTTGTAGTGGGAGCCGCTGTGGTTGTAGTGCGAGGCGCTGTGGTTGTAGTGGGTGCAGCTGTGGTTGTAGTGGGAGCAGCTGTGGGTGTAGTGGGAGCCGCTGTGGTTGTAGTGGGAGCCGCTGTGGTTGTAGTGGGAGCCGCAGTGGTTGTAGTGGGAGCCGCTGTGGTTGTAGTGGGAGCCGCTGTGGTTGTAGTGGGAGCAGCTGTGGTTGTAGTGGGAGCCGCAGTGGTTGTAGTGGGAGCCGCTGTGGTTGTAGTGGGAGCCGATGTGGTTGTAGTGGGAGCCGCTGTGGTTGTAGTGGGAGCCTCAGTGGTTGTAGTGGGGGCGCTGTGGTTGTAGTGGGAGCAGCTGTGGTTGTAGTGGCAGCCGCAGTGGTTGTAGTGGGAGCCGCTGTGGTTGTAGTGGGAGCCGATGTGGTTGTAGTGGGAGCCGCTGTGGTTGTAGTGGGAGCCTCAGTGGTTGTAGTGGGAGCCGCAGTGGTTGTAGTGGGAGCCGCTGTGGTTGTAGTGGGAGCCGCTGTGGTTGTAGTGGGAGCCGCAGTGGTTGTAGTGGGAGGCGCTGTGGTTGTAATGGGAGCCGCAGTGGTTGTAGTAGGAGCAGCTGTGGTTGTAGTGGGGGACGCTGTGGTTGTAGTGGGAGGCGCTGTGGTTGTAGTGGGTGCAGCTGTGGTTGTAGTGGGAGCCGCAGTGGTTGTAGTGGGAGCAGCTGTGGTTGTAGTGGGAGCCGCTGTGGTTGTAGTGGGAGGCGCTGTGGTTGTAGTGGGTGCAGCTGTGGTTGTAGTGGGAGCAGCTGTGGTTGTAGTGGGAGCCGCTGTGGTTGTAGTGGGAGCCGCTGAGGTTGTAGTGGGAGCCGCAGTGGTTGTAGTGGGAGCCGCTGTGGTTGTAGTGGGAGCCGCAGTGGTTGTAGTTGGAGCCGCTGTGGTTGTAGTGGGAGGCGCTGTGGTTGTAGTAGGAGCAGCTGTGGTTGTAGTGGGAGCCGCTGTGGTTGTAGTGGGAGCGCTGTGGTTGTAGTGGGTGCAGCTGTGGTTGTAGTGGGAGCAGCTGTGGTTGTAGTGGGAGCCGCTGTGGTTGTCGTGGGAGCCGCTGTGGTTGTAGTGGGAGTAGCTGTGGTTGTAGTGGGTGCCGCTGTGGTTGTCGTGGGAGAGTCTGTGGTTGTAGTGGGGGCGCTGTGGTTGTAGTGGGAGCCGCTGTGGTTGTAGTGGGAGCCGCTGTGGTTGTAGTGGGAGCCGATGTGGTTGTAGTGGGAGCCGCTGTGGTTGTAGTGGGAGCCTCAGTGGTTGTAGTGGGAGCCACTGTGGTTGTAGTGGGAGGCGCTGTGGTTGTAGTGGGTGCAGCTGTGGTTGTAGTGGGAGCAGCTGTGGTTGTAGTGGGAGCCGCTGTGGTTGTCGTGGGAGCCGCTGTCGTTGTAGTGGGAGCCGCAGTGGTTGTAGTGGGAGCGCAGTGGTTGTAGTGGGAGCTGTGGTGTAGTGGGAGCCGCAGTGGTTGTAGTGGGAGCCGCTGTGGTTGTAGTGGGGGGCGCTGTAGTTGTAGTAGGAGCAGCTGTGGTTGTAGTGGGAGCCGCAGTGGTTGTAGTGGGAGCCTCTGTGGTTGTAGTGGGAGCCGCAGTGGTTGTAGTGGGAGCCGCAGTGGTTGTAGTGGGAGCAGCTGTGGTTGTAGTGGGAGGCGCTGTGGTTGTAGTAGGAGCAGCTGTGGTTGTAGTGGTAGCCGCAGTGGTTGTAGTGGGAGCCTCTGTGGTTGTAGTGGGAGCCGCAGTGGTTGTAGTGGGAGCCGCAGTGGTTGTAGTGGGAGCCACTGTGGTTGTAGTGGGAGGCGCTGTGGTTGTAGTGGGAGGCGCTGTGGTTGTAGTGGGAGCCGCTGTTGTTGTAGTGGGGGGCGCTGTGGTTGTAGTGGGAGCAGCTGTGGTTGTAGTGGGAGCCGCTGTGGTTGTAGTGGGAGGCGCTGTGGTTGTAGTGGGTGCAGCTGTGGTTGTAGTGGGAGCAGCTGTGGTTGTAGTGGGAGGCGCTGTGGTTGTAGTGGGTGCAGCTGTGGTTGTAGTGGGAGCCCTTGTGGTTGTAGTGGGATCCGCTGTGGTCGTAGTGGGAGCCGCTGTGGTTGTAGTGGGAGCCGCTGTGGTTGTAGTGGGAGCCGCAGTGGTTGTAGTGGGAGCCGCTGTGGTTGTAGTGGGAGCCGCAGTGGTTGTAGTGGGAGCCGCTGTGGTTGTAGTGGGAGCCGCTGTGGTTGTAGTGGGGGGTACTGTGGTTGTAGTGGGAGCAGCTGTGGTTGTAGTGGGAGCTGCTGTGGTTGTAGTGCGAGGCGCTGTGGTTGTAGTGGGTGCAGCTGTGGTTGTAGTGGGAGCAGCTGTGGGTGTAGTGGGAGCCGCTGTGGTTGTAGTGGGAGCCGCTGTGGTTGTAGTGGGAGCCGCAGTGGTTGTAGTGGGAGCCGCTGTGGTTGTAGTGGGGGGCGCTGTGGTTGTAGTGGGAGCAGCTGTGGTTGTAGTGGGAGCCGCAGTGGTTGTAGTGGGAGCCGCTGTGGTTGTAGTGGGAGCCGATGTGGTTGTAGTGGGAGCCGCTGTGGTTGTAGTGGGAGCCTCAGTGGTTGTAGTGGGGGGCGCTGTGGTTCTAGTGGGAGCAGCTGTGGTTGTAGTGGCAGCCGCAGTGGTTGTAGTGGGAGCCGCTGTGGTTGTAGTGGGAGCCGATGTGGTTGTAGTGGGAGCCGCTGTGGTTGTAGTGGGAGCCGCAGTGGTTGTAGTGGGAGCCGCAGTGGTTGTAGTGGGAGCCGCTGTGGTTGTAGTGGGAGCCGCTGTGGTTGTAGTGGGAGCCGCAGTGGTTGTAGTGGGAGGCGCTGTGGTTGTAATGGGAGCCGCAGTGGTTGTAGTAGGACCAGCTGTGGTTGTAGTGGGGGACGCTGTGGTTGTAGTGGGAGGCGCTGTGGTTGTAGTGGGTGCAGCTGTGGTTGTAGTGGGAGCCGCAGTGGTTGTAGTGGGAGCAGCTGTGGTTGTAGTGGGAGCCGCTGTGGTTGTAGTGGGAGGCGCTGTGGTTGTAGTGGGTGCAGCTGTGGTTGTAGTGGGAGCAGCTGTGGTTGTAGTGGGAGCCGCTGTGGTTGTAGTGGGAGCCGCTGAGGTTGTAGTGGGAGCCGCAGTGGTTGTAGTGGGAGCCGCTGTGGTTGTAGTGGGAGCCGCAGTGGTTGTAGTTGGAGCCGCTGTGGTTGTAGTGGGGGGCGCTGTGGTTGTAGTAGGAGCAGCTGTGGTTGTAGTGGGAGCCGCTGTGGTTGTAGTGGGAGGCGCTGTGGTTGTAGTGGGTGCAGCTGTGGTTGTAGTGGGAGCAGCTGTGGTTGTAGTGGGAGCCGCTGTGGTTGTCGTGGGAGCCGCTGTGGTTGTAGTGGGAGTAGCTGTGGTTGTAGTGGGTGCCGCTGTGGTTGTCGTGGGAGAGGCTGTGGTTGTAGTGGGGGGCGCTGTGGTTGTAGTGGGAGCCGCTGTGGTTGTAGTGGGAGCCGCAGTGGTTGTAGTGGGAGCCGCTGTGGTTGTAGTGGGAGCCTCAGTGGTTGTAGTGGGAGCCGCTGTGGTTGTAGTGGGGGGCGCTGTGGTTGTAGTGGGAGCAGCTGTGGTTGTAGTGGGAGCCGAAGTGGTTTTAGTGGGAGCCACTGTGGTTGTAGTGGGAGGCGCTGTGGTTATAGTGGGTGCAGCTGTGGTTGTAGTGGGAGCAGCTGTGGTTGTAGTGGGATCCGTAGTGGTTGTAGTGGGAGCCGCTGTGGTTGTAGTGGGAGCCGCTGTGGTTGTAGTGGGTGGCACTGTGGTTGTAGTGGGAGCAGCTGTGGTTGTTGTGGGAGCCGCAGTGGTTGTAGTGGGAGCCGCTGTGGTTGTAGTGGGAGCCGCTGTGGTTGTAGTGGGGGCGCTGTGGTTGTAGTGGGAGCAGCTGTGGTTGTAGTGGGAGCCGCAGTGGTTGTAGTGGGAGCCGCTGTGGTTGTAGTGGGGGCGCTGTGGTTGTAGTGGGATCCGCTGTGGTTGTAGTGGGAGCCACTGTGGTTGTAGTGGGAGCAGCTGTGGTTGTAGTGGGAGCCGCTGTGGTTGTAGTGGGAGCCGCTGTGGTTGTAGTGGGGGGCGCTGTGGTTGTAGTGGAAGCAGCTGTGGTTGTAGTGGGAGCCAAAGTGGTTGTAGTGGGAGCCGATGTGGTTGTAGTGGGATCCGCTGTGTTGTCGTGGGAGCCACAGTGGTTGTAGTGGGAGCCCCTGTGGTTGTAGTGGGGGGCGCTGTGGTTGTAGTGGGAGCAGCTGTGGTTGTAGTGGGAGCCTCTGTGGTTGTAGTGGGTGCAGCTGTGGTTGTAGTGGGAGCAGCTGTGGGTGTAGTGGGAGCCGCTGTGGTTGTAGTGGGAGCCGCTGTGGTTGTAGTGGGAGCCGCAGTGGTTGTAGTGGGAGCCGCTGTGGTTGTAGTGGGGGGCGCTGTGGTTGTAGTGGGAGCCGCAGTGGTTGTAGTGGGAGCCGCTGTGGTTGTAGTGGGGGCGCTGTAGTTGTAGTAGGAGCCGCTGTGGTTGTCGTGGGAGCCGCTGTGGTTGTAGTGGGAGCCGCAGTGGTTGTAGTGGGAGCCGCAGTGGTTGTAGTGGGAGCCGCTGTGGTTGTAGTGGGAGCCGCAGTGGTTGTAGTGGGAGGCGCTGTGGTTGTAATGGGAGCCGCAGTGGTTGTAGTAGGAGCAGCTGTGGTTGTAGTGGGGGACGCTGTGGTTGTAGTGGGAGGCGCTGTGGTTGTAGTGGGTGCAGCTGTGGTTGTAGTGGGAGCCGCAGTGGTTGTAGTGGGAGCAGCTGTGGTTGTAGTGGGAGCCGCTGTGGTTGTAGTGGGAGCGCTGTGGTTGTAGTGGGTGCAGCTGTGGTTGTAGTGGGAGCAGCTGTGGTTGTAGTGGGAGCCGCTGTGGTTGTAGTGGGTGGCACTGTGGTTGTAGTGGGAGCAGCTGTGGTTGTTGTGGGAGCCGCAGTGGTTGTAGTGGGAGCCGCTGTGGTTGTAGTGGGAGCCGCTGTGGTTGTAGTGGGGGGCGCTGTGGTTGTAGTGGGAGCAGCTGTGGTTGTAGTGGGAGCCGCAGTGGTTGTAGTGGGAGCCGCTGTGGTTGTAGTGGGGGCGCTGTGGTTGTAGTGGGATCCGCTGTGGATGTAGTGGGAGCCACTGTGGTTGTAGTGGGAGCAGCTGTGGTTGTAGTGGGAGCCGCTGTGGTTGTAGTGGGAGCCGCTGTGGTTGTAGTGGGGGGCGCTGTGGTTGTAGTGGAAGCAACTGTGGTTGTAGTGGGAGCCAAAGTGGTTGTAGTGGGAGCCGATGTGGTTGTAGTGGGAGCCGCTGTGCTTGTCGTGGGAGCCACAGTGGTTGTAGTGGGAGCCCCTGTGGTGTTAGTGGGGGGCGCTGTGGTTGTAGTGGGAGCAGCTGTGGTTGTAGTGGGAGCCTCTGTGGTTGTAGTGGGAGGCGCTGTGGTTGTAGTGGGTGCAGCTGTGGTTGTAGTGGGAGCAGCTGTGGGTGTAGTGGGAGCCGCTGTGGTTGTAGTGGGAGCCGCTGTGGTTGTAGTGGGAGCCGCAGTGGTTGTAGTGGGAGCCGCTGTGGTTGTAGTGGGGGGCGCTGTGGTTGTAGTGGGAGCCGCAGTGGTTGTAGTGGGAGCCGCTGTGGTTGTAGTGGGGGGCGCTGTAGTTGTAGTAGGAGCAGCTGTGGTTGTAGTGGGAGCCGCAGTGGTTGTAGTGGGAGCCGCTGTGGTTATAGTGGGAGCCGATGTGGTTGTAGTGGGAGCCGCTGTGGTTGTAGTGGGAGCCTCAGTGGTTGTAGTGGGAGCCACTGTGGTTGAAGTGGGAGGCGCTGTGGTTGTAGTGGGTGCAGCTGTGGTTGTAGTGGGAGCAGCTGTGGTTGTAGTGGGAGCCGCTGTGGTTGTCGTGGGAGCCGCTGTGGTTGTAGTGGGAGCTGCAGTGGTTGTAGTGGGAGCCGCAGTGGTTGTAGTGGGAGCCGCTGTGGTTGTAGTGGGAGCCGCAGTGGTTGTAGTGGGAGCCGCTGTGGTTGTAGTGGGGGGCGCTGTAGTTGTAGTAGGAGCAGCTGTGGTTGTAGTGGGAGCCGCAGTGGTTGTAGTGGGAGCCGCTGTGGTTGTAGTGGGAGCCGCAGTGGTTGTCGTGGGAGCCGCTGTGGTTGTAGTGGGAGTAGCTGTGGTTGTAGTTGGTGCCGCTGTGGTTGTCGTGGGAGCCGCTGTGGTTGTAGTGGGGGCGCTGTGGTTGTAGTGGGAGCCGCTGTGGTTGTAGTGGGAGCCGCAGTGGTTGTAGTGGGAGCCGCTGTGGTTGTAGTGGGAGCCAAAGTGGTTGTAGTGGGAGCCGATGTGGTTGTAGTGGGAGCCGCTGTGCTTGTCGTGGGAGCCACAGTGGTTGTAGTGGGAGCCCCTGTGGTTGTAGTGGGGGGCGCTGTGGTTGTAGTGGGAGCAGCTGTGGTTGTAGTGGGAGCCTCTGTGGTTGTAGTGGGAGGCGCTGTGGTTGTAGTGGGTGCAGCTGTGGTTGTAGTGGGAGCAGCTGTGGGTGTAGTGGGAGCCGCTGTGGTTGTAGTGGGAGCCGCTGTGGTTGTAGTGGGAGCCGCAGTGGTTGTAGTGGGAGCCGCTGTGGTTGTAGTGGGGGGCGCTGTGGTTGTAGTGGGAGCCGCAGTGGTTGTAGTGGGAGCCGCTGTGGTTGTAGTGGGGGCGCTGTAGTTGTAGTAGGAGCAGCTGTGGTTGTAGTGGGAGCCGCAGTGGTTGTAGTGGGAGCCGCTGTGGTTATAGTGGGAGCCGATGTGGTTGTAGTGGGAGCCGCTGTGGTTGTAGTGGGAGCCTCAGTGGTTGTAGTGGGAGCCACTGTGGTTGAAGTGGGAGGCGCTGTGGTTGTAGTGGGTGCAGCTGTGGTTGTAGTGGGAGCAGCTGTGGTTGTAGTGGGAGCCGCTGTGGTTGTCGTGGGAGCCGCTGTGGTTGTAGTGGGAGCTGCAGTGGTTGTAGTGGGAGCCGCAGTGGTTGTAGTGGGAGCCGCTGTGGTTGTAGTGGGAGCCGCAGTGGTTGTAGTGGGAGCCGCTGTGGTTGTAGAGGGGGGCGCTGTAGTTGTAGTAGGAGCAGCTGTGGTTGTAGTGGGAGCCGCAGTGGTTGTAGTGGGAGCCGCTGTGGTTGTAGTGGGAGCCGCAGTGGTTGTAGTGGGAGCCACAGTGGTTGTAGTGGGAGCCGCTGTGGTTGTAGTGGGAGCCGCAGTGGTTGTAGTGGGAGCCGCTGTGGTTGTAGTGGGAGCCGCTGTGGTTGTAGTGGGGGCGCTGTGGTTGTAGTGGGAGCAGCTGTGGTTGTAGTGGGTGCCGCTGTGGTTGTAGTGGGAGCCGCAGTGGTTGTAGTGGGAGCCGCAGTGGTTGAAGTGGGAGCCGCTGTGGTTGTAGTGGGAGCCACTGTGGTTGTAGTGGGGGGCGCTGTGGTTGTAGTGGGAGCAGCTGTGGTTGTAGTGGGAGCCGCTGTGGTTGTAGTGGGAGCCGCAGTGGTTGTAGTGGGAGCCGCTGTGGTTGTAGTGGGAGCCGCAGTGGTTGTAGTGGGAGCCGCTGTGGTTGTAGTGCGGGCGCTGTGGTTGTAGTGTGAGCAGCTGTGGTTGTAGTGGGAGCCGCAGTGGTTTTAGTGGGAGCCACTGTGGTTGTAGTGGGAGGCGCTGTGGTTGTAGTGGGTGCAGCTGTGGTTGTAGTGGGAGCAGCTGTGGTTGTTGTGGGAGCAGCAGTGGTTGTAGTGGGAGCCGTTGTGGTTGTAGTGGGAGCCGCAGTGGTTGTAGTGGGAGCCGCTGTGGTTGTAGTGGGATCCGCAGTGGTTGTAGTGGGAGGCGCTGTGGTTGTAATGGGAGCCGCGGTGGTTGTAGTGGGAGCCGCTGTGGTTGTAGTGGGGGGCGCTGTGGTTGTAGTGGGAGCAGCTGTGGTTGTAATGGGATCCGCTGTGGTTGTAGTGGGAGCCACTGTGGTTGTAGTGGGAGCAGCTGTGGTTGTAGTGGGAGCCACTGTGGTTGTAGTGGGAGCCGCTGTGGTTGTAGTGGGAGCCGCTGTGGTTGTAGTGGGAGCAGCTGTGGTTGTAGTGAGAGCCGCTGTGGTTATAGTGGGATCCGCTGTGGTTGTTGTGGGAGCCGCTGTCATTGTAGTGGGAGCCGCTGTGGTTGTAGTGGGAGCAGCTGTGGTTGCAGTGGGAGCTGCTGTGGTTGTAGTGGGAGCTGCTGTGGTTGTAGTGGGAGCCGCTGTGGTTGTAGTGGGAGCAGCTGTCGTTGCAGTGGGAGCTGCTGTTGTTGTAGTGGGAGCTGCCGTGGTTGTAGTGGGAGCAGCTGTGGTTGTAGTGGGAGCCGCTGTGGTTATAGTGGGAGCAAATGTGGTTGTAGTGGGAGCAAATGTGGTTGTAGTGGGAACTGTTGTGTTTGTAGTGGGAGCCGCTGTGGTTGTAGTGGGATTTGCTGTGCTCGTAGTAGAAGCTGTTGTGGTTGTAATGGGAGACGCTGTGGTTGTAGTGGGAGCCGCTGTGGTTGTTGTTGTGGGGGCAGCTGTGGTTGTTGTGGGGGAAGATGTGGTTTTCGGAGCTGCTGTAGGTGTTGTCGGAAAAGATGTGGTTGTTGTCGCCTCTCCCGAGCCCGTTTGGGAGTTGCAGTGATGAGACAAGAATGTAACTACCAATTGGATACCACGAAATTGGGGAGAAAAAAGGGTATAAAAATATATATATTTAAAAAATTAGTAGTTTTTTGGGTATCTGTACTTTACTTGATTATTTATATTTTTGACAACTTTTACTTTTACTTCACTACATTCATTTTTTCTCCATACATTTTCCCTGACACCCCAAAGTACTCATTACATTTTGAATGCTTAGCAGGACATAGAAATGGTCCAAAAACACACTTATTAAGAGAACATCTCTGCTGCCTCTGATCTGGCGGACTCACTAAACAGTGTGCCCCTGGTTGTGTGTGGCTATTCATATGTAAAAAATAATAATAAATAAATCAAATAAATTACAAGAAAATGGTGCCATCTGGTTTGCTTAATATAAGAAATTAGAAATGATTTATACTTTTGATACTTAATAATGTTTAGCAATTACATTTACTTTCGATACATATATATTTAAACCCAAAAAAACGTTTAGACTTTTACTCAAGTAGTATTTTACTGGGTGATTTTCACTTTTATTTAAGTAATTTTCTATTAAGGTATCTTTATTTTTCTCAAGTATGACAATTTGGTATTTTGTCCACCACTTTGCCCAGGACCTCATCCAATATGTATTGAGAAGGAGGTAAGGAGGGAGGACACAAGGAATCAAGGAAATGCAATTGATATTTTCCCAAGTTTAAATGTTGGGACGCGTTCGGGTCTTGTGTCCCTGGCAATAACTTTGGCTTGGCATCCATTTATTTTAGTGCTGTGTTAAATGGCATAAATATAATATTTTAATACAGTCATGTTTTCTATAAATAACCAAGTTGCCTGACGTGTGATATGCTGAGCCAGCAAGTCCATTTAAAAAAAAAAAACTTTTACCACTTATTTCAAGGTATATAGCCAAGGCGGTGAAATTATGATTCAATGCAATAATTGCATGCACGCAGGTGCGGCGTGCCACAGACAAGTTTGGTTGGTCCGTATCTAGTTTGTGTGGGAACATTATGACAGTTTTCCCTTGCTTCTTCTCTACTGCACTGTATTTCTGGATTCCAGGACTGGACAGCCAGCCATGCATTGTTGAAGCTGTCTGCTGGTAAGTGGCTAGTAGTATTCAATAATGACAAGACAAACGTAATTGAAAAGCCAACTGACATTTACTCCTGAGGTGCTGACCTGTCGCACCCTCTACAACCACTGTGATAATTATTATTTGACCCTGCTGGCCATCTATGAACGTTTGAACATCTTGGCCATGTACTGTTATAATCTCCACCCGGCACTGCCAGAAGAGGACTGGCCACCCCTCTGAGCCTGGTTTTCTCTTTAGGTTTATTAATAGGGTACACAGCCTTTCTAAGGAGTTTTTCCTAGTCACCGTGCTTCTACATTGCTTGCTGTTTGGGGTTTTAGGCTGGGTTTCTGTATAGCACATTGTGACATGTGCTGATGTAAAAATGGCTTTATAAAAACATTTGATTAATTGAATTAGCATCTCTATTTTATGTGGAGGAACTTTTGTCAAGTGTCTGGCATTTCATGTATAGCTAGCTAGCTATAGTTAGCTTGAGGCAAGGCAGAAGCGGCACTTTTCATCATAAATCACTAATATTTTTGAGAAAATGACATCACTGCTTTGAAAAAACCTGAACCATCTATAACCGATCAGTTTGAATAACCTATACGTGTTTTACGGTTGTGACAGACTATACACCCATGTGAGTGACTCAAGCTCAAGAATTTTGAACATGACATACATTCAAGCAACTGAAAACCGGAAGGTAGCTATCTAACTATTTCCCAGTTCAGGCATTTTTTATTTTATTTTTCCTTTATTTAACTAGGCAAGTCAGTTAAGAACAAATTCTTATTTTCAATGACAGCCTAGGAACCGTGGGTTAACTGCCTGTTCAGGCAGAACGACAGATTTGTACCTTGTCAGCTCGGGGATTTGAACTTGCAACCTTTCGGTTACAAGTCCAACTCTCTAACCACTAGGCTACCCATCTAAGAAAGCTAGCTAACTAGATATCTATCCTGCATAACTTTTTGCCTTGTTTGTCAGTCTCTAATGCTAGCTAGCTCTCCAGTTCCAACCTGCCTGGCTGCACACCCACCAACTAGCAGTGTGCAACTAGCTAGCTACATATTTGTAGTACAGAGTTACATTCTTGAATTCAAAGTTGTATATTAGTAGAGCCGTAGCAAGGATTAATTATCCAACCAGTTAAGATGATATAAATATGTTTTAAACCTAAAACTGTAGCATCTTGAAGCAAAAATATGAAAGCTTTCTGAAGCTTTCTGGATTTTTTTTCTCATTTTGTCTGTCATAGTTGAAGTGTACCTATGATGAAAATTACAGGCCTCTCTCATCTTTTTAAGTGGAAGAACTTGCACAATTGGTGGCTGACTAAATACTTTTTGCCCCACTGTTTATGTATTTTTACATGCTTTGAGACATTAGAAGAATTGTTTTAGTAGCACAAAAATGACCAAAATGACAAGGCTCATCTGATACTGACAACCAGAGATAAATAAAAACAGCCTTGTCTTGAATGCAACCAATACTAAACCAATACTAAAATAAAGAGATGTACAATTTGTATGGAGAACAAACACTACACTTTAACACATTTAACACATAATTGGAGTCAGGAGTCAGCTAACCTTAAGTCTTAAGACTTAAGTCCAATCAATGAGACGAGATTGGAGATGTTGGTTAGAGCTGCCCTGCCCTATAAAAACCCACACATTTTGAGTTTGCTATTCACAAGAAGCATTGCCTGATGTGAACCATGCCTTCAAGAAAGAGATCTCAAAAGACCGGTATGACTTGCTGTACATTCTCCAGTTTCTGTGTTGTGGTTTGCATGTGTGTTTCAGGAAAATGGCTTCCTGGAATCCACCAAGCAGCTGATTGGTCGACTGCATGACAAATTGGAGCTGACCCCGCCCTCTCGTCAGAGGATGCAGCTGTCTTCAATTACCAACTCATTCTCCAGCTATATAAGCCAGTTTTCTGTTTCTCAGAAAGAGATGATTGCTAAGAGAAGAGAGATGAGGCTGTGTTGGTTGTTTCTCAGATAGAGCTGATGGTTATGTCCTGTGTTTTGGTTAGTGTTGCTGAGAGAGATGATTAGTGTGTACTTTGTTAGTTGTTGCTAAGGAGCTTTTTGGTAGGTCCCATGTTTGTTGCAGAGAGAGCTTATTAGTATGTCCTGTGTTTAAATAGGACTCAGTGTTTTGATTATTGACATTGTTTTTGTTATTCTGTTTTTCTTCCCAGGGGGGAAGGGGAAGGCACTTTGGGAGTGCTTAGGCAAGAGGCCTGCAGGCATACATATACCCGTAGTATATACTGTCTATGCACACTAGGTAAGACCTGAGTGGACTATCCCCTGTATTTTGATTAGTGCACCAGGTGGTGTTAGTTAGGTAAGTAGTGGGTAGGCAGGTAAGGTAGGAGCGAGCGGGGGCTTTGATAGTTACTTTCTTTGCTTTGGTTCTGTTCAGCCCCTTTTCCCCAACATTACCATGTGATGGAATAAATTCCTAGTAAACGGTAAATTCTCTGCCTTTTGTCATCCTTACTCGCACCTTTACAGTCCTATACCTCTTTTACTCCACGGGGAGTTGAGTTGTAGCAGGGTGTTGCGTTCCCTCTTCCTAGAGGCGTACTTAACATAATGGGGGCTCATCCAGGAATTCATGAAAAGGCTTAGGCTTGTCTGAGGAAAAGCGACCTGAACGAGGCACTGGTGACGTAATCGCTCGGCCTTCAAAAACGAGGCGCACCAAAGACAGTCTTGTGTACTCATCTGCCAACACTGCTGCCTGGGCCAATGTCGCCACTTTCTGTTCATTTAAATGAACAACAATTCTATCAGGGAGTTTGCTGTTACAATCCTCCAACAGCATCAACTCTCGAATACCAGCGAAGGTGTTAGCTTTGCTGGCTGAACACCAGCGATTAAACAGAGACTCTTTGTCCCTTGCAAACTCAACAAATGTACGGTGAGTGGGTTTCTTGTGGTTCCTGAAGCGCTGCCTGTAAGCTTCAAGCACCAGCTCATAAGCCTGCAACACAGTAGGTTTAACTGTATTGTAGTGTAAACTGTCTTCCAGGGAGAGAGCAGCTACTACTTCCTGGGCTTTCCCAGACAATTTACATTGCAACAGGAGCAGCCAAATCTCGAGTGGCCAATGCAGCGCTGTGGCCACGCTCTCAAATGCAGAGAAATAGGAATCAACTTCCAGTCACTCGAAATGGGAATGAATCTATATTTCTACTCACATCGAAGTGGGCTTGGAGTTGCACTGGAGCCAGTGTCTAGGGCCAGTTGTCGGATCCTCGCCTCCTTGTCGATTTCCATTCTAATTTCTAGATCATACTGCATATGTCTATCTTTTTGCTCAATTTTTGAACGGGCCAGCCTCACCTTTAGCCTCGCGGTTCTGTCTGAACGACCCGACGCAGAAGATAAAGGGTCAAATCGGGGCAATGTAAAGGGGGTACAAGCAACCCCTTCCTACGCCATCAAAGGAGCGGTTCACACCAGATATCCCAGGAATATTTCTGAACTGATAGTTTTGTAAAGAGGAATGGTCCACATTCCTCCTGACCATTATGCAGGTCTGATCCGCAACTACAGAAAACATTTGGTTGAGGTTATTGCTGCCAAAACGAGGGTCAACCAGTTATTACATCCAAGGGTTCACATACCTTTCCCACCCTGCACTGTGAATGTTTACAGTGTTCAAGAAAGACATGAAAACGTATAATAGTTTGTGTGTTATTAGTTTAAGCAGACTGTGTTTGTCTATTGTTGTGAGTTAGATGAAAATCAGATCAAATGTTATGACAAATCCACATCAAATTTTATTTGTCACATACACATGGTTAGCAGATGTTAATGCGAGTGTAGCGAAATGCTTGTGCTTCTAGCTCCGACAATGCAGTAATAACAAACAAGTAATCTAACCTAACAATTCCACAACTACTACCTTATACACACGTGTAAAGGGATAAAGAATATGTACATAAAGATATATGAATGGGTGATGGTACAGAACGGCATAGGTAAGATGCAGTAGATGGTATCGAGTACAGTATATACATATGAGATGAGTAATGTAGGGTATGTAAACATATTAAGTAGCATTGTTTAAAGTAGCTAGTGATATATATTTATATCAATTTCCATTATTAAAGTAGCTGGAGTTGAGTCAGTGTGTTGGCAGCAGCCACTCAATGTTAGTGGTGGCTGTTTAACAGGCCTTGAGATAGAAGCTGTTTTTCAGTCTCTCGGTTCCTGCTTTGATGCACCTGTACTGATCTCGCCTTCTGGATGATAGCGGGGTGAACAGGCAGTGGCTCGGGTGGTTGTTGTCCTTGATGATCTTTATGGCCTTCCTGTGACATCGGGTGGTGTAGGTGTCCTGGAGGGCAGGTAGTTTGCCCCCCGTGATGTGTTGTGCAGACCTCACTACCCTCTGGAGAGCCTTATGGTTGTGGGCGGAGAAGTTGTCGTACCAGGCAGTGATACAGCCCGACAGGATGCTCTCGATTGTGCATCTGTAGAAGTTTGTGAGTTCTTTTGGTGACAAGCCACATTTTTTCAGCCTCCTGAGATTGAAGAGGCGCTGCTGCGCCTTCTTCACGACGCTGTCTGTGTGGGTGGACCAATTCAGTTTGTCCGTAATGTGTACGCCGAGGAACTTAACTCACTGCCCTCTTTACTACTGTCCCGTCGATGTGGATAGGGGGGTGCTCCCTCTGCTGTTTCCTGAAGTCCACAATCATCTCCTTTGTTTTGTTGACGTTGAGTGTGAGGTTATTTTCCTGACACCAGACTTCGAGGGCCCTCACCTCCTCCCTGTAGGCCGTCTCATCGTTGTTGGTAATCAAGCCTACCACTGTAGTGTCATCCGCAAACTTGATAATTGAGTTGGAGGCGCGCATGGCCACGCAGTCGTGGGTGAACTGGGAGTACAGGAGAGGGCTCAGACTGCACCCTTGTGGGGCCCCAATGTTGAGGATCAGCGGGGTGGAGATGTTATTACCTACCCTCACCACCTGGGGTGGCCCGTCAGGAAGTCCAGTACCCAATTTCCAGTACCCAGATGCACATCTATGCAGAAATCCAGGTAATTCCAAAGGGTTCACATACATTTTCTTGCCACTGTATATACTGTATTCTATACTATCTATTGCATCTTAGTCTATGCCGCTCTGACATTGCTCATCCATATACTGTATGTACATATTCCTTTACTTCGATGTGTGTGTATTAGGTATTTGTTGTGAAATTGTTAGATATTGCTGCACTGTCGGAAGTTGAAACACAAGCATTTCGCTACACCCGCAATAACATCTGCTAAACACTTGTATGTGACCAATACAATTTGATTTGATTTGAGGGACTAATTAATTTCACAGAAGTTTAATGCAATGCATAAGCCAACTGTAGCTGCCTTGGTACAACAGTCACCACCACTCTTTAACTATGGAACTAAACCCCAAAGTTTTCGAGCATGTTATGTTCTCATTTCTTACCTGTTAGACATAGCAATGTAGCGCTCCATCTCATCTTGATTTTGGCCATATCTCCACCACCTAAGAGAGAGAGATGATATCAGGATTTCTACACATGTTGGAACTATAACTATAATTTGATATTCTGCCTCGTACAACATATGTACATTTTTGCATGTGGATCTGTTTACACACTTACAACAATGGTTGTCGATACCCTGAGATATCAAATATTTCGTTCCATATCTCACATACAGTCATGATGGAAATGATTTGCACCCTTGATAAAGGTGTGCATAAAATACTGTATAAAATAAATAATAGAAATGCACTCATGCTCTTTTATTATTCTATAATATTAATACTACTAGAATTGCTCAGATATTTTTTTGTATTTTTTTTGTAATTTTTTTCTCAAAAAGATAGGGGTCAATATTATTAGCACCCCGGTGTGCAATACTCCGACACCCTCCCGTTGCGAGAATAATGGCACTGAGCCTTTTTCGAAAATGATTTATGAGATTGGAAAACACATTGGGAGGGATCATAGACCATTCCTCCATACAGAATCTTTCCAGATCTTTGATATCCTTCATCTGCAATTATAGACTGCCCTTTTCAATTGAAACCCCAGAATTACAATGGGGTTCAAGTCTGAAGGCCGATGGCCAATGTTTACCCTTACAGAAAAACCAAATGATTTCAAATTCATGAAATCACATTGTCACGTGTACCCACTGGGCACAGACGTCAGTTCAACGTCGAGGTAACTATTAAAACATTTCCTAACCAGAAACCGTGGACTGATGGCAGCATTCGTGCAAAACTGAAAGCGCGAACCACCACTTTTAATCTTGGCAAAGCAACTGGAAACATGACCGAATACAAACAGTGCAGCTATTCCCTCCGCAAGGCAATCAAACAAGCAAAGCGTCAGTATAGAGAAAGTAGAGTCGCAATTCAATGGCTCAAACACGAGACGTATGTGGCAGGGTCTGTAGTCAATCATGGATTACAAGAAGAAAACCAGCCCCGTCGCAGATATCGACGACTTGCTCCCAGAGAAATTAACAGCTTCTGCATGCGCAGACCAGCTAGCTGGTGTGTTTACGCACATATTCAATCAATCCCTATCCCAGTCTGTTGTCCCCACATGCTTCAATTCATTGTTCCTATTCCCAAGAAAGCTAAGGTAACTGAACTAAATTACTATCACCCCATTGCACTCACTTCTGTCATCATGAAGTGCTTTGGGTGACTGGTCAAGGAGCATTCCTGATACCCTAGACCCACTCCAATTTTCTTACTGCCCCAATAGGTCCACTGACGATGCAATCGCCATCACACTGCACACTGCCTTATCCCATCTGGACAAGAGGAATAACTATGTTAGAATGCTGTTTATTGACCAAATTCGTCATTAAGCTCGAGGCCCTGGGTCTCGATCCCGACCTGTGCAACTGGGTCCTGGACTCTCTGACAGGCCACCCCAGGTGCACTGGGGCCCCACAAGGGTGCGTTCTGCGTTCTGAGCCCTCTCCTGTACTCCCTGTTCACCCATGACTGTGTGGCCATGCACGCTTCCAACTCAATCATCAAGTTTGCAGACGACACTACAGTGGTAGGCAAGATTACCAACAATGACGAGACGGCCTACAGGGAGGAGGTGAGGGCCCTCGGAGTGTGGTGCCAGGAAAATAACCTCTCACTCAACATCAACAAAACAAAGGAGCTGATCGTGGACTTCAGGAAACAGAAGAGGGAGCACCCCCCCATCCACATTGATGGGACAGTAGTGGAGAAGGTGGAAAGTGTTAAGTTCCTCAGCGTACACATCATGGACAAACTGAAATGGTCCACCCATGCAGACCGCCTCCAGGAGTCTGAAGAAATGTGGCTTGTCACCTAAAATACTCACACACTTTTACAGATGCACAATCGAGAGCATCCTGTCAGGCTGTATCACCGCCTGGTACGGCAACTGCGCCTCCCTCAAACACAAGGCTCTCCAGAGGGTAGTGCGGTCTGCACAACGCATCACCGGGGGCAAACTACCTGTCCTCCAGGACACCAACAGCACCCGATGTCACAGGAAGGCCAAAAAGATCATCAAGGACAACAACCACCCGAGCCACTGCCTGTTCACCCTGCTATCATCCAGAAGGTGAGGTCGGTACAGGTGCATCGAAGCTGGGACTGGGAGACTGAAAAACAGCTTCTGTCTCAAGGCCTTCAGACTGTTTGTTAAACAGCCATCACTAACATAAAGAGGCTGCTGTCAACATACAGACTCAGATCTCTGGCCACTTTAATAAATGGACTTCACTTTTTCACATATCCTACATTACTCATCTCATATGTACAGTATATACTGTTCTATACCATCTACTGCATGCCTATCATTAGTCACTTTAAATAACGGCACTATAATAATGTTAAATGCAAACAAACACTATATAGCCTCAAAACATGGTTATTAAAACCATACTTTTAATAACATGGATGTTCATTCCATAGCTCTGTCTATGAATTTGAGAGTAGTCGCAGTCTACACAACAGGAGGCTGCTGGGGGAGGGCGGCTCATAGGGCGGCTGGAATGGAATGGTATCAAACACATGGAAATCATGTGTTTTATATGTGTGGTATCATTCTATTTATTCTATTCCAGCTATGAGCCCATCCACCCCAATTAAGGCGCTAATGGCCGCCTGTGCCATGTTTTATATTGGGGGGAAAACGATCTGCTTTTTAACCACAAATAGCAAGTGCTATTTTTCTTCTCAATGGCAATGTAAGTACTGCATGATTTGATAGTCACATGATTGAAATTTGTCAGTAAAAATAGTATATATTGGACATGAATCTTAAAACAGCTGGCCCATCCCTGTTCTATAAGGTGATGCAAATACCTTAACCAAGGAAGGGAAAGTGAAGTTTTTTCAGTTGAGCTTTTCATTCAGCTGTGTTCACCTGAAAGAGTTGGCTCCGAACAGCTCTTTGTTCAGTAGCCATGATTATGTTAAATAAACATGGGCTGGGGCCTGAGACTGGGCTCTGCCTAGGGCTGTTACAATGACTGTATTACGAACACACTGGCAGTAATGAATCATGACCGCAGTAAAGATCAACATGAACGTTGAGTCACGGTAATTTCCTCTTATGCACTCTGGATTTGCTAATGATCATCAGGTCGCTAATGTCCTGAGACTAAGGGAATTATTGTCCCTCTAACCACTCTCACGTCAATGCAAATGCAATCAAAATTATATCAAACAGTATGTGCTTTTAAAACTCACTTTACTGTGATTGATCCATTTGAAGCAATAAGTTCCCTAACCACTCTCACCCATATATAAGAGCTTATGCATAAGCATAGGCCTATAAACTGTATGAGCCCAAGCCCGAAAGGAAACCTGAAATAAAAGAATGATTGTGCCATTACACAATACATAGCCAACCCGCATATTATGCACAGCAAAAAAAGTTAGCCTACAACTATAGTGAATTTGTATTTGATTTTGAATAGCCTAGTAATAGAGCATTTTTCATATTTTAATAATTAATAGGCAGATCACATTACCTTTAGCTACAGAATCTTCTCACCACTGTGCATTTCCATCTCCTCTTTCTCCTTCATTATTTTCTCAAGTGTGCAAAGATAGGGGCTGTCAAAAGTTGAATGAAATACGTTTTGTTGTGATAACATGTTACTATCGATGTCCCCTAACAGATTTCAATTAAGCACTAGCTGTAGGAATTGGGTTGGAGAGCCAATAGCATACAGAGTTTGGGCGGAATATATCCTGTCACTCAGCGAGAGGCTGCATGCTCCCAAACAGTGGTTGATGCGTGCAGTGAAATTACCGGACTAGCCTATTTGACACATTTGCTATTCAAGCGCGTATGGATTATGTATTTTTTTCTCCTGCACCTGCCCATTTGACAATGAGCCATTCTAAATCAAAACAAATTTTACATATTAGTAAAGACAAGATTCAATTGAGAATCGCCTAATGAGCGGAAATATGTTCAGAAGGCAAGCTTTTTTTTTTGCTACTTTCTCAAATCATCAATAGCCTATAGTTGCATCATACAGACCATTATATCTTGATTTCTAAGGCATTGTGTACCATTCACAACCAACGTTGCCAAATAACTCTAAATCTAGTGTTTAGGACCTGTTTCAAATAATCACTTTTACGCTCAACATAGCCACTTCATATGTGCACCCACTTGGGAATGTGAAAAATATCCTTTCTATTTTATTCAGCTAAGTTCAACTATACTTCTTCTTATTCTAAAATAAAATAATATAAAATAATGGCACAGGATTTATAAGAATATCTAGTCTGCTAATAACATCCAGTAGGCCAACTCATATTCTGTTCTTCTGAAATACATTTTCTTCATATTATAGTGTTTCTTTAGACCTGCCAAAAATAAATCATGGATTTATTGTGATGGTGTATATTCAATTGATTTATTAGACTTTTAAAAATATATAGATGTTTAAAAGGATATTACCGTGTATGTGTGGAGGCCTGGAGATGGCCTATATGCTTATGTTAATTAACGGTCAATTACTGTGAGACCGGCAACATTTTGCATGACAATAACCGACTGACAAAATTTCATGACAGCCCTAGCTCTTCCTTGTAGAACATTTCAAAGTGTGTAGACTACAACAAATGTACTTAGAAGCTGTTGTTGTTTTAGAGTCAAGAGAATTTGACAGTAAATTCTCAAGAGACATAACTTTATACTTTGTTTTATGCTCTGATTCTCTGGTACAGAGCCCCGGCTGAAATTCTCTGCCATTGTGACTTCTTTAAAGAGTGAAGGAGCAGTTGCATATTGCTTGCACATTTCTGTGCAAGTTGATATTCTCGCAAACAAATGTTCCTTGCTCAGGATTTTTTGTTGTCAAGCAGGTGTGTAGTTATTTTTTTTAACGTTTTTTTTTTTTTTTTTTTTTAGATGTGTCAATCTAAGTAACGTTAAAAAAAATCCCCATCAAAGTCTGTCAGTGTAAGCTAGCGATATCACATCCGGCTATGTCGGATTCTGCATATGCGGTGGAAGGTGGCCAAGCTACAGCGGTGTTCGTCAGACCATGAGACATTGCGAAAATTGGTTTTCCCACGAAAACGTCTTTGGGTTTGGCCTACAAACTAATTTGACCATTCTACAACCTTTACAAGTGTCATGGGATTCATCTGAAGGTAACCCATGCAAAGAAATTGAAGTATGGAGGTAGTTTTGTGACAACAAAGCGGTCAAAAAATATATCCTGAGCTTTCTTATTTCTCCTAGATGTAGGACAGACACTTCAAAACCTTATTGTCTTTTTGACATTTATGAATGTGTTATTTAATGTGTTTCAATGGGCTTCAGTAGTAAAGGTCAAATTCAATATCTTATCAAACTATTTTTTAAATATGTTTGTTTTAAACCTAAAGAGGTCCTAAATTTGTTATAAAAATGTGGCCTTGACATGATGAAGTTATTAATTCCACTTTGCATAGTGTATCAATACACCCAGTCACTACAAAGATATAGGCGTCCTTCCTAACTCAGTTGCCGGTGAGGAATGAAACTGCTCAGGGTTTTCAAAGGTAACTTTAAAACAGTTACAGTGTTTAATGGCAGTGATAGGAGAAAACTGAGGATGGATCAACAAAATTGTAGTAACTCCATAATACTAACCTAAATGACTGGAGGGAAAACAAGGAAGCCTGTGCATAATATTCCAAAACATGCATCCTGTTTGCAATAAGGCACTAAAGTAAAACTGCAAAACTTTATGTCCTGCATACAAAGCATTATGTTTATTGCAAATCCAACACATCACTGAGTGACACCTCATATTTTCAAGCATGGTGGTGGCTGCATCCTGTTATGGTTATGCTTGTCATCGGCAAGGACTAGGGAGTTTTTAGGGTAAAAAGAATTGGAATACAGCTAAGCACAGAAAAACATCCTAGAAGAAAACCCTGTGCAGTCTGGTTTCCAACGGACCCAGGGTGGCAAATTCACCTTTCAGCAGGACAATTACCTAAAACACAAGGCGAAATATACACTTGTTGCTTACCAAGACAAAATTGAATGATCCTGAGTGGCCTGGTTATAGTTGACTTAAATCATCTTGAAAAATCTATGGCAAGACTTCCATAAATATATAAATATTGCACATTCCAAATTGTACATTCCAGGTGTACAGACTTACCCAGAAAGACTCACAGCTGTAATCGCTTCCAAATATGATTCCAACATGTATTGACTCAGGAGTGTGAATACTTCGGTCAATGACCAATATTTGCATTTCCTTTTCAGTAAATTAGCAAACATTTCTAAAAACATGTTTTCATTTTTTCATTATATTATTTTGTCATTATGGGGTATTGTGTGCAGATGGGTGTAGCACAACAAAATGTGAAAACAAGTCTAGGGGTATGACTACTTTCTGAATGCACTGTATAATGATAGAGTCCTGCTATGTCTGATGTCCTTTCTTGAACAGACTTGGTAACCTTCTTGATTGATTTGGCAGATATACATGCATGATGTTAGGGGCTCAGGTCTACTTGGTGGCAAGATCATTTCATGTGATATTATTGGATTGGTGAATTAACACCCACTGATTTTGAGAGGAATTTCGATGTTTGAGTCTATTGTTTTGTCATTTCAAACAAAATTCTGTCAAGTACCTATTTTGATGGCAAAGTGATTAAATAACTTGATATTAAGAATTGTGTTTATTTTTCAACCATTTGTTTTGAAGGATTTTAAATGTGGAACTGCTATTTTTGAAGTGCAGTGTGTTTAAAGTTTGCACATACAAAAGCTATTGAGTTTAAAATGATGAAATGCACACACTATCATAACAATTGGATAATGATAACTTTATAAAGTAATGCTATGAAATCAAAATCCTCTGAAAATCCTTGCTTAAACAAAATTCAGTATCTTGCACGCCAATTTCCACTCACCTAAACTTCTTGAAATAAATAAATGAAGTCCACTTGACATTGTACTCCCAAAGGGGCACAAGGTTATGGTCAACCAGGAATACAGGTCCAAAAGTATAACGTCTTTTCTCTCTATCACCTCACGATCAGTAATGTCAGTACGACAGGAGAACGCAAGTATGTTCAATATGAATCTCAGACCATATATACAGCCTTAATATGGCAATTGCCGATCAACTGGTTGGGTGGCTCAATGTCACCCCTTTTGTGTTGTTAGGCCCTCTTTCTAGTTCATAACCTTTCTGAACATTCCTCCACCCCGGCAAATCCATCTATCCTACCCCACTGTTTAGACATCATCAATGCCATCCGCCTATCTGTTGTTTCTGTTCATTGTCTGATTGCAAAAGAGGGTCAAAACGATTTGCCATACCGGTTATTCCACAACTCACAGATAACTGCTTTCTCAGAGACACGTGCATAAATGTCTCCATGTAGACGAACAGACCACAATGCATTCCACTGAACAAAAAATATAAACACAACATGCAAGAATTTCAAAGAATGTAAAGTCCAGTCAGGATCCAAAGACTGGAATGGTCTTAACGAAACAGATGAACCCTGCTCATGGATAATTAATTGACTTCCAATCAAAACTAAAGATTTTCAGTTTCATTGAAATGTCTTCAAATATTTGTGAACTACTGAATGGTTCATCTGCTTTTGAAAAGGTACAATCTCTGATATTATAATCCCACATTGTAATATAAAAACACAAAGTCCTTTATTTACCTAACCTGAATCTGGCCGATGCATCTGTATTCATTATTATAGTTCTTATTAAGATTTTTATTTTATTCATTTATTTATTTTTATATACTGAACATAAATATAAACACAACATGCCAGAATTTCACAGATTTTACTGAGTTACAGATCATATAATGAAATCAGTTCATTGAAATAAATGCATTAGTCCCTAGTCCATGGATTTAACATGACCGGAAATACATACAAAATAAAATAAAATGAATTACTTAAAAATCATACAATGTCATTTTCTGGATTTTTGAAATGTACCAATGATAAAAATGACAGACCCCTACATGCTTTGTTAGTAGGAAACACTGCCGATTTTGCAGGTTATCAAATACTTGTTCTCCCCAATGTATATGCATCTATTTTTATTTTTTTTATTTTACCTTTATTTAACCAGGCAAGTCAGTTAAGAACACATTCTTATTTTCAATGACGGCCTTGGAACAGTGGGTTAACTGCCTGTTCAGGGGCAGAACGACAGATTTGTACCTTGTCAACTCGGGGGTTTGAACTCCAACGCTCTAACCACTAGGCTACGCTGCCGCCCCGATACCTTTAAAAAAAGGTAAGAGGGTGGATCAGAGCATCCCAAACAAGCTCAATGGGTGACATGTCTGGTGAGTATGCAGACCATTGAAGAACTGTGACATTTTTATCTTCCAGGAATTATGTAGAGATTCTTGCGAAATAGGGCCGTGCATTATCATGCTGATACGAGGTGATGGCAGCAGATTAATGTTACGACAATGGGCCTCAGGATCTTGTGTTCATTGTCCGTAGATAATGCCAGCCAGTACCATAACCCCACCATCACCATGGGGCACTCTGTTCTCAATGTTAACACAATGTTAACATGTTAACATTCTACACAAACTGTCAGAAACCGTATCAGGGAAACTCATCTGAGTGCTTGTCATCCTCACCAGGGTCTTGACCTGACTGTAGTTCGACGTCGTAACCAACTTCAGTGGGCAACTGCTCACCTTTGATGGCCACTGGCACGCTGGAGAAGTGTGCTCTTCATGGATGAATCCCAGTTTCAACTGTACCAGGCAGATGGCAGACAGTGTGCATGACGTTGTGTGGGCGAGCGGTTTGTGAATAGAGTGCAACATGTGGTGGGGTTATGGTATGGCCAGGCATAAGATACAAACAGCAAAGACAATTGCATTTTATCAATGGCAATTTGAATGCGAAGAGATACCGTGACGAGATCCTGAGGCCCATTGTCATGTTTCAGCATGGTAATGCACAGCCCCATGTTGCAAAGTCATCTACACAATTCCTGGAAGCTGAAAATGTCCCAATTCTTCCATGGCCTGCATTCTCACCAGACAGGTCACCCATTGAGCATATTTGGGATGCTCTGAATCGACATGTACGACAGCGTGTTCCAGTTCCCGCCAATATCCATCACCTTCGCACAGCCATTGAAGAGGAGGGGGACAACATTTCACAGGCCACAATCAACAGCCTGATCAACAGTATGCGAAGAAGATGTGCAGTGCTGAATGAGGCAAATTATGGTCACACAAGATACTGACTGGTTTTCTGATCCACAACCCTACCTTTTTTTTAAGGTATCTCTGACCAACAGATGCATATCTGTATTCCCAGTCATGTGACATAAATAGATTAGGGCCTAATGAATTTATTTCAATTTACTGATTTCCTTATATGAACTGTAAGTCAGTAAAATCTCTGAAATGTTTGCATGTTGCGTTTATATTTTTGTTCAGCGTATAGATAAAACACAATTATGTTTTTGACTGCACTGGGCCTTTAATAAAAACATTACAAATAAAAAACATGAGCTGGCGCACACCCAGAGAAAATTATTTTATGTAGAGGTGCTGCCTGACGGAGAATAAACTTTAAGCTATGAAAATAACTGAAGAGATTCTCACACTCAATATATTAGCTCCCAGTAATGTATTGGATAAAGCACCAACGTTTCCACATCACTGTGCCTTCTTCAGGGTGAAAGAAGGCACGAAGATGCCAAAACTTTGGTGATTTACCCAATAAATTACTGGGTGCTAATATATTGAGTGTGCAACTCTATTAATTTTCATCATTTTTACCTTTAACATACATTTTCTCAAAAGGTGTAAACTCAGATATTTCAAATGTTTGCATATGTTCATGTTCATGTTGTGCCCGTCATTGGTCATTTCAACCATAGAAATAGAATCCATAGAATGGAGCGATCCCTTCAGGACACTGTAATTTACAGTGCATTTGGAAAGTAGTCAGACCCCCTGACTTTTTCCACATTGTGTTATGTTAGAGCCTTGTTCTAAAATGGATGAAATTGTATTTTTTCCTCATCAATCTACACACAATAATGTGTGACATAATGACTAAGTAAAAAATGTTAGCAAATGTACTTTTTAAAAACAGAAAATTCACAATTACATAAGTATTCAGACCGTTTAGTCAACACTTTGTTGAAGCACCTTTGGCAGCGATTACAGGCTCGAGGCTTCTTGGGTATGACGCTACAAGCTTGGCACACATGTATTTGGGGAGTTTCTCCCATTCTTCTCTGCAGATCCTCTCAAGCTCTGTCAGGTCTCTCCAGAGATCTTTGATCGGGTTCAAGCCCGGCTCTGGCTGGGCTACTCAAGGACATTCAGACACTTGTCCCGAAGCCACTCCTGCATTGTCTTGGCTGTGGTTCGAGTCATTGTCCTGTTGGAAGGTGAACCTTCGCCCCAGTCTGAGGTCCTGAAGGATCTCTCTGTACTTTGCTCTGTTCATTTTTCCTCGTCTCACAGTCCCTGCCTCTGGAAAACAACCACCGTGCTTCACAGTAGGGATGGTGCCAGGTTTCCTCCAGATGTGACGCTTGGCATTCAAGCCAAAGAGTTCAATCTTGGTTTCATCAGACCAGAGAATCTTGTTTATCATGGTCTGAGTCCTTTAGTTGCCTTTTGGCAAACTCCAAGCGGGCTGTCATGTGCCTTTTACTGAGAAATTGCTTCCGTCTGGCCACTCTACGATAAAGGACCTGATTGTTAGAGTGCTGCAGAGATGGTTGTCCTTCTGGAAGGTTCTCCCATCTTCACAGAAGAACTCTGTCAGAGTGACCATCGGGTTCTTGTTAAACTCCCTGACCAAGGCCCTTCTACCCCGACTGCTCAGTATGGCCGAGTGGCCAGCTCTAGGAAGAGTCTTGGTGCTTCCAAACTTCTTCCATGTAAGAAACAATGATGGAGGCCAATGGGTTCTTGGGGACCTTCAATGCTGCAGAAAGGTTTTGGTACACTTCCCCAGATCTATAGATACAAACCTGTCTCGGAGCTCTACGGACTAATCATTTGACCTCATGGCTTGGTTTTCGCTCTGACATGTACTGTCAACTGTGGGACCTTATATACATTTATAAGCATTTTCTGATGTGTAGACATCCAACCATCTTTTTGGTACCATTTCAAAGTTAAAATGTAATTACATTTTATTAACATTTTAGTGAATTTATCAGCCAAAACATGACATCCACCCTGTATTCAAGAGCATAATGTGACTCAACCGATGATGGGCACTCTCCAAACACCTCAGATAATATAAAATATATTCTAAATTGAATATGAATTCAATCGGAGAGTATACATTTCACAATAATTGATTTTAAAGGTAAAAATCTATATTATAAATGTAGTGTCAAAATTCAGTATAGAGTGTAAACAGGATAATTATGACTCATTTCAGGAAACTAGGCGTATGTCACAGGTCACTACTTCACAAGAGAGCCATTTGAAGGTAAACGTTTTATCAAAATGTGTTGTTTTTTTTGGCAGAAATGCCTTCTGGGACATGTGAACTTTCATGTGCCTTAATAAGGAACGTGAATGCCATCAATAAATATGAATAAAATGGTTAAATTACGAGCCTAGTTGGTTTAGCCACAGAAAAAGTGAGCAACCTTCCCGCTAGCCAAGATTATCTCAGCCAGTGAGTGGGCTGGACATGCTGAGAGATGAGTTCAGATTGGTCTGCCATATAGCACACTTCTTTGTATTTGAGCTGGTCAATTTGTGTAGGTAATCCTGTCTAAACCGGCTTTAAAAAATATAGTAGTAAAACTACATACGTGTTGCTCTCCACTTTCTGGAGGCCCAACTTTTGAAATCAGTGGAATTTAACCTTTTGAAGCTAGGGGGTACTGTTTGGAAAAATAACGTTCCCAAAGTAAACGGCCTATTCCTCAGGACCAGATGCTAGAATATGCATATAATTGACAGATTAGGATAGAAAACTCTAAATTTTCCAAAACTGTCAAAATATTGTCTGTGAGTATAACAGAACTGATATTGCAGGCAAACCCTGAGAAAAATCAAACCAGGAAGTGGCTTCTATTTTGAAAAGCCAATGTTCCATAGCCTCCCATTGCTCCATTTAAAGGGATATCAAGCAGATTCCTTTTCCTATCGCTTCCTCAAGGTGTCAGTCTTCAGACATAGTTTCAGGCTTTTATTTTGAAAAAATGAGCCAGAACGATAACATCGCGTCAAGCGGTCACATGAGTTTTGCTCGCACAACAGAATTTGGACAGCTATTGTTTTTCCCTCTCCTACTGTGAAAGACATTTGTGGTTGATATATTATCGATCATATATTTTAAAAACAACCTGAGGATTGATTATAAAAAACATTTGACGTGTTTCTGTGGACATTACTGGATATTATTTGGAATTTGTCTGTGTTGTCGTGACCGCTCTTTCCTGTAGACTTCTGAACATAATGCGCCAAACAAACAGAGGTATTTTGGATATAAAAATAATCTTTATGGACTAGTTTACTGTTCCCAGAACCAAGTCTCCCTCCAGTCCGGAGGCGCCGGAGCCGCCCGTCAGTCCGGAGGCGCCGGAGCCGCCCGTCAGTCCGGAGCTGCGGGAGCCGCCCGTCAGTCCGGAGCTGCAGGAGCCGCCCGTCAGTCCGGAGCTGCGGGAGCCGCCCGTCAGTCCGGAGCTGCGGGAGCCGCCCGTCAGTCCGGAGCTGCGTGAGCCGCCCGTCAGTCCGGAGCTGCGGGAGCCGCCCGTCAGTCCGGAGCTGCCGGAGCCGCCCGTCAGTCCGGAGCTGCCGGAGCCGCCCGTCAGTCCGGAGCTGCCGGAGCCGCCCGTCAGTCCGGAGCTGCCCGAGTCGCCCTTCACTCCGGAGCTGCCAGAGTCGCAGCCCCTCAGTCCAGAGGTGCCCCTCAGTCCAGAGGCGCCCCTCAGTCCAGAGGCGCCCCTCAGTCCAGGAACTTCAGTCCGGGGCCCGCTGCGAGGGCCAAGAGCGAGGTGGAGCGGGGTCCACGTCCCATACCTGAGCCGCCGCCGTAAAGAAGGCCCACCCGGACCCGGTTTCCCACTGGGTTTTTGTGGGTAGTTAATTTCTTTTTAGTGTGTGTTGCACCTGACAGAGCTGTTTCGGTTGTCTCTTTTGTTGTTTTGCATTGTAGTGTTCAGTTTCGAATAAACATGACGAACATGTAACACGCTGCGCTTTGGTCCAAACACCTTCGCTAAACTAAAACGTTCTTGTCAAAAACACCCAAATTAATTACAAATATCTTTGGGGGAAGTGATTGTGGCTTTGATACTATAGTGTCTCATGGGGGACAAACTTCAGTAACTGCCACATAAAAACCAAAGACTGAAATTCTGTTTTTCTTAATTAGCTAAATATTTTAAAAATGTGGAATCATTGTGGTTAAGTCGCTCTTTAATGTTTTGGCATTCAGGTCCAAAAAGTTTATTCCTGACCACTTCTAACATTGGAGGAATGTTTTGTTTAAATCAAAAGGGTGCAGTCAGAAAATGGTTGAAAGCATTGGGAACAACCCTGATGATAGTTATTCTAATATGTTACTTATGCTCATTGTTCACTTCTGAGCCTTATGTGAACAGCTCCCTACACTTCCAAATGTAGACATTAGACTATTGATAAAGACCAAAAGAGGTAACACTTTACATTACAGTACGGGTTCAAGTAGTAACTATATGGTAATATTAAATTACATGTAACATGGTAACAACAACATGTAATAGTAACAATGGAAATATTACTTTTACTTATAGTATAATATAAATACTAAGTAATGTTTTATAAAAAAAATAACCATCGTTTCATAAGCTCTACATTTTTTTTTTTTTTACTTCTGTTGACTGTATGGTTGCAATAACATTTGATTGTATAAATAGCCTCTATCTGCAACGTCAATAGCAGGCGTGTATGGTATCTATTTTCCCTGCTTCAATGATCCTTTAGCCTATTAAAGCCCTTTTTCATTGTGAACACAAAAAAGCTCTGTGATAGCAGCATTGAGGCATGGAAGTCAACCTGTTTGGCTGCAATCTTTTCAACAGCTGTTGTGTTCTTCAGCATTAAAACAAAAGAAAATAGAAGCAACAAAAGAGTGAGTGACTGAGCAATTACCATCTCATAACATCCTAGTCACAATGCGCACAACTCAATGTTAAAGGACCCATGAGCAGCATTGTGATTTTCATAGGATCATCTTTGTGCCGTGGGGGAGATCTTCGTGGGCTACACTCGGCCTTGTCTCAGGGTAGTAAGTTAGTGGTTGAAGATATCCCTCTAGTAGTAGGAGGAGTGCTTAGGAAAAGAGGGTGGGGTTATATCCTGCCTGGTTGGCACTGTCCGGGGGTATCGTCGGACAGGGCCACAGTGTCTCCCAACCCCTCCTGTCTCAGCCTCCAGTATTTATGCTGCAAAGGTTTATGTGTCGGGGGGGGCTAGGGTCAGTCTGTTATATCTGGAGTATTTCTCCTGTCTTATCCAGTGTCCTGTGTGAATTTAAGCATGCTCCCTCGAATTCTCTCCTTCTCTCTCTCTCTCTCTCTTTTTGGACGTGCTACCTTGTCGCGGACCTGCTGTTTTCAAATCAAATCAAATCAAATTGTATTTGTCACATACACATGGATAGCAGATGTTAATGCGAGTGTAGCGAAATGCTTGTGCTTCTAGTTCCGACAATGCAGTGATAACCAACAAGTAATCTAACTAACAATTCCAAAACTACTGTCTTATACACAGTGTAAGGGGATACAGAATATGTACATAAGGATATATGAATGAGTGATGGTACAGGGCAGCATACAGTAGATGGTATCGAGTACAGTATATACATATGAGATGAGTATGTAGACAAAGTAAACAAAGTGGCATAGTTAAAGTGGCTAGTGATACATGTATTACATAAGGATGCAGTCGATGATATAGAGTACAGTATATACGTATGCATATGAGATGAATAATGTAGGGTAAGTAACATTATATAAGGTAGCATTGTTGAAAGTGGCTAGTGATATATTTACATAATTTCCCATCAATTCCCATTATTAAAGTGGCTGGAGTTGGGTCAGTGCCAATGACAGTGTGTTGGCAGCAGCCACTCAATGTTAGTGGTGGCTGTTTAACAGTCTGATGGCCTTGAGATAGAAGCTGTTTTTCAGTCTCTCGACTCACTCTCTACCGCACCTGCTGTTTCTAACTCTAATGATTGCTAATGAAAAGCCAACTGACATTTTATCCTGAGGTGCTGGCCTGTTGCTGTCACGACTTCCATAGAACTCTGTCCCTCTCCTTGTTCGGGCGGTGTTCGGCGGTCGACGTCACCGACCTTCTAGCCATCACTGATCCTGTTTTTCATTTTCCATTGGTTTTGTCTAGTCTTCCTTCCCACCTGGTTCCAATCCCATCAATTACATGTTGTGTATTTAACCCTCCGTTTCCTCTCATGTCCTTGTCGGAGATTGTTTTGATTGTATATGATGTGCTATGTAGTGTTGGTGTGCGACGGGTTTTGTACCCACTTTGTTAATTTGTACATTTTGGTTGTTTTGGAGTTTTTCTACACCTGCATTGTTTTCTGTTTGGGCTGGGTTTCTGTATAGCACTTTGTGACATCGGCTGATGAAAAAGGGGGCTTTATAAATACATCTGATTGATTGATGTCAAATCGGGTGTCAAATGAGGGCCCTGGGCATCATTTATAACATTGCTTAACTCTCACAATAAATAGCTGTGCTACAGATGGCTATATCGGTCCGCTAATACAGGACAAGTAAAGGACCAGTGCACTACTTTTGTGAAAAGAGGAAAACAATGTTGTCGTTTTTTAATTAATATATCTTCTTTTTTTATTAGGGGGTGCTGCAACAACCTCAGCACGCCAACTTCCCCTGGATATGACTAGGCCTAGTGGTAAGCTACACACTTCAATGAAAGAAGATTATGTCTGTTCACCTGTATGTTGTAAACCACACTCCTTTTTGGGATGCATAGAGCAAAAACTTGAAATTAGAATAGCGTATCTAATAGGCCCAATTAAATGAGATATGCGCATGGTAATTTGTCGTATTGCTACTTTGGGAATATGTACTCATCATGAACTGAAAAGATGTGTAATATATTCTGCAAATGTTTTGTTTATAAATGAAACATTGTCTACCTGTGAAATATGTATTATGTTAATTTCATTCCAACGGACATCCACTTTAGGATAAGACATTTATCAAATGTTTAAACCATTTTCTATCCTAATTATTACGAATAAGCAAATGCTTTGATTTCTGGTCAAACCGATGGAAACAACACATCAGAAAAAGGTATTAGAAATACAAAACACAATAATGTTGAAGATCATTACGAAGATCTCCACCTGGTTAAACATGTTTGGAAAAGGCCTGTGTCCATGGCAGGGTCTTGCGGTTTTCCACAAAGGCTGTTTTGACCTGAAAATTTTGCCTGTCCTTGCTGGCTTGCCATTTGAGGGCATGGCTTTTAAAACTAAGGTTCCCAGTTCTCTCACTGTGATACTCATCTATCACCCCCCTACAACAAACAATGTATATTTTACTACAGAGTTTTATGAGCTGATCACCTCTCACCTGTCCTACCCTCTCCAATGTTGCTATCCTAGGTGATTTCAACATTCACATTGATTCAACAAAATGTTCCTCTGCCGTGCTTGAAGGCCCCACCGACCTAGAGGACTGGATTATCTTGCTCTTTGATCAGGTCAACACTCGCAAGGCTGCGGGGCCGGACAGTATTTCAGGGCACTGTTCTCAGAGAATGCGCAGATCATCTGGCTGGCATATTCACGGTAATCTTCAACCTCTCCTTTTCCCAGTCTGTAATCCCCTCTTACCATCATTCCTGCTTCCAAGAACTCTAAGGCTTCATGCCATAATGACTACAGCCCTGTAATTCTCACATCTGTAACCATTATGTGTTTTGAAAGGCTTTTTATGGCACACATCAACTTCATCATCCCAGACATCCTAGAACTTACATTTTCATACCGCCCCAAGAGATCCATAGGTGACGCAATCTCAAATGCACTCCACACTGCCATCACCCACCTAGATAAGAGGAATACCTATGTCAGAATGCTGTTCATTGACAACAGCTCAGCGTTCAACACCATTGTCCCCTCCAAGCTTGGCACAAATCTTAGGACCCTGGGAATGAACCAATACCTCTGCAACTGGATCCCGGACATCCTGATGGGCTGTTCCCAGGTGGTGAGGGTAGGCAACATCAACACAGCCACGCTGACCATCCCCTCCTGTACCCCCACACACACACACACACACACACACACACACACACACACACACACACACACACACACACACACACACACACACACACACACACACACACACACACACACACACACACACACACACACACACACACACACACACACACACACACACACACACACACACACACACACACACACACACACACACACACACACACACACACACACACACACACACACACACACACACACACACACACACACACACACACACACACACACACACACACACACACACACACACACACACACACACACACACACACACACACACACACACACACACACACACACACACACACACACACACACACACACACACACACACACACACACACACACACACACACACACACACACACACACACACACACACACACACACACACACACACATTAACTGCACCCTCAACGTCAGCATGACAAAGAGCTGATCGCTGACTACAGTAAACGGAGGGCCGAGCACATCCCTATCCCCATCGAAGGGGCTGTAGTGGAGCTTCAAGTTCCTCAGTGTCCACATTACACAAACCAACACAGTTGTGAAGAAGGCACGACAATGCCTCTTTCCCATCAGGGGGCTGGAAAGATTTGTCATGGGCCCACAGATCCTCAAAAGGTTCCACAGATGCACCATTGAGCGCATCTTGACTGGCTGTATCACCGCTTGGTATGGCAACTGCTTGGTACATCACTGGGGCCGAGCTCCCTGCCATCCATGACCTTTATACCAGGCAGTGTCGAAGACTCCAGCCACACAAGTTATGGACTGTTCTCTCTGCTACCGCATGGCAAGAGGTGCCGATGCACCAAGTCTAAAATCAACAAGACCCTGAACAGCTTCTACCCCCAAGCCATAAGACTGCTAAATAGTTAGTCCAGTTAGCTATTTGGTTAACTATCTGCATCAACCTTTTTTGCTCCTCACATACGCTGATGCTACTGTTTATTATCTATCCTGTTACCAAGTCACTTTATCCCCATTTATAAAGTGCTGTGAGAGAGTATTTGCCCCTTTTCTAATTTTATCAACATGTTATCAGATCTTCAACTAAAACCTAATACTAGATAAAAGGAAGATGAGTGAACAAATAACAACAATGACATACTTATTTCATTTATTTCATAAACAAAGTTATACAACACCCAATGCCGCTGTGTTAAAAAGTAATTACCCTTTACACTCAATAACTGGTTTTGCCACCTTTAGCTGCAATGACTCCAATGAAATGCTTCCTGTAGTTGTTGATCAATCTCTCATATCACTGTGGAGGAATTTTGGCACACTCTTCAATAGAGAACTGCTTTAACTTAGCGACATTTGTGGGTTTTCAAGCATGACTTGCCAGTTTGAAGTCATGCCACAATATGTCAATTGGGATTAAGTCTTCGCTTTGACTAGGCCATTCCAAAACGTCAAATGTGTTGCTTTTTAGGCATTCATGTAGACATGATTGTGTATTTTGGATCATTGTCTTGATGCATGACCGAGCTGCTCTTCAGCTTCAAATCACAGATGGAAAGCCTGACTTTCTCCTGTAGAATTCTCTGATACAGAGCAGAATTCATGGTTCCTTCTATTAAGGTAAGTCGCCCAGGTCCCGAGGCAGCGAAGTATCCCCACACCGTCACACTACCACCACGCTTGACCATTGGTGTAAGGTTCTTACTGTGGAATGCAGTGTTTGGTTTTCACCAGGCATAACGGGACCCGAGGAAATCCCAGGACCTTTTTCGCTCAGACACCTCCTCCTCCTCCTCTACAGACTCTGGCCCTCCCGAGACATCAACTGTACAAATTTAAAGATTTGCAGAGTTTGAAAGGCTAAAATCAAAACCATCCGACAAGGTTAGGCTATACTCCAACCTTAACCCCACTCTGGTTCTTACTCCATCACCCATATCTGCCCCCAACACACAGGTGTACATTAAAACAAAGCCTAACACAACATCTGCTCTGTCAACATTGTCTAACTGTCTGGAAGAGGCAAAATATTGGACCCAGAACAACTTCCTCCAATTCAACAGCAGCAAAACAGAGGCAATGCTAATAGGCAACCCCCAGCAAATCACCAACTCGAGCAGCATCCTGTCATAAATTGCCACATCATTCCCCTCTCCTCAGTCATCACTAATTTGTGTGTGAAATTCAATTCTGCTCTCTCCTTCAATTGCCACATTAGTCCGGTCTGTAAAACATTCTTTCACCTGAGCTAATCCATGCATTAATCTTCTCCAGAGTTGAATATGGGAAAGCAGTACATGGGGGACCTGCCTGCAAATTCAATTCATAAACTACAGCTCATCTAAAACAGTTCCGCAAGGATTCTGACACAAACAAAAAAGTTTGGATGCACCAACTAATTTCAGGGTTTTTCTTTATTTTTTAAACTATGTTCTACATTGTAGAATAATAGTGAAGACAACAAAACTATGAAATAACACGTGGAATCATGAAGTAACCAACAACAACAAAAAAGTGTTAAACACTATTCGCGTACAGTCCATCTAAGTTCCACAACCAAGACTTCTCTGAAAGTTGTTTGCCTTCCAGCTGTATGACTGATTGCCCGAAAGGGGTCTCCCTCTATCCTACTACGCTCTTCTACTGTTGTTCACTCTGAAAGATAACCAGCCATGTTGACGGTTCCCCTTGGTGATGAGCGTATTAGGATGGTCTCAATTAGATTAGATTTTCTCTATATCTGACTTAAAGACAGCTAATCAGCTGTACCAGTGATGGTCTGATGTGAGCTTCTCGCCTCTTCCTCGGGTAGATAGTCAAAGTTCCAAACCACTTTGCGTGCGGGACAGAGGAAGAGCAATTCTTACACTATTGTTCTAAATTCAATCGCCCTCTTCTACTTCATCCTCATCATTCAGTTGATTCAAATTAAATTGTGAAGTTGTACACAATTATCAGTTTCTATTTGGTATATATATTGCCCATTCATTGATAGCATTCATTCAGGTAGAGACACAATAGCGCCTTGCGATCAACACTTTACACTGTACCCAAAAGCAAAATCAGCGCTCTACCTCGCCCTTGCTGTCGTCTGGCGCAATGAAGCAGTGACGCAGAGTAGTGTACAAAACCACAAAATACCTCAATGTCCCGTGGCATAATCTCAAAACTAATTGAAGAACCACTGTAGGCAGACTATTCCATGAAAATGTAGCTCCATAGGAGACAGCCCTGCCTCCAGCTGTTTGCTTAGAAATTCTAGGGACAATAAGGAGGCCTGCATCTTGTGACCATAGCGTAGGTGTAGGCATGTACAGCAGGACCAAATCGGAGAAAGAGGTAGGAGCAAGCATATGTAATGCTTTGTAGGTTATCAGTAAAACCTCGAAATCAGCCCCAGCCTTAACATGAACCAGCGTAGAGAGGCTAGCACTGGAGTAATATAATCACATTTTTGGGTTCTAGTCAAGATTCTAGCAGCTGTGTTTAGCATTAACTGAAGTTTATTTAGTGCTTTATCCAGGTAGCTGGAGAGTAGGCCATTGCAGCAGTCTAATCTAGAAGTGACAAAACATGGATTCGTTTTTCTGCATCATTTTTGGACTAAACATTTGAGAGTTTTGCAATGCTCTGAAGATGGAAAAAAGCAGTCCTTGAAATATTCTTGATAAGTTTGTCAAAAGACAAATTAAGGTCCAGAGTAATGGCAAAGGTTTTTCACAGTTTTGTTTGAAAAGACTTCACAACCATCAAGATTAATTTTCAGATCGAACAGCTGATCTCTTTGTTTCTTGGAACCTACTAGCATCTCTGTTTTGTCTGATTTTAAAAGTAAAACATTTACCGCCATCCACATTCTTATGTCTGAAACACAGGCTTCCAGGGAGGGCAATTTTGGGGCTTCACTATGTTTCATCGAAATGTACAGCTGTGTCGTCCGTGTAGCAGTGAGTGTTGACATTGGGAAACACAAATGACATCGCCAAGAGGTAGAATATTTAGTGAAAACAAATAGTCGTTCTAAAACGGAAACTTGAGGAACACCAAAACTTACAATTGATTTGTCAGAGGACAAACCATCCAGAGACAATCTGATATCTTTCGACAGATAAGATCTTAACCAGGCAGAACTTGTCCGGTGAGACCAATTAGGGTTTCTAATCTCTCCAAAAGAAGATGGTGATTGATGGTGTCAAAAGCGACAGTAAGATCTAGGAGTACGAGTACAGATGCAGAGCCTTGGTCTGACGCAATTAAAAGGTAATTTGCCACCACGAGTGCAATCTCGGTGCTATTATGGGATCTTCAGGCAACAGCTTTTTCTAAAATGTTTGAGATAAATGGGATATTCGATACAGGCCGATAGTTTAAATAACATTTCAAGGTCAAGGTTTGGCTTTTTCAAGTGAGGCTTTATTACTTCCACATTTACCAAGTTCAACATAGGAGGGACAAGCACAGGAAGTAGCTCTTTCAGTAGTTTAGTTTGAATAGGATCCAATATGCAGCGTGAAGGTTTAGAGGCCATGACTATTTTCATGAATGTGCCAAGAGATACAGGATTAAAAAACTTGAATGTCTCCATTGATCCAACTTCCTGGCAGTCCTGTACAGACTCAGAACAACTGAGCTTTGGAGAAATGTGCAGATTGAAAGAGCAGTCTGTAATTTTCTTTCTAATGATCATGACCTTTACATCAAAGAATTCCTCACTGCCGAAGTGAAAGTCAACCTCTCTTGGGGAATGCTGCTTTTAAGTTAGCTTTGCGACAATATCACGTTTTTGGGAGGGGATTGTTCTTATTCTCCTCAATTAGTTTTGGGAAGAAAATAGGATAATTGAGCAGCAGTGAGGGTTCTTCGATATTGCACGGTCCTGTCTTTCCAAGCTAGTCGGAAGACTTCCAGTTTGGTGGAGCGCCATTTTCATTCCAATTTTCTGGAAGCTTGCTTCGGGGCACTTGTATTTTCTGTATACCAGGGAAATAAAAAAAATGTTTTTTTGTTTTTAGGGGTGCAACTGAATCTAGGGTATTACGCAAGGTTACATTCAGATCCTCATTTAGGTGGTTACGGTATTTCTGTATTCAAACGTCCTTGGGTAGGTGGAGGGCAGTGGAGGCTGGTGACTTGAAGAATTGAGCAGGATGGGAGACCCATGGTATAGGCGCGGAAGGCATGGAGACAACAAAGTGTGTTTCAAAAATCGTCAAAGACCAATTATTTTAACCTAAAGACATTTATAGTACAATATTGTGGGGAATGGGAATGAGAGGGATACTTACACAGTTTGGAAAGAGATCACAGCAGTGATTGAATGAGGGTGTGAGGCATGAGTTGAAGTGTTCAGAAGCTTGACCATTGCAGGACAGGATTTGACTGGGAAGACTAAAAACAATAATACACTACAAAGTTAGACCAAAGAGCCAAGAATGAGTTAGTCCAACAAGGAGTAAAATCATTGATGTGTAATAATGTGATTGTTTTTGTGTATGTGATTGACTCTACATACAGTAATGAGAGGAAAATGATATGGGTACTCACAGTGCTTGGAGAGGAAACATTTAATGTGCGATGAGTGGGCACATGAGATATGGCTTCGGTTCAACTCATGAGAGAGTTGACAATGGTAGTGGAGTGGTCATCACCTCTTAATCAGGGAACAGGAGGGGACTTAGCTGTAAATAGAAATAGCAGATACATTCTATTACAGCCGTGCCATCGTAGGTTTGGACAACGAGTTTCTCTATGAAGTCAAACACAGACTGTCAAGTGGGTGAGTTGCGCAAAGTGTCCCAAGAAATGGGGGTGGCAGGTAGCCTAGTGGTTAGAGCGCTGGACTTGCAACCGAAAGGTTGCGAGATCAAATCGACAAAGTAAAAATATGTTGTTCTGCCCCTGAACAAGGCAGTTAACCCACTGTTTCTAGGCCGTCATTGAAAATAAGAATTTGTTCTTAACTGACTTGCCTAGTTAAAAAAACACACAAAAAACATTCCTGAATAAAGCCCTGATTGTCCACATACCATGGAGATAAGTGACAATACCAAGCAGAATGGCAGCACCATAGGTCCCAGAGAAGTGGGGCAATTTTTACCCCCTAGGGCCTGGAGTTTTTCCCTTATATGTTAACCTCTTAACCTCTCTTAACCTAACTAGGAAAACTCTGGACCCTATAAGGTATGACAGTGATTAACCAGTTGTAAAAAGCTTTCATATGGGCTATGATGGGACCCGTTTTTCCTAATCAGGTCACATGGTTTGAAAAAAACTCCTGGCCCTGGGGGGGATGAAACCCCTGTCAAACTGCAGCTACCTTATATTTGTTCATAATAATGATTGTATTGAAGGGGATTTCCTCTACCCAGACACAGAACTCACAGGGCTGAGCTTGCTTTATGCATGTTGGCATCATGCAGGCCTATGCAACTGTAGGCTTTAAAAAACATTCACTCACATCTGTCATCACCATTGTCGACTGATTAATATTAATTTTGGATTAAAAACGTATAGGCAGCCTGTCACGTCTGCTCCCGCTCTCCTCCCCCTCGGCACACGCTTCAGCATTATTGGACTCACCTGGACTCAGTTATCATCTGTTTATTACCTCCCCTATATTTGTCATTTTCCCTGCTGATGCATAAATTGTTTTTGGTTTGTATTACTATTTTGCTGACGCTGTTCCTGTCTCGTTCTTTATTAAATGTTTAACTCCCCGTACCTGCTTCGTCTCTCCAGGGTCAACTCATGTGACACAGGCTTGCGAGCCCAATTTTGAATATAAACTAAAATTGATGACATTGACATTTTATCCTGACACATAAATACACAACGTTACCCAGGGCGCATAGGATGTAACGTTATGCAGCTGCCCGTATTAGTAGCCTACAGTTGATCAGAAAGAGTCGTCTCATTTTCATCACATACAGAAATGTCAGATTTCTAATGTTTCGGTGTAAGTTTTTGCTTTGGTCTGTCCGGAGTGATTATGTGTTATCTTTGCTAAATAAATACCGGAGATAAGTGGAAAGCCAATTTGAGCGGACGCGAAAAATGCGCTGCCTCAACCTCTCCCGTTAATGTACATTTTAATGGATGATGCGATGGAAGCTATCAAATCCAAGGCTCAGACTTTCCAAAAAGCAGGCAAGGCCAGCAATACAGGCGGCTTTATGATAGGCTCCCTGTTAACCAGCTATACTTTTGATACCAGTTGATATTGAACGCCCTCACCCTTTCATCCTTCGTCATGAAACTGATCTCAGGCAGAGGTCGACCCTCGCTTTTAATTCGCACTTTTTCTGTGTACCCGAGAATGTAAGGGAATACCCCCCTGTATTGGACAAAAATGAATGGCAAGTCATTGGCATCGGACAAACCATATACACATTGGCCAATACCACCCAATTCGGCGTTGATTCATGCAAAGTGTATTGCAAATGCCATATGGCAATTGCCAGTTGTAACACTTTAAAAATTCAACAGGGGGCGAATGCGCTCCACCGGGGTTTTTCATATTGGAAATGTAACCCAAGTCAATGTCCAAAAGTAAAATTTTGAAAAAATGAAATTTTTGTCAAAAACTTATCACCCCTTAAAAAAGTGCTTTCTGGACCGTTTTTCGAAATTCTTTCGATTTTTTTTGTCAATTACACGTGTAAGAACTGTATGAATATACTTTTGTCCAATTTTATTATCATAATTTTTTTTTTTTTTTTACATGCGCATAAGGAATATGTTTTGTCCAATTTCAATATGATTTCATAGGAAGTCAAAGTCAAAAGTCAAAAATGTCAAAATTTTGTAAAAACTTCACACACCCATAAAAAAGTGCTTTCTGGACCGTTTTTCGAAATTCTTTCGATTTTTGTCAATTACACATGTGTAAGAACTGTATGAATATACTTTTGTCCAATTTTATTATCGTAATTTTTTTTTTTTTACATGCGCATAAGGAATATGTTTTGTCCAATTTCAATATGATTTCATAGGAAGTCAAAAGTCAAAAGTCAAAAATGTCAAAATTTTGTAAAAAACTTCACACACCCTTAAAAAGTGCTTTCTGGACCGTTTTTCGAAATTCTTTCGATTTTTTTGTCAATTACACATGTGTAAGAACTGTATGAATATACTTTTGTCCAATTTTATTATCATAATTTTTTTTTTTTTACATGCGCATAAGGAATATGTTTTGTCCAATTTCAATATGATTTCATAGGAAGTCAAAAGTCAAAAGTCAAAAATGTCAAAATTTTGTAAAAAACTTCACACACCCTTAAAAAAGTGCTTTCTGGACCGTTTTTCGAAATTCTTTCGATTTTTTTGTCAATTACACATGTGTAAGAACTGTATGAATATACTTTTGTCCAATTTTATTATCATAATTTCTTTTCTTTTTTTACATGCGCATAAGGAATATGTTTTGTCCAATTTCAATATGATTTCATAGGAAGTCAAAAGTCAAAAGTCAAAAATGTCAACATTTTGTAAAAAACTTCACACACCCTTAAAAAAGTGCTTTCTGGACCGTTTTTTGAAATTCTTTCAATTGTTTTGTCAATTACACATGTGTAAGAACTGTATGAATATACTTTTGTCCAATTTTATTATCATATTTTTTTATATATTTTTTTAAATTGTGCATAAGGAATTTTTTTGTGGGCCAAATGACATAAGAAATTTGACATGCTCAAAAATCCTGCAGAAATGCAAAATTGACTGGCCTGATGAACTCGGGATGGACGGGCAGTGATAGTTGTTCCTTTCCATCACTCGTTGTGTTGACTTCATCATGTCCATTTTGTGATGTTTTTTCACTATATAATCATATTGCAAGTGCACGTGCATTTGCAATATGGTTCAATGGACAATTACTATATGAAATTTGACATGCTCAAAAATCCTGCAGAAATGCAAAATTGACTGGCCAGATGAACTCGGGATGGCCTGACAGTGATAGTTGCTCCTTTCCATCGCTCATTATATTGACTTCATCATGTCCATTTTGTGATGTTTTTTCACTATAGAATCATATTGCAAATGCACGTGCATTTGCAATATGTTTCAATGTGCATTTACCATATGAAATTTGACCTTGCTCAAAAATGCAAAATTGACTGGTCTGATGAACACAGGATGGCCGAGCAGTGATAGTTGTACATTTCCATCACTCGTTGTGTTGATTTCATCATCTCCGTTAGGTGATGTTTTTCACTATAGAATCATATTGTAAGTGCACGTGCATTTGCAATATGTTTCAATGTGCATTTACCATATGAAATTTGACCTTGCTCAAAAATGCAAAATTGACTGGTCTGATGAACACAGGATGGCCGAGCAGTGATAGTTGTACATTTCCATCACTCGTTGTGTTGATTTCATCATGTCCATTAGGTGATGTTTTTTCACTATAGAATCATATTGTAAGTGCACGTGCATTTGCAATATGTTTCAATGTGCATTTACCATATGAAATTTGACATGCTCAAAAATGCAAAATTGACTGGTCTGATGAACACAGGATGGCTGAGCAGTGATAGTTGTACATTTCCATCACTCGTTGTGTTGATTTCATTATCTCCGTTAGGTGATTTTTTTTCACTATAGAATCATATTGTAAGTGCACGTGCATTTGCAATATGTTTCAATGTGCATTTACCATATGAAATTTGACATGCTCAAAAATCATGCAGAAATGCAAAATTGACTGGCCAGATGAACACAGGATGGCCTGACAGTGATAGTTGCTCCTTTCCATCGCTCATTATATTGACTTCATCATGTCCATTTTGTGATGTTTTTCACTATAGAATCATATTGCAAATGCACGTGCATTTGCAATATGTTTCAATGTGCATTTACCATATGAAATTTGACATGCTCAAAAATGCAAAATTGACTGGTCTGATGAACACAGGATGGCTGAGCAGTGATAGTTGTACATTTCCATCACTCGTTGTGTTGATTTCATCATGTCCATTTGTTTATGTTTTCTCACTTTTGCAAAGTCACTGTGCATTTGCAATATGGTTCAATGGGCAGGTACCATCACGAATTTGTCATGCTATAAAAATCCTGCAGGTATGTGAAATTGACTGGCCTGATGAACACAGGATGGCCTGGCAGTGATAGTTGTTCCTTTCCATCACTCGTTGTGTTGATTTCATCATGTCCATTTGGTGATGTTTTTTCACTATAGAATCATATTGCAAATGCACGTGCATTGTTGTGCAACTGGTAACCCAAAAATTAAAATATGGTTGTAAATGCATTTACCGGGACTCCTATTATCCATGCCCGCTATGGGAGTACCCTACTACGGCCCTCTATCTATGGGGGCAGTCCGGAGTGCTTTATGGACTGTTTAAAATATTCTGATGGATACGCATTGTTGTGCAACTGGTGATTGAAAATAGACACCTGGTAACCCAAAAATAAAAATATGGCTGTGAATGCATTTACCGGTCATTCTGATATTAATGCCCGCTATGGGAACACAGGATGGCCGGGCAGTGATAGTTGTTCCTTTCCATCATTCGTTGTGTTGATTTCATCATGTCCATTAGGTGATGTTTTTTCACTATAGAATCATATTGCAAGTGCATGTGCATTTGCAATATGTTTCAATGTGCATTTACCATATGAAATTTGACATGCTCAAAAATGCAAAATTGACTGGTCTGATGAACACAGGATGGCCGAGCAGTGATAGTTGTACATTTCCATCACTCGTTGTGTTGATTTCATCGTGAACATTAGGTGATGTTTTTTCACTATAGAATCATATTGTAAGGGCACGTGCATTTGCAATATGTTTCAATGTGCATTTACCATATGAAATTTGACATGCTCAAAAATGCAAAATTGACTGGTCTGATGAACACAGGATGGCCGAGCAGTGATAGTTGTACATTTCCATCACTCGTTGTGTTGATTTCATCATGTCCATTAGGTGATGTTTTTTCACTATAGAATCATATTGTAAGTGCACGTGCATTTGCAATATGTTTCAATGTGCATTTACCATATGAAATTTGACATGCTCAAAAATGCAAAATTGACTGGTCTGATGAACACAGGATGGCTGAGCAGTGATAGTTGTACATTTCCATCACTCGTTGTGTTGATTTCATCATGTCCATTTGTTTATGTTTTCTCACTTTTGCAAAGTCACTGTGCATTTGCAATATGGTTCAATGGGCAGGTACCATCACGAATTTGTCATGCTATAAAAATCCTGCAGGAATGTGAAATTGACTGGCCCGATGAACTCGGGATGGCTGGGCAGTGATTCTGGTTCATCTCCATGGCTCGTTAGGGTTGATTTCAGAATGTCACTTTTGGTGATGGTCCCTCTCCGTTTAAACATATTGCTAATGTACAAAAGTCAACTAGCAAGTCAGTGTCCACCAGTCAATTAGATGTCATTCTGACACCAAACTGATACCAATTGACACCAAACCCACTTTTTCCAACTCATTTAGAAGCCAACTATCACATATGTCAGAGCAGGCCCATAATTCACAGCGCCATTAGTTTAAAACATAATAAAAACGTAAAACACATAGTTACGTTCTAGCTGCGGGTCCAGGTCAGACATTATGTGAAGGCCTATGTGAGGCGACCCCGAATCCCGAGTTTCGGCTCGATAGGTCCTTCGGTGCCCGAGTAAAACCCTAATTGGTGCTGAAAATCCATTTTTTTCAATGCCTTGCTATGGGGTCCTTGAATGAGCTATCGGACCGAAACGTTGGGGTCCGTCTCTATGGCCCGAGCCGGTTTCAATGCACCTAGTCTTGTGTCTCTGAGACTTTTCTAAATGTCGCCATTTTCGTAATGGTCAAAATGAATTGAAGTCATTGCAAATGTACGAGGCTATTTCTCGGTCCGAGAACCTTCTAGAGCCACCTAACTCACCACGCACTATCGACCCGAGGCCTAGAACAGGTTTCTAAAGTTTCGGAACTCTAGGTCTGACGGTTCTTTTAGCTCGAACAAAGCTAACTATTGGAGGCACTGTCTGTCTCTACAAACCCCAATACGTCCCTCCTTCCAAGTTGTGTGTCTGTGTGATTTAGTTTTCCTTTGAAATTTTATGGGAAAAATGACTGATTTACAGTTCATGGGGGTTGCCTAATCACACATATGAAGTTTTGGACAGATCTGACTTTTTAACCCCTCGAAACAGCCCCTGAGACACCAATTAAGGCACTTCCGGTTGTCACAGGAAGCTATAAGTCAACACATATCCTCACTGGGCTATGCTTTTACAGAATCCTGAGTTTTAAGTCCTTACGTTAAGAATTGACTGATTTACACAGGGTTGAATGCACTATGTCTATCAAACTGCAGGCAGGTAATGGAAAAACACTTTTAGGGTGATTTTAACCACTTCCGGTTGGTCCAGGAAGCTTAGAATCAACACAGGTAGACCTCATACTGGCCTGATGGACTGTTACCAAAGACAGGTTCATACGGCATTCATAACCCATATAGACTTCAGGTTGAATTTAGGGGTAAAGGCAATGTATTCCTATGGGGAGAGAAGTCAATGCAAACTCTTTGAAGTAAACACCTTCTTTTAACTATTAAGGGTTAATGCCACACGGTCAACGTTAGGCTTGCACGGATCGGAAGGACCTTAGGAACGTACCTGAGGTCGAATTGTGCTTCTCACCCTAACGGTTCTCTCACTGTCACCCAAAAGCAAATGACGTTGTGGGGCAGGCTTCATTTTGGGCCTAATTTTCTAATGGTCGCTGCGCTTAGACCGAGCGAGCTACGGTCAAGCGGGATATCTCGTTGAACTCGGCACGGCCTAGAGATTATTATGTTTATGCCATTGCCTGCTCTCTGTGTCTTTGAGAACCGCACTTTTCACTCCATCCTTGCTGTGTGTGCGTGTGAGAGATTTTCTTTGACATCTGTTGGGAGAAATGACTGATTTACAGTTCATGAGGGTTACCTAGTCACACATATGAAGTTTTGAAAAGATCTGACCTTTTTAACCCATGGAAACTGCCACTGTGACACCATTAAAGGCACTTCCGGTTGGCACAGGAAGCTATAAATAAACTCATATCATGATTGGGGTATGCCTTTACAGAATCCTGAGTTTTAAGTCTTTACGTTAAGAACTGAGTTATTTACGGAGGGTTTAGTGAGTGTGTGTTATTTCAGAAAATCATAGAAAATCACAGAAATCTCGCAGAGCTCCGCAGCACACTTTAAAAAGATTCGTAAGAACAACCTGCAACTGGATCTGTAACCGTTGAAAAAAAAAACACCTATCCGTGAACATCACCAAGGTGTCGTTGTACGATTTCTCTTAAATGACGATAGATAAATGGCTGGTTCTTTTTTTATTGACACCGGAGGCTCCTTGACTTTGACGTGAAGTGGAAAAATAATTTCTCTATTTTCATTTTGGACCTTTAATCCCAGATAAATGGCCATAACTCAAAAACCGTTGAGGCCTAGACGCCATCTTGTTCGGGGCCAACTGCCCATTATGCCGCCCCTACGCTCAACGAGTTTCGGCTTCTAAATATTTTCAGTTTTCGAGATAAGGCCCCGTCGTGAATCGTGATGTTTTGTCCAATAGCAATATGATTGCTTATGCCCTCTTGTGGGAATTTCCGGGACATCGGAAAAATGACCTAAATCTTATTATTTTTGTAAAACGGAAACCGAATGTCCGACAAAGTTCATTTGATGACTTCCTGGTAGGTCCGGCCCTGCCGCTCGGCCCGACGCCGTCCGCGAATTTTACAAACGATTTCGGATGTCTAGTAAGGGACCGTACATTTGCAATATGGACTTTCTCACTAACCATACAGGTACTGCCGAAATCTTCCCTTAAGGTATGAAAGGGGTTCTTCAACAAAAAGTCCACAACATTTTCGGCAGAGTTGACCATTCTGGCGGAGAAAACCGCACATTAGCGCTGGTACCTAGCTAGCTTCTGAAGTTAGCAAGGCTAACTTTAAACAATTTGTTATAAATTGCAGTAAATGGACACAAAAATAATGTTATAAAACCAAGAAAACTATTTATAATAGACTTCTTCTGTCTCCTGTAATTTGAAAAAACAACAACATTTGAATTGAATAATATCCAAAAAATGTTCAACTATCACTCTTAATCTCTATACAACAATGTCAGCAAGTTTCTCAACACATATAAACCCCATAATGCTCTGTAGCACAATCCCAATACAACACACTAGGTTCATTCTCTGATCCTAATTCTATGATTGGATGGACAAGATGTCAGTTAATACTGCAAAAGCTTTGATTGGTTGGAGGAAGTCCTTTGGAAGTGGCCATAATTACCATGTATGTCTATAAAAGAGGGTGAGGCCTACGAGCCTCCTACATTTTGTATTGAGGTCAATGTAGCCAGAGGATGACCGAAGCTAGCTGTCCTCTGGCTACACCATGGTGCTACCCCAACTGTATACCTTCATTGCAAACCAGTGTATTTTAATCCATTATTTCATGAAATATGAATATATGCAGTATAATTTTATCTACAAAATGATCACCTAGTGGTGGAGGGCACCTAGTGGTGGAGGGCATCTAGGAATCGTTGGGTTGTCTGAGAATTTGTGGAAAAAGACATCGTTATACTAGTTATAATGTTTGAATAATGTTGATACTGTTTGAATAAGAAAACCCCTAATTAAGGTCTTAATACAGTATGTCTAATATGTAATAATAAAGGCCTTTAAGACCACATTATAATATATAGGAGGTATTGATATGCATTGGAGTGCGGTCTTACCTTGTCCATAGACTGCATAGAGGGTAAGGAAACCAATATGTCGGGGGGACCAAGCTGTTTATAAAGAACATGTCTCGCTCGTTCAACACAACATTGGCGACGATGTATTACTCAATTGGTTCTGCTGTCTGTAAAGAAATGTGAGGGCTGTAAGAGGATCCTGCTGCAGCACACATGCAGCCATGCTCCAATGATTTGGGTGATGCCAAGCAGTGGTCCTGTGTTAGTGGGCAGGTTTGAAATCTAAACCCAAAACAAGGAAAGCGGTGACATCCTTGATCCCTTAAATCTCACAAAATCAGTTTAGGAAAATATTGAAATTATGACCACAGTTGTACAGCTCACACTTTTTTTGTGTCCATTTTTGGGAATACACTTGATGTTTATGACTACTATCAAAGACACATAGGCCATTTTTAACCAAAGAAGTTGTCTTTTGGGGGGGGGGTCAGCTCCTCTTTAAATGGGTGAACTATTCCTTTACATTTTAAAGAGATTGTTCAGCCAAAATGTATGTTTGGGTCAAATTCCTCTTACCTTGAGTTGTGTCTGTAGGCCATTAGTGGCAGGATCCACAATAATCTGTTGTTTACTTTTGTCACAGTCAGTAGTTAGTACAATTAGCCTGGTCCAAATGCTTATGTTATACAGTATATGCTGAATGTCCCTCCTAGGACTAACATAGGGATACAGGAGATCTGGGAGGACGGCTTTTTGCCTTTGGAGTCCAAAGTGGACCAGCTTAAACAATCATATGTTTGACACCTTAAATGATCGTGCCCCAGGTTATATGGAAAAACACATAGATATGGTCTATAACCAGCACAGTTACAATACCACAGATAGTTTTATGTCTTGTAAAATCCCAAGAGTAAACAATACTGCGAGGAGCATGTTTTTCAACGACAGGGACTGGGAGACTAATCAGGATCGAGGGAAAGATGAATGGAGCAAAGTACAGAGAGATCCTTGATGAAAACCGTCTCTGGACCTCAGACTGGGGCAAAGGTTCACCTTCCAACAGGACAACGACCCTAAGCACACAGCCAAGACAATGCAAGAGTGGCTTCAGGACAAGTCTCTGAATGTCCTTAAGTGGCAAAGCCGGAGCCTGGACTTGAATCCGATCTAACATCCCTGAAGAGACCTGAAAATAGCTGTGCAGCGTCGCTACCGATCCAACCTGACAGAGCTTGGGAGGATCTGCAGAGAAGAATGGGAGAAACTCCCCAAATGCAGGTTTTCCAAGCTTGTAGCGTCATACCCAAGAATACTTGAGGCTGCAATCGCTGCCAAAGGTGCTTCAACCAAGTACTGAGTAAAGGGTCTGAATACTTATGTAGATGTTATATTGAAGTTTTTTATTTTGTTGTTGATTGACGAGGGGGGAAAACAAATTAACAATCATTATTTTTTATTTATGATATTTTCTGTTGGCCACAAAGATTCTCAAGCAGGTATTACTGTGCAACACTTGGGGCAAAAGATACATACCCCACATAGGCCTAAATGTAAGAAAAGAAATGTGCCATGTGACTTACTATGTTCTGAAATGGCATGTAGAGCTGTGGTGGAACTCATCAAAACTCTGCAAAGATGCCAAGAAACAACATTTGATTTAGATGTGTGGAATGAAACATTTTGTGATATTATATACAGTTGAAGTCGGACGTTTACATACACTTAGGTTGGAGTCATTAAATCTTGTTTATTAACCACTCCACACATTTCTTGTTGACAAACTATCGTTTTGGCAAGTCGGTAAGGACATCTACTTTGTGCATGACACAAATAATTTTTCCAACAATTGCTACAGACATATAATTTCACTTATAATTCACTGTATCACAATTCCAGTGGGTCAGAAGTTTACATGCACTAAGTTCACTGTGCCTTTAAACTGCTCGGAAAATTCCAGAAAATTATCATATGGCTTTAGAAGCTTCTGATAGGCTAATTGACATAATTTGAGTCAATTGAAGGTGTACATGTGGATGTATTTCAAGGCCTACCTTCAAACTCGGTGCCTCTTTACTTGACATCATGGGAAAATCAAAAGAAATCAGCCAAGAATTCATGAAAAAAAAATTGTAGACCTCCATAAGTCTGGTTCATCCCTGTGAGAAATGTCCAAATGCCTGAAGATACCACGTTCATCTGTACAAACAATAGTACTCAGTTAAAAACACCTTGGGACCACGCAGCCATCATACCGCTCAGGAAGGAGACGTGTTCTGTCTCCTAGAGATGAACATACTTTGGTGCGAAAAGTGCAAATCAATCCCAGAACAGCAGCAAAGGACCTTGTGAAAATGCTGGGGGAAACAGGTACAAAAGTATCTATATCCACAGTAAAACAAGTTCTATCTTGACCTAACCTGAAAGGCCGCTCAGCAAGGAAGAAGCCACTGCTCCAAAACCACCATAAAAAAAGCCAGACTACGGTTTGCAACTGCACATGGGGACAAAGATCGTACTTTTTGGAGAAAGGTCCATAATGACCATAATGACCATTTGGTTTGGCCATAATGACCATCGTTATGTTTGGAGGAAAAAGGGGGAAGCTTGCAAGCCGAAGAACACCATATCAACCGTGAAGCACGGAGGTGGCAGCATCATGTTGTGGGGGTGCTTTGCTGTAGGAGGGACTGGTGCACTTCACGAAATAGATGGCGTCATGAGCAAGGAAAATTGTGGATATATTGAAGCAACATCAAGACATCAGTCAGGAAGTTAATGCTTGGTCGCAAATGGTTCTTCCAAATGGACAATGACCCCAATCATACTTCCACAGTTGTGGCAAAATGGCTTAAGGACAACATTGTCAATGTATTGGAGTGGCATTGCATTTATATTTTTGTTCAGTGTAGCAGACCCTTTCTCCGAAGTGACTTAGAATAATGCATGCATACACTTTACGTATTGATGCTCATAACCCATATTGGTGCTGTAAATATATTTAGAAAATGTATTTCAGCCTGATATGAGTTTTCCATAACTCCACATCACTTGCACTGTGCAGTATATATACACATTTTATATATATATATATATGTTTTACTGACAAATTGATTGACAAAAATAAACAATTCATTATATTACATTGGACCGGTCCCGTTCCTTGCCCCTTCCCCCAACCCTACAGCGTGGGTAACATGTCAATGTCACCTCTCAGCAAATTCCTGTCACTCAGTCAGAGCCTGTAGTATAACAGAGTAAATATGGATATTCAGAACTTATTCTGAAAGAGAGCAAGTTGAGCATGAGCAGTAACAAACAGTGCCGGTTCAAAGATAAAACTTTGAAATTGTTGCACGTTGTGTTTTTCTGAGTTACAGTTCATAAGGAAATCAGTTAATTGAAATAAATGAGGCCCTAATCTATGGATTTCACATGACTGGGATACAGATTTGCATCTGTTGATCACAGATACCTTAAAAAAGAAAGTTAGTGTCTTGGATCAGAGCATTCCAAACAAGCTCAATGGGTGTCATGTCTGGTGAGTATGCAGGCCATGGAAGAACTGGGACATTTTCAGCTTCCAGGAATTGTGTACAGATCCTTGCAAAATGGGGCCTTGCATTATCATGCTGAAACATGAGGTGATTGTGACGGATGAATGGCACGACAATGGGCCTCAGGATCTCGTCACGGTATCTCCTTGCATTAAAATTGCCATTGATAAAATGCAATCGTGTTCATTGTCCATATTTTATGCCTTCCCATATCACAATTCCACCGCCACTATGGGGCACTCTGCTCACAACGTTGACATTAGCAAACCGCTCACTCAATCAATGCCATACATGTGGTCTGTGGTTGTGATGCCAGTTGGACGTACTGACAAATTATCTAACGTTATAACAACGTTGGAGGCGGCTTATGGTAGAGAAATTAATATTACATGATCTAGCAACAGCTCTGGTGGATATTCCTGCAGCCAGCACGCCAGTTGCACGCTCCCTCAAAACATCAGACATTGTGTTGTGTGACAATACTGCACATTTTAAAGTGCCCTTTTATAGTCATGCTGATTAATGAGCTTCTTGAAATGTCACACCTGTCAGGTGCGTAGATAATCTTGGCAGAAGAAAAATAATCACTAACCGGTACGCTTTTTTTGCATATGGAACATTTTGGGGATCTTTAATTTCAGCATGAAACATGGGACCAACAGTTTACATGTTCCATTTATATTTTTGTTCAGTGTAGTTATTTACTGAGATTCAATCTGTGACACTGATTTTATCCTAAACGTGAGGTTCAGTTTTAGAACCTATACATTTCATAATGATTACATCACAATACCCTTGAATTCAACCTACCCTATAGACTTCACGACATCCATAAGCTTTAATCATTGCATTATGATGGTCCTTACACTTATAGACGTACACAACCAGTGTACCGGCTGTCGGTGGTAGAAGGTGAGGACCAATGCGCAGCGTGGTACGTGTTCGTCTTTTTAATAAAGTAAACTGAATACTGAATAACAAAACAACCGGAATAGTTCTGCCTGGTGTAGACACACAAAGACTGAAAACAACCACCCACAGAATGGAAAACACAATGGAAAACAGGCTACCTAAATATGGTTCTCAATCAGGGACAACGATTGACAGCTGCCTCTGAGAACCATACCAGGCCAAACACAGAAATAGAAAAGCATACAAACTCACAGACAACCCACTCAACTCACACACTGACCATACTAAAACAAAAGACAAAACAAAGGAACTAAAGTCAGAACATGACAATAGGTAACTCAAGGGAGTGCTCAGGAATGCATGCAATGTTTTCCGTCACACCTCTCGGGACTAAATGATGCAGATCACGACTCTTCCTTCTTCTGATAAATAGAAACTGGAATAGCCTGTTTTTTTTTGGCATACCTCATATAGTAATACTATGACATAAGTCATGTAAAATTCAAGTCTTGGTAACCAAATCTCAAGCGATATTGATTCTTTGGAAACGATTTATAACTTTCACGATAAGCCATTATGCTTATACATGTTTACCACTACCATAAATACTGATAAATGTTTTATAAATGGTTGTAAATGTTATGTGCTAATGACTTGTAATGTTTATAATGCTTACAAGTGTAATGCTTACAAATAATGAAATGTCCTACTTAACCATTAACATTTGCAAAAGCTTATTATTGCTTGTTTATGGTCATTCTATATGAATTAAATCACTTTCTAACTGACCTTCCATATGTTTTCCCATGGTAGAAGTGGTCAGATAGTGACTGTTTCAAAGTGCACCCATTTGGACACCCCACCCGACCATGAGACATAAATGTCTTCATTACTGAAAAGATTGAGTTTGATTCAGTTTAATATCATTTGAAAGCTTACAAAAGAGGTTTTCAAACTACTTCATAATTTATTCAATTTTTGCAGTCATTTGTTTATCTCAACATTGAATAATATCTGTGTACCATTTAAGTGCCTTACTCTGATTATTTTCATTTAAAATTTAGAAAAATAAAGACAAAAAAAGTTACTAAGCAACATTTTTCTAAAACTGTCTGGGAGTCTGGAGAGGAAAACTAAAAACTAGCTGTTATTGACTGAGAGGTTTGGAACTCTTTCTTATTGGTCTATTAGCTCATTTACCTCCTGGTGATGTCACCAGGCAGGCCAAAACTCCATACCACCAAAACATGCGTTATTTTTGGGATGACTGCTAGCCTAGCAGTTAACAATGTTGGGTCAGTAACTGAAAATTCACTGGTTCGAATCCCGAGCCAACTAGGTGAGAAGTCTGCCAATGTGCCCTTAACCCTAATTGCTCCTGTAAATCGTTCCGGATAAGTAAATTACCAAAATTCCATACAGCTGATAGGTGGGGCAAGAAGCTGATTAAATAGTATGATCATTGCACAGGTGCACCTTGTACAGTGGACAATAAAAGGCCACTCTAAATGTGCAGTTTTGTCACAGAACACAATGCCACAGATGTCTCAAGTTGAGGGAGCGTGCAATTGGCATGCTGACTGCAGGAATGCCCACCAGCTGTTGCAAGAGAATGTAATGTTCATTTCTCTACAATCAGCTGCCTCCAACATCATTTTAGAGAATTTGGCAGTATGTCCAACTGGTCTCACAGCCACGCGGGGTCGTCTAAGACCAGCCACTCGGACAGCTGATGAAACTGTGGGTTTACACAACTGAAGAATTACTAGACAAGCTGTTCAGAAACTGTCTCACGGAAGCTCATCTGCGTGCTTATCATCCTCAACAGGGTCTTAACCTGACTGAAGTTCGGCGCCGTAACCGACTTCAGTGGGCAAATACTTACCTTTGATGGTCACTTGCACACTGGAGAAGTGTACTGTTCATGGATTAATCCCAGTTTGAACTGTACTTGGCATCGAGTTGGCGAGCTGTTTGCTGATGTCAACGTTGTGAACAGAGTGCCCCATGGTGGCGGTAAGGTTGTGGTATGGGCAGAACACACTGGCAGTAACATAGACTGCCCAGCAGCGCAGCTGATCAGACTTTGATTACATAAGACAACACTTTGAGCATGTTTTTACTTGAGAAATACAGCACCAAACACCTTAGCTAGATGTTAAACTGTGCAAATTAATCCTACTCGTCTAAAACATCCAAATTAACTTCAAATATCTTGAATCTTTGATTCATTTTGACTGTTTGGGGGAAGTGATACTGGCTTTGGTCCTATGGTGTCTCATGGGGGACAAACATCAGTAACTGCCACATCAAACCACACCCAAAGACTGAAATCTTGTTTTTCTTAATATGCAACAGAGATACACATGAGGAATCAGTGCTTTCCGTCGCTTTTTAATGTTTTGGCATTCAGGTCCAAAAAGTCACTTTCTCACCACTTTTAACATACGTGGAAGGTTTTGTTCAAACAAAAAGGATGCAGTCAGAAAGTGGTTGAAATCATAGGGAACAACCCTGATGATAGTTATTCTAACGTGTTACTTATACTCAATGTTCACTTCGGAGCCTTATGTCAACACTTCCACATTTAAATATTAACCTATTGATAAAGACCAGAAGAGTTAACACTTTACATTACAGTATGGGTTAAAGTGGTTACTACATGGTAATAGTAAATTCCTTGTAACATGGTAACAACACCTAGATACCATGGACATATTATGTACACCATATTTTAGAACAATGAACAACAAACAATTATTGTTTCATGCTATAAGCTTCACATTTTTGGTGTGTCTGTTAAGTGCATGGTTACAATAGCATTTCATTGCATCAATAGCCTGTATCTGAAATGTCAATAGGAGGCATGTACAGTGTGGTATCTATTTTGCCTGCTTCAAATGTGTCATTGACCTATGAAAGCCATGGAAGGCATGGAAGCCAACCTGTTTTGGCGGCAGCCTTTTCAACAGTTGTGGTGTTCCTTGGCAATAAAACAAAATAAAATAGAAGCAACAAAAGAGTGAGTGACTGAGCAATTGCCATCTCATAACATCCTAGTCAGAATGCGCACTACTCCTGTTTCTCATGGCATGGGGACTCAGCCTTGCTGTTTGATCAACATCAGGCAATTTGACAGGAGAAAAAGTAAGCAGAAGAGTTTAGCTATTTGCTTTGCCCAGCCTTGTACTTATTTTTAGCTTCTTGAATAACATTTGCCTATATTTCAGATTGTAACCTCAGCCTCAGGGGGCCTATGGCCCTTTTACTACCCTTCCAAAATGCAAAAATATTTGGATAATAAAGGGGCATTTCCATGTAAAGGACCCATGAACAGCATTGTGAAGTTCGTAGGATCATGTCAAATCGGGTGTCAAATGAGGGCCCTGGGCATAATTTATAACACAGCTTAACTCACACTAAATATCTGCGCTACAGGTGGCTATATCGGTCTCCTAATACAGGACAAGTAAAGGACCAGTGCGCTACTCTTGTGAAAAAAGGAAAACAAATGTATTTTTTTCTTGGGGTACTGCAGCATCCTCAGCATGCCTAGAACACATTCTTATTTACAATGACGGCCTACACCGGTCAAACCCATACTACACTGGGCAAACTTCTCTGGAGAGACCTGAAAATAGCTGTTCAGCTACTCTCCCCATCCAACCTGACAGAGCTCAAGAGGATATGCAGAAAAGAATGGGAGAAACTCCCTGAATACAGCTGTGCAAAGCTTGTAGTGTCATACCCAAGAAGACGAAAGGCTGCAATCATTGCCAAAGGTGCTTCAACAAAGTACTGAGTAAAGGGTTTGAGTACTTACGTAAATGTGATATTTCAGTTATTAATGTTTCATCAATTTGCACACGTCTAAAAACCTGTTTTTGCTTTGTCGTTATGGGGTATTGTGTGTAGATTGATGAGGGGGGAAAACTATTTAATCAATTTTAGAATAAGGCTGTAATGTAAGAAAATGTGTAAAGTCAAGGGGTCTGAATACTTTCCGAATGCACTGTAAATGAGATACGCATATGGTAGTTTGTCATATGGCTTATTCAGGAATATATACTCATCATGGGCAGAAAGAGTGAGAAATGTATTCTGCAATGGTTATGCTATACTGTTATGTTTATAAATTAAATATTGTCTACAAGTAATTTGACATTTATAGTACGTAGCCTACAAAGATCATTGGAAAAGGTGAACCGTCTGTTCTACAGTTACACTGCGCTTCAGATCAGATTGCAAATTGCAAAGAGTAAAATACTTGAAATATCTTACCTACTGTATTTACCACTGTGAAGTGGGTCCAATTAAATGAGATGAGATGAATGATAGCCTAACCTAACATGTTGTTGACCTGTAGGCTATTTTGCGAGTATGAAACTATCAGAGTCGGAAAAGGTGGGGAATTTATTCTGCAATGATCATGGATATTAAAAATAATAGGATATAGATGCCTATTTTCTATTATTTTAGAATGCCCAAATTAAATAGAGTTGTTTCTCACTAATTGCAAATCTAGTTATTAAATGTATCTACCCGTTTTTTTAAATGAATACGAGTGTCATCATATATTCCTCCACAATGCTACCTGGCTACTTTGACTGCTTGATATTAACAACTTCTATATTGGCACAGGGCGAGACCCAGATGCAGACATGGGAGGCAAATGGTTCGAGTCTGATATTTATTATAATCCAAGGAGCAGGCAAGAGAATGGTCGTGGATAGGCATAACAAGGTCAGAGTCCAGGAGGTACAGGGTGCTAGGCAGGCTCGAGGTCAGGTCAGGCAGGCGGGTTCAGAGTCGAGGCAGGCAAGGGTCAAAACCGGAAGGACTAGCAGAAACAGAAAAAAGGGAAAACCAGGAGCCTGGAAATAACACGCTGGTTTACTTGACAAAACAAGAGAGCTGGCAAGAGAATAAGTACTCAGGGACTAATGAGGAAAACGGGTGACATCTGGAGGTGGGTGGAGACAATCACAAAAACAGGTGAAACAGATCAGGGTGTGACAACTTCAACCACTATAAAATGTGCATATGCCTGGTCTGAAGTCTGCACATTCTCAAGTCAAGTTCAGTTTTTATAAATGCCAACTATTATATAAAACTGACACAGCATGTTTTGGGGCATATGTTGTGCTCGTGCAATGTTCATAAATGAGAACTCAGGGGCTTAATTTATAAACGTTGAGTAAATTTCACATTAAATATCTGCGTACCCCATTTCTGAAAATAATACATAAGTCTAAATATATTGAGATTCATAAACTTGGTGCACGCCATACATAGCCTACGCATGTTTCCCATTATAAATCAGACCTGTCATAAAATTGTGTGTGTGAATAAGCATTATAACTCCACCTCAGAAACGCCCATCCTTAACCTTTTATGGTGACAATCACACCCTTGTATGCTGTATACTTTGAAAATAGGCCAATACAGTATCTAAAGGAAATAGTAATGGGGAACTTCATCAAATGTCTTTATAGGTTTCGCCAGAATGTTTTCTTTTGCAGTGACATTTGCTGTTTCTGACCATTTGTGAAAGACAAAAACAATTGCAACCTTAAAACAGATCATTTGAATGCAATAAAGTTATCTACTTGAAAAATGTATAAATTGACCAATTTGGCAAATTTGAGCAAACTCTTGGCAGTATTGATGCAAAATATTGTGTATTGAGGTAATTATTCACTGGAACAGTCTGGAACTTTGCACACACACTGCTGCCATCTTGTGGACAACATCTAAATTACACCTAGGCTCCTGTCTTAATGTATGGCCTTTCTCTTGCTTTTCAAAGATGGAACCAACAAAAAATAAAACATGTTTTTTTATTTTGTATAATCTTTTACCCGATCTAATGTGTTATATTATCCTACATTCATTTCACACTTCAACAAACTTCAAGGTGTTTCCTTTCAAATGGTATCAAGAATAGTCATATCCGATCCTTATTAAAACAGTTACAGAGTTTCATAGTTGTGATATGAGAAAACTGAGGATGGATCAACAACATTTGAGTTACTCCACAATACTAACCCACAGTTGAAGTCGGAAATTTAAATACACTTAGGTTGGAGTCATCAAATCTCATCAAGACTCCACAAATGTCTAGTTTAAACTTCTTATTGCTTAGATCCCGCTAATGGGATTGATATGACAACAGCCAGTGAAAGTGCAGGGCACCAAATTCAAACCAGAAATCTCATAATTAAAATTCGTCAAACATAGAAGTATTTTACACCATTTTAAAGATAAACAGTGTGCGATTTCAAAAAGGCTTTACGACGAAAGCACACCAAATGATTATGTTAGGTCTGCATCTAGTCACAGAAAAATACAGCCATTTTTCCAGCCAAAGAGAGGAGTCACAAAAAAGCAGAAACAGAGATACAATTAATCACTAACCTTTGATGCTCTTCACCAGAAGACACTCATAGGACTTCAGGTTACACAATACATGTATGTTTTGTTCGATAAAGTTCATATTTATATCCAAATATCTGAGTTTACGTCAGGGGGATGGATTATATTGGCAAATGAGAAATGCTCACTAACAGGGATGTTAACAAATTTTGGGATCTTTTATTTCAGCTCATGAAACATGAGACTTTGCGTTTAATATTTTTGTTCAGTATAAATATATGATTACTGTTCATAACATCATTTGGGGCGCTTGTTTGTAAGTTGTTACTTACATGGTAACTCATATTGTAAATGATTTATAAATGAATTATTCAACGCACTTACATGACCCAAAATATAATTATATTAAAACAGTAATGAAGAAAATGTACTTCTATGGGTTTTACATACTGGATTGAATATTATTAACAAGGTAAGACGTTACAATGTTTTTAAAACAGGGCAGTGGTCCGCATTAGTTCCTCGGCCACTTTGACACTTCAGTGATATGCCCAAAATAACTCAAAGTAAATATCATAAAGGTATTTGGTCTGCAATAGTTAAATGCAGTAGTTAAATGTAGTAGTTAAATGCAGTAGTTACAAGCAGTTCCTAATTAAAGAGGCAACACAAAAGCAAACAAATTATACAATAGGATTTGGATGTCTCATGTTGCAGGGAAGGTTTTCTAATTGTTTAAGTTATTTTCCATATAAATCTAACAGATAAAACATGTGCAAGCTGCAAATAAATAAGTAATGTATTTGAGAGCCTATATGGATAAGTGGAAATACAGTCACTTGAAAGATAAGGCATTTTACCTTGCCACATTTTAGCATTGGTTTGTCAAAAAAAATCCATACCTTTGTTTTATCCCTTAATTATCAATACTATGAATATCAATACTCATAAGCAGAAAAAAAACACACGAAGTCTTAAGGAATGTCACAAATATCATACTTGACATCAAAAAGGTGTGTTTTTGTTTTTGTGTACTTGGGGGTATGTATGAAATAGATACTTATTTTGTAATTAACACAGGTACAGTCCATTGTGCATTCTTCTGCTAAAGCAGGTCATTCATCTTAAGGGTGTCTCTATGAGAGCTGGAAAATTGGTCAAAATTGGTCAAGTTCATTGGTCAAGCCAATGCCACAGTAGCTATGACACAAGCTATTAGTTAGCCAGCAACTGTACCATTAGCAGTGCCAACGTGAGAGGCAAGGCAGACAGACAGAAGGCAGTGGGTCGGGGAGCACTTCCTGAATTGACTGATGACTCTGAAAAAGTAGGAACAATAAAGATATGGTTTACTGGATGATAAAAGGTGAATGTCTTTTAATGTTTCTGTTCAAATGTTGACTTTGCTCTTACATATGTGTAGTGTGGTGACGATTAATACTTACCAACACTGACGCTGCCCTGTAGGATGTTCAGGGAGGTGGAACTGCTGGTGAAAGTTGCCTGTGCGCTGCCTGCACTGGGAACCGAATTTTTGTTACTGAACACAAGTGTCATGTTGGTAACTACGGAGCCACTCCTAGGAAAGAAAATGGACAACCCACAGAAATCATTATCATCATTGCTGTCATCATCAAAGTTTTTAAGTCAGTCAGTAATGAGAATTTATACTTACTTGAATGAGTTGACAATGGAACGATTGAAGCTTAGGGTGTTAACAAAAATCTTGTTCACCTGCATTGAAAGATTTAAATACGATTAGCAAAGCTTAACATCATTCGCATAAAAATGTAAACAGGGCCAGAACTCACAGTGGTGAGTGGCGCAGTTGTCTAAGGCGCTGTGCCAATAGAGATCCTGGTTCGAGTCCAGGCTCTGTCACAGCCGGCCGTGACCAGGAGCCACATTTAGGGCAGCAGAGTAGCCTAGTGGTTAGAGTGTTGGACTAGTAACCGGAAGGTTACAAGTTCAAACCCCTGAGCTGACACGGTCTGTTGTTCTGCCCCTGAACAGGCAGTTAACCCACTGTTCCTAGGCCGTCATTGAAAATAAGAATTTGTTCTTAACTGACTTGCCTAGTTAAATAAAGGTAAAAATAAATAAAACATTTGGCAGCGCACAATTGGCCCAGCGTCGTCCGGGATAGGGGAGTGCTTAGCCGGGCGGGCGCAATGCACGCTGACAGGGTTGCCTGGTGTACGGTGTTTCCTCTGACACATTGGTGCGGCCGGTTTCGGGTTAATCGGGCATTGTGTCAAGAAGCAGTGCGGTTTGGCTATGTCGTGTTTCGGAGGACGCACGGCTCTCGACCTTCGCCTCTCCCGAGTCCATACGGGAGTTGCAGCGATGGGACAAGACTGTAACTACCAATTTGATACCACGAAATTGGCGAGAAAATTCTGGATGTATTTCTGCATTTTAAAAGTGATGTACCTTGAAGACTTGATTACTGACATGCAAAACTGTAAATGTTTCCCATGTTGTGCGCATTGCACTCGCTGTTGCCTATAGCAGCTGTTAGGCAGGCACAAGGGTTCATGTCCACTAAGAAGACCGTAAAAAAGACTGGATGGGGAGGTCCCAGAGTACGATATATTCATACTGAATTATCTTTGGTTCTATCTAACAATAGGACGCCCACTCATATCTAGTCTCTCTGGTGTGGTGTATATTGATGAAAAGGGCTCTGGATACTTACCTCCGAGACCACTGTGCCAGCCAGAGCCTTGAATGCTGAAGAGGACGAGTTGGCAAGATCTGAGGTGAACATCTGGTTGAGGCTAAACCGAAGACTCAGGGTTCCTTCACTAGAAGATGGAGGATCAGTTGATGCGACAGCAGTGGTGGTGGCTGCCGCCGGAGCAGCGTTGGTGGTGGTGGCCACTGTTGGAGGTGGCGTGGTGACAGCTGCAGTTGAAGCAGCAGTTGCTGCAGTTGAAGCAGCAGTTGCTGCAGTTGAAGCAGCAGTTGCTGCAACGGTGGTGGTTGCTGCGGTTGGAGCTGCAGTAGTCATTGTAGTAGTGCCTGCAATATTGTAACAGTCAATGACATCTTTACATATTGCAATAAAGTAGTGTATGAGAAAAAGTAAAGTGATGTGTTGGTGAATTGTCTTACGCGTGACCACAATGGAGGATGAATTGACAGGCAAGGTCAGGCCAGAGGTGTTGGAAGTAATGGCAGTTTGTAAAGTTTGTGCTGCCAGGCTAGTGTTAGGCACTAAGCTGATGTTGTTGAAAATCAACGTACACTCCACCACAATTGATCCTGACCTGAAAATAATATGATTTTTTAAATATCTTTTGAAAGCGTTACTTCAGTAAGAACCCATCCCAAGGCATACTAAATAACAATATTCATAGAAATGTTATTTTTCTTCATCATCCACACTGTTTCAAAGTCATTCAAATTATAATCATGTACCCACCGGAATCTATTGACAACAGTTTGAATAAATCTGGCTCCAAATTCAGCCTTGAACAAGTTATCCAGCTGAAAAAAAGTGGATACGGAATTAAAAGTTATATTATATTAACAATTCAACCATGTTTGGCTGGTATCAAGATGCCATATGATGAATTATGACAACGATGATCATGGTTATGATTTTGTGAAGCGCCTTTCAAGAAAACTAAGGGCACTATCTTTGGTAAAATGAAATCAAATGTAAGTTACCTGTGTAGACACTTGTTTAGCCAATGCCAGGAACTCTGGTGAACTGCTGTTGCTCAGAGAGCTAGTAAAGTTAGATGTCAGGCTGAACTGCAGTGACAGTTGAGGGCTGGTCAATGGCTCCTCTGTTGCTGGGGCTGCCTTTGTAGTTGGCACTTGGGTAGTTGGTACTTGGATAGTTGGTACTGGGATATTTGGTGTTTCGGTCAAATTGGTTACCGGAGCGGTTAGAGCGGTTGGAGCTACAGGGTTGCCTGGAGCTGACAGGGTTGCCTGGTGTACGGTGTTTCCTCTGACACATTGGTGCGGCCGGTTTCGGTTTAATCGGGCATTGTGTCAAGAAGCAGTGCGGTTTGGCTATGTCGTGTTTCGGAGGACGCACGGCTCTCGACCTTCGCCTCTCCCGAGTCCATACGGGAGTTGCAGCGATGGGACAAGACTGTAACTACCAATTTGATACCACGAAATTGGCGAGAAAATTCTGGATGTATTTCTGCATTTTAAAAGTTATGTACCTTGAAGACTTGATTACTGACATGCAAAACTGTAAATGTTTCCCATGTTGTGCGCATTGCACTCGCTGTTGCCTATAGCAGCTGTTAGGCAGACACAAGGGTTCATGTCCACTAAGAAGACCGTAAAAAGTCTGGATGGGGAGGTCCCAGAGTACGATATATTCATACTGAATTATCTTTGGTTCTATCTAACAATAGGACGCCCACTCATATCTAGTCTCTCTGGTGTGGTGTATATTGATGAAAAGGGCTCTGGATACTTACCTCCGAGACCACTGTGCCAGCCAGAGCCTTGAATGCTGAAGAGGACGAGTTGGCAAGATCTGAGGTGAACATCTGGTTGAGGCTAAACCGAAGACTCAGGGTTCCTTCACTAGAAGATGGAGGATCAGTTGATGCGACAGCAGTGGTGGTGGCTGCCGCCGGAGCAGCGTTGGTGGTGGTGGCCACTGTTGGAGGTGGTGTGGTGACAGCTGCAGTTGGAGCAGCAGTTGCTGCAGTTGAAGCAGCAGTTGCTGCAGTTGAAGCAGCAGTTGCTGCAACGGTGGTGGTTGCTGCGGTTGGAGCTGCAGTAGTCATTGTAGTAGTGCCTGCAATATTGTAACAGTCAATGACATCTTTACATATTGCAATAAAGTAGTGTATGAGAAAAAGTAAAGTGATGTGTTGGTGAATTGTCTTACGCGTGACCACAATGGAGGATGAATTGACAGGCAAGGTCAGGCCAGAGGTGTTGGAAGTAATGGCAGTTTGTAAAGTTTGTGCTGCCAGGCTAGTGTTAGGCACTAAGCTGATGTTGTTGAAAATCAACGTACACTCCACCACAATTGATCCTGACCTGAAAATAATATGATTTTTTAAATATCTTTTGAAAGCGTTACTTCAGTAAGAACCCATCCCAAGGCATACTAAATAACAATATTCATAGAAATGTTATTTTTCTTCATCATCCACACTGTTTCAAAGTCATTCAAATTATAATCATGTACCCACCGGAATCTATTGACAACAGTTTGAATAAATCTGGCTCCAAATTCAGCCTTGAACAAGTTATCCAGCTGAAAAAAAAAGTGGATACGGAATTAAAAGTTATATTATATTAACAATTCAACCATGTTTGGCTGGTATCAAGATGCCATATGATGAATTATGACAACGATGATCATGGTTATGATTTTGTGAAGCGCCTTTCAAGAAAACTAAGGGCACTATCTTTGGTAAAATGAAATCAAATGTAAGTTACCTGTGTAGACACTTGTTTAGCCAATGCCAGGAACTCTGGTGAACTGCTGTTGCTCAGAGAGCTAGTAAAGTTAGATGTCAGGCTGAACTGCAGTGACAGTTGAGGGCTGGTCAATGGCTCCTCTGTTGCTGGGGCTGCCTTTGTAGTTGGCACTTGGGTAGTTGGTACTTGGATAGTTGGTACTGGGATATTTGGTGTTTCGGTCAAATTGGTTACCGGAGCGGTTAGAGCGGTTGGAGCTACAGGGTTGCCTGGAGCTGACAGGGTTGCCTGGTGTACGGTGTTTCCTCTGACACATTGGTGCGGCCGGTTTCGGGTTAATCGGGCATTGTGTCAAGAAGCAGTGCGGTTTGGCTATGTCGTGTTTCGGAGGACGCACGGCTCTCGACCTTCGCCTCTCCCGAGTCCATACGGGAGTTGCAGCGATGGGACAAGACTGTAACTACCAATTTGATACCACGAAATTGGCGAGAAAATTCTGGATGTATTTCTGCATTTTAAAAGTTATGTACCTTGAAGACTTGATTACTGACATGCAAAACTGTAAATGTTTCCCATGTTGTGCGCATTGCACTCGCTGTTGCCTATAGCAGCTGTTAGGCAGGCACAAGGGTTCATGTCCACTAAGAAGACCGTAAAAAAGTCTGGATGGGGAGGTCCCAGAGTACGATATATTCATACTGAATTATCTTTGGTTCTATCTAACAATAGGACGCCCACTCATATCTAGTCTCTCTGGTGTGGTGTATATTGATGAAAAGGGCTCTGGATACTTACCTCCGAGACCACTGTGCCAGCCAGAGCCTTGAATGCTGAAGAGGACGAGTTGGCAAGATCTGAGGTGAACATCTGGTTGAGGCTAAACCGAAGACTCAGGGTTCCTTCACTAGAAGATGGAGGATCAGTTGATGCGACAGCAGTGGTGGTGGCTGCCGCCGGAGCAGCGTTGGTGGTGGTGGCCACTGTTGGAGGTGGCGTGGTGACAGCTGCAGTTGGAGCAGCAGTTGCTGCAGTTGGAGCAGCAGTTGCTGCAGTTGGAGCAGCAGTTGCTGCAGTTGGAGCAGCAGTTGCTGCAGTTGAAGCAGCAGTTGCTGCAGTTGAAGCAGCAGTTGCTGCAGTTGAAGCAGCAGTTGCTGCAGTTGAAGCAGCAGTTGCTGCAGTTGAAGCAGCAGTTGCTGCAACGGTGGTGGTTGCTGCGGTTGGAGCTGCAGTAGTCATTGTAGTAGTGCCTGCAATATTGTAACATTCAATGAAATCTTTACATATTGCAATAAAGTAGTGTATGAGAAAAAGTAAAGTGATGTGTTGGTGAATTGTCTTACGCGTGACCACAATGGAGGATGAATTGACAGGCAAGGTCAGGCCAGAGGTGTTGGAAGTAATGGCAGTTTGTAAAGTTTGTGCTGCCAGGCTAGTGTTAGGCACTAAGCTGACGTTGTTGAAAATCAACGTACACTCCACCACAATTGATCCTGACCTGAAAATAATATGATTTTTTAAATATCTTTTGAAAGCGTTACTTCAGTAAGAACCCATCCCAAGGCATACTAAATAACAATATTCATAGAAATGTTATTTTTCTTCATCATCCACACTGTTTCAAAGTCATTCAAATTATAATCATGTACCCACCGGAATCTATTGACAACAGTTTGAATAAATCTGGCTCCAAATTCAGCCTTGAACAAGTTATCCAGCTGAAAAAAGTGGATACGGAATTAAAAGTTATATTATATTAACAATTCAACCATGTTTGGCTGGTATCAAGATGCCATATGATGAATTATGACAACGATGATCATGGTTATGATTTTGTGAAGCGCCTTTCAAGAAAACTAAGGGCACTATCTTTGGTAAAATGAAATCAAATGTAAGTTACCTGTGTAGACACTTGTTTAGCCAATGCCAGGAACTCTGGTGAACTGCTGTTGCTCAGAGAGCTAGTAAAGTTAGATGTCAGGCTGAACTGCAGTGACAGTTGAGGGCTGGTCAATGGCTCCTCTGTTGCTGGGGCTGCCTTTGTATTTGGCACTTGGGTAGTTGGTACTTGGATAGTTGGTACTGGGATATTTGGTGTTTCGGTCAAATTGGTTACCGGAGCGGTTAGAGCGGTTGGAGCTACAGGGTTGCCTGGAGCTGACAGGGTTGCCTGGTGTACGGTGTTTCCTCTGACACATTGGTGCGGCCGGTTTCGGTTTAATCGGGCATTGTGTCAAGAAGCAGTGCGGTTTGGCTATGTCGTGTTTCGGAGGACGCACGGATCTCGACCTTCGCCTCTCCCGAGTCCATACGGGAGTTGCAGCGATGGGACAAGACTGTAACTACCAATTTGATACCACGAAATTGGCGAGAAAATTCTGGATGTATTTCTGCATTTTAAAAGTTATGTACCTTGAAGACTTGATTACTGACATGCAAAACTGTAAATGTTTCCCATGTTGTGCGCATTGCACTCGCTGTTGCCTATAGCAGCTGTTAGGCAGACACAAGGGTTCATGTCCACTAAGAAGACCGTAAAAAAGTCTGGATGGGGAGGTCCCAGAGTACGATATATTCATACTGAATTATCTTTGGTTCTATCTAACAATAGGACGCCCACTCATATCTAGTCTCTCTGGTGTGGTGTATATTGATGAAAAGGGCTCTGGATACTTACCTCCGAGACCACTGTGCCAGCCAGAGCCTTGAATGCTGAAGAGGACGAGTTGGCAAGATCTGAGGTGAACATCTGGTTGAGGCTAAACCGAAGACTCAGGGTTCCTTCACTAGAAGATGGAGGATCAGTTGATGCGACAGCAGTGGTGGTGGCTGCCGCCGGAGCAGCGTTGGTGGTGGTGGCCACTGTTGGAGGTGGCGTGGTGACAGCTGCAGTTGGAGCAGCAGTTGCTGCAGTTGAAGCAGCAGTTGCTGCAGTTGAAGCAGCAGTTGCTGCAGTTGGAGCAGCAGTTGCTGCAGTTGGAGCAGCAGTTGCTGCAGTTGAAGCAGCAGTTGCTGCAGTTGGAGCAGCAGTTGCTGCAGTTGGAGCAGCAGTTGCTGCAGTTGGAGCAGCAGTTGCTGCAGTTGGAGCAGCAGTTGCTGCAGTTGAAGCAGCAGTTGCTGCAGTTGAACCAGCAGTTGCTGCAGTTGAAGCAGCAGTTGCTGCAGTTGGAGCAGCAGTTGCTGCAGTTGGAGCAGCAGTTGCTGCAGTTGAAGCAGCAGTTGCTGCAGTTGGAGCAGCAGTTGCTGCAGTTGGAGCAGCAGTTGCTGCAGTTGAAGCAGCAGTTGCTGCAGTTGGAGCAGCAGTTGCTGCAGTTGGAGCAGCAGTTGCTGCAGTTGAAGCAGCAGTTGCTGCAGTTGAACCAGCAGTTGCTGCAACGGTGGTGGTTGCTGCGGTTGGAGCTGCAGTAGTCATTGTAGTAGTGCCTGCAATATTGTAACAGTCAATGAAATCTTTACATATTGCAATAAAGTAGTGTATGAGAAAAAGTAAAGTGATATGTTGGTGAATTGTCTTACGCGTGACCACAATGGAGGATGAATTGACAGGCAAGGTCAGGCCAGAGGTGTTGGAAGTAATGGCAGTTTGTAAAGTTTGTGCTGCCAGGCTAGTGTTAGGCACTAAGCTGACGTTGTTGAAAATCAACGTACACTCCACCACAATTGATCCTGACCTGAAAATAATATGATTTTTTAAATATCTTTTGAAAGCGTTACTTCAGTAAGAACCCATCCCAAGGCATACTAAATAACAATATTCATAGAAATGTTATTTTTCTTCATCATCCACAATGTTTCAAAGTCATTCAAATTATAATCATGTACCCACCGGAATCTATTGACAACAGTTTGAATAAATCTGGCTCCAAATTCAGCCTTGAACAAGTTATCCAGCTGAAAAAAGTGGATACGGAATTAAAAGTTATATTATATTAACAATTCAACCATGTTTGGCTGGTATCAAGATGCCATATGATGAATTATGACAACGATGATCATGGTTATGATTTTGTGAAGCGCCTTTCAAGAAAACTAAGGGCACTATCGTTGGTAAAATGAAATCAAATGTAAGTTACCTGTGTAGACACTTGTTTAGCCAATGCCAGGAACTCTGGTGAACTGCTATTGCTCAGAGAGCTAGTAAAGTTAGATGTCAGGCTGAACTGCAGTGACAGTTGAGGGCTGGTCAATGGCTCCTCTGTTGCTGGGGCTGCCTTTGTAGTTGGCACTTGGGTAGTTGGTACTTGGATAGTTGGTACTGGGATATTTGGTGTTTCGGTCAAATTGGTTACCGGAGCGGTTGGAGCTACAGTAGCATTTACTACTGTGGTAGTTGGAGGAGCTGTTGCATTGACTACTGGGGCAGTTGGAGGAGCTGTTGCATTGACTACAGGAGTAGTTGGAGGTGCTGTTGCATTGACTACTGGAGTAGTTGGAGGTGCTGTTGCATTGACTACTGGAGTAGTTGGAGGTGCTGTTGCATTGACTACTGGAGTAGTTGGAGGTGCTGTTGCATTGACTACTGGAGTAGTTGGAGGTGCTGTTGCATTGACTACTGTGTTCGTTGCAGGGGCTGTTGTGTTGACTACCGTGTCAACTACCGTGTTTGTAGTTGACACGTTTGAGGGAGCCGAAGTTGCATTCACTGTAATGTGCTGCATTGACATGTTCAAAGGGGAGGACGTTGCGTGCACGACCATATACGTTGTTGACATTGGAGGAACCGGAGTAGAAGTAGTAGTTGGAGCTGAGGTTGAAACAACTCCTGGAAGACAGCAAATCATCAGACGTCATGATGTACGTATAATAGAAGATGTACTGGTCTCAAAGAAAATAGGTCTTCTATAAAACATTAAGCATTGCACACAGCTTCAACAACATCTGATCATTGTTAACTCTCAGAATTCTATTGGAACATGAAAAGATAGAATAGATGGCTTTAATATCCAATCAACAATTGTTTACAGGAATTTGTGTCAGTTGTCATAATGTTCTTATAATGTTGAACAGTTAAGTGATATAGAGACCAGATCAATATAATTAATATAATATAATGAAACATAGAAAAGTAAAATGCAGACATATAAAGAAGTGCAGCTGTATGATAACTTGGTATTTTACGAACATGAGGTAGAGAGAGTGCAGGGAAATATTGAGTTACTAAGAGTGCAGAATTGAGAAAATGAAGGTGTCATACTTGTTGCCGTGATAGAAGCTGTGTTCACTGGGAGAGAGAAATTAGAGCTGTTGCTTGAGACACTCTCTGTCAAAGTTGTGACCACCGTACTGGACTCAGGGACTGAGCTGGCATTGTTAAATATCAGCTTAGCGTCTACCACAACCGAACCTTTACTGGAAAACAACAAAATGAAAAACAATTAATATGATACCGTCAGTAAAGCAGATTCATATTTAAATGATATGACAATTATGAACACTTACACAATTTAATAATTTACCGTAAAAATAATTAATGAATACAATGTCTATCTTAAAATTAATTCCAAGAATGGCCCAAAGTAAAAATACAAACTCAAGAATAACTACCAACCTGAAACCTAGGACCTCTGTGCGATTGAAACGGGATCCATATTTGTTTTGGTAAACTATGTCCAACTGTAAATGTAATATAACCAATTTTAGCAATTTATCTTGAAAACTTAAATGTTGACATGCACAATTTGAGGGAAAGTATCTGACATAATGGCAAATATGAAAACTTATTTGAGGGATAATATCCCTCTTTATGAACCTGACAGAAAGTACTACTAAATATGAACAGTAGTAAAGAATATAAAAATGAAATTACCGCTGTAGCCACAATGGTTGCTAATGCATGGAACTCTGCTGAAGATGTATTATTCAAGTCTGCCGTGAAGTTTTGCTCTAATTTGAACTCCAACTTCACCTCCGGTGATGGAGGTGCCGGTGTTGTGGTAGCTTTGATCAGAGCAGCTGTGGTTGTTGCTGGAGCAGCTGTAGTTGGCGTAGCAGCAGCTGTGGTTGTTGTGGGAACAGCTGTGGTTGTGGTGGGGATGGCTGTGGTTGTTGTTGACGCAGCTGTGGTTGTTATTGCAGCAGCTGCTGTTGCTGTTGCTGTTGCTATGGGGGCAAATGTGGTTGTTGTGGGGGAAGCTATGGTTGTTGTGGGGTCTGCTACTGTTGTAGTAGCAGCAGCTGTGGTTGTGGTAACTGCAGCTGTGGTTGTTGTGTGAGCTGCAGTGGTTGTTGTGGGTGCAGCTGTAGTTGTTGTAGCCACAGCTGTAGTTGTCGTTGGTGCTGCTGTTGTTGTGGGAGCAGGTGTATTTGTTGTGAAAACAGATGTGGTTGTTGTGGGATCTGCTATTGTTGTCGTAGCAGCTGTGATTGTGGTAACTGCAGCTGTGGTTGTCATTGGTGATGCTGTGGTTATTATGGAATCAGCTCTGGTCGTTGTGGAAGCAGTTGTGGTTGTTGTGGGAGCAGCTGTGGATGTCGGGGAAGAAGCTGTGGTTGTTATGGGAGCTGCTGTGGTTGTTGTGGGAGAAGCTGGGGTTGTTGTGGGGATGGCTGTGGTTGTTGTAAGAGCATCTGTGGTTGTTGTGGGGATGGTTGTTGATATTGCAGCATTCGTGGATGTTGTGGGGATGGTTGTTGATGGTGCAGCAGCCGTGGTTGTTGTGGGGATGGCTGTGGTTGTTGTGAGAGCTGCTGTGGTTGTTGTGGGAGCAGCTGGGGTTGTTGTGGGGATGGCTGTAGTTGTTGTGGGGATGGCTGTGGTTGTTGTAAGAGCATCTGTGGTTGTTGTGGGGATGATTGTTGATGTTGCAGCAGTCGTGGATGTTGTGGGGATGGTTGTTGTTGTTGCAGCAGCCGTGGTTGTTGTGGGGATGGCTGTGGTTGTTGTGAGACCTGCTGTGGTTGTTGTGGGAGCAGCTGGGGTTGTTGTGGGGATGGCTGTAGTTGTTGTGGGGATGGCTGTGGTTGTTGCAAGACCATCTGTGGTTGTTGTGGGGATGGTTGTTGATGTTGCAGCAGCCGTGGATGTTGTGGGGATGGTTGTTGATGTTGCAGCAGCCGTGGTTGTTGTTGGGATGGCTGTGGTTGTTGTGAGAGCTGCTGTGGTTGTTGTGGGAGAAGCTGGGGTTGTTGTGGGGATGGCTGTAGTTGTTGTGGGGATGGCTGTGGTTGTTGCAAGGCCATCTGTGGTTGTTGTGGGGATGGTTGTTGATGTTGCAGCAGCCGTGGATGTTGTGGGAGATGCTATGGTTGTTTTGAGAGCTGCTGTGGTTGTTGTGGGAGTAGCTTGGGTTGTTGTGGGGATGGCTGTAGTTGTTGTGGGAGCTGCTGTGGTTGTTGTGGGAGAAGCTGGGGTTGTTGTGGGGATGGCTGTGGTTGTTGTAAGAGCATCTGTGGTTGTTGTGGGGATGGTTGTTGATATTGCAGCATTCGTGGATGTTGTGGGGATGGTTGTTGATGGTGCAGCAGCCGTGGTTGTTGTGGGGATGGCTGTGGTTGTTGTGAGAGCTGCTGTGGTTGTTGTGGGAGCAGCTGCTGGAGTTGTTGTGGGAGTAGCTTGCGTTGTTGTGGGGATGGCTGTAGTTGTTGTGGGGATGGCTGTGGTTGTTGTAAGAGCATCTGTGGTTGTTGTGGGGATGATTGTTGATGTTGCAGCAGTCGTGGATGTTGTGGGGATGGTTGTTGATGTTGCAGCAGCCGTGGTTGTTGTGGGGATGGCTGTGGTTGTTATGAGAGCTGCTGTGGTTGTTGTGGGAGCAGCTGGGGTTGTTGTGGGGATGGCTGTAGTTGTTGTGGGGATGGCTGTGGTTGTTGTAAGAGCATCTGTGGTTGTTGTGGGGATGATTGTTGATGTTGCAGCAGTCGTGGATGTCGTGGGGATGGTTGTTGATGTTGCAGCAGCCGTGGTTGTTGTGGGGATGGCTGTGGTTGTTGTGAGACCTGCTGTGGTTGTTGTGAGACCTGCTGTGGTTGTTGTGGGAGCAGCTGGGGTTGTTGTGGGGATGGCTGTAGTTGTTGTGGGGATGGCTGTGGTTGTTGTGAGAGCTGCTGTGGTTGTTGTGGGAGCAGCTGTGGTTGTTGTGGGGATGACTGTAGTTGTTGTGGGGATGGCTGTGGTTGTTGCAAGCCCATCTGTGGTTGTTGTGGGGATGGCTGTGGTTGTTGTGAGACCTGCTGTGGTTGTTGTGGGGATGGCTGTAGTTGTTGTGGGGATGGCTGTGGTTGTTGTAAGAGCATCTGTGGTTGTTGTGGGAGCAGCTGTGGTTGTTGTGGGGATGACTGTGGTTGTTGTGAGAGCTGCTGTGGTTGTTGTGGGAGTAGCTGGGGTTGTTGTGGGGATGGCTGTAGTTGTTGTGGGGATGGCTGTGGTTGTTGTAAGAGCATCTGTGGTTGTTGTGGGGATGATTGTTGATGTTGCAGCAGTCGTGGATGTTGTGGGGATGGTTGTTGATGTTGCAGCAGCCGTGGTTGTTGTGGGGATGGCTGTGGTTGTTGTGAGACCTGCTGTGGTTGTTGTGAGACCTGCTGTGGTTGTTGTGGGAGCAGCTGGGGTTATTGTGGGGATGGCTGTGATTGTTGTAAGAGCATCTGTGGTTGTTGTGGGGATGATTGTTGATGTTGCAGCAGTCGTGGATGTTGTGGGGATGGTTGTTGATGTTGCAGCAGCCGTGGTTGTTGTGGGGATGGCTGTGGTTGTTGTGAGACCTGCTGTGGTTGTTGTGAGACCTGCTGTGGTTGTTGTGGGAGCAGCTGGGGTTGTTGTGGGGATGGCTGTAGTTGTTGTGGGGATGGCTGTGGTTGTTGTGAGAGCTGCTGTGGTTGTTGTGGGAGCAGCTGTGGTTGTTGTGGGGATGACTGTAGTTGTTGTGGGGATGGCTGTGGTTGTTGCAAGCCCATCTGTTGTGGGGATGGTTGTTGATGTTGCAGCAGCCGTGGTTGTTGTGGGGATGGCTGTGGTTGTTGTGAGACCTGCTGTGGTTGTTGTGAGACCTTCTGTGGTTGTTGTGGGAGCAGCTGGGGTTGTTGTGGGGATGGCTGTAGTTGTTGTGGGGATGGCTGTGGTTGTTGTGAGAGCTGCTGTGGTTGTTGTGGGAGCAGCTGTGGTTGTTGTGGGGATGACTGTAGTTGTTGTGGGGATGGCTGTGGTTGTTGTAAGAGCATCTGTGGTTGTTGTCAGGATGATTGGTGATGTTGCAGCAGCCGTGGTTGTTGTGGGGATGGCTGTGGTTGTTGTGAGAGCTGCTGTGGTTGTTGTGGGAGCAGCTGGGGTTGTTGTGGGGATGGCTGTAGTTGTTGTGGGGATGGCTGTGGTTGTTGTAAGAGCATCTGTGGTTGTTGTGGGAGCAGCTGTGGTTGTTGTGGGGATGGCTGTGGTTGTTGTGAGAGCTGCTGTGGTTGTTGTGGGAGCAGCTGTGGTTGTTGTGGGGATGACTGTAGTTGTTGTGGGGATGGCTGTGGTTGTTGTAAGAGCATCTGTGGTTGTTGTCAGGATGATTGGTGATGTTGCAGCAGCCGTGGTTGTTGTGGGGATGACTGTGGTTGTTGTGAGAGCTGCTGTGGTTGTTGTGGGAGCAGCTGGGGTTGTTGTTGGGATGGCTGTAGTTGTTGTGGGGATGGCTGTGGTTGTTGTAAGAGCATCTGTGGTTGTTGTGGGGATGATTGTTGATGTTGCAGCAGTCGTGGATGTTGGGGGGATGGTTGTTGATGTTGCAGCAGCCGTGGTTGTTGTGGGGATGGCTGTGGTTGTTGTGAGACCTGCTGTGGTTGTTGTGGGAGCAGCTGGGGTTGTTGTGGGGATGGCTGTAGTTGTTGTGGGGATGGCTGTGGTTGTTGCAAGACCATCTGTGGTTGTTATGGGGATGGTTGTTGATGTTGCAGCAGCCGTGGATGTTGTGGGGATGGTTGTTGATGTTGCAGCAGCCGTGGTTGTTGTGGGGATGGCTGTGGTTGTTGTGAGAGCTGCTGTGGTTGTTGTGGGAGCAGCTGGGGTTGTTGTGGGGATGGCTGTAGTTGTTGTGGGGATGGCTGTGGTTGTTGTAAGAGCATCTGTGGTTGTTGTGGGGATGATTGTTGATGTTGCAGCAGTCGTGGATGTTGTGGGGATGGCTGTGGTTGTTGTGAGAGCTGCTGTGGTTGTTGTGGGAGCAGCTGTGGTTGTTGTGGGGATGACTGTGGTTGTTGTGAGAGTTGCTGTGGTTGTTGTGGGAGCAGCTGTGGTTGTTGTGGGGATGGCTGTAGTTGTTGTGGGGATGGCTGTGGTTGTTGTAAGAGCATCTGTGGTTGTTGTGGGAGCAGCTGTGGTTGTTGTGGGGATGACTGTGGTTGTTGTGAGAGCTGCTGTGGTTGTTGTGGGAGCAGCTGTGGTTGTTGTGGGGATGGCTGTAGTTGTTGTGGGGATGGCTGTGGTTGTTGTAAGAGCATCTGTGGTTGTTATGGGGATGGTTGTTGATGTTGCAGCAGCCGTGGATGTTGTGGGGATGGTTGTTGATGTTGCAGCAGCCGTGGTTGTTGTGGGGATGGCTGTGGTTGTTGTGAGAGCTGCTGTGGTTGTTGTGGGAGCAGCTGGGGTTGTTGTGGGGATGGCTGTAGTTGTTGTGGGGATGGCTGTGGTTGTTGTAAGAGCATCTGTGGTTGTTGTGGGGATGATTGTTGATGTTGCAGCAGTCGTGGATGTTGTGGGGATTGCTGTGGTTGTTGTGAGAGCTGCTGTGGTTGTTGTGGGAGCAGCTGTGGTTGTTGTGGGGATGACTGTGGTTGTTGTGAGAGCTGCTGTGGTTGTTGTGGGAGCAGCTGTGGTTGTTGTGGGGATGGCTGTAGTTGTTGTGGGGATTGCTGTGGTTGTTGTAAGAGCATCTGTGGTTGTTGTGGGAGCAGCTGTGGTTGTTGTGGGGATGACTGTGGTTGTTGTGAGAGCTGCTGTGGTTGTTGTGGGAGCAGCTGTGGTTGTTGTGGGGATGGCTGTAGTTGTTGTGGGGATGGCTGTGGTTGTTGTAAGAGCATCTGTGGTTGTTGTGAGGATGATTGTTGATGTTGCAGCAGTCGTAGATGTTGTGGGGATGGTTGTTGATGTTGCAGCAGCTGTGGTTGTTGTGGGGATGGCTGTGGTTGTTGTGAGACCTGCTGTGGTTGTTGTGAGACCTGCTGTGGTTGTTGTGGGAGCAGCTGGGGTTGTTGTGGGGATGGCTGTAGTTGTTGTGGGGATGGCTGTGGTTGTTGTGAGAGCTGCTGTGGTTGTTGTGGGAGCAGCTGTGGTTGTTGTGGGGATGACTGTAGTTGTTGTGGGGATGGCTGTGGTTGTTGTAAGAGCATCTGTGGTTGTTGTGAGGATGATTGTTGATGTTGCAGCAGTCGTGGATGTTGTGGGGATGGTTGTTGATGTTGCAGCAGCCGTGGTTGTTGTGGGGATGGCTGTGGTTGTTGTGAGAGCTGCTGTGGTTGTTGTGGGAGCAGCTGGGGTTGTTGTGGGGATGGCTGTAGTTGTTGTGGGGATGGTTGTGGTTGTTGTGAGAGCTGCTGTGGTTGTTGTGGGAGGAGCTGTGGTTGTTGTGGGGATGACTGTAGTTGTTGTGGGGATGGCTGTGGTTGTTGTAAGAGCATCTGTGGTTGTTGTGAGGGTGACTGTTGATGTTGCAGCAGTCGCGGATGTTGTGGGGATGGTTGTTGATGTTGCAGTAGCCGTGGTTGTTGTGGGGATGGCTGTGGTTGTTGTGAGAGCTGCTGTGGTTGTTGTGGGAGCAGCTGGGGTTGTTGTGGGGATGGCTGTAGTTGTTGTGGGGATGGCCGTGGTTGTTGTAAGAGCATCTGTGGTTGTTGTGGGGATGATTGTTGATGTTGCAGCAGTCGTGGTTGTTGTGGGGATGGCTGTGGTTGTTGTGAGACCTGCTGTGGTTGGTGTGAGACCTGCTGTGGTTGTTGTGGGATCAGCTGGGGTTGTTGTGGGGATGGCTGTAGTTGTTGTGGGGATGGCTGTGGTTGTTGTGAGAGCTGCTGTGGTTGTTGTGGGAGCAGCTGTGGTTGTTGTGGGGATGACTGTGGTTGTTGTGAGAGCTGCTGTGGTTGTTGTGGGAGCAGCTGGGGTTGTTGAGGGGATGGCTGTGGTTGTTGTGAGAGCTGCTGTGGTTGTTGTGGGAGCAGCTGGGGTTGTTGTGGGGATGGCTGAAGTTGTTGTGGGGATGGCTGTGGTTGTTGTAAGAGCATCTGTGGTTGTTGTGGGGATGATTGTTGATGTTGCAGCAGTCGTGGATGTTGTGGGGATGGCTGTGGTTGTTGTGAGACCTGCTGTGGTTGTTGTGAGACCTGCTGTGGTTGTTGTGGGAGCAGCTGGGGTTGTTGTGGGGATGGCTGTAGTTGTTGTGGGGATGGCTGTGGTTGTTGTGAGAGCTGCTGTGGTTGTTGTGGGAGCAGCTGTGGTTGTTGTGGGGATGACTGTGGTTGTTGTGAGAGCTGCTGTGGTTGTTGTGGGAGCAGCTGGGGTTGTTGTGGGGATGGCTGTAGTTGTTGTGGGGATGGCTGTGGTTGTTGTAAGAGCATCTGTGGTTGTTGTGGGGATGATTGTTGATGTTGCAGCAGTCGTGGATGTTGTGGGGATGGTTGTTGATGTTGCAGCAGCCGTGGTTGTTGTGGGGATGGCTGTGGTTGTTGTGAGACCTGCTGTGGTTGTTGTGAGACCTGCTGTGGTTGTTGTGGGAGCAGCTGGGGTTGTTGTGGGGATGGCTGTAGTTGTTGTGGGGATGGCTGTGGTTGTTGCGAGAGCTGCTGTGGTTGTTGTGGGAGGAGCTGTGGTTGTTGTGGGGATGACTGTAGTTGTTGTGGGGATGGCTGTGGTTGTTGTAATAGCATCTGTGGTTGTTGTGAGGCTGATTGTTGATGTTGCAGCAGTCGCGGATGTTGTGGGGATGGTTGTTGATGTTGCAGTAGCTGTGGTTGTTGTGGGGATGGCTGTGGTTGTTGTGAGAGCTGCTGTGGTTGTTGTGGGAGCAGCTGGGGTTGTTGTGGGGATGGCTGTAGTTGTTGTGGGGATGGCTGTGGTTGTTGTAAGAGCATCTGTGGTTATTGTGGGGATGATTGTTGATGTTGCAGCAGTCGTGGTTGTTATGGGGATGGCTGTGGTTGTTGTGAAACCTGCTGTGGTTGGTGTGAGACCTGCTGTGGTTGTTGTGGGATCAGCTGGCGTTGTTGTGGGGATGGCTGTAGTTGTTGTGGGGATGGCTGTGGTTGTTGTGAGAGCTGCTGTGGTAGTTGTGGGAGCAGCTGTGGTTGTTGTGGGGATGACAGTGGTTGTTGTGAGAGCTGCTGTGGTTGTTGTGGGAGCAGCTGGGGTTGTTGAGGGGATGGCTGTGGTTGTTGTGAGAGCTGCTGTGGTTGTTGTGGGAGCAGCTGGGGTTGTTGTGGGGATGGCTGAAGTTGTTGTGGGGATGGCTGTGGTTGTTGTAAGAGCATCTGTGGTTGTTGTGAGGATGATTGTTGATGTTGCAGCAGTCGTGGATGTTGTGGGGATGGCTGTGGTTGTTGTGAGACCTGCTGTGGTTGTTGTGAGACCTGCTGTGGTTGTTGTGGGAGCAGCTGGGGTTGTTGTGGGGATGGCTGTAGTTGTTGTGGGGATGGCTGTGGTTGTTGTGAGAGCTGCTGTGGTTGTTGTGGGAGCAGCTGTGGTTGTTGTGGGGATGACTGTGGTTGTTGTGGGAGCAGCTGGGGTTGTTGTGGGGATGGCTGTAGTTGTTGTGGGGATGGCTGTGGTTGTTGTAAGAGCATCTGTGGTTGTTGTGGGGATGATTGTTGATGTTGCAGCAGTCGTGGATGTTGTGGGGATGGTTGTTGATGTTGCAGCAGCCGTGGTTGTTGTGGGGATGGCTGTGGTTGTTGTGAGACCTGCTGTGGTTGTTATGGGGATGGTTGTTGATGTTGCAGCAGCCGTGGATGTTGTGGGGATGGTTGTTGATGTTACAGCAGCCGTGGTTGTTGTGGGGATGGCTGTGGTTGTTGTGAGAGCTGCTGTGGTTGTTGTGGGAGCAGCTGGGGTTGTTGTGGGGATGGCTGTAGTTGTTGTGGGGATGGCTGTGGTTGTTGTAAGAGCATCTGTGGTTGTTGTGGGGATGATTGTTGATGTTGCAGCAGTCGTGGATGTTGTGGGGATGGTTGTTGATGTTGCAGCAGCCGTGGTTGTTGTGGGGATGGCTGTGGTTGTTGTGAGACCTGCTGTGGTTGTTGTGGGAGCAGCTGTGGTTGTTGTGGGGATGGCTGTAGTTGTTGCGGGGATGGCTGTGGTTGTTGTAAGAGCATCTGTGGTTGTTGTGATGATGATTGTTGATGTTGCAGCAGTCGTGGATGTGGTGAGGATGGTTGTTGATGTTGCAGCAGCCGTGGTTGTTGTGGGGATGGCTGTGGTTGTTGTGAGAGCTGCTGTGGTTGTTGTGGGAGCAGCTGGGGTTGTTGTGGGGATGGCTGTAGTTGTTGTGGGGATGGCTGTGGTTGTTGTAAGAGCATCTGTGGTTGTTGTGGGGATGATTGTTGATGTTGCAGCAGTCGTGGATGTTGTGGGGATGGTTGTTGATGTTGCAGCAGCCGTGGTTGTTGTGGGGATGGCTGTGGTTGTTGTGAGACCTGCTGTGGTTGTTGTTAGACCTGCTGTGGTTGTTGTGGGAGCAGCTGGGGTTGTTGTGGGGATGGCTGTAGTTGTTGTGGGGATGGCTGTGGTTGTTGTGAGAGCTGCTGGGGTTGTTGTGGGAGCAGCTGTGGTTGTTGTGGGGATGACTGTGGTTGTTGTGAGAGCTGCTGTGGTTGTTGTGGGAGCAGCTGGGGTTGTTGTGGGGATGATTGTTGATGTTGCAGCAGTCGTGGATGTTGTGGGGATGGTTGTTGATGTTGCAGCAGCCGTGGTTGTTGTGGGGATGGCTGTGGTTGTTGTGAGACCTGCTGTGGTTGTTGTGGGAGCAGCTGTGGTTGTTGTGGGGATGACTGTGGTTGTTGTGAGAGCTGCTGTGGTTGTTGTGAGACCTGCTGTGGTTGTTGTGGGAGCAGCTGGGGTTGTTGTGGAGATGGCTGTAGTTGTTGTGGGGATGGCTGTGGTTGTTGCAAGACCATCTGTGGTTGTTATGGGGATGGTTGTTGATGTTGCAGCAGCCGTGGATGTTGTGGGGATGGTTGTTGATGTTGCAGCAGCCGTGGTTGTTGTGGGGATGGCTGTGGTTGTTGTGAGAGCTGCTGTGGTTGTTGTGGGAGCAGCTGGGGTTGTTGTGGGGATGGCTGTAGTTGTTGTGGGGATGGCTGTGGTTGTTGTAAGAGCATCTGTGGTTGTTGTGGGGATGATTGTTGATGTTGCAGCAGTCATGGATGTTGTGGGGATGGTTGTTGATGTTGCAGCAGCCGTGGTTGTTGTGGGGATGGCTGTGGTTGTTGTGAGACCTGCTGTGGTTGTTGTGGGAGCAGTTGTGGTTGTTGTGGGGATGGCTGTAGTTGTTGTGGGGATGGCTGTGGTTGTTGTAAGAGCATCTGTGGTTGTTGTGGGGATGATTGTTGATGTTACAGCAGTCATGGATGTTGTGGGGATGGTTGTTGATGTTGCAGCAGCCGTGGTTGTTGTGGGGATGGCTGTGGTTGTTGTGAGACCTGCTGTTGTTGTTGTGAGACCTGCTGTGGTTGTTGTGGGAGCAGCTGGGGTTGTTGTGGGGGTGGCTGTAGTTGTTGTGGGGATGGCTGTGGTTGTTGTGAGAGCTGCTGTGGTTGTTGTGGGAGCAGCTGTGGTTGTTGTGGGGATGACTGTAGTTGTTGTGGGGATGGCTGTGGTTGTTGTAAGAGCATCTGTGGTTGTTGTGGGTATGATTGTTGATGTTGCAGCAGTCGTGGATGTTGTGGGGATGGTTGTTGATGTTGCAGCAGCCGTGGTTGTTGTGGGGATGGCTGTGGTTGTTGTGAGACCTGCTGTTGTTGTTGTGAGACCTGCTGTGGTTGTTGTGGGAGCAGCTGGGGTTGTTGTGGGGATGGCTGTAGTTGTTGTGGGGATGGCTGTGGTTGTTGTGAGAGCTGCTGTGGTTGTTGTGGGAGCAGCTGTGGTTGTTGTGGGGATGACTGTAGTTGTTGTGGGGATGGCTGTGGTTGTTGTAAGAGCATCTGTGGTTGTTGTGGGGATGATTGTTGATGTTGCAGCAGTCGTGGATGTTGTGGGGATGGTTGTTGATGTTGCAGCAGCCGTGGTTGTTGTGGGGATGGCTGTGGTTGTTGTGAGACCTGCTGTGGTTGTTGTGAGACCTGCTGTGGTTGTTGTGGGAGCAGCTGGGGTTGTTGTGGGGATGGCTGTAGTTGTTGTGGGAGCTGTGGAGACGGCTGTAGTTGTAGCATCTGAGGTTGATGTAGAAACTGCTATGGTAAAAAATAAAAGACCGATTATCAACTCAAGGCTGCATAGTTCAATGGAAATGACCTACTCCACCTCAGCTCCCTCTTTGGGACCGTATCACAACTCCCACGTTGTGATCTATTTTAATAGAATTGCAGAGCATTGAATTAACCATCCCTTGCATATGCAAGCTATAATTAACTGATGTATTATAACAAAGTAGTACCAGTGAATCTGTAATGAACAACAAGTGCAAATAATATTTGAGTCCTACTTGTATCCACAATAGAGTCTGTGCTCACTGGGAGAGAGAAATTCGAGCTATTGCTTGAAACTGCCTCTACCATCATGGCTGCCACAGCACTGGGCTCAGAGACTGAGCTGATATTGTTAAATACCCGCTTAGTGGGAAATGAAACAGGATTTACTGCTGAAGCCACAGTGGTTGCTAATACAGTGCCACCGACATGGCCCACTACAAAGGACTGTTGGCTATCCTTCTCTGTGGTCGACGTGAGTAAGACATTTGAACGTGTTAACAGTCGCAGGGCTTCCGGCCCTGACGGCATCCTTAGTCGTGTCCTCAGAGCATGCGCAGACCAGCTTGCTGGTGTGTTTACGGACATATTCAATCTCTCCCTATCCCAGTCTGCTGTCCCCACATGCTTCAAGATGGCCACCATTGTCCCTGTATCCAAGAAGGCAAAGGTAACTGAGCTGAATGACTATCGCCCCGGAGCACTCACTTCTGTCATCATGAAGTGCTTTGAGAGACTAGTCAAGGATCATATCACCTCCACCCTACCTGACACCCTAGACCCACTCCAATTTGCATTCCACCCCAATAGGTCCACAGACGATGCTATCGCCATCACACTGCACACAGCCCTATCCCATCTGGAAAAGAGGAATACCTACAGTTGAAGTCGGAAGTTTACATACGCTTAGGTTGGAGTCATTAAAACTTGTTTTTCAACCACTTCACAAATGTTTTTGTTAACCAGCTATAGTTTTGACAGTCGGTTAGGACATCTACTTCGTGCATGACACAAGCATGACACAAGCATGACACAAGTAATTTTTCCAACAATTGTATACAGACAGATTATTTCACTTATAATTCACTGTATCACTTATAATTCACTGTAATTCCAGTAGGTCAGAAGTTTACATACACTAAGTTGACTGTGCCTTTAAACAGCTTGGAAAATTCCAGAAAGTGACGTCATGGCTTTAGAAGCTTCTGATAGGCTAATTGACATCATTTGAGTCAATTGGAGGTGTACCTGTGAATGTATTTCAAGGCTTTCAAACTCAGTGCCTCTTTGCTTGACATCATGGGAAAATCAAAATAAATCAGCAAAGTAAAATGTTAGACCTCCACAAGTCTTAGTCATCCTTGGGAGCAATTTACAAACGCCTGAAGGTACCACGTTCATCTGTACAAACAATAGTACGCAAGTATAAACACCATGGGACCACGCAGCCGTCATACCGCTCAGGAAGAGACGTGTTCTGTCTCCTAGGGATGAACGCACTTTGGTGCGAAAAGTGCAAATCATACCCAGAACAACAGTAAAGGACCTTGTAAAGATGCTGGAGGAAACAGGTACAAAAGTATCTATATCCACAGTAAAAACGAGTCCTATATCGACATAATCTGAAAGGCCGCTCAACAAGGAAGAATGGGAGAAACTCCCCAAATACATGTGTGCCAAGCTTGTAGTGTCATACCCTAGAAGAGTCAAGGCTGTAATTGCTGCCAAAGGTGCTTCAACAAAGTACTAAGTAAATAGTCTGAATACATCAGTTTTGCATTTATTTTACTAAATTTGCAAAAATTTCTAAAAACCTGTTTTTGCTTTGTCATTGTGGGATATTGTGTGTAGATTGATGATTTAAAAAATAAATTTTAGAATAAGGCTGTAACGTAACAAAATGTGGAAAAGGTCAAGGGGTCTTAATACTTTCCAAATTCACTGTATGTAACTACCATTTAAAAGTATTCGGGACATTTATTGTGAAGTGGGATCCAAAGTAAATTTTGCATGCAAAGATAAGACAAGTACTCCGGCTACCAACTATTTTGTCCAAGTGTTTACGTACGGTTGGTATCTGGTGACACTCCAGTCATATTCAGCCTGAAATCACACCACCCACAAGTGGCAATGAATTGAATGCAGGCTTGTTTTTTGTGTGGCTTCGTTTTCTACGTTTACCCTAACCACTTGGTAGCATCTCTTTGAGGCATTGTTCGGTAGCTTTGTTAATAATAACTGCGTTTTGCAATTCTAAATGTTAGGAAGCAGGGATTTTCGACTGCATCTAGTGTGGTCACATTTATCAACTGGGGTTTCCTTGCAATGGATTGTGTTGAAGTAGTTGGAATGTTGATACATATACAGGTACATTACCCGTTGTTGTTTTGTCCCAAACACTTGTGGTCGTTGCTGATGTCTTCCCTACTAGTCCTGTTAGAAAAAGAAAGTCAAAACTATTTCCAACGATAGTGGTAAAAGGTGGCTGTGCAACCCCTCATGAGCAAATAGCTATTTTAACCTGTGAGGTTTAACCCCTGAGGAACATACCCACAGACAACCACCCAACCCACCCACAAACACACAAAACACACACACTGATGTACACACACACAACTACCCACACACAGTGTATTACCTGCTAGCAGAAGGAGAATCATCAGATGTTCCATATCCGCCATGTCCCTGTTGAGGTGTACAACATCAATACACGCACATCAAATCTTAGATGACATTAACCCATATTGAAGGGCTTTCTGCTCCATGACATTTCTTTTTATTGTTGAAGATAAACACTGTAAAAATACCAGCAAATCAGCTCCAAGTGATTTTAATTTTGGAAATCTATTCCAAAGTATCCCCATGCATAATACAGATATATATGTGTTTGTATACAAATGTAAGCAAGGCTTGAAATTCAAATATTATATATGTTTGGCCTTTGCAGCCAATTATTAGTAATTATGTAGATTTGTTGATAACTGCATTTTGCAATTCTATATGTTATGAAGCAGGGATCTGTGAATTCAAGGATTACCACCGGGACTCAACACCTAAGGGTGACAGCTCAAAATTCCAACAGAGAATTCCTGCTGACTACAATTGACAAACCATAGGTTGGTATTTTACTGACTGTAATATACACACACAGTGATGAGTTTATCCAGCCAGATCAGAACTTCAAAACATAACATCCAAACCTGCGCATCCAAATTCTTTGTTACTGTGTAATCTTTGAAGATCCTATCTCAGTGGGTGTCCTGAACGCTGTTACAACTCCTACATTTAAAATACTCTTTAAAACACATAAGAGACTAGAACTGCAAAGGAGGCCGAAACAGAAATGCTTTTGGTCCATCTCTCTTGCAATCTATAACTGCACTTTCAAACACCCAGTGCTGCTGAAAGATGAGACCCATTTTATAGCCACATTAAAATCTGTTGGGGGGGAATAGTGTGGCATTCGAACAAACCTCACAGAACCAGTCTTGATAAGATATGTGATAATGCCAAATAATTTGTGTCACATTCTCTCTCTCTCTCTCTCTCTCTCTCTCTCTCTCTCTCTCTCTCTCTCTCTCTCTCTCTCTCTCTCTCTCTCTCTCTCTCTCTCTCTCTCTCCGTGATAAGACTTGATGAATGGAGAAAATGATCAATCAAATTAAACGTTCTACCACATCCTTTTAAATTCTGAGTTCAGGGACATATAAAATAAGTATGTGAAAACTACTTCAAGTTGCACAGGAGGCTGTTGAGGAAAGGATGGCTCAAAATATTGGAAGCGCACTGCAGTTTCCATAAAATCATTCGATTTTGACCTTACTCCGTGTCACACCCTGATCTGTTTCACCTGTCTTTGTGATTGTCTCCACCCCCCTCCAGGTGTTGCCCATCTTCCCCATTATCCCCTGTATGTTTTTACCTGTGTTCTCTGTTTGTCTGTTGCCTTTTTGTCTTGTTTGTAAAACCAACCAGCGTTTTTGTGTCAGCTCCTGCTTTTCCCCAGTCTCTCTTTTCTCGTCCTCCTGGTTTTTGACACTTGCCTGTCCTGACCCTGTACCCACCCGCCTGACCACTCTGCTTGCCCCTGCCCCTGACTGCCGTCCTGTACCTTTGCCCCACCTCTGGATTACTGACCTCTGCCTGACCTGACCCTGAGCCTGCATACTGTCCTGTACCTTTGCCCCTGTTGCTGTAATGAACATTGTTACTTCGACACGGTCTGCATCTGGATCTTACCTTGAAATCTGATATTCCGATTAAGCAAAGTAAAGTGTTTAAATCACTATTTCCATACTGCAGTGAACAAAAATATAAATGCAACATGTAAAGTCTTGGTCCCATGCTTCATGAGCTGAAATAAAAGATCCCAGAAATGTTCCAGACGCACAAAGATATTATTTCTCTCAAATTTTGAGCACAAATGTGTTTACATCCCTGTTAGTTAGCATTTCTCCTTTGCCAAGATAACCCATCCACCTGACAGTTGTGGCTTATCAAGACGCTGATTAAACAGCATGAGCAATACACAGGTGCGCCTTGTGCTGGGGACAATAGAATGTCACTCTAAAATGTGCAGTTTTGTCACACAACACAATGGAACTGATGTCTCAAGTTTTGAGTTAGCATGTAATTGGCATGCTGACTGCAGGAATGTCCACCAGAGCTGTTGGCAGATCATTTTATGTTAATTTATCTACCATAAGCCACCTCCAACGTCGTTTTAGAGAATTTGGCAGATCATGTGTAAGGTGTTGTGTGGCCGAGCGGTTTGCTGATGCCAACATTGTGAACATAGTGCTCCATGGTGGCGGTGGGGTTATGGTATGGGCAGGCATAAACCCATACCCATTTTTTTTAAGGTATCTGTAACCAACATATGCATATCTGTATTCCCAGTCATGTGAAATCCATAGATTAGGGCCAATTGAATTCATTTCAATTGACTGATTTCCTCATATGAACTGTAACTCAGTAAAATCTTTGAAGATTGTTGCATGTTGCATTTCTTTTTGTTCAGTATATTTCCATACTCAGTTTCTTATCAAATGATTAGTGTGCGTGTAAACATGCTTTTATGACCCAATTAAGGACGTTTTCTGAAATATGTGTTTGACCAACAGGAAATACGTCAAAGATGACTGCAGGATGTTATTCCAAATATCAATTAAACCAGAAATATTCCATAGCCTATAAGTGGTTCTCAAACCTCTCCTCGCCTCTCTATATTTTTGCTTTATTCCAGAGCTTGCACACTTGATTTAATTTGTCAACGAATCATCAAACCAGTCCAGGCGTCCCCGGAGGAGAGGTTTGAGAAACAATGGCTATATCAGCATCTTTGCGCCCCGCTATTCAAATATCCTGTCAAACAATCCCTCGGCAGTTGTACATCCATGGGTTTACCCTGTGGATGCAACCATGCCTTTAATTGCCACCAAAACATATCGAAAGTACATCAGAATTAATTGTCTATGTTGTCTTTGGAAGATGACCCCGTTAATAACAGATGGTGCAGATGTGCCAGCTTTCAATTGCAAAGGTAAGTCTACAGGGTCTTGAAACATGAAGATAAAATGCTTTGAAATTTGAACAAGCAATCATGGCCATCAAATTCACTGCAGCTGTATTTTACCTGAGAATAAATGGTCCTATATCCGGGACGTTGTCAGCTAGGACCTGCAGATTGTAGCTTAATGAAATGAGAAATGATGTACAAAGAACGTATCCTCCTCGTTTTCTGTGAACTGAAGATGAACAACTTCTGGGAAGATGGCAAAGAATGACACTTGAAATTTGTTCAACCCATTGAGGTTCTAACCCATTTATAGGCTGTTCAGACTTGCAGGACTTGTTTGGCAGCTGCCATTGCTGAGCATCATTCATGCCTGTCAAAAAGCATATCCACTGGGTAGCCTACTATAATCCAGGTAGAGATGCAGTGGCGATGATGAAACATAATATATATGAGGAACTTCCTCATTCCTCCTGCTCAGACCTCAACCCTTCTCATCAAGTATAATTTTTAGCTTACACATTTCAACAACATGCTGGTTGTTGTGGTTTAAACGATCAATAGCTAAAAAAAAATCTCTGGGGTGAACCATTCATTTAAAAGATTAGAAATCCCTTGATGTATGAAGAAAAAAAAAACAAGGGTACAACACTGTGTACATACCAGAGTTAGGGGGCAAACAAACTACTCATTCCATACAACATTGTGGTCTGTATCATTAAATTAGAGAGCATATACAAGTCATGTGATCTGTTAGCGATCACATGATGGCACTCGATAGCTGCAGTATCGTCCAATGACAGAGCAGACACAAGTCACGTGATCTTTTAGCAAACATGTGACGGCACACCATGCGTGATTGTACGATACAGACCGCGAGGATTATGATGAGTGGAGGTTTTAGTGCTCTTTCTCAACACAGATGTTGAAACATTCATTACCAATGGGCACTACATCAATATACGAATTGTTTTACAATCTCGGTAGAAAATAGAATGTCTACGCTGCACAGTAATATCGCTATATTTATTTGATATCACCACGGGTTACAAGGATTGAGAATCCACTTTCGGAACCCGTTGTTGCAGCCCTATCCTGCACAAGTCAACCCTCCCCTAGTCAAGTATCAACCCTGCAGTAGTTAAGTGTCACACCTCTTCCTCAACCCTCACCCCTCCCGTGGTCAGGAATCAAGCCTGCACTCGTCAAATGTCACCCCTCCTCCTCAACTCTCACCCCTGCATTGGTCAATTATCATCCTAAATTATCACCCTTGCTCTAGTCAAGCTTCACTTGTCACCCTTGCACTATTTTGTTCACAATAATTAGGTTTTCCATTGGCTGAAATAGAGAGGCCAAAAAATCGGATGATTGCAGAGTATTTTGTTTTTTTAAGGACCAAAAGGCAGTTGGATAACTTATTTCTGTAAGCAAATATATTGAGGCCACTGTGTACAAGCTGCTAGTTAGTTAACTTTACTATAGAGCTAAGGGAATGTAGCAATCTTGATGTTTATCACTGAAGAACCACAAGTTTAAAACCTCTTTGGGCTAGGCGTGCCGCTCGCGCCCCACCTCGACAACATCCGGGGGAAATTGCAGAGAGCGAAATTCAAAGTGCAAAATTCGTAATATTAAACATTCATGAAAATATAAGTGTCTTGCATCGTTTAATAGCTTAACATCTTGTTAATCCAGCCGCTTTGTCAGATTTCAAAAAGGTTTTATGGCAAAAGCACAACATGCGATTATCTGAGCACAGCGCCCCGCATAAAAAAGCATTACAAATATTATCCAAACAAGAGGCATCACGAAAGTCAGAAATAGCGATAAATTACTTACCCTTACCTTACCTTACCCTTACCTTTGAAGATCTTCCTCTGTTTGCAATCCCAAGTGTTTCCAGCTACATAACAAATGGTTGTTTTGTTCGATAAAGTCCTTTATATCCCAAAAAAGTTGGTCTAGTTGGTGCGCTTGATTCAGTAAACCACCGGTTTCCCTCTTTCAAAATGCAGACAAATGAATCCCTGAAGTTACCAATAAACTTCATCCAAACAAGTCAAACAACGTTCCTAATCAGGTACCCTAATATGTAAATAAACGATCAAATTTAAGACAGAGAATTGTATGTTCATTACCGTAGATAATCAACAAAGTGCTCGCCCTCATCCACGCCCCCACAGCCAAAATGGGAGCCACCTAGAAAAACTTCAAATTCTAGCAAATTTTTCAAAAATCAAGGCTGAAACTCTTTTTTACTCCTGAACTTTAGGCTTGCCATAACAAAGGGGTTGAATACATTTCAACTTTTCATTTTTTCTTAATTTGGACAATTTTGGTAAAAATATATTCCAGTTTGACGTTATGGCGTATTGTGTGTCAGCCAGAGACAGAAAATATCAATTTAATCCATTTTAAAGGAGTGATGTGTCTCTAATTTGTCTGTGTTTCTGTGTTGTATTCTAAAATGAACATTGCCTTTGGTCCAGTTATAAGCTCTCCAATCTGTTTTGTTTGATTGTCACTCTCTCTCAGGACATGAGGCATGGGTACTAATTTTGCAGCTTATCGTATGGCATTCTATATGCCAAAAGTATGATGGCATCACTGGATGGGGGGCAGTGCACCTCTTGTCATTGTACATCATTGTTTACATAATGTTGAGCTAGCTATATATTGTTGAGCTCGCAATGTATATGAGGCTAACCATACTTTATTCAACCTTTTATTTTTTTATTTTTTTAAACCAGATTTATGTGCTGACATCCCTTACAAAAATGTATTGCGGTAATCCTGTGGTAATTTTACCACATACAGTCAGGTATTCCTGTGGTACTTCTCCAGTGGTAGTCTTAATGTTGTCTGGGCTATTCAGGTGGTACCTGTCCTGTGGTATTCTTCTGGTATCAAGCCATTGTGTGTATTTTGGGAAATTTTAGCACAGGAATTTGTTTTTGCTATGTTACAAATCCTGTGTTTTTTATGTGATTATTTTATGTTTTTGTGTGTGGTAATTTGGTGGTACCACATAATGTGGTACTTTTTGTGGTATGGGAAAATTGTGTGACAGCTGTATACCACACGAATCCAGGTATAAAGCACCTTTGGAAAGTATTCAGACCCCAAAAAAAGGTTTTTAGAAAAAAAAAAAAACTGAAATAGTATTCAGACTATTTACTCAATACTTGTTGAAGCACCTTTGTCAGCGATTACAGCATTGGCCTCTCAAGGACATTGAGACTTGTCCCGAAGTCACTCCTGCGTTTTCTTGGCCGTGTGCTTACGGTCCTGTTGGACGGTGAACCTTCGCCCCAGTCTGAGGTCCTGAGCACTCTGGAGCAGGTTTTCATCAAGCATCTCTCTGTACTTTGCTCCGTTCATCTTTGCCTCGATCCTGATTAGTCTCCCAGTCCCTGCAGCTGGAAAACATCCCCACTGCATGATGCTGACACCACCATGCTTCACCGTAGGGATGGTGCCAGGTTTCCTCCAGACATGACGCGGGGCATTCAGGCCAAAGAATTCAATCTTTGCTTCATCTGACCAGAGAATTGTGTTTCTCATGGTCTGAGTCCTTCAGCTGCCTTTCGGAAAACTAAGTGGGTTGTCATGTGCCATTTACTGAGGAGTGGCTTCTGTCTGGCCACTCTACCATAAAGGCCTGATTGGTGGAGTGCTGCAGCAATGGTTGTCATTCTGGAATGTTCTCCCATCTTCACAGAGGAACACTAGAGCTCTGTCACAGTGACCATCGGGTTCTTGGTCACCTCTCTGAGCAAGGCCCTTCTCCCCCGATTGCTCAGTTTGGCCGGGCGGCCAGCTCTAGGAAGAGTCTTGGTGGTTCCAAACTTTTTCCAATTAAGAATGATGGAGGCCACTGTGTTCTTGGGGACCTTCAGTGCTGCATATGCATTTGTTGGTACCCTTCCCTAGATCTGTGCCTCAACACAATCCTGTCTCAGAGCTCTACGGACAACTTTACTGTGTAAAATACGTGGTCAACCATCCATCTGAAGCGCTACTGGGTATGCAGGCTTCTGATCCAGCCCTGAAAAACACCCTAGTCTACTTATCAAGGTCCTGCTGAGCAGCTTGATTTGTAGAATGTGCTGTGTCAGAGGAGTGCTGGAACAAAAGCCTGCACACCCAGTAGCTCACTAGGAGGATGGTTGGCCACCCTTGAAATAAAACATAGCAACATTACAACCAATACAACAATAGATCATTGAGTAGTAACGTGTGTAGCAGTAAAGGGAGGATGGCCAGAACAGGTTGAACTTCTTATCCGTTCTTAGCAGCTGTCTTCATCAGCTGCACTCACATGTTTGACCTTTCATACGTCTTTATTGCTGTTTAGGTGTTGAGGCATCAATCAAGAATGTGCAGGTACATGAATATGAATCTAATTTTGGACTCTAGTCCAAAGTGACTGCCGCCTGTGATGAGTGACTGCTTTTGTTCTTGTGTTCTCTCTGACCCTTTCAGACAGCCCAACCTAAAACTGGTCTTTCTGTCACTCAGTGGGAGGTTTGTTGGGGAATGTGCACTCTGTGAAAAAGAGCTCCGGCTAATGAACTGAGATGATCGGTCAGATAGTGCAAGGCATTCCAAATATGCAAAAGGTGTAAAGGTAACGGAACTAATGACGCTCACAGCACAAAAATGCGAAAGAATATTCTAGGTCTAGGACAAAACATACAGTACGTACTGTATGTATCGACAGAATTGCTTTCTGAGGATACATGTTAGCTAATTCAGGATTGACAGGGTACATGACATTTTATGGTAGGAATTTCTGTAACCTGAAACCATATGTCAAGTCTTCTTTGCCTCGAGCAAATGGCCCATATTTCTCCCTTGCTGAGGAGTGAATAGACAGAATTGTCTGGATCAGGACAATGTCTTTCACTGAACATGTGGAGAAGGTTGTGCAGCTCAGTGAAAAATTCCAATGAAGGCACTGTAAGATGTTGATCTTTCTGTCTGTCCATCCGTCCGTCTCTGTATGTGAAATACAAGTGGACTACTGTAATATGAAGAATTGTAGGAAGTATACAGTATACTGCTTATATACAGTAACATTGGTGGACATACCTGTTCTCTCTTCGAAACGTTTGAACTATTGAGGACACGGTTGATCTCCCAATATTGGGCTGCACCCTTCGACCCGCCTCAGCCATTGTAAGGCCATGATTGACAACATGGTTTACAATAGTGGCCCTTATGTCATCAGATATGAGCCTATGTCCTCTTCTGCCTCTTCCTCTGTTTTGCCTTCCACCACGCATCCTTGCTCCTCTTCTTCCTCCTCTTGGATGTTGACCATGTTCGTTTCCTGGTCCATCCATTATTGGAAAATTGCAACTCTGTGTTGTGGTCTGTCTATATATGCTTGCCAATTGATTCTTCATGTGATGCACCTTTGAGCAATTTAGACAACTGGTTGATTGTTGGTTGAACTAACACTTTTACATTCCTTCATGAGTGAGGGTCAATTTCAGCTGCACAATTCATCAATTCACATTTTTGTACAAAAGGTCTAATAGAAATGTGTAAAACCATGCTTGACAGTTTATGACAAACAGTTCAACAATTTTGCATGTAATGGCTTATGCAAGTAACTAATGCCTAGATGTTTTGAGGGGTAAGACTATTCAACAGAGAACCATCTACTATATTTTGATCAACATGACATGAGCAATTGATAATGTGGAAAAAAGCTGACACTTGTACATTATCAATTGCAATTTGTTCAAAGGAATAGGAAAGTGCTTTAATGATGTGCACAAGTGACTAGATGATTTGGAATTTGTACAAGTAGTATCAAGAATTGCACTTTTAATCTAAGAAATGCACCAAAGCGACTGAGAAAAACTGTAACATATGGAATCATGTAGCAACCAAAAAAGTGTTAAACAAATCAAAACATATTTTAGATTTTAGATTCTTCACTATTATTTTAGTAAAGCTTTGCACACTCTTGGCATTCTCTCAACCAGCTTTGCCTGGAATGTTTTTCCAAAAGTCTTGAAGGAGTTCCCACATATGATGAGCACTTGTTGACTGATTTTCATTCACTCTGTGGTCCGACTCATCCCAAAGCATCTCAATTGGGTTGAGGTCTGGATGGCGGATGTGGATGGCTGCAAACTTTCGACTTTTAAACTCGGACAAAACAGAGATGCTTGTTCTCGGTCCCAAGAAACAAAGAGATCTTCTGTTGAATCTGACAATTAATCTTGATGGTTGTACAGTCGTCTCAAATAGAGCTGTGATGGATCTCGGCGTTACTCTGGACCCTGATCTCTCTTTTGATAAACATATCAAGACTGTTTCAAGGACAGCTTTTTTACATCTACGTAACATTGCACAAATCTGAAACTTTCTGTCCAAAAATAATGCAGAACAATTACTCCATGCTTTTGTCACTTCTAGGTTAAACTACTGCAATGCTCTACTTTCCGGCTACCCGGATTAAGCACTAAATAAACTTCAGTTTGTGTTAAACACGGCTGCTAGAATCTTGACTAGAACCAAAATATTTGATCATATTACCCCAGTGCTAGCCTCTCTACACTGGCTTCATGTTAAGGCAAGGGCTGATGTCAAGGTTTTACTGCTAACCTACAAAGCATTACATGGGCTTGCTCCTACCTATCTTTCCGATTTGGTCCTGTCGTACATACCTACACGTACGCTACGGTCACAAGACGCAGGCCTCCTAACTGTCCCTAGAATTTCTAAGCAAACAGCTGGAGGCAGGGCTTTCTCCTATAAAGCTCAATTTTTATGAAATGGTCTGCCTACCCATGTGAGAGATGCAGACTCTGCCTCGACCTTTAAGTCTTTATTGAAGACTCATCTCTTCAGTAGGTCCTATGATTGAGTGTAGTCTGGCCCAGGAGTGTGAAGGTTAACGGAAAGGCACTGCAGCAATGAACCGCCCTTGCGGTCTCTGCCTGGCCGGTTCCCCTCTTTCCACTGGGATTCTCTGCCTCTAACCCTATTACAGGGGCTGAGTCACTGGCTTACTGGTACTCTTCCATGCCGTCCCAAAGAGGGGTTCGTCACTTGAGTGGGTTGAGTCACTGACGTGATCTTCCTGTCTGGGTTGCCCCCTTCTTCCAAGGTTCTGGCCTTTCTAGGGAGTTTTTCCTAGCCACCATGCTTCTACACCTGCATTTGCTTGCTGTGTGGGGTTTTAGGCTGTATTTCTGTACAGCACTTTGAGATATCAGCTGAAAGGCTTTATAAATGCTTTATAAATAAATGTGATTTGATGATTTGAGATTGGGTGATTTGAGGAGGCTAGGTCATCTGATGCAGCACTCCATCACTCTCCTTAACACAGCCTGGAGGTGTGTTGGGTCATTGTCCTGTTGAAAAACAAATGGTAGTCCCACTAAACCCAAACCAGATGGGATGGCGTATCGCTGCAGAATGATTTGGTAGTCATGCTGGTTAAGTGTGCCTTGAATTCTAAATAAATCACAGACAGTGTCACCAGGAAAGCACCCCCAGATGATAACACCTCCTCCTCCATGCTTTACGTTGTGAAATACACATGCAGAGATCATCCGTTCGACCATACCGTGTCTCACAAAGACACGGCGGTTGGAACCAAAAATCTCCAATTTGGACTCCAGACCAAAGGACAAATTTCCACCTGTCTAATGTCAATTGCCGTATTACTAAATGAGGAGAGTTATAAACCACACACCAGTCAGAGTTATACTTAAATTTAATCTTTTAATAATATGAGCTTTTGCAATAGCATTTGACTTTCAACATTTCAGTATCTCTAATGAAAAGTTGAGAGTCTCAACGTAATGGCAACTGAGATCTTTTATAGCAAAGATCCACCCCTCTCAACTTACATGACAAACCACAGATCTTAGGAAAACTTCACAAAGGGCCTTTTACTTGAGAGAAGTGTATCCCATAGGCAAATAGCATTAGCTATAAATTATCGTTCAATTTGGTCTCTGAGACGAGATTCTAATCTCGTTCCTGGTACTTCATAGTACCAAAACATTACCTCACTATCTGGAATGCTCTTTGGGCTTTAATCTCCTCTATCAGTGCTATCCCATCCTCAGTGGAACACACACACACACAATATTTGACAGATTTTATTATGTGAATAAGACAACCATTCTAATCCAAGACACAGATTATAAAATAATCTTACAAGCACTTTAACATAATCTTGCAATTTTCCACGTATCTCCCCATCACATGGTTTAACAGATACATTCACATTGGAAGACACTGTTCCATTCTGACTTCTTCCTCTGGTATTCTGCATATTACCAGACATGTAAAAGACAAGCCTGACCTCTCCCCTCTCTGGGCCCCAAGTGACTTTTCCCTAGAGAAGAAAGGAAAAATGCAACTGCCGACAGTATGGTCCAAAAAGAGACATTCTAATGACAAGTATCTCAAAGTAAATAAAACATCTTATTTATCTATGTTACCTAACTAATTCTGATTCAGCTACGACACACTTTAATAATAACTCTACCTACATGATAATAATCTACCTACATGATAATAATCTACCTACATGATAATAATCTACCTACATGATAATAATCTACCTACATGATAATAATCTACCTACATGATAATAATCTACCTACATGATAATAATCTACCTACATGATAATAATCTACCTACATGTACATATTGCCTCGACTAACCGGTGCCCACTCACATTGACTCTGTACTGGTACCCCACTGTATATAGTCTCGCTATTGTTATTTTACTGCTGCTCTTTAATTACTTGGTACTTTTATTTCTTATTCTTATACGTATTTTTTAAAACTGCATTGTTGGTTAGGGGCTCGTAAGTAAGCATTTCACTGTAAGGTCTATTGTATTTGGCGCATTTGACTAATACAATTTAATTGTATTTTATTTTATTTGAAAGGGTCGGAAAATTTCCGGTAAACTTCCACAAATTTTCTGCAAATTTTCCATGTGAAGTTAAGCTCGGGAATTTGGGGAATTTTGCTTAAATTCAACAAAGAAAAGTTAGCTTATAACAGTGAAACGTTTTTGTGGGATACACACAAGGCAAATCTAGGTTTTGTGTTATATTTTAATGAAACTATCCCCAACTATCCCCTATCCCCAATTCAATGGAATTGCAACTAGTGCATTTTTCCATCACATGTGCAGTGCACTCTTCCATCACATGTGCATCTGATTCTCAAGATCTTGCACATTAATGAGATGCTATTGAGCCCACACTAATACACTGTCTGAGCCAAGGACACATGTTTTCTGGTAAGTTTTGATTACAATACTGGGTGGGGTGAATATATTTTAAATGACATACATGAATTCTGTTAACTACTAAATAGTAGCCTACAGTAAAGTGTGTTTAAATCATTACTAACTTGTTAACCATTTCTGCTAGTTAGTTTTTGCTACCATATGGGTTTTAGCTTGCTTGAGCCTGCTTACTGAGGAGTGTTAATTCATACATGTTTCATTTTAAAACATTTATCTTACAAATGAGTTGTTTAATCTAACTGTTTATCTATTTATCTGTAAATGAAATTGTATTTGTTGTTTTTTACTCATTTTTGTTCTAATCTTTACAGGAAAATGCCATAGGCACTATCTGATGTGTGAAGACATTTCACTGCAGCTAATGTAGAAGAAAAAGCTGTGAACATTTGCAAACACTGTGCCAAATCATATGTGATGAATGTAACAAAGATGCAGAATCATCTGGCCAAGTGCATAAAGTTCCCTCAGCGCTCACAACAAGCAACCTCTGACAGAAGTCCCTCTACTTCTATTCAAGATGAAAATGATGAATCAGACACCTTGACAATAGAAATAGCTTATGGTCCTCCTGGAATCAGATGTTCTTTTGACTCAATGGAGGAACGTAGTCAGACAAATGCTGATGAATGTCTTGCTCAAGCTCTGTATGCAACTGGTTCAGCTCTGATGCTAACAGGCAGTGTGTATTAGAAGAGATTTCTGAATGTTCTTTGCCCAGCATACACCCCTCCAACCAGACATGCTTTATCTTCTAATTTGCTGGATGCAGAGTTAAACAGAGTTCAAGTGAAGGTCATGTAAATCATAGAGAAAACAGATTGTATTGCAATCATCTCTGATGGGTGGTCGAATGTTCATGGGCAAGGAATAATTAACAACATAAATGTCCTAACCGACTTGCCAAAACTATAGTTTGTTAACAAGAAATTGGTGGAGTGGTTGAATACATACATACATACATACATACATACATACTAACACTTTGGCTTCTACCTTCAGTTTATACATATTATACATATTTTGCTGACACAATCTATTTTACAATAGATATATTTTGTTTGTTTTTAGTCCTTCTTCTATTTCTAATGTTCATTCAGTTTGATTTGATTTTGTAACGGGGCTATTTCATAACATTTCTGAACCTATATACATTTTACAGACCCCATATGTTACATTAGTTACCTTGTTATTAGTCCCACCCTTCAGCTCCATTCATCCCCTCCCATCTATCTCTTAACACCATCCATTTTGGATTTCTATTTGCCATATATTTTTCAACTGTGCTGTGATGCTTCACAAAAGCACTGAACCTTTCTATTCTCATAGCTTCTACAGATTGTAAATCAAAGATGAACATTTTTGCCCAAATAATTCTTATTTTATTGATTGATTGACTATGACTTTTTAAATCACCCAGTATTGCTGTCTGCAGCGTTAGTTCTAGGCAAATGTTACAATTCTTCAGCAATTCCTGGACCTGTGACCAAAAAATGAGCTACATATGGACAGTACCAAAATTAATGATCTAAAGACTCTGCCTCCTCACAGCAAAATCTGCAGAGCTGGGAAGATTGTATCCCCTATACAGTGGGGCAAAAAAAGTATTTAGTCAGCCACCAGTTGTGCAAGTTCTCCCACTTAAAAAGATGAGAAAGCCATGTAATGTTCATCATAGGTACACTTCAACTATGACAGACAAAATTGAAAAACAAATCCAGAAAATCACATTGTATGATTTTTAATGAATTTATTTGCAAATTATGGTGGGAAATAAGTATTTGGTCAATAACAAAAGTTTATCTCAATACTTTGTTATATACCCTTTGTTGGCAATGACAGAGGTCAAACGTAGTGGGTTCGATTCCCGGGACCACCCATACGTAGAATGTATGCACACATGACTGTAAGTCGCTTAGGATAAAAGCGTCTGCTAAATGGCATATATTTTTTTTAATATTTTTATTTTCTGTAAGTCTTCACAAGTTTTTCACACACGGTTGCTGGTATTTTGGCCCATTCCTCCATGCAGATCTCTTCTAGAGCAGTGATGTTTTGGGGCTGTTGCTGGGCAACACGGACTTTCAACTCCCTCCACAGATTTTCTATGGGGTTGATATCTGGAGACTGGCTAGGCCACTCCAGGACCTTGAAATGCTTCTTACGATGCCACTCCTTCATTGCCTGGGCGGTGTGTTTGCGATCATTGTCATGCTGAAAGACCCAGCCACGTTTCATCTTCAATGCCCTTGCTGATGGAAGGAGGTTTTCACTCAAAATCTCACGATACATGGCCCCATTCATTTTTTCCTTTACACGGATCAGTCGTCCTGGTCCCTTTGCAGAAAAACAGCCCCAAAGCATGATGTTTCCACCCCCATGCTTCACAGTAGGTATGGTATTCTTTGGATGCAACTCAGCATTCTTTGTCCTCCAAACACGACGAGTTGAGTTTTTACCAAAAAGTTATATTTTGGTTTCATCTGACCATATGACATTCTCCCAATCTTCTTCTGGGTCATCCAAATGCTCTCTAGCAAACTTCAGACGGGCCTGGACATGTACTGGCTTAAGCAGGGGGACACGTCTGGCACTGCCGGATTTGAGTCCCTGGCGACGTAGTGTGTTACTGATGGTAGGCTTTGTTACTTTGGTCCCAGCTCTCTGCAGGTCATTGACTAGGTCCCCCCGTGTGGTTCTGGGATTTTTGCTCACCGCTCTTGTGATCATTTTGACCCCACGGGGTGAGATCTTGCGTGGAACCCCAGATCGAGGGAGATTATCAGTGGTCTTGTATGTCTTCCATTTACTAATAATTGCTCCCACAGTTGATTTCTTCAAGCCAAGCTGCTTACCTACTGCAGATTCAGTCTTCCCAGCCTGCTGCAGGTCTACAATTTTGTTTCTGGTGTCCTTCGACAGCTCTTTGGTCTTGGCCTTAGTGAAGTTTGGAGTGTGACTGTTTGAGGTTGTGGACAGGTGTCTTTTATACTGATAACAAGTTCAAACAGGTGCCATTAATACAGGTAACGAGTGGAGGACAGAGGAGCCTCTTCAAGAAGAAGTTACAGGTCTGTGAGAGCCAGAAATCTTGCTTGTTTGTAGGTGACAAAATACTTATTTTCCACCATAATTTGCAAAGAAATTCATAAAAAATTCTACAATGTGATTTTCTGGATTTTTTTTCTCATTTTGTCTGTCATAGTTGAAGTGTACCTATGATGAAAATTACAGGCCTCTCTCTTATTTTTAAGTGGGAGAACTTGCACAATTGGTGGCTGACTAAATACTTTTCCCCCCCACTGGAGATATCATCCTGACCAACCTGACCTGTAAATACACCTCTGCTGTCTTCAACCAGGATCTCAGTGATCACTGCCTCATTGCCTGTGTCCGTAATAGGTCTGCGGTCAAACGACCACCCCTCATCACTTTCAAACGCTCCCTTAAACACTTCAGCGAGCAGGCCTTTCTAATCGACATGGCCCCTTTCTAATCGACCTGGCCCGGGTATCCTGGAAGGATATTGACCTCATTCCGCCAGTAGAGGATGCCTGGTTATTCTTTAAAAGTGCTTTCCTCACCATCTTAAATAAGCATGCCCCGTTCAATTTTTTTTAACAAGGAACAGATATAGCCCTTGGTTTACTCCAGACCAGCACAAAAACTGCCCCTGACCAGCACAAAAACATCCTGTGGCGTACTGCATTAGCATCTAACTTTTCAGGGAAGTTCGGAACCAATATACACAGGCAGTTAGGAAAGCAAAGGCTAGCTTTTTAAAGCAGAAATTTGCATCCTGTAGTGCAAACTCCAAAACGTTCTGGGACACTGTAAAGTCCATGGATAATAAGAACACCTCCTCCCAACTGCCCACTGCACTGAGGCTAGGAAACACTGTCACCACCAATAAATTCATGATAATTGAGAATTTCAATAAGCATTTTTCTACAGCTGGCCATGCTTTCCACCTGGCTACCCTTACCCCGGTCAACAGCCCTGCACCCCCCACAGCAACTTGCCCAAACCTCCCCCATTTCTCTTTCACCCAAATCCAGATAGCTGATGTTCTGAAAGAGTTGAAAAATCTGGACCCCTACAAACCAGCTGCGCTAGACAACATGGACCCTCTCTTTTTATAATTATGTGCCGTAATTGTTGCAACCCCTATTACTAGTCTGTTCAACCTCTCTTTCGTATCGTCTGAGATCCCCAAAGATTGGAAAGCTGCCGCGGTCATCCCCCTCTTCAAAGGGTGAGACACTCTAGACCCAAACTGTTACAGACCTATATCTATTCTACCCTGCCTTTCTTAGGTCTTCGAAAGCCAAGTTAACAAACAGATCACCGACTATTTCGAATCCCACCGTACCTTGTCCGCTATGCAATCTGGTTTTCCGAGCTGGTCATGGGTGCACCTCAGCCGCGCCTAAACGATATCATAACTGCCATCGATAAGAGACAATACTGTGCAGCCGTATTCATCGACCTGGCCAAGGCTTTCAACTCTGTCAATCACCACATTCTTATCGGCAGACTCAACAGCCTTGGTTTCTCAAACAACTGCCTCGCCTGGTTCACCAACTGCTTCTCAAACAGAGTTCAGTGTGTCAAATCGGAGGGCCTGTTGTCTAGACCTCTGGCAGTGTTTATTGGGGTGCCACAGGGTTCAATTCTCGGGCCAAATATTTTCTCTGTATACATCAATGATGTCGCTGTAACGATATGGGTATAGTGGGTGCGGAGCCAGGTGCAGGAGGCAGAAAGTTCAGGATAGCGTTTATTACGCACAGGGAAAAAATAGTACTCGCCAAGAATACCGGGCGCACAATAACAATTGCCCAACACAATACGTACTGCCACACAGAAACACAGTGGGAAAAATAGTTAAGCCCGGTAGTTAATAGTAATAGTTATTATTTTGCACGCAACAATGCTAATGCTAATATGTGAGAAAGTAAACTCCCAGGTTCCATCGATGACTTCCTATTTATCAATAAAATTAGGTACATTTGTGATTTAGGATAAATATAATTTATCCTTATCCTAATCAATAAAATTACGTACATTTGTGATTTAGGATAAATATAATTTTAAGAGCAGGCGGGCCTTAATAGCCCAACTAATCAACCTCAACAAGGAACAAGTGAAACTAAACAGACAAAACAAACAGAAAAGGGAAAATGGATCGGTGGCAGCTAGGAGGCCGGTGACGACGACCGCAGATTGCCACTCGAACAGGGAGAGGAGCCACCTTCGGTAGGAGTCGTGACAGTTGCTCTTGCTGCTGGTGATTCTCTGATCCGCCTCCACACAGACAACACCATTCTGTATACTTCTGGCCCTTCTTTGGACACTGTGTTAACTAACTTCCAGACGAGCTTCAATGCCATACAACTCTCCTTCCGTGGCCTCCAACTGCTCTTAAATACAAGTAAAACTAAATGCATGCTCTTTAACCGATCGCTGCCCGCACCTACCCGCCCGTCCAGCATCACCACTGCGACCTGTATGCTCTCGTTGGCTGGCCCTTGCTTCATATTCGTCACCAAACCCACTGGCTCCAGGTCATCTATAAGTCTTTGCTAGGTAAAGCTCCGACTTATCTCAGCTCATTGGTCACCATAGCAGCACCCACCCGTAGCACGCGCTCCAGCAGGTATATGTATATTTCAACGGTCACCCCCAAAGCCAATTCCTCCTTTGGTCGCCTTTCCTTCCAGTTCTCTGCTGCCAATGACTGGAACGAATTGCAAAAATCACTGAACCTGGAGATTCATATCTCCCTCACTTACATTAAGCATTAGCTGTCAGAGCAGCTCACAGATCACTGCATCTGTACATAGCCCATCTGTAAATAGCCCATCTGTACATAGCCCATCTGTAAATAGCCCATCTGTAAATAGCCCATCCAACTATCTCATCCCCATATTATTATTATTTTTCGCTCCTTTGCACACCAGTATCTCTACTTGCACATTCATTTTCTGCACATCTATCACTGCTGTGTTTATTTGCTAAATTGTAATTACCTCACCACTACGGCCTATGTATTGCCTTACCTCCCTAATCTTACATCATTTGCACACACTGTATATAGATTTTTTCCCTATTGTGTAATTGACTGTATGTTTGTTTATTCCATGTGTAACTCTGTGTTGTTGTTTGAGTCGAACTGCCTTGCTTTGTCTTGGCCAGATGGCAGTTGTTCTCAACTGGCCTACCTGGTTAAATAAAGGTGAAGTAATTTTTGAAAATTTTGTTTTTAAATAGGTAATAAATAACATCAGTACCACCAGTATTTAAAAAAAATTTAAATACATTCTGAAAGCTGACCATTATTGCATTTCTGTATTGGATATTGATTTGTTTTATTTGTTATGTATTTGTTATATATATATTATATGATATAATGTATTTGTTACTAAATGTACTATTCCTATTGTTGTTGCTGTTGTTTTCATAATGTTTCACTTCGCTTTGACAACAGTGACCTTGCCATTAAATCACATAGAATTTCAGAGTGTGAGAGTGAGAGAGAGAGAGAGAGAGAGAGAGAGAGAGAGAGAGAGAGAGAGAGAGAGAGAGAGAGAGAGAGAGACGGAGGGTGTGGTCACCACAAGGCACACGTGTTTGTGGCGTTCACATCTTGGATGTTGAGAAACCAGCCCTTCCCTGGGGACTTCCAGACATCAGAATGGACACTGCAAACAATGTGTACACCAGTGGCAGTCGGTGACATTAAGATGATGGAGGACAATCTTTTTTTCTTTCTATTACAACATATTGGATTACTGTAATTCCTATTCCATTCACCCAGCTCAATGTAACATCGATAGGTTTAGGCTCAAGTTTTCCCTACACCCACTATGAGGTTGCTACAACCTAACCAATAAATGAAAGTTTACAACGTAGGTGCACAGGTCGAGATATACATTTTAGTAATCAAGGTGACAGACAGTGACACATTCAATAGCACTGTCTTGTCTGCATCTATACCTGACATAGGGTGTAATCATTAGTCCAACAGTTGCAAACGAGAGTTTCTACTGGACAAATGCAGGTATGATAAACCCTGTTTCGTTCTGTTTGCTTCCGTTTAAGGAAGGTTTTTCAACCGAATCGGTCGAATGAATACACCCCTGATCACAAGCAAACACAGTTCACATATTAACAGCATGATCATTTTTTTCCAAAAAAAATGTATTTATAAAGACCTTTTACATCAGCAGTTGTCACAAAGTGCTAATACAGAAACCCAGCCTTAAACCCCAAACAGCAAGCAATGCAGATGTAGAAGAAAGGTGGCTAGGAAAAACTCCTTAGAAAGGTAGGAACATAGGAAGAAACCTAGCAAGGAACCAGGCTCTTAGGGATGGCCAATCCTCTTCTGGTTGTGCCGGGTAGAAATGATAAAAGTACATGGCCTATAAGGCCATAATGTTCTACAATATGTTCAAACGTTCATAGATGACCAGCAGGGTCAAATAATAATCACAGTGGTTGTAGAGGGTGCAACAGGTCAGTACCTCAGGAGTAAATGCCCTATTTGGGACTCAAACCCTGTTACCTGTGACTGCCATTCTAAAACCATTACCAAAAGGCAACATTTTCTTGGTGAAATCGTTAGGTGTTGTTCAAAGGTTACTTAGTATTTTTACAACAGGTTCAACTTTTATTTCATTTTTTAAAAATTTGCTTGCTCGCAATGCTATCAATAATAATGTTAACGAGGATAATCCCACTTATGACGATAAAAACCTTTTCAAAACATCAACATAACAAACTCTCGTCTCCAGTCCAGACCCCATCTTGAATAATAGGTCTGACACAGATTTCCTGAACACATGTGACAGTAAGCGACCAACTTCCCTGTTCTGTGAACATCATCATAAGGCAAACAGTGGTGAACAACACCCAGAACTACACAAAGTCGTAATTATCCAGATCGAAAACCCCAGAGGCACGTCCTCCAAAAGCATCTCAGAACCATTTGCATCCTGTTTAGCCACCTTGCTGGGGAAAACGAAAGTTTCCCAAAGAGGTACCATCCAATTGTCTCTACCCTGTAGGTGCATAACTCAGTGCACGCAGGAAGAGTGTGATCAGAAGAGACAAACCAACACCAAGGCTCAGTGCAGATGTCGAAGCCATGTGCCGAAAGTTCAAAATTCTTCTACAACAAAAGGAGCTCTGAAAGGTCTCTAAAGAAAAGAAAAGAAAGGTTGTACAAACACATGACGTAGTATGTAACCTGAGAATAAAATAACATTTGTTTGATTCACAGTCATCAAGCAGGTGGCATTGTCTGCAGTGCCACCTGCTACCAGTGTTGCCACAGAGAGAGAGAGAGAGAGAGAGAGAGAGAGAGAGAGAGAGAGAGAGAGAGAGAGAGAGAGAGAGAGAGAGAGAGAGAGAGAGAGAGAGAGAATGTGTTGCTACATAAGATACAAATTACCCGTGAACTTTGGTTTTAACCCTCTCTTTAACTGATGTGGTTCTAACTCTCTTTAACTGATGTGGTTCTAACCCTCTCTTTAACTGATGTGGTTCTAACCGTCTCTTTAACTGATGTGGTTCTAACTCTCTCTTTAACTGATGTGGTTCTAACCCTCTCTTTAACTGATGTGGTTCTAACCCTCTCTTTAACTGATGTGGTTCTAACCCTCTCTTTAACTGATGTGGTTCTAACCCTCTCTTTAACTGATGTGGTTCTAACCTCTCTTTAACTGATGTGGTTCTAACCCTCTCTTTAACTGATGTGGTTCTAACCCTGTCTTTAACTGATGTGGTTCTAAACGTTTCTTTAACTGATGTGGTTCTAACCCTGTCTTTAACTGACGTGGTTCTAACCCTCTCTTTAACTGATGTGGTTCTAACCCTCTCTTTAGCTGATGTGGTTCTAACCCGCTCTTTAACTGATGTGGTTCTAACCCTCTCTTTAACTTATGTGGTTCTAACCCTCTCTTTAACTGATGTGGTTCAAACCCTCTCTTTAGCTGATATGGTTCTAAACCTGTCTTTAGCTGATGTGGTTCTAAATGTGTATTTAACTGATGTGGTTCTAACCGTCTCTTTAACTGATGTGGTTCTTACCCTCTCTTTAACTGATGTGGTTCTAACCGTCTCTTTAACTGATGTGGTTCTAAACCTGTCTTTAACTGATGTGGTTCTACCCCTGTCTTTAACTGATGTTGTTCTAACCCTGTCTTTAACTGATGTGGTTCTAACCCTCTCTATAACTGATGTGGTGCTAAACCTGTCTTTAGCTGATGTGGTTCTAACCCTGTCTTTAACTGACGTGGTTCTAACCCTCTCTTTAACTGATGTGGTTCAAACCCTCTCTTTAACTGATGTGGTTCTAACCCTCTCTATAACTGATGTGGTTCTAAACCTGTCTTTAGCTGATGTGGTTCTAACCCTGTCTTTAACTGATGTGGTTCTAATCCTCTCTTTAACTGATGTGGTTCAAACCCTCTCTTTAGCTGATGTGGTTCTAAACCTGTCTTTAGCTGATGTGTTCTAAACGTGTATTTAATTGATGTGGTTCTAACCCTCTCTTTAACTGATGTGGTTCTAACCGTCTCTTTAACTTATGTGGTTCTAAACCTGTCTTTGACTGATGTGGTTCTAAACCTGTCTTTAACTGGTGTGGTTCTAACCCTGTCTTTAACTGATGTTGTTCTAACCCTGTCTTTAACTGATGTGGTTCTAACTCTCTCTTTAACTGATCTTGTTCTAACCCTGTCTTCAACTGATGTGGTTCTAACTCTCTCTTTAACTGATGTTGTTCTAACTCTCTCTTTAACTGATGTGGATCTAACCCTCTCTTTAACTGATGTGGTTCTAACCCGCTCTTTAACTGATGTGGTTCTAACTCTCTCTTTAACTGATGTGGATCTAACCCTCTCTTTAACTTATGTGGTTCTAACCGTCTCTTTAACTGATGTGGTTCTAACCCTCTCTATAACGTATGTGGTTCTAAACCTGTCTTTCACTGATGTGGTTCTAACTGTCTCTTTAGCTGATGTGGTTCTAAACCTGTCTTTAGGTGATGTGGTTCTAAACGTGTATTTAACTGATGTGGTTCTAACCCTCTCTTTAACTGATGTGGTTCAAAACCTGTCTTTAACTGATGTTGTTCTAACCCTGTCTTTAACTGATGTGGTTCTAACCCTCTCTATAACTGATGTGGTTCTAACCCGCTCTTTTTAACTGATGTGGTTCTAACCCTCTCTTTAACTGATGTGGTTCTAACCCTCTCTTTAACTGATGTGGTTCTAACCCTCTCTTTAACTGATGTGGTTCAAACCCTCTCTTTAGCTGATGTGGTTCTAAACCTGTCTTTGACTGATGTGGTTCTAAACCTGTCTTTAACTGATGTGGTTCTAACCCTGTCTTTAACTGATGTTGTTCTAACCCTGTCTTTAACTGATGTGGTTCTAAACCTCTCTATAACTGATGTGGTTCTAACCCTCTCTTTAGCTGATGTGGTTCTAACCCTGTCTTTAACTGATGTGGTTCTAAACCTCTCTTTAACTGATGTGGTTCTAACCCTCTCTTTAGCTGATGTGGTTCTAAACCTGTCTTTAGCTGATGTGGTTCTAACCGTGTCTTTAACTGATGTGGTTCTAACCCTCTCTTTAACTGATGTGGTTCTAACCCTCTCTTTAGCTGATGTGGTTCTAACCCGCTCTTTAACTGATGTGGTTCTAACCCTCTCTTTAACTTATGTGGTTCTAACCCTCTCTTTAACTGATGTGGTTCTAACCCTCTCTTTAACTGATGTGGTTCTAACCCTCTCTTTAACTGATGTGGTTCTAAACCTGTCTTTAACTGATGTGGTTCTAACCCTCTCTTTAACTGATGTGGTTCTAACCCTCTCTTTAGCTGATGTGGTTCTAACCCGCTCTTTAACTGATGTGGTTCTAACCCTCTCTTTAACTTATGTGGTTCTAACCCTCTCTTTAACTGATGTGGTTCAAACCCTCTCTTTAGCTGATATGGTTCTAAACCTGTCTTTAGCTGATGTGGTTCTAAATGTGTATTTAACTGATGTGGTTCTAACCGTCTCTTTAACTGATGTGGTTCTAACCCTCTCTTTAACTGATGTGGTTCTAACCCTCTCTTTAACTGATGTGGTTCTAACCCTGTCTTTAACTGATGTGGTTCTAACCCTGTCTTTAACTGATGTGGTTCTAACCCTGTCTTTAACTGATGTGGTTCTAACCCTCTCTATAACTGATGTGGTGCTAAACCTGTCTTTAGCTGATGTGGTTCTAACCCTGTCTTTAACTGATGTTGTTCTAACCCTGTCTTTAACTGATGTGGTTCTAACCGTCTCTTTAACTGATGTGGTTCTAACCCTCTCTATAACTGATGTGGTTCTAAACCTGTCTTTAGCTGATGTGGTTCTAACCCTGTCTTTAACTGATGTGGTTCTAACCCTCTCTTTAACTGATGTGGTTCAAACCCTCTCTTTAGCTGATGTGGTTCTAAACCTGTCTTTAGCTGATGTGTTCTAAACGTGTATTTAACTGATGTGGTTCTAACCCTCTCTTTAACTGATGTGGTTCTAACCGTCTCTTTAACTTATGTGGTTCTAAACCTGTCTTTAACTGATGTGGTTCTAACCCTCTCTTTAACTGATGTGGTTCTAACCCTGTCTTTAACTGATGTTGTTCTAACCCTATCATTAACTGATGTGGTTCTAACTCTCTCTTTAACTGATCTTGTTCTAACCCTGTCTTCAACTGATGTGGTTCTAACTCTCTCTTTAACTGATGTTGTTCTAACTCTCTCTTTAACTGATGTGGTTCTAACCCTCTCTTTAACTGATGTGGTTCTAACCCTCTCTTTAACTGATGTGGTTCTAACCCTCTCTTTAACTGATGTGGTTCTAACCCTCTCTTTAACTGATGTGGTTCTAACCCTCTCTTTAACTGATGTGGTTCTAACCCTCTCTTTAACTGATGTGGTTCTAACCCTCTCTATAACGTATGTGGTTCTAAACCTGTCTTTCACTGATGTGGTTCTAACTGTCTCTTTAGCTGATGTGGTTCTAAACCTGTCTTTAGGTGATGTGGTTCTAAACGTGTATTTAACTGATGTGGTTCTAACCCTCTCTTTAACTGATGTGGTTCAAAACCTGTCTTTAACTGATGTTGTTCTAACCCTGTCTTTAACTGATGTGGTTCTAACCCTCTCTATAACTGATGTGGTTCTAACCCGCTCTTTTTTACTGATGTGGTTCTAACCATCTCTTTAACTGATGTGGTTCTAACCCTCTCTTTAACTGATGTGGTTCTTACCCTCTCTTTAACTGATGTGGTTCTAACCGTTTCTTTAACTTATGTGGTTCTAAACCTGTCTTTGACTGATGTGGTTCTAAACCTGTCTTTAACTGATGTGGTTCTACCCCTGTCTTTAACTGATGTTGTTCTAACCCTGTCTTTAACTGATGTGGTTCTAACCCTCTCTATAACTGATGTGGTGCTAAACCTGTCTTTAGCTGATGTGGTTCTAACCCTGTCTTTAACTGATGTGGTTCTAACCCTCTCTTTAACTGATGTGGTTCTAAACCTGTCTTTAACTGATGTGTTCTAAACGTGTATTTAACTGATGTGGTTCTAACCCTCTCTTTAACTGATGTGGTTCTAACCCTCTCTTTAACTGATGTGGTTCTAACCCTCTCTTTAACTGATGTGGTTCTAACCCTCTCTTTAACTGATGTGGTTCTAACCGTCTCTATAACTGATGTGGTTCTAACCCTCTCTTTAACTGATGTGGTTCTAACCCTCTCTTTAACTGATGTGGTTCTAACCCTCTCTTTAACTGATGTGGTTCTTACCCTCTCCTTAACTGATGTGGTTCTAACCCTCTCTATAACTTATGTGGTTCTAAACCTGTCTTTAACTGATGTTGTTCTAACCCTGTCTTTAACTGATGTGGTTCTAACCGTCTCTTTAACTGATGTGGTTCTAACCCTCTCTTTAACTGATGTGGTTCTAACCCTCTCTTGAACTCCCAGTCATGTATTTCTGTCACACAATATGGGATTAGGTGTACAGATGTACACAATGCAGCCATGATGAGTCCTACAACTTTGTATTTACCAATCTCCATTTTAAAAGTCATTGTACTAAATTGAATTGCAGCCAACTCACATCATCTTCAGAAATTCTGCAACTTTTGCTTTGTGGCGTTGGGCAGTCACTGTTACAGTACCTTCAGAAAGTATTGACACCCCTTTACTTTTCCCACATTTTGTTGTGTTTCAGCCTGCATTTAAAATGGATAAAAATGTTGATTTTATGTCACTAATCACACAATACCCAATCATGTCAAAGTCGAATGTTGTTTGTAGAACATTTTCTAAATTAATACAAATTAAAAGCTGAAATGTCTTAAGTCAATAAATATTCAACCCCTTTGTTATGGCAAGCCTAAATGAGTTCAGGAGTAAAAATGTGCCTAACAAATTACGTAATAAGTGCATGGATTCATTCTGTTCAATAATAGAGTAGCGAATTTCAAACACAGATACAACCACAAAGACCAGGGAGATGTTTCAATGCCTCGCAAAGACGGCCATGATTGGTGTGTGAATATAACAAACAAAAAATATATCCCTTTGAGCATGGTGAAGTTATTAATTAAACACAGACACTACAAAGATACAGGAGTCTTTCTTACTCATTTGCTGGAGATGAAGGGATTTCACCATGAGGCCAATGGTGATTTTAAAACAGTTATGGTGTTTATTAGTTGTGATATGAGAAAACGGAGGATGGATCCACAACATTGTCGTTACTCCACAATCGTAACCTAAATGACAGAGTGAAACGAATGAATCCTGTACTGAATACAAATATTAGTAAAGATGCATCCCGCTCGCAACAAGGTACTTAAGCAATACTGCAAAGAATGTGGCAAAGAAATCATCTTTTTGTCATGAATACAAAGTGTGGGGTCAATCCAACAGAACACATATATCACAGTATCGCTCTTCCTGTTTTCACGCATGGTTGTGGCTGCATCATGTTGTGGGTATGCTTGTCATTGGCAAGGACTAGGGAGTTTTCTTCGGATAAAAAGAAACGGAATACAGCTTAGCACAGGCAAAATCAGAGAGGAAAACCTGATTCAGTCTGCTTTCAGCCTCCCTACTAAGATGGGCTGGCCCGTTTTTTCTGATAGTTTGTGTGACCTCAGCTCAGGCTCACATTCAAAGTCAAACGTGGCATCAGAAAAGAGACCTGCTACATTCTATGTTGTTCCCTCACTCAAAATGCCCTATTTTTTTGGCGTCTATAACCATGATTTGGTCAAACAGTAAAGTGCAATATCCTCATGATTCCTGTAATGAACGTGTCTGCCCTGCCCAATGTGCCTGTGCCCTTGCTGGGGGCTGCTGCTATGCGCTCGAGAGAAAAATGCATTCTGATCATATAACATTTAAAAATGCAATTGCAGGGAATTCTGGAGTCCTATTTTGACAGTAAAATATAGCAACAATAGTCTAATTGTCAACCCAAAATTCCTCACAGATTCAATCACTGAATTAAGTTGTACATCGAAATATCTTGAATCATGCATTCCTGCTTGGACCTGTTAGATGAAAACGTTTGACTTGAATCAGTAGTCTATATATTATTGTCCTTAATAAAGCACTATGAATGACTTTATAAGATGATTCCAAATCATGCTTTGGGTCCAACCAAATCATGGCCTGGTGCCACCAACTGTAAAAGTTTGTGTCACCAGTGACACCAGGGGAAAATTTTAGACTGGAGCCCTGAAATAATAATTAACACTTAAGGTCAATGTGGTCTCAGGCCAATTTGTAATATTATGTGTGTAAATCTGTGGCAGAATGAATCTTACAGAGGGACAATAACCCCAAGCCCACATCAAAATCCCCAAAATGGTTAATTGACCACAAAATCAAGGCGTCACCAGGAGTCACTACAGACCCTGGTTCGATCTCGTGCTGTATCACAACCAGCTGTGATCGGGATTCCCATAGAGCGGCGCACAATTGGCTCAGAGTCATCCGGGTTAGGGGAGGGTTTGGCTGGGGTAGGCCGTCATTGGAAATAAGAATGTGTTCTTAACTGACTTACATAGTTAAATAAAGGTTAAATCAATTAAATAAACATTTGGCAGAAGAGGCAGTTGCCTCAGGCATCAGCATTGCCAGCAGCATACCACCCTGCATACCACTGCTGGCTTGCTTCTGAAGCTAAGCAGGGTTGGTTCTGGTCAGTCCTTGGATGGGAGACCAGATGCTGCTGGAAGTGGTTTTGGAGGCCCAGTAGGAGGCCCTATTTCCTCTGGTCTAAAAAAAATATCCCAATACCCCTGGGCAGTGATTGGGTACACTGCCCTAGGGTGCCGTCTTTCAGATGGGACATTAAAACAGGTGTCCTGACTCTCTGAGGTTATTAAAGATCCCATGGCACTTATTGTAAGAGTAGGGGTGTTAACCCCGGTGTCCTGGCTAAATTCCCAATCTGGCCCTCAAACCATCACGGTTGCCTAATAATCCCCAGTTTACAATTGGCTCATTCATCCCCCACCTCTCCCCTGTGACTATTCCCCAGGTCGTTGCTGTAAATGAGAACGTGTTCTCAGTTAATTTACCTGGTAAAATATCTGATAAATAAATTAAAATCACATCATCAAGGGGCCTCTTTTGTGAGCGCAGCATAATTGAAAAAATAATACAGGTAATCTTTTATTTTTTTACATAATTTCTCCACTTGAGGATCCCCATGATCCGCTCGAGGCCCCCCTAACCCCACATATAGTGAGACAGAGGGCTGCTGTTTTGCTCGCTCGGATGCTTTCTCCGGTGAGATAGTATCAGCCACTTGCGAATTGAAGGAAAGTTTGCCCCCGGGCCGGCCTTTGCTCAGGCCTGGGCTCCAGGACGCAGAACTGAATCAGCTTCATGTAGTACACTGCTCCAAAAAATGTTATATTGTATTTTCTCGTATTGACATGCCACCAAGTGGCTGGGAAATGTAGAAAGGTGAGTCCTCCATTCAGCATTCCAACAGGTGCCCTTTGTTGAAAAGCATCATACCGATGTCTCTCTCCCAACCAGTTACCAAAGCCGCATAGTGATAAAGATGGTGGTCAACACCACAGCCCAGTGGTGTTGTTTGGGAATGAATAAGTCATTTATCCAGCCCTCCAACAGGTGCATGTCGGCTCTCATGTCAGAAGATTTTGGATTGATTTAGAATAGTTTATTTTAAGGGAAACCAATTTTAAGATTCTGATATTATGTTTTATTTTGACCCAACTGATTGTGACTCCAATTCAAATTTGATTGTTATTTAGCATATTAACCTCTATGTACAAATAAGAAAGCAGGTCTGTAATCAGGGAGGGAGGATAGGATGATTACACAGATCACCACGCTTTTACATCATGGTCTTTCTGGGGAGGGGGCGGAAGAAATAACAAGGAGACAACTTCATTTAACGCCGATAGCTTTTATTCGAATGTTTACAGTGTGAACAGTGAAACGATGAATAAATCATGACGCGAGAGGTACCTCAAATCTGAGAGGGCTCAAATTAAGCACTGGGCAGGATGCTAGATACTGTAGTGTGTGCAGACAGTATCGTCAGTGGAGGAGGAGGAGGAGGAGGAGAGAGTCGAGTGGCGCACACAGCATTTGAATTGATTTTAGCCGCCGGTGATAGGCAGGACTCGCAGGAGGTATGCAGATGGCCCAGCGCATCACTGGGGGTGAGCTCCCAGCCATCCAGGACGTACATGCCAGCTGTTGTCTGAGAACACCCAAGACATAGACTGTTCTCCATGCTACTGTACGGCAGGCGGTGCCATCAAGTACCACACACACACAAACACTCACCACCACACACACTCACTGATGACAGCTTTGCACACTTTTGGCATTCTCTCAACCATCTTCACCTGGAATGATTTTCAAACAGTCTTGAAAGAGTTCCCACATATGCTGTTTTCCCTTCACCCTGCTGTCCAACTCAATCAAATGTATTTAAAGAGCCCTTCTTACATCAGCTGATAACACAATGTGCTGTACAGAAACTAAGCCTAAAACCCCAAACAGCAAGCAATGCAGGTGTAGAAGCACGGTGGATAGGAAGAACTCCCTAGAAAGGCCGGAACCTATGAAGAAACCTAGAGAGGAACCAGGCTATGAGGGGTGGCCAGTCCTCTTCTGACTGTGCTGGGTGGAGATTATAACAGAACATAGCCAAGATGTTCAAATGTTCATAGATGACCAACAGGGTCAAATAATAATAATCACAGTGGTTGTAGAGGGTGCAACAGGTCAGCACAACAGGAGAAAATGTCAGTTGGCTTTTCATAGCCGATCATCCAGAGTATCTCTACCGCTCTTGCTGTCTCTAGAGAGTTGAAAACAGCAGGTCTGGGACAAGGTAGCACGTCCGGTGAACAGGTCAGGGTTCCATAGCCGCAGGCAGAACAGTTGAAACTGGAGCAGCAGCACGGCCAGGTGGATTGGGGACAGCAAGGAGTCATCAGGCCAGGTAGTCCTGAGGCATGGACCTAGGGCTCAGGTCCTCCTCCTCCTCTTCCGAAAGAAAGAAAGAAAGAGAGAGAGCATACTTAAATTCACACAGGACACCAAATAAGACAAGAGAAATACTCCAGATATAACAGACTGACCCTGGCTCCCCGACACAAACTATTGCAGCATAAATACTGGAGGCTGAGACAGGAGGGGACAGGAGACACTGTGGCCCCATCCGATGATATTCTGCCTTATTTGGCCCTGTCCGGGGGTATAACCCCACCCCGTCAATGTAGCACTCCTAGGTTATGCTTAGGGAGAGATAGAGAGGGGTGTGGTCGACCCAGAAGGGGAGAAAGAAACAGATTGGACTCACTTCCTGGTATGATTAATCAGGTTCCAGGCCTGCTCACTTCATTACACAAAACAAAATTAACTACCATTACTCAAAGCCAAAAAACGAGTTATGTTTTTATTTGCAGCTATCCAGGATAACAAATGCCGAAAGCTCCATTTGTCGCCCAGTTTTCCCAGAGAGTAAATTGCAAGTTAGAGTCACAAGGTTTGCACGGCAAAATCAAAAGAACTTAAAGAATTCGATATTTTGTGCAGGGGGGCTGGTCTAGTGTTGGTACTGCTGCACCCACACTACAGATTGCTCTTGGAGGCATTCTATACTTCTTCACTGTACTATCTATATAGTGCCGTTTACAACACAGGTTTGGGAGGAGAGCTTTAAGGTGGCTACAAGCTCCGCTCAGTTGATCTACATGCATGCGTGCATGTGGGTGGAGTCGTTTCTTTTGAGGGGGGGGGGGGTAGCTGACTCTTTTCGTTGAAGAGGAAGTCCACCGTGTGTAGTGTATATCCACTAGGGGGCTTGGGAAGCCAGAGGAGCTTACCAAGCAAGAGGGACCAAGGCATTCTTTTTGACTCCAGCTCGCGACGACATTTGAACTTCCACATTCGGTGTTATATGCCTGCTAACAAATACTAGCTAGCTACGTGTCAACCTAGTCAGGTGTTCTATGCTTTACGACACTACTTTTTAGCCACATAAACAGAAGCAAACATGTCTCTCAATTGCTCGAGCTTGAACAGCCAGAACTGCTCTTAATACTCACGAGGAGAAGAAAAGAAAAAGACAGAAAATGGTTCATCCACTAAACACTACGAGAGTGGGCGGTGGAGAATACACATCTCTTGTCCAACCAATGCGAAGCATTGACAAGGAAACACATTGTCACATTTCTTTTGGATGTCAGTTGCCAAATTTGAAGACCTGCTTCAGCAGCTTGCCCCTCACATCTCGCACAAGAGAACGCACAGCTTGACCCTCACATCTCGCACAAGAGAACGCACAGCTTGCCCCTCACATCTCGCACAAGAGAACGCACAGCTTGACCCTCACATCTCGCACAAGAGAACGCACAGCTTGCCCTTAAGTGCTGCAGAAGGACTGTGACCCGTCAGCTTTTGGCGAGCGGCAGCACACAGCAAAGTATCACTGCGAGTTATGAGCTAGGAATCTCCACAGTTTTGGCCATCATCGTGGAAGTGTGCCTGTCCTGAAGGAGGATTTTGTTTGCTTATCCCTCCGCGGCAAAATTGGCTTCGCCGTGGACAACGTGGGCGCATGCGGTCTGGAGGGAAATGCGGGAATCTTCTCATTGAAGCAAGCTCAGCTTCCAAATCATTGCAGGCCAGCTGCCGCTACCAAGGCCTGAGTGCTTGTCGGGGACCCAAACACCGCACCCATATGTCTTTGTGGGAGACGAGGCATTCCCTATGACGGTAAACCTGATTTGACCATATCCAGGTAAGATATGCAAAATGCATGTGACTATACATATGATGTGAAAATTATACCAATGTAGACGTGGTAATTATATGCCTCACATAAGTAATCTGGCATCCCAGTAAGAGGATGGGGGCCTATGTGCAAAGCATAGGCCACACAGTTGTTACGGTGTACATTTGATAGCCTTCGTGTTCCTGTTCAATTCTAAATAGCAAGTATACAAGTTTACTGAGTGACTGAACAGTAATATTTTATGCCAAAGTACAACGAACCAGACAAATACATTTGCAGATAGATATTCATTTAGGAAAATAGTGCAATGTGAAACACAATGCAATAAACATGTGAGAAGTGTGAATTAAAGGGGGGGAAAAAACACAAAGTAACGTGAATTAGGAAATAAGTAAATGCAAAAACATGCAAAGAAAAAAAAACAACGCCAGTTTTTAGGGTGAGGCAGAGGGCTCTGTCTCACTCGAGAGTGGACGGAGCGGACACACTGTACTGAACGATGGTCCTGCGAAAGTACATGGCCATGTCCCTGAGAAAAGAGAGACATTGATCAGGAGTAGACGCCACCCATGGTACCATGACATCATAGCCAACCTTTGCTGGACACTGTTGCTGTTTTTTTTTTCGAACTCATGCTGCCGTGTCTTTAAGTCGTCCACCCACTGCGTAATGTCAGTATCCAAAGGATCCTCAGCCGTCTTCCTCTCCCAGCCATTGGTGGAGGTCGATGGGTTTGCAGGGCAGAGAGCAAGGGTGCGCCTGGACGGTGCGTTGGGTGTCGATGCATTGGGTATTGGTGAGAAAGAGTCTGGGCGTTGGGGAGATGAGCCAGGGAGGTGATGAACCAGGCCAGAGAGAGCGCTGATTAACCAAGGGGCGATAAACCATCTGTAGATGGGCCCTCTGGGCTTAGCGCTGTCTCTGGGTTGTCCAAAAAACATACAAGCACTTACCTACAACACATTACAACACATCTTAAAACATCTCCATGGGTTCCATTGAGTTAAAATGCTTACGCAAAAGAACTGATTTCATAAACAGCTCAATCTAATTAGCACACACACACCACAGTGTCTGTTTCCAGATGTTTGAACTAGCCCTGCTAATCATTATGACAACACAGGCACATAATGCTTCCCACTCACAATTTCTCCCACCCGCAAAAGAGCTGGTTTCACATGTTCTAACTACGTCTACTAAACATGAGATCACAAACACTGTACAAAAGGACTCTGCTGCATGACGAGTTACCATATCATATCTGGCATATTGGTGTGTTTCTGACGATGTTTCACGTGATCACAAAGGCAATGCAGTTATTGCACAATCGGTGGGACACACACACACCAGCAGCAGCCTCACTCCTCGTCTCATTAACCCTTTTCAGATTGCGAACATACCGGTCCCACATTGTTCTCCATGTTTCTTTGATACAGTATCAGTATCGATGTTCAAATTTCGTGATATCTCCCTCCAGCTGTTTGTCACACCAGCCTTCGCTTTGGCTCCCCCTCCTGTCCAGCTCAGGCGTTCGGTGTCCCTGGCCTTCTAGCTGCTGCCGAACCTGCTGCTGGCAAACGTCCTTCACTCATCAACTCCAGACTTGTCATCATTACACACACCTGGTTCCAATCCCCACTCTATCACTGTATATATATACTCCCTCTGTCATTTGTCTTTGCCGGTCATTGTAAATGTTGCTTGTTTTTCCTGAGAGGAATCTCTCCTACTATTTCCTGGGTACTTTATTATTATTATTATTATTTTGCACTTTGGGTTTCGTTCCGCTTTTTATAATTATAGTGCTTTAGTAAACTCAGTAGTCCTAAACCTGCGACTGCCTCCTCCTCACTACACTTGTGACACTGTTGTATTTTGCGCGATTCTCCGAATACAACCAAATTGCACGTATCAAATGTCAAAATAAAATCACAAAAAAGGAAGCTTACAAGCAGCAGAAGTGAAGTAGCAGAACGTTGACCTCTTCTGAGTTTATACCAGATGTGATGTAGACACAGGTGCGGGTCTTCCTTTGCAAACCTCATTCAATACTACCCCTCATTCTTCACAAGGAATGATAATTATGTTTATAAATGAAATATAGTCTACTCAAGCAATGTTTAATTGCAGGAGTCATGTCTCAGATTTCAGGTAGAAAAAAACATTGGATGATGTAGCTGCGGTACGCTCCCTGTTTGTGTATTCTCTGTAGACCTCTTCAGGCTTCAGACAACCCATCTAATCCACAGCAGGAACGTGCATATATGGGCATTGACTGCCGTATTGGAATGCAGCCTTGGCGCAGGAACTCCATATATAGGCATATACTTTCATTTTGGAATGTGGCACTGGAGCAGAAACTCCATATATGGCCCCAGACACCAATATTGGAATGCGGCCTATTAGTAAGGAATTCCATATATGGACATAGAGCCGTGACCATGCCAATCTGCTCAACTGCATCCAATCTTCCTTATCCACAAGCCACAACTGTAGGAAGCATTGGAGTCAACATGGGCCAGCATCCTTGTGGAACGCTTTTAACACCTTGTAGAGTGCATGCCCCTATAAATTGAGACTGTTCTGGGGGCAAATTAGGTGTTCCTAATGTTTGGTGTACTCAGCTAGCACATCAATCTTGAAAAATGAATTGTTACTAAAACTCGGCCATGACTTGCTTTAAATAGTGCTATCCAACTGCTGACACGAGCGTAGTTAATCACAATACTCTGACTGGGACTCAAACCCTGGTACCTGTGACTGTCACTCTAAAACCATTCCCAAAAGGCTAAAAACTATTGAAGTTGCTAGGTGTTGTAGGAATGTTGTTTAGCATGTTTACAACAGGTTCAACTTGTATTTTAATTTATTTTTTATTCGCTGGCTCGCAATGCTATCAATAACAATGAAGACAATGATAATCCCACTTATGACGATAAAAGCGTAATTGCTTTCAAAACATCAACATAGCAAACTCTCGTCTCCAGTCCAGACCCCATCTTGAATAATAGGTCTGACACAGATTTCCTGAACACATGTGACAGTAAGCGACCAACTTCCCTGTTCTGTGAACATCATCATAAGGCAAACAGTGGTGAACAACACCCAGAACTACACAAAGCCGTAATTACCCAGATCGAAAACCCCAGAGGCACGTCCTCCAAAAGCATCTCAGAACCATTTGCATCCTGTTTAGCCACCTTGCTGGGGAAAACGAAAGTTTCCCAAAGAGGTACCACTCCCTTCCTCCTCCACCCACCACCCCATTGGCTTCACCTTGTAGGTGCATACCTCAGTGCATGCAGGAAGAGTTTGATCAGAAGAGACAAACCAACAGAGGCTCGGTGCAGATGTCAAAGCCATGTCCCGAAAGGTCGAAATTCTTCTACAACAAAAGGAGCTCTGAAAGGTCTCTAAAAAAATGTAAGAAAGGCTGCGCAAACACGACATAGCGTGTGACCCGAAATGAAAACATTTATTTGATTCACAATCATTCCGTCCTGTTTCCTCATCTCAAGTGGTTATACTTGTATTGGAGCCAGGATGACATTTGTCTCGTGATGTAAACATGGTTGTCTTTTCATTTGTTTTCTTTCACAGTTTCTATTGTTTTTCAAATACACATCCCTAAAATGAATGGACTCTGTTTAATGTGATTTTCTCTGCATAGTAAAATACAGATTGGAGCTGTGCAAACACATGATGTAGCAGATAACCTGAGAATGAAACAACATTTGTTTTATTAACAGTCATTCATCCTGTTTTCTTATCTCAAGTGGTTATAATTGTATTGTCAGGTACGGTGGCAGTGCCACCTGCTACCAGTGTTGCCAAGAAACCAGGTAGCCTAAGCTACTGTATGTATCAAAGAGATCAAAAAACTATGTTTTAAATCCTTTTAGTCAAATTACATAACATGAGGGAAAGAGAGAATAAAATGTAGAGGCTGAGAGAGAGAGAGAGAGAGAGAGAGAGAGAGAGAGAGAGAGAAAGAGAGAGAGAGAAAACGCATTTGCTACATAAGACACAAATGACTGGTGAACTGATGTGGTTCTAGCCCTCTCTTTAAAGAGCAGGTTAGAACCACATCAGTTAAAGAGAGAGTTAGAACCACATCAGTTAAAGAGAGGGATAGAACCACATCCGTTAAAGAGAGGGTTAGAACCACATCAGTTAAAGAGAGGGTTAGAACCAAATCAGTTAAAGAGAGGGTTAGAACCAAATCAGTTAAAGAGCGGGTTAGAATCACATCAGTTAAAGAGAAAGTTTGAATCACATCAGTTAAAGAGAGGGTTAGAATCACATCAGTTAAATAGAGGGTTAGAATCACATCAGTTAAAGAGAGGGTTAGAACAACATCAGTTAAAGAGAAAGTTTGAATCACATCAGTTAAAGAGAGGGTTAGAACCAAATCAGTTAAAGACAGGGTTAGAACCAAATCAGTTATAGAGAGGGTTAGAACCAAATCAGTTAAAGAGCGGGTTAGAATCACATCAGTTAAATAGAGGGTTAGAATCACATCAGTTAAAGAGATGGTTAGAACCACATCAGTTAAATAGAGGGTTAGAACCACATCAGCTAAATAGAGGGTTAGAACCACATCAGTTAAAGAGAAGGTTAGAACCACATCAGTTAAATAGAGGGTTAGAACCACATCAGTTAAAGAGAAGGTTAGAATCACATCAGTTAAATAGCAGATTAGAACCACATCAGCTAAAGAGAAGGTTAGAATCACATCAGTTAAAGAGAGGGTTAGAACGAAATCAGTTAAAGACAGGGTTAGAACCAAATCAGTTAAAGAGAGGGTTAGAACCAAATCAGTTAAAGAGCGGGTTAGAATCACATCAGTTAAAGAGAAAGTTTGAATCACATCAGTTAAAGAGAGGGTTAGAATCACATCAGTTAAATAGAGGGTTAGAATCACATCAGTTAAAGAGAAGGTTAGAATCACATCAGTTAAAGAGAGGGTTAGAATCACATCAGTTAAAGAGAAGGTTAGAATCACATCAGTTAGAGAGGGTTAGAACCACATCAGTTAAAGAGAGGGTTAGAACCACATCAGTTAAAGAGAGGGTTAGAACCAAATCAGTTAAAGAGCGGGTTAGAATCACATCAGTTAAAGAGAGGGTTAGAACAACATCAGTTAAAGAGAAAGTTTGAATCACATCAGTTAAAGAGAGGGTTAGAACCAAATCAGTTAAAGAGGGGGTTAGAACCAAATCAGTTAAAGAGCGGGTTAGAATCAAATCAGTTAAAGAGGGGGTTAGAACCAAATCAGTTAAAGAGAGGGTTAGAATCACATCAGTTAAAGAGAGGGTTAGAACCAAATCAGTTAAAGAGAGGGTTAGAATCACATCAGTTAAAGAGAAAGTTTGAATCACATCAGTTAAAGAGAGGGTTAGAACCAAATCAGTTAAAGAGGGGGTTAGAACCAAATCAGTTAAAGAGCGGGTTAGAATCACATCAGTTAAAGAGAGGGTTAGAACCACATCAGTTAAAGAGAGGGTTAGAACCAAATCAGTTAAAGACAGGGTTAGAACCAAATCAGTTATAGAGAGGGTTAGAACCAAATCAGTTAAAGAGCGGGTTAGAATCACATCAGTTAAATAGAGGGTTAGAATCACATCAGTTAAAGAGATGGTTAGAACCACATCAGTTAAATAGAGGGTTAGAACCACATCAGCTAAATAGAGGGTTAGAACCACATCAGTTAAAGAGATGGTTAGAACCACATCAGTTAAATAGAGGGTTAGAACCACATCAGCTAAATAGAGGGTTAGAACCACATCAGTTAAAGAGAAGGTTAGAACCACATCAGTTAAATAGAGGGTTAGAACCACATCAGTTAAAGAGAAGGTTAGAATCACATCAGTTAAAGAGAGGGTTAGAACGAAATCAGTCAAAGACATTGTTAGAACCAAATCAGTTAAAGAGAGGGTTAGAACCAAATCAGTTAAAGAGCGGGTTAGAATCACATCAGTTAAATAGAGGGTTAGAACCAAATCAGTTAAAAAGCGGGTTAGAATGACATCAGTTAAATAGAGGGTTAGAATCACATCAGTTAAAGAGAAGGTTAGAATCACATCAGTTAAAGAGAGGGTTAGAATCACATCAGTTAAAGAGAGGGTTAGAATCACATCAGTTAAAGAGAGGGTTAGAACCACATCAGTTAAAGAGAGGGTTAGAACCACATCAGTTAAAGAGAGGGTTAAAACCACATCAGTTAAAGAGAGGGTTAGAACCACATCTGACTGGGGACCGTCGCCGGAGTCCCCGGACTGTGGCCCGTCACCGGAGACCCTGGACTGTGGCCCGTCTTTGGAGGTTCTGGACTATGAAACGTAGCCGGAAGCTCTGGACTGGGAACTGTCGCCGGAAGCTCTGGACTGGGAACTGTCGCCGGAAGCTCTGGACTGGGAACTGTCGCCGGAAGCTCTGGACTGGGAACTGTCGCCGGAAGCTCTGGACTGGGAACTGTCGCCGGAAGCTCTGGACTGTGTAGGCGCACTGGAAGCCTGGTGCGTGGGACCGGTACAGGTGGCATTGGGCTGAAGACATGCACCTCAGTGCGAGTGCGGGGTGGAGGCATATTACTGTAGAGGCGCACTGGAAGCCTGGTGTGTGGTACCGGTACAGGTGGCACCGGGCTGAAGACACGCACCTCAGGGCGAGTGCGGGAAGGAGCCACAGGACGTACTGGACTGTGGAGGCCTGGTGTGTGGTACCGGTACAGGTGGCACCGGGCTGAAGACACGCACCTCAGGGCGAGTGCAGGGAGTAGGCACAGGACGTACTGGACTGTGGAGGCACACTGGAGATCTGGAGCGTAGAGCTGGCACAATGCGTCCTGGCTGGATGCTCACTTGAGCCCGGCAAGTGTGGGGCGCTGGCACAGGACGCACTGGGCTGTGCAGACGCACCGGAGACACAGTGTGCAGAGCCGGCGCAGGATATCCTGGTCCAAGGAGGTATATTGGAGACCAGGAGTGCTGAGCTGGCACCATCCGTCCTGGCTGGATGCCCATTCTAGCCCGGCAAATGCGAGGAGCTGGAATAGAGCGCACCGGGCTATGAATGCGAACCGGAGACACCGTGCGCATCACTGCGTAACACAATGTCTGACCAGTCACACGCTCCCCACGGTAAGCATGGGGAGCTGGCTCAGGTCTAACCCCTGACTCTGACAATCTCCCCGTGTTCCCCCCCAAAACATTTTTGGGGGAGCTGCCTCTCGGGCTTCCGTGCTAGCCGTGTCCCCTCGTATCGTCGCCGTTTTCTCCATCTGCTTCCATGGCAGGGTCTTGTCCCCTGTCATTACCTCCTCCCAGGTCCAGGATGTCCTCCACTCATCTTTCTCCCGGGCCCAGGATGTTCACTTACCTTGAAAACGCTGCGTCTTTTTGTGGTGGGATCTTCTGCCATGTTCGTTATAAGGATCGGACCAAGGCGCAGCGTGGTATACGTACATTCTTATTTATTTTAAGAAGGAACACTGAACAAAAGAACAAAACGAACCGTGATGCTATACAAACGAGTGCTGACAGGCAAATACACATAGACAAGATCCCACAAACACCAAAGGGAAACGGCTACCTAAATATGATCCCCAATCAGAGACAACGATAAACAGCTGCCTCTGATTGGGAACCATATCAGGCCACCACAGACATACAAATCACCTAGACCTACAAAAACTCTATACATACAAAAAAAACCTAGACAATACAAAAACTAGAGTACCCACCCTAGTCACGCCCTGACCTAACCAAAATATTAAAAAAACAGAGATATCTAAGGTCAGGGTGTGACAGTTAGGCTTTGGATGGTGTATCAATAAACCCAGACACTACAACGATACATGAGTCCTTTCTTACTCAGTTGCTGGAGATGAAGGAAACTGCTCAGGGATTTCACCATGAGGCCAAATGTGATTTTAAAACAGTTACCAAGTTTAATAGTTTTTATATGAGAAAACGGAGAATGGGTCAACAACATTGTAGATGTTCCACAATACTAACGTAAATGACAGAGTGAAAAGAAGGAAGCCTGTACAGAATACACATATGCCAAAAGATGCATCCTGTTTGCAACAAGGAACTTAAGTAATACTGGAAATAATGTGGGAAAGAAATGAACTTTTTGTGGCAAACAGGTTGGGGCAAATCCAATACAACACATCACTGAGTACCATTCTTCATATTTTCACACATGGTTATGGCTGCATCGTGTTGTGGGTATGCTTGTCATCGGCAAGGACTAGGGAGTTTTTTTTAGGATAAAAACCTAGGAAGAAACCTAGAGAGGAACCAGGCTATGTGGGGTGGCCAGTCCTCTTCTGGCTGTGCCGGGTGGAGATTATAACAGAACATGGCCAAGATGTTCAAATGTTCATAAATGACCAGCATGGTTGAATAATAATAATAAATCTATAATGAACCTTTGCCTGATCCGTCGGCAACATCCAGCCCCCTTATCAAGATGGGCTGGCCCGGGTTCTTCTGATAGTTTGTATGACCTCAGCCTCACGTTCAAAGTCAAACATCAGCAAAGAACCCTGCTCTGACTCTGTCATCAGTTAGACAGCCAGGATCATTAAAAACAGAAAGGGGGCTTATTAACGTAGAAAGAGCATATTCTACATTGTCACCTCACTCAAAACGTCCTCTTTTTTGGGAGGCTAAAACCATGATTTGGTCAAACAGTAAAGTGAAATATCCTCATGATTCCTGTAATTAAAGTGTCTGCCCTGCCCAATGTGCCTGTGCCCTTGCAGGGGGCTGCTGCTATGATGACGGAGCCACTCTCCTCTCTCCCTATGCGCTCGAGAGAAAAATGCATTCTGATCATATAACATTTAAAAATGCAATTGCAAGAAATTCTGGAGTCCTATTTTGACAGTAAAATATAGCAACTATAGTGTAATTGTCAACTAAATGCATCACAAATTCAATCACTGAATTAAGTTTCACATCAAAATATCTTGAATCATGCATTCCTGCTTGGACGTGTTAGATGAAAACATATTTCTTGAATCAGTAGTCTATTTATTATAGTTCTTAATAAAGCACTATGAATGACTTTATAAGATGATTCCAAATCATGATTTGGGTCCAACCAAATCATGGGCTGATGCCACCAACTGTAAAAGTCAGTGGCACCAGGGGGAAATGTTAGTCTTGAGCCCTGTAATAATAATTAAAAATTAAGGTCAATGTGGTCTCAGGGCAATTCGTAATATTATGTGTGTAAATCTGTGACAGTACGGCCCCCCAACCCTACATATAGTGAGACAGAGGGCCGCTGTTTTAGTTAGCTCAGATGCTTTCTCCAGTGAGATAGTATTATCCACTTGCGAATTGAAGGAAAGTTGGCAGGTGCACAGTGCACTGTTCGGATGCTGGAATTTTTGGGATAAACATGACGTGATTTGTTTGACAAATCAGATGAAATGTAATAAATTTTTAGTCAAATTACATGTATTTACTATAAAACACATTAAAAAAATATGATTTATGTAAGAATGGTCTAAGATCCCTCCCAATGTGTTCTCCAATCTCATAAACCATTTTAAAGTTGGTGGTGTGTGCAGTGATGTGGGCTGGTGTGGATAAACTACCAGGGCCACATTATTGTCCAGGTCAGCCCGTGCCCAAGCACGGCTGGAGGCTGGAGGCTGGAGGCAGCACAGAATCAGCAGCATGTAGCGTGCCACTCCAAAAAATTCTATATTGTATTGACATGCCACCAAGTGGCTGTGAAATGTAGAAAGGTGAGTCCTCCATTCAGCATTCCAACAGGTGCCCTTTGTTGAAAAGCATCATACCGATGTCTCTCTCCCGACCGGTTACCAAAGCCGCATAGTGATAAAGATGGTAGTCAACACCGCAGCCCAGTGGTGCTATTAAGCCCTTTATCTAACACTCCAACAGGTGCATGTCAGCTCTCATGTCAGAAGATTTTGGATTGATTTAGAATAGTTTAGTTTAATGGAAACCACTTTTAATGTTTCTACGGAAAATACTGACATTATGTTTTATTTTGACCCCAACTGATATGGACCCCGATTCAATTGTTAATTTACTTATTTTTCTAGGAAGATTATTCAGAAGATGAAGTGGGTGGAGAACAAACCGCTTTTTAAGATGTTTAAGGTGGAACTGAAACATTATTTTGAAATGATCAGAAAATGTATAAACTAAAATGCAGTACATACCAAACATTTTGACAAATGTACATTTTCTTTTGACATATAATACCCGTCTATGTTGAGTTTATGTACTCCTCTCAGTATATTTCAATGTTTTTATTTTTTGTTCATGTTTAATATATAATTAAATAAATACATTTAATGTGAAAGTCCATTTTAAAGATCCAGTGCAGTCAAAAATGTGATTTGTACTTTATTTGTATAGCAACAATAATAACAATATTACACATCAATACAGGGACATTCCTGTAAATACAATGAAAAAAAATCAATGATATTGAACAACAGGCAAACCTGGTGGGGTTGAGTTTGGGCCTGCCTGGTGATGTCACCAGGTGGTAAATTAATTAATAGACCAATAAGAAAGAGAGTTCCAAACCCCTCTGCCAATAACAGCCAGTTTTCGGTTTCCCCCTCCACACGCAGACCACTTCCAGATAGTCCTAGCAACCTTTTTGCTTGAGAAATCACTCTTTGCTAAGAAGCTATTTTTGTTAATTTTTTACCATTTTAATTGAAACGATCATAGTACTTAATTGTTACCCAGAAATGATTTGATATTGAGATAAAAACATCTGCATATGACCTTTAAACAAGAAAATGTTACATCACTGGACTGAGAATGACATATGTCATTAGAAATGAAGCCAGCATAAAGGTTTTATAATTCACTGTATTAAAGTGTAATACACGTTGTATAAATGAACCCTTTTTCGACTGATAAATTACAAAGATGTATATGAACAAACTGTCAAAATAAATATATGTACAACAAGCAAATGTACCAAAGAAAAATGTTTTTATTGGAATACTGTACTACAAAATGAATGAAAGTGAATGGGCTGAGGGTGTAGGCCAGGTAGTTGCGGTCAGCCAGGTCACCAGTGATACAAGTCACTAGGGAGATGACCTGGAAACTAGCCACTAGGGTCAACAGTGAGCATCCGCCTCTGATTCCAAAGGTTGCAAGTCTGAATCCAGCAATAGAAAGTTGTTTGATATGTTTGTTTTAAGTCTTTAACCCTTCCTTAACCATTCAGAGTTAATGTTATATGAAATGAAATGTTATATGTTTGAGAAACATGGATGGACGTCTAATTCTGATGTAAGACTGTGAGAGATTGTTGGTAGTGGCTTCCGGACAGCGCCCCCTGTCTGCTACCCACTCATTTTAGAAAAGTCGTTCCACTTAAGGCTACACAGCCATCTTGTGGCGAAAAAACGTGAAAAACATACAATAAAACATGGTATCATTTACAAAGAAAGGACTGGATAACACAATGTACTATTCTTACATTCACTGTACTTTGTGTTAGACTTTACACTCAAAATAAAATCAGATAAAATAGCATATATGATGTTTGCACTCAGCCTACATTTCCCATGACTAGGAAGGCTGTCTGTGCGTGCGGACTCTTTGCACAGCTCCTGCTGTCCGATTTCACAGATCTGTAAACACTCGGGATGGGACCAACACGTGCTATGTGGTCTGTATATATAGGTTTTGGGGTGATGATGCTGCGAACGTGTGCAACTGCTGAGCAATATGTTGCTTATGCATTTAACCTTGGTTTTATTTTGGCTTAAAGGAGACGCAACAAAGTGGTAACGCGACATGGCCCGTGCAAATAGTTAGGTTTACTATAGCTTTAAGAATGCAAAATCGTGTCTGGTTCTTTAAAAATGGATATTGGTTTATTATTATAGTGAGAATTAAGAAAGTTTTTTATTTATTATTATTGATCAATAAATTAATGCTTATAATTTGCGGACAAGGCCCGAATTCTGTGAATTATGTCACAGTCGGATTACGGCCTTTAGCTAGCAATCCAAGCGTTTGATCGATGTATCAAATGTAATCATTTTTTCCTGTCAGTACAGTATCAGAGAAAGTCATAAATACGATACGGGGCAAAAGGGTAGGAACCAGGAACACGCGGTGATGGAGCCGCAAATCGGCGATAACAATAAAAGGGAAGAGCCCGAAGACAAGGCCACGGTCCAATCCCCGACTTCGAGTGCAGCGGTCACCCCGCGCAGGACTTCGAGAGACCGCGGAGTCGGCCGGAAGAAGGGGGTTTCTCCTTCGCCGTGTACGAATGGAGCAACATCAGGCACTCCGAGTTCTGGACGAGTGTTACGAGACCGGTCTACACGAACGGTACCAGCTTGGTTGCAGAGCGAGAAGAGTGACGATGCAGAAGAATTGTGCCCCGACAAAGCCGTAAACCGCCGGAGGAAGGCTGCTTGTCCACGACCCAGGAAAAATGCCTCCTCTGCAGCTCCAGCAGAGAGTACAGAAGAGGTCGGGAATGACGACAGTAGTCAAGCTCATGAGTACGTTCGTATACGCCTTTAGTACACCATACATTGCAATATAGCCGTGTCCTCTGCAATACACGTAACATCTTTAAATGCCTGTGAAATTGTTAGCCAGCAAAGTTTGCTTATCAACATTTTAATGCCATAAAACCGGTTGAATGCATTGTTGCTAATTGTATTCTCTGAAATGTACGTATTCCAGCACAGTTCCTTTTTATATAAGGGACGAGGAATAGGGAGGGGTAATACCTGGTTTTAATGTCTAATGTACTTTACCTGTTCTCTCCTAATTCCTGGTGCGAGCGGTTTTTGTCAAATTGTGACCTGTATGTAGCAGTCTTGAACCACATCAACTCATGATGATGTCACATAGCTAGATTAACAGAGTTTGCAGAGAAGTTCACTATTTTGATAACTATCTTTCTCTGCAGCTCAGGGGACCAAAAGAAACCCACTGTTCAAGGTAGGTGACCACCCTCATACATTGCTTGATAAAACTAGACAGACGTGTGTCTACAGTAACAAACAAATAAGACTTGTTTGCAGTGTTCTAATTCAAGGTGTGTATGATGGCACTCACTTTGCCCCTTCCAGCCCCCCCTGACTCACAGAATGCTCAGGCGCGTGCCAAGGCCCCTTCTGCCCGGGGTACAAGGGGGTCCGCCAAACCTGTGTGCAAGAGTGAGCCTGGCACCGACACCCCAACCGGTAGGCACACCAACCAGCTAAATTGTGTTTGGGATTAAACTGGGTGGGGCTAACAAGGTCTTGGGTTGCATGGACACCTGGGGTTCGATTTCTGGTCGGCTACCTCTATTCTGTGGGGGTTGGGCCGTTCCCGAGACAGAGAGGAATGTGGGATCCTGAAAAGCCCAATTAAATTGTAATTGTTGTATTGACATTATGTGATTTATTTTTCCAGTGGTGGTGGAGGCAAAGGTAGTTGAAAAGAAGACAGTTGGGATGTGAGTATACACACGCATTCTTACTCAGTGTGTGTGTGAGAGAGGGGCTTGGGGCTGTCTCTCTGTGCTACCGTAGTAACACTGCCTCCTCTCGCCTCAGTGAGAAAAAAGAGGAGAATGAGGAAGATGTTCTCTTGGGAGGAGAATATGAGCCTCCTTTCCAAGATGACCCGAAAGACCTCAGCTTACAGCCACGGTCACAGAGGTAATGTTGGCGAGACAGCAGTGTGTGTTGATCAGAATAGGCAATAAGCAATGGTCCACAAATGTTTAGCTAGTGGAGGTGTGGTACGATCATTGTGTGTGTGTAAGGCTATGAGTTTGAGCACTGTGGTTGTTGCAGTGGGGAGGAGGTAATCAGCAGTGACGATGACATTCCCTTCAGAGATGACCTCAACGACCAGAGCTACAACCCAGAGGCTGAGACTACTAGGTGTGTGTGTGTATATGTGTCTGTCGTAATGCATTCCATTTGTGAGTGTGTGTATGTCAGCTTCAATGAATTATTCCCTTTTTGTGAATAGGGGTGTGTGTGCGTGCATATAAATGTTTGTTTTACCCATGTGACCTGTCTGTTGACCTTCCAAATGGATCCTCCGTCTCTCAGGGATGTCCCCAAACCACGGCGCAAACCCCCTCAGAGACAGAAAGAGAAGGAACCAGGAATCAAGATAGAGGGCACGGATGTGAAGCTGGAGAATGAGTTCGGAGAGGGGATGTGCCCAGAAAGTAAGCACCCCCAACCTTCTCCCAAAGTGTGTACTTTCACTCTCCCCATCATGTATTTAAAAGCTTTGGAAGTAGCTGGTGTTTCCACCATTGTTAAATCCATAACGGAGAGTTTGCAATTTCAGACTTTAAAGGAAGGGTGTGCAAGGGCAGACTTCTTTCACGTTAATGGACATTTTGGTTTGGTCTCTTGATTTAACTACTTGCTTGAATAGAGTTCTCCAACTTCTTTTATTCTCTCCATTTCCCTCAGGAGAGGCAGGCGAAGGAAAGATGATAAAAGTCCCCGGCTCCCGAAAAGAAGGTAAAGTTGACATTGCTGTTCAACTGCAACAATACGCTTTATATATATATATATATATATATCTTTTTTTACAGTCAACTAACAAAACATTAGTGAAATCATATGTATAAAAGCCAAACCCTCACCTCTGACATACATGATGATTGACAATTCTGTCATGTTCCGCCCCCACAGAAAGAAGCCCCCGGTGCAGTACGTGCGTTGTGAGATGGAGGGGTGTGGCACAGTCCTGGCTCACCCTCGCTACCTGCAGGTCTGCCATAGCAACTGTAGTGGTCGCCATGGTGACGATTAAGCACCCAAGCTATTCTAAGATTGCGTTGTGCACGTACAGGGTTGGGGTCGATTTTAAATTCAGAATTTTTTCAATGCATGCAATTGAATTTCAATTTCACTTCCTGAATTGGGTGTGGAAATGGAATTGACCGCAACACTGGTGAATAGTATTTAGCTTTTTTCCCTCTATCCTTCATCTCTCTCGGACTCTCTTTTTCCTGTAATTCCCAGCACCATATTAAGTACCAGCACCTGTTGAAGAAGAAGTTTGTATGTCCTCACCCATCCTGTGGAAGACTCTTCAGGCTGCAGAAACAGCTACTTCGCCATGCCAAGCACCACACAGGTAAACACACACGGAGAGATCCACATACACCCACACCGAATACTATGTCTCACTATCCTCACTTAACATTTACATTCACACACAGGTACATTACATACATACATACATACATACATACATACATACATACATACATACATACATACATACATACATAACCAGCGCTTGACCTGTCATTGTTTTCTGTGTTGAGCTACTGCTAACTCACTCTGTTCCCTCTCTCAGACCAGAGGGACTACATCTGCGAGTTCTGCGCCCGCGCCTTCAAGAGCTCCCACAATCTGGCCGTGCACCGCATGATCCACACCGGAGAGAAACCACTGCAGTGAGTTTCCATCTCCAACCTCATTTACTTGGTTGTTCATTTATTTACAGTTGAAGTTTACATACACCGTAGCCAAATACATTTAAACAAAGTTTTTTACAATTCCTGACATTTAATCCTAGTAAAAATTCCCCGTCTTAGGTCAGTTAGGATCACCATTTTATTTAAGAATGTGAAATGGAGAATGATTTATTTCAGCTTTTATTTCATCACATTCCCAGTGGGTCAGACGTTTACATGCGACCAAATACTAATTGGGTGTATTGTGTATTGTTTAATTTGGGTCAAACGTTTGGGGTAGCTTCCCACAATAAGTTGGTTGAATTCCGGCCCATTCCTCCTGACAGAGCCGGTGTAACTGAGTCAGGTTTGTAGGCCTCCTACAAATGCTTTTTCAGTTTTGCTCACAAATTTTCTATAGGATTAAGGTCAGGGCTTTGTGATGGACACTACCATACCTTGACTTTGTTGTCCTTAAGCCATTTTGCCACAACTTTGGAAGTATGCTTGGGGTCATTGTCCATTTGGAAGACCCATTTGCAACCAAGCTTTAACTTCCTGACTGCTATCTTGAGATGTTGCTTCAGTATATACACATAATTTTCCTCCTCATGATGCCATCTATTGTGTGAAGTGCACCAGTCCTTCCTGTAGCAAAGCACCCCCACAACATGAGGTTGCCACCCCCGTTCTTCACGGTTGGGATGGTGATCTTTGGCTTGCAAGCCTCCCCCTTTTCCTCCAAACATAACGATGGTCATTATGGTCAAACAGTTCTATTTTAGTTTCATCAGACCAGAGGACATCATTTTCTGGCATTTTCCAAGCTGTTTAGAGGCACAGTCTACTTAGTGTATGTAAACTTCTGACCCACTGTAATTGTGATTAAGTGAAGTAATCGGTCAGTAAACAATTGTAAAAATGACTTGTGTCATGCACAAAGTAGATGTGCTAACAGACATGCCAAAACTATAGTTTGTGAACAAGACATTTTTAGAGTGGTTGAAACACTTAGGTTGGAGTCATTAAACTAGTTTATGTAAACTTCCGACTTCAGCTGTAAATGTTGCACCTGTCTGAACCTGCACCTCATCTGACCCCCTGAATGTAGCCTCCTCCTTTTCTCTCTTACATTCTACTTCACTCTCCCTCACTTCCTGTAGATGTGAGATCTGCGGCTTCACCTGTCGCCAGAAGGCCTCCCTCAACTGGCACATGAAGAAGCATGACGCTGATGCCACCTACCAGTTCTCCTGCTCCATCTGTAACAAGAAGTTTGAGAAGAAGGACAGTGTGGTGGCCCACAAGGCCAAGAGTCACCCAGAGGTGCTCATTGCCGAGGCCCTGGCGGCCAACGCCGGGGCCCTCATCACTACCCCCGCCTCCCTGCTGGAGGCCTCTGGAATGGGTTCTGTCGGGAACCAGGGGGAGCTGGTACGACTGGAGCCTGCCCAGCAGATGACTCAAGTGGGGCAACAGGTGGCTCCGCTGGGGCAGGTGACCCAAGTGGGCGAACAAGTGACACACATGGGGCAACAGGTAGCTCAGATGAGTCAGGTCAGCCACCAGGTGGTAGTAGTGAGTCAGGACCAGGGCCTCCATGCCATGCAGATGCCCCTAACCATCGCCCTGTCTCCCATCGACCCCCCGTCGCCCTCCGACACCCAGCAGCAACCCCACCACACCCTCCAGCTCCAGATGCCCCTTCATTTTGTTCAGCAGCATCAGCAGCAGTCGCAGCAGCAGCAGGCCCAGATCCAGCAATTAGCCCTTCATTCCAGCTCGGTGGTAACCCAGCAGCATCAGCCCCACCAGCTCCAGCAAATGACCCTGCAGTCTTATCAGCAGAATCAGCAGCCGCAGATTCTCCACATGACCTTCCAGAACGTCGACGGGTCACAGACCCATCTCCAGCAGATCCCCCTGTTAGCCACCCCCCAGCAACTCCAAACCCTCCAGAGTAGCTCCCATATTTCTACTGCCAACCTCCCTCTCATGGCCCAGGTCCAACCACAACCTCAGGACATTCAGCTTCAGGACCCAACCACTGTGGGTTGTAGCGAAAGCTACACTCTGGACGATTCTGTTCCCTCTGCCTCCTCTCCTTCCCCTAACACCCTTCAACAGTGTGAGACTGTGGGGGAGGGAGAGGTAGTTTGGGAAGGGGGCGGAGAGGGAGATGGAGTAGAAGAGGGGGATGTCTTGACTGATGCCACAGAAGTACACATGCAACATGTACTTATCTAGACTAGTCTGCGTGGGTGGGGTGGGAGACTAGTCTGCGTGGGTGGGGTGGGAGACTAGTCTGGAAATTCAAACTGAATTCAGCTCTGTTTCACTGTACTATCACTAATTAGGAAAGTGAAATAACATGATTCAGTCTGGATTTAGGTTAGGGGAAACTGCGAACGATGTGGAAAGACAGTAATTAAGGGAGAGGTCTAGCTATGTCCCTCCTAATGTATTGTGGCATCATTTGAAATATATAGGATCACAGAAGTATGTATTTATAGTCACTTTTGGTAGCTTTTTAGATCTACCCGCATCAGGGCAGTTGTGTGTGAGTTATTGCCTTTGTACATAAAGTGATTTAGCCATCTATACCCATCAACTGGCCTTCTGTGTTTGTGTGTTAGATTAGTGTTTTCATCAGGGGCTGGTGGGAGGAGCTATACGAGGATGGGCTTATTCAAATCAAATGTATTTATATAGCCCTTTGTACATCAGCTGATATCTCAAAGTGCTGTACAGAAACCCAGCCTAAAACAGCAAGCAATGCAGATGTAGAAGCACGGTGGCTAGGAAAAACTCCCTAGAAAGGCCCAAACTTAGGAAGAAACCAGGCTATGAGGGGTGGCCAGTCCTCTTCTGCCTGGGCTGGGTGGAGATTATAACAGAACATGGCCAAGATGTTCAAATGTTCATAAATGACCAGCATGGTCAAATAATAATAATAATCACAGTGGTTGTTGAGGGTGCAACAGGTCAGCACCTCAGGAGTAAATGTCAGTTGGCTTTTCATAGCCGATCATTCAGAGTATCTCTACCGCACCTGCTGTGTCTAGAGAGTTGAAAACAACAGGTCTGGGACAGGTAGCACGTCCGGTGAACAGGTCAGGGTTCCATAGCCGCAGGCAGAACAGTTGAAACTGGAGCAGCAGCACAGCCAGGTGGACTGGGGACAGCAATGAGTCATGCCAGGTAGTCCTGAGGCATGGTCCTAGGACTCAGGTCCTCCTCCTCCGAAAGAGAATTATAGAGAGCATACTTAAATTCACACAGGACGTCATTGTAATGGCTGGAATGGAACTGAGTCAAACACGTTGTTCCCGTGTGTTTGACTCTGTTCCAATATGCCATTACAATGAGCCCCTCCTCCCACCATCCTCCTCTGGTTCTCATGATACCAGTATCACAATACTACAGTCCTGAATTTTCCATGGCAAACAAAGAAAACAGGAACAAAACACCCGTATGCACTGACATTAGGGCCTAGATTCTATCAGATCTGTGTTAGCCAACACCCTTATAGTGGTGTTGGAACTGCGTTATAGCTGTCCAATCCACCAGCGGCTTGCGGCATTATACAAAGAGTTGACACTGGCTGTACAGAGTCACATTGAAAGAAGTCCCCGTGCAGCCTTGTTTACAAGTTCGAACACTGGAACTTGATCTAGCCCGAACCATGATCAGGTTGATAGAAATTCTCAAATTTGTTGAATGATTTTCAATCCGAGTCTCATTGTTTCTATATACCCTCTACAACTTTCTCAGTCTGAACATCTAATGCAAGTGGGACGGGTGTGTCTTCGTGACAATGACCCCGCGAGCAGCTGCTCACTGACTCGACAGCTCTAATGCAGTTACACCACCGAAACACCAGCTGAGCGGGTGTCGGCTATCACTTGATCTGATCAAATCAAGCCCGTAGATCAGGCATGAGATGTTTACGGCGATGTTACAGAGGTCACCGAAATCACAAATTCAAAGTAAATGCTGCATATGTCGGCTCAATCGGAAATGACTTCAACCACTTTCGAGAACCTCCACGGTCCACTCTAGATTGAATCCTGGCTTTATTTATCCACAGTAATCCAACTAAAAACATTATCACATTTTTCATAGATCCTTCTACATATTACCTTACAAATGGTCAATATAAAAGGCAAATGATTAAGTTGATATGTTGTAGTATGACAGCTATCCCCAGCTTCTGAGCAGCACAACATTTAGAGGAATGTTCATGTATGTCTGCCCTCTTGTGGCCACATTGTGTATGGCATGTATAAGATTTCAGGAAGGTCTGCATCCTTGCTTCAGCAAGGAATTGGGTCAAGTACATCGTAAGTCATTTGAATCTCAGTTTCGCGTAAGGTGTCTACCAGTGGTCCACAAATAACTCACCCTGTGGGACCCCGAGATAAGGTTTAAAGGACACTAAGCTACATCTTCTCATAGGACAGTTCGTGTCCACAGGTGTTACAGACCTTCCTGTAGAGATCCTCTTCATCCACTAGTTCCTCAGGGCCGTGCTGGTGAGCACTGGTGTCCTTTGTCCACACACTGGTCGTCACTGCACGACACAGCTCTGTTCACAAGAGTAAATAACAATCCAATCCATTTAATATGTAAAGTAAGCTGAATAAACACAAGTGATACTTGGCAAGCTTAGTGTGCAGGTGCTTTTAAATCAGTAAAGAAACAAAAACTGCATCAGCCGCTTCCCACAATCCACTGTCCCAATCCCAGTATTTAACTCGTGTTTAAAGAAAATTCACAAAAAAAAAGTGTTACTGACCTTTGACCTTTTTGTTGAAGGCTTCTGCACCTCCCTGTTCTCTCTGGACTCCTTAGCCTCCTCGGAGCACCACTCCTCTAAGGAGCGTTTCTGCTCTCGAGCCAACTGCTTGTGGAATTGTCAGACCAAGAAGACATGGCGCCCAGGCTAACTCAACACTGTCTACACTACTAGTACATTTACATGTGATATTGTAGTCATTTAGCAGATGCTTGTATCAAGAGCAACTTTACAATCAATGCAGAGAATACTGGGAGTCAGTCAGCCAAGGTGCCTTAGTAAAATAAAAACATTATTGATTATTATTGTTACTGATTGTCCTGCTTCTTGTGACAACCTTGATCATTTTTGGATGTTATCGATATTGAGGGTTCATCCCAAAATAGCAGGAGCTAAGTGTGTGTGCTTCCATTGTGACTGATGCCGGAGTGGGTTGCAACTGATCCAAAAAAGTAACCCTGTGCTGCCTCTTCTTTCAATCTTTCTCTAATCAAAGCAAAACTGTTTAAAATCCACTTTAAAATCAATAATTCTACATTTTCCTAAACTCGATCCATAACTTTATTCGTATCTCCAGTTCCTATTCCCATTCATCAGTAAGTGATCACAAACACAAGTTACAAACATTTTAAGCATTTATTTAACAATGATAAATTGTAGCTTATATTTCCAATGGACAGTTTCTTACAGAAAGGAATACGTTTTCAATTAAACTACAAAAAAACATTTCATGTAGAAACTACCAATCTGAAGTATATGTACTGGACTGAACAGAAGTTTGGAAGTGTGCTATAGGTATCCTATAGAATGCTCTCTGGCTATGGTCTGATTATCTTCTCTTCTAAACAGAAGGTTGCACTTGCGCACTCCATTACAGTGACGTAATCATAGGTCGGGAGAAGTTTAAACCCTATTTTACACCAGTCAATTCCTTTTACATCCATGAGGGGGAGTAAATGAGTGCAGAATAAGGGTACAAAAATTGGAACACATTCCACTTTTTCTGTCACACACTAAAACGATGTGAGGGGGCACACACACACACACACACACACACACACACACACACACACACACACACACACAATTGCTGCTGACAGTATCCCTTTGCAAGTCACTCAGTTCAATTTGACCTGTTCTCTCTTCCTCTGCATTGCATAATTCTTCATGGACTTTTTAGGAGGCACTAGGGTGTTACTCAGCCCTACTCTCCTCTTCCTAGACTGCTGACCCTCCTCTTCAGGGTCTCCTCCCTGGTTGTGGTGAAAGTTCTGGCGACCCATGTATGAAAAGCTCCCCGCGTTGGGGTCAGCTTGCTCCGATCTGGGATCGTCACCCGCAGGTGGGTCATAGTCATTGGGAATGATGGAGCTCTGGAGGTCGCTGTCATGAGCAAACTTGCATTTGATCCCGAACCTGCAGCGTCCGTCCTTCCTGTACGCCACGCACATCCTCTTGCCTCCTATCTGGGAGGGCCGGGCCAGCAGAGTGAGAGGGACGTGCTTCTGCAAGACGTTGAGCTTCTGGTCGGCTTGCGCCTTGAAGGGGTTGGCGAATACGCCACTCTTGGACGAGGCCCCGAGGGGTGGAGGGGGGAGTTTGTGGGAGAGGGAACTAGCGGGTGCGGGGAAGAGAGGGGTCCGGGACTCAGAGGGGGGTGCCATACAGGCAGGAGGAGGGCGTTTAGGTTTTAGTTGAGATACGGGGTCTCCCTCTTCCTCTGGGTCGAAGTCACAGTCTGACTCACTGGAGGCTGACCCGGACTCTAGGAGGAAATTGCGGCCCTTCTTCTGGGTCTCTCCATCCACCTTGCTCTCAGTCCTTCAAATAAACAACATGTATAAATGATCTGGTATACTAGCTGTAGTGTAAAGATCTTAGCCGAGAATTAACAAAGGATTCAAATATTTTAGCGGTTAACTGTATGGATAAAAGGCAACCTTGTGCTGCCCTCTTCATTGACCTGTCAAAGGCTTTCCATATTTGTGATCACTCACTGCTAATCCAGAGGCTTTCCTCAAAATGGTCTAGACCAGGCTGCATGTAACTGGTTTAAAAATAACTCGTCATGTGTATCTACTTAACGGTGTTAAATCAGGTTTCCCGGATATTAAAGAAGTTGTCCCGCAGTTGTCGATTTGGGTCCTGTACTTTTTACTGTTTACATTCAATTACAACCTGCACTTAATATGCCAATGATGTGTTGGTGTTGTGGTGTTGGGTATGCTACTGCCCCCACGGTTGAGAAGGCTCTGTCTGAACCACAGTCTGCCTTCATTGTACTACAGAAAAACGTGATTGACCTGAAATGAGTAATGAATGCAGGTAAAACTAAACTTCTCTAGAGCGCATAAAAATAACTCTGATGATCAAAGCATATGTACTTTGGATGGTGCCCATATCGCTCGTGTCCCGGCTTACAAATATCTAGGCATCTGGATAGATGAGAAGCTCTCTTTCAAAAAGCATATCGACAAATAAGTGCAGAAGTGGAGAATAAAAACGGGATTCTTCTATAGAAATAGATGCTGTTCCTATCGGTCCTAGACTATTGGCGACGTCATCTATAGGAACACAGCTGCCACTTCATTAAAGCCGTTAGATGCAGTTTATCATAGCGCACTGCGCTTTATACGGCCCGACAATTTTAGGACTCACCACTGCATTCTCTACCAGAAAGTTGGCTGGCCCTCGTTTGATGTCACGTAGGTTGATACATTGCTATGTTTTCGTTTATAAAAGCTATTTTACAAAAAGTCCCACTGTACCTAACCCCTTTACTAAACTTCAGACATACGAGTTACCACACCTGGTCTCAGGGATGGGTAACCCAGGAAATTCCTTTGGTCTCGACGGAATTAGGTGAATTAGCTTTTAGTCATCTTCTAAAATGTCCTTAAAATAATGTTTTGGTGCCTCGAAGGCAATTCAGAAAGCTGATTGAGGACCTTATTACTGATTAATGCGTTTGTTTTTTATGACCATGTCTTTATTTCTGCTTGCATTTTGTGTATATGTTTTGATGTGTGTATTTTCTGTCATTTATGTAATTCGGAGAGATCTTGGTCTCAATAGGACTCCCTGATAAAATAAAAGGTTAAATTAAATAAAACTGACTGATACTAGCTCATAGAACAAATCGTATAAGATCTCCTAAACCTGAGTTAACCTTATTTTCTGCATTTATCCACAAACCCTATTCTTTCCCCATAGGAATGGCTGAACGAAATCGGGGTAAAGACTGTTTTATATTCACACATTCAACAGACATTCGCCAAAAGCCATTTAAAATTGTAAAAATCAATAACTAATTTACTGATTATCACAGAAAAAGAAAAATAGAGATGTTTATTCTATAAATGTCTAGCATACTTTTACAACCTTAGTTTTCAATAAACATTCCAGTTTTGATTTGATAGAAATACATAAAATCTATCAAATGCAATTTAAAGCAATATAAATCAATAACTAATTCACCATTTGTCACAGAAACATCACACTACGCATGATTTACTCTATAAAATGTCTAGCATACTTTTACAACTTTCATTTTAAGTAAAAATTCAGTCTAGAGGGCATGTGGTCAAAGTTCTAACGAGTCTGTTATACCCTATTAGAAGGGGCCTGGCATAAAATTATGCATCTTCAGTCATGTTAAATTAGATTACAGGAAAAAACTACAGGATGAAGGGGTCAGGTCTGACTAACAAAGACAGGTGGTTGGATCAAGAGGACCAAGAGGATCAACATGGACATTCCACAGTGGAGATAAGGATAACTAAGAGTGAACCGTAACATACTCCATCCACCATTCAAAAGTTTGGGGTCACTTAGAAACGTCCTTGTTTTTTTGTCCATTAAAATGACATCAAATTGATCAGAATTACAGTGTAGACATTGTTAATGTTGTAAATGACTATTGTAGCTTGAAACGGCAGATATTTAATGGAATATCTACACAGGCATACAGAGGCCCATTATCAGCAACCATCACTCCTGTGTTCCAGTTGTGTTAGCTAATCCAAGTTTATCATTTCGAAATGCTAATTGATCATTAGAAAAACTTTTTGCAATTATGCTAGCATGGCTGAAAACTGTTGTTCTAATTAAAGAAACAAAAAACGGGCCTTCTTTAGACTACTTGAGTATCTGGAGCATCAGCATTTGTGGGTTCGATTACAACTCAAAATGGCCAGAAACAAAGAACTTTCCTCTGAAACTCGTCAGTCTATTCTTGTTCTGAGAAATGAAGGCAATTTCGTGCGTGAAATTGCCAAGAAACTGAAGATCTCTTACAACGATGTGTACTACTCAAACCACAATAGAAAGGAGTGGGAGGCCCCGGTGCACAACTGAGCAAGAGGACGAGTACATTCGTGTCTAGTTTGAGAAAGACGCCTCACATGTCCTCACCTGGCAGCTTCATTAAATAGTACCAGCAAAACACGGCGACTCCGGGATGCTGGCCTTCTCGGCAGAGTTACAAAGGAAAAGCCATATCTCAGACTGGCCAATAAAAAGAAAAGATTAAGATGGGCAAAAGAACACAGACACTGGACATGGCTTTTTCTTTGCATCTCTGCCTAGAAGGCCAGCATCCTGGATTTGCCTCTTCACTGTTGACGTTGAGACTGGTGTTTTGTGGGTAATATATGAAGCTGCCCTCTATCAAATCCAAACTGGAATTTTTCATTTAAAAAAAAGATTGTAAAAGTATGCTAAACATTTATAGAATAAATCATACCTAGTTGATGTTTGTGACAAACGGTGAGTTATTGATTTATACAGCTTTAAAATTGCATTTAATAGATTATGTATTTCTATCAAATCTAAACTGGAATTTTTCATTTAAAAAAAAAGATTGTAAAAGTATGCTGGACATTTATAGAATACATCATATCTAGTTCAATGATTCTGTGACAAACGGTGAATTAGTTCATGATTAGTTCGTTTGTAAATGGCTTTTGAAGAATGTCAATGTGTGAATATAAAACCAACTTTACCTCGGTCTGAACGAACCAGAGGTAACTAATTCCCGGGTTTTAGGACAACTTGGCGAGCTCTATGGAACACACGTCTATCTTTTCAATGATTCTTCCACAAAGAAATACTTGCTCAATTGTATTCCTGAATTTAACTTACTAACTTACTTCTTGTTGTTGTTTCCAATATCCCCGTCGCTGTCAGAATCAGAGGACACGCCATAGCCAACGAGAGAATTCATGTGTCAGCTTGCTGCTAGCCTTGCGTTAGCTAGCTAACTAGTATCTATATTTTTCCGTCTCTTCGTCCTTCTTTCGCTTTAATCCAGTCACAAATTGCGGTCTGCGTCTTATGTTTGATTGAACTAGCAGTTATACTCCGTATGAAGGTGTTTTTTTTGCTCAATACATTTATGAATTGTTGTAGTTCTGTTGTTGTAGCTACAATTTGCTAATCCAAATGAAAGTGTAAACACCTCTGGGTCACCGAATTTCGAAAAACTTCAAAATAAAAGTTCCCCGCGTACTAATACTTCTTATTCGATTAGGTTTAACGGCGGTTGGCATCCAGCTCATGATGCATTGCCGCCACCTCCTAGACTGGAGTACAACTCCCTTGTACTTTATTTGAAAAAACACAACAACAAAAAAGAACACCTCCCTACTCCACTATTCAAATCTATTTAGTCCTACCTCAGGCCAACAACCTGAAAGGAAGGGTCACCACCACCACTTAAGACACCCTGTAACTCTTCTGATGTCAAGTCTAGGGCACCCAAATACCTCTCTGCAGCTGCCGCCACAACCTCAATTTTCTGCGACTTTACGTTCCATCCCTGCAGTACAGTTGATAACCATTGCTATACATTTTTTTAAATCCAATCTTACTGAAAGATATATCACTTGTTGGCCTGTCCCTCTTTACTAGTACAGATCTACTACTCACACCACTCCTCTTAGGATTCCTTGACCCGACTTCCTCTACTTTCTTCACTGCCTCAGCATATGACAACTTCTGCACTACTCTAACCCAGGAAATCTCAACCTGCCTCTCTCGCACGGGACATTTCAGATTCCCAGCCCCATGGGCACCCCTTCAATCAACACATACCACTACTTTCCCCAATGCTACACATTCCTTTGTCTCATGTCCTTCTGCACACTTCTCACACATAGGAACCCCCCTCCTACACACTGCTGCCACATGCCCATAAGCTTGACACCTGTAACAATGTAATGTATTCGTCACAAAAGCTCATACAGGATAACTTATATATCCTAATATCACTTTGTTGGGCAAAGACTGGTTTGGGATGTTTTGGACCGCAGAGTGAAGGAAAAGCAGGAAAACTAGTGCTCAGCATATGTGGGAACTCCTTCAAGATTGTTGGAAAAGCATTCCAGATGAAGATGGTTGAGAGAATGCCAAGATTGTGCAAAGCTGTCATCAAGGTAAAGGGTTGCTACTTTGAAGAATCTCAAATATAAACTATATTTTGATTTGTTTAACACGTTTTTGGTTACTACATGATTCCATGTGTTATTTTATAGTTTTGATGTCTTCACAATTATTTTACAATGTAGAAAATAGTAAAAATAAAGAAAAACCCTTGAATGAGTAAGTGTGTCCAAACTTTTGACTGGTACTGTACACACGCACACTCATCACCACGCACACACCCACCACTAAATTGATGTGCACCTTGATCTTGTAAAATCTCATTTGGAGGATCACATTGTATTTATGTGCTTCTTGTTCTTTTGTTAGCCAACAGTTACAGAATGTCTGTTCTGAGAATATTGATGTTCTGCCTAAGGTACCTAGAATAGCAAGCAATTGGTGGCTTTTAAAATATTTAATAATACCCGTGAATTTAAAAGCACTTTGGATGGCCATAGCAATACAAATGAAAAAGAAAGTAATGTGCTCGCAATAGTATTACGTTGAGTGTTAAAATAATGCACTATCATAAAGCTGTACGAGAAGGAAATGGAGGGCATTCTTCACGCACAACAGAAATATCTGTCTCTACAGTACTTGGCATTACATGGAAAGGTTTGTGGACATTGTTCTGAAATATGAATTTTCGAATCATTGTGGGAATTTCAAAGCTCAGGTAGAGGATGATGATAATAATGATAATGCTTAGTGCTTTTCAAGGACCCAAAGTCACTACAATTATAGAAATGAAAAGACAAATAAACAGGAGTCAAAACATCAGACTATACAAAACATGAATGAAGACGGGTGGGCTCAAAGAAGGCAAAGAGTGATGTATGAGTGTATGGGGAGGGTAGGGTCGGGGATTTTGATACAAACCCAGTTCAGGGTAAGGGGCAGGATTGGGGTTAGGACACGAACCCGGTTGTGGGTAAGGGGTAGGTCACCATGCACGCACACACCAGCACCCCCACCCACCACTAAAGCCTGTATTTATCTTTGATTGAATAGGAATATTTTGAGGAAGTGTTATGGCAATGTTATTGCTGCGACGTCTCAAGAGGGACAAACTATAATATTGCAAATTCTTTCTCGTTTTGCAAGCAAATGTATATTTAAGGGATTAAATATACTTCGCTTCAACTCGCCAAGTTCTGGTAGGTGCAAACCCAACCTCGTATTAGGGCTCCTTTATGCTGCTGCTATGTTGAATGTTATTATTATTTATCCTGCTACCAGTCACTTTCTCCTTACCCTTGCCTACATGTACCTATCTACCTTAACCATGCCAGTGTCCCTGGTACTGACCCTGTATATAGCTTACTTTCTCATCTTTTTCTTGTGTGTTAAAAAAAAGACTTTATACTATTTGTTATTTGAATACTGCATTGTTGGGAAAGAGCTAGCAAGTCAGCATTTCACTGTACTTGTGCACGTGACAATAAAACTTGAAACTAATTTGAAACCTGTGTAATAACGTCATTGTAATATTTTAGGAATAAAGTATACTTTTTTTGGACCTAATTTACTTGCATCTCTCTTGATTTTCTAAATAAACATATTGTATGTTTTATTTTTTTCTTAAGTTTCCACCAAAAGGAAGATTGTAAGATATTTGTCTTTTGCATTACACAGTATTTGGGTATGACAATATACTATATGCATCCTATGTCACTGTGCTATATTTGAACCGTAGTGTCCAGGCACCCCATTTTAGCTGTTTGACCTGCTAAAGGTCCAGCAACACTTCTTATGACATAGCTTTTTGTACAAAATCAACACTATTGAGTGTTTTCCACCCCACCTTAGCTGAGACAGGTAGTAGACAGTCCAATACAGGGAATTGCATAGGAGGCTATGAACGGGGCAGAGTAAAAAGCTAGCAACAGCCTGTAGGACACAGTACCCTTGCAAACTTAAGCATATTCGGTTAGTAGAGACCCTGCTGAGTCTTTAGGTGAGACAGGTAGTAAACTTTTCCCTCTAAAGTCAAATATGTATTCCAGTCAATTGCTATTTTCTGTTGCATGGGTAAAATAGTCACAAGATTACATTTTCCCTGATGTAGTTTTACATGTGAAACATAATTTTAATATTATGCACAATGTGAAGCTGCCATTTTTTTTTCGTTATCATACACATTGCGTTTTACTGCAAACTTTGATTTTGAAGGCAAAAGCGGAAACGCTGTACGTCTTAATGCTGCTGGCGAGACGCCAATGTTGCTGAAATGACGCTATTAAGGAACTTGTCCGTATAGTAACGTTAAGTAGCCTAGGTTAATTTAGCTGACCTTCAATTGTGGGAATTCAGCAGAGTTCTCTGAGACATTTTTACAACTCATCCAAACTCTGAAAATAAATACATGGACAAACATGTTAATAATAGGCCTGCATTACGGTAGGCAGCTAATTGTTACCTTGGAAGGCCACGGTCTCTGCGCTGAATAACGGGGCATAGTTTTGGCTCAACTGCGTTGAGAAAAAGAAATATACATCCATATAAGCCAAAATGGCTTCTCTGTGAATTGAACACTATGTCACCCGGAGTATCGAAGTAGTATTACACTTTGGAACATACCTGAATGATGCAAGTCGAGACACATCTGACATTTTGGAAGGAATAAAACGTCTGACATTTTAGTTAATACATTTAATCCTCAAAATGTCCCATTGAACTGGTTTAGCGTGATTTTAGTTTAAGAATTACACTGAAATAGCGCCCCTCAATGTGTTATCTTTCACACTCAAGGCCTCAAGACAATATATGCATTTATATTTTTATTATTGAACCTTTATTTAATTCGACGAGTCAGTTAAGAACAAATTCTTATTTACAATGACGGTCTATATAAAGTCGATTTCACCCTTGGCCTACCAAAACTACATAATCAACTGTTCCATTATTAAAACTATTTATCACCTATCATTTAAAAAATGATTAGTTTGTTTCTGGCTGTAGGCTATTATTGCGAAAGCATTCTAGATGTTTACAGACCTTGAGCCCTCGTTATTTCTCTAATGCATTGACACAACAGGCTTCCACTATCCTCCGCGATTGACAACAATGTTACTAATCCCGTCCGGGCAGCAGTATAGAACGTTCCGGGAAAGGGAAAAGAAAAACGCGCACCCAACGGTTCAGAAATGTTATTTTTTAAGCCTATGCATATTAGCCTATGATAAATCTTGCGAGCCATGAGGCTCGATGCTATGGTTGAAAACCCACTTTCCCGTTTATTGACAAGCAATAACTATAGAGCCACACAATAACCTAATAATATAGACTACTTGATCATCAAATCAGCTGAGTTTCTAATTTAGGCAGTAAACTGTGACGGACGTAGCCTATGCCTAGTTAAACAAAGGTTATAAAAATACAAAAAAATGTCGCGTTCAAGTGCTAGTCTGTGGTCCTTCTGTAGCTCAGTTGGTAGAGCATGGCGCTTGTAACGCCAGGGTAGTGGGTTCGATTCCCAGGCCCACCCATACGTAGAATGTATGCACACATGACTGTAAGTCGCTTTGGATAAAAGCGTCTGCTAAATGGCATATATTATATATTATTATTATATATTAGTCGGAACTAGGAAACTAGGGGAAATGCCAGACTTGCTAACTGGTTGAACGCGGTTGAATAACTACAACCAATTAGCAAGTCTGACATTTCCGAGTTTCCCAGTCCCGACTAGTGCGTCAACGGGTCACTCGTCTTGTTGAATAGATTCGTCATTATGTCCGGCTAATTCGTTTAAACTCGTCATGAATAAATAATAGCTTACAAACGTGCGACTCCTCCCATTCCCACGCCTCCGCTTGAGTTATCAGGTTAAATTCCACATGCCTGCCTGACATAAGCCTACCAGGGGAAGGGGAGGTGTGGCACTAGACAAGGATATTTAATACTGTAACATAGTAACACAACGGGTAAAGTTGTGGAAGTAAGGGAAGGAATTCGTACACAGAAAGGTATTGAATTAACGGGCTTGGTTGAAGCCTGAGAAAGGGCGGAGACGTGCTTCTTGATGGCTGTCTAACTTTGAGCACTATGAAACAGGAAAACTAGCAGACATTAGGGAAAGTTAAAAAAAATATATAAAAAAAAGACATTAAAAAACCTTATTGCTATTCGGTGCCTGTCTGTTGCTTCTCTACTGAATATGGCAGGGACACGTACAAGAAGAGTGGCTGGTTCGGAACAGTCCCGAACTGCGAGGGCAGCTGCTCTTGCTGAGGAGTTGCACCATGAATGCACTCTCTTATTGGAACTTTATGTAAGTATTTCGTCTAGTGTTGAGTCTGGACAGGCTATTGCATTCTGCTTCGCAGTAATTAACCTGTTATTAGGCCTACTGGTTGCTTGACAAAACATGTTATTTAGCCAGTAGCCTAGCCTATGAAAGGGATATGGAAGATTGGGATATGGAAATGTGTTGATGCACGTGGATTGCGATAATGGACATGTATTGATGTGTTTGTGTGTGTGTGTGTGGCATCCGATCCAGGAGTGAGGGTCCAGGAATGTAACTAGATAAGGAGGGGGTGAATATGTGAATACTAATGTACGCCCCATATAACAATAATGACAGAGGTGGGGGGGTTTCTGGCGCACAGGTCGATGTCCGGACATGCACGTTTTTTCCATGTGCATCTCGTTCTCACTCAATGAATGAACGAACTATGTAAATGATGGGGTGCGAATGATGAAATTCTTCTTGGTTTTCCGCCAAATAGCCAGATACAGTATATCCTCCCTCTCATACGCACACATCTCAACCTGCAGCTCCCTTCCTCTTTTGCTGCGAGGAAGGGAGTGGTTAGGAATGTAACCTTTGTCTATTAGCCGACTAATTATACGGCCATTAACCGAAAGATTGCTGGATCAAATCCCCTAGTTGACAAGGTAAAAATCTGTCGTTCTTCCCCTGAGCAAGGCAGTTAACCAACTGTTCCCCGGGCACCAAAGACGCGGATGTCAATTAAGGCACTTAGAGGGGTTGGGTTAAATGCCGAAGGCATTCAGTTGTACGACTGACGAGGTATCCCCCCAGTGGCGTTTCTAGCTGATATGGCTCCCTTGGTGAACCCCCACCTCAGCCCCCCCTCGCCATTCTGCACTAACTGTTAGTTTTATTCAGTCATTTGGAACAACACAAATAAATAATCATAACATTTAAAAGTATATAAATATAAAAATTAATACAAAAACAAGACTCATAAATATCAAAAAGAAGTAACAAGTACAAATAGAAACACATTGTAGTATATAAATAATAAATAAAAAAGACAATTGAATTATTACACTACCTTATTGCAAACAAAATACACACACAACACTAAGTTGCACAAATCCTATAACACACAAATACACAAATAGAATAACACACTTATAAAGAAGAGAACCTGATTATTACACTATTGCACTTCAAACAAGAAACACACAAACTAAATTGCACAACTAATTGCATTAGTACTGTACAAAGTTAGAGGTGCTCTATTTGATAGATTTCCCCCACTCCCCTACCTCGGGCTTCCAGTGGGGAGGACTGAGGTCAACCTACCCCCACCCCCTCCCCATCTCGTACTTCTGAGTGGGACACGTTCCCAGGCAGTAGCCTGCCTAGCTCACAAACTAGAATCAGGGCGCCCACTCCGACAAGGTTAATTGACCCACAGTCCCACACGGTGACATGATATCATTGATGTGATGTGCAAATGAAAAATATAAAATAATACTTTTTAAATATTTTTTATTATTTAAAAAAAAATACATATACATATACATATACATATTTATATATATGTTTTTTTGTGAGGGTGCCCCATGCCGCCCCAGCAAGATGCCGCCCTGGGCGGCTACCCATGTCGCCTGTGCCTAAATTTGTCACTGCCCCTTTCCCAATAGCCTGCAAAATATTAGGCAATAAGCTATCTGCTAAGGTTATAGTGGAACTGTGAAAGTCTAACTAATCATAAAAAACTATAATAAAATAATTAACAAACCCATTTGAAAAATGTTGGACGCACTGCCAAATTCTCTGAAATTACATTGGAGGTGGCTTACGGTAGAGAAATTAACATTAAATTCTCTGGCAACAACTCTGGTGGAAATTCCTGTAGTCAGCATGCCAATTGCATGCTCCCTCAAAATTGTGGCATTGTGTTGTGTGACAAACTATTTATTTCAACTCATGAAACATGGAACCAACACTTTACATTGCGTTTTGCGTTTTGGGCTTTCACATTTGTCTTATGGGTGTTTCAAGCTTCTGAATCTGACGGTTCACACTGAGATTGAATTCGTAATTGAAAGGTATTCTCGGCAAGATGACATTGCCACAAACAACACCATATCAGGCGTTTTTGAGTTGTACGGCTAAAGCACCCGACAGTAGACGAAAGTCGAGGAGTAAGTCTGGGGGAGGTGCATCTGCGACAAATGAAAGTCGGACACTAAAGTGATTTTCCAACAGCAAGGCTCAAATCAACATGACAGTGTTGCCATTTATTATAAAAGGTTTTCTTCGTAATGATGAAATAAACATGTATCTAACCCCCATATCACACAAACTGAAATCATAATATAATATTGTGTGTTTACACATTGTACAATCAATTAGTGAGAGAGAGATTCAAATATCCCATTGATTTTGTATATCCACTGTACACATAAAGCAAATTGGTTCTTGTTTTTGGTCACATGGGTCAAACAAAAACCACCTAATGATTGGTTGACAATAGAGCCTTCACAATGCAGTCAATGGCTGCAGGATGAACTTGGTGAAGAGAAACTGCAGCAACTTGCAGTCGATTGCAGTCAAAACTTTATGCCCTTTGATCACATGATTTTTGTCAAGTTTTGACTGCAATCGACTGCAATCGACTGCAGGCTCAAGTCAAACTATTTTTTACCTCGGAAAGCAACACAATTTGAAAGGTGGTGAACAACGATTGTCACCAACTTAACAAAAATGATCCACTCAAACGTGTCCATTGAGATGAGCATGATGCAAGACTAGTGTCACGCCCTGGCCATAGAGAGGTTTTTATTCTCTATTTTGGTTAGGTCAGGGTGTGACTAGGGTGGGCATTCTAGTTTCCTTATTTCTATGTTAGTGTGTTCGCCTCCACTGATGATCCATGGCACGAAGCATCCAGTGATGATCCATAGCACGAAGCATCCAGTGATGATCCATAGCACGAAGCCTCTAGTGATGATCCATGGCTCGGAGCCTGCAGTGATGATCCATGGCCCAGAGCCTGCAGTGATGATCCATGGCACGAAGCCTCCAGTGATGATCCATGGCACGAAGCCTCCAGTGATGATCCATGGCACGAAGCCTCCAATGATGATCCATGGCACGAAGCCTCCAGTGATGATCCATGGCACGAAGCCCCCAGTGATAATCCATGGCACGGAACCCCCAGTGATGATCCATGGCACGAAGCCCCCAGTGATGATCCATGGCACGGAACCCCCAGTGATGATCCATGGCACGAAGCCTCCAGTGATGATCCATGGCACAAAGCCCCCAGTGATGATCCATGGCCCGGAACCCCCAGTGATGATCCATGGCCCGGAACCTCCAGTGGTGATCCATGGCCCGGAACCTCCAGTGGTGATCCATGGCCCGGAACCTCCAGTGGTGATCCATGGCCCGGAACCTCCAGTGGTGATCCATGGCCCGGAACCTCCAGTGGTGATCCATGGCCCGGAACCTCCAGTGGTGATCCATGGCCCGGAACCTCCAGTGGTGATCCATGGCCCGGAACCTCCAGTGGTGATCCATGGCCCGGAACCTCCAGTGATGATCCATGGCCCGGAGCCTGCAGTGATGATCCATGGCCCGGAGCCTGCAGTGAGGATCCATGGCACGAAGCCTGCAGTGAGTATCCAAGGCCCGGAGCCTGCAGTGATGATCCATGGCACGAAGCCTCCAGTGATGATCCAATGGCACGAAGCCTCCAGTGATGATCCATGGCACGAAGCCTCCAGTGATGATCCATGGCACGAAGCCTCCAGTGATGATCCATGGCACGAAGCCTCCAGTGATGATCCATGGCACGAAGCCTCCAGTGATGATCCATGGCACGAAGCTTCCAGTGATGATCCATGGCCCGGAGCCTCCAGTGATGATCCATGGCCCGGAGCCTCCAGTGATGATCCATGGCCCGGAGCCTCCAGTGATGATCCATGGCCCGGAGCCTCCAGTGATGATCCATGGCCCGGAGCCTCTAGTGATTATCCATGGCACGGAGCCTCCAGTGATGATCCATGGCCCGGAGCCTCCAGTGATGATCCATGGCCCGGAGCCTCCAGTGATGATCCATGGCACGAAGCCTGCAGTGATGATCCGCGGTCCGGAGCCTCCAGCGACGGTCCCCAATCCAGAGCCTCCAGCGACGGTTCCCGATCTGGAGCCTCCAGCGATGATCGGTGGTCTGGTTTCTCTGGTGATGATCTGCAGCCCGGTTCCTCCAGTGAAGGTCCATGCACCAGGGCCGCCACCAAAGCATAGGGATCTACGGGCGGAGGGGGGTCTACGTCCCGCACCAGAGCTGCCGCCGTGAATGGATGCACACCCGGACGCTCCCCTTTAGTCACACCCGAGTCCGCACCTTTGGGGGGGTACTGTCACGCCCTGGCCATAGAGAGGTTTTTATTCTCTATTTTGGTTAGGTCAGGGTGTGACTAGGGTGGGCATTCTAGTTTCCTTATTTCTATGCTAGTGTGGTTCCCAATCAGAGGCAACTGTCTATCATTGTCTCTGATTGGTGATCATATATAAGTTGTCATTTTCCGTTTGGGTTTTGTGGGATGTTGTTTTCTGTTTAGTGTTTTTTCCTGACAGATCTGTTCGCTTTCGTTTTCACCTTTTGTCATTTTGTTTGAGTGTTTTTTGAACATTAAATCATGAACACTTTCCACGCTGCGCTTTGGTCTCATTCCGACGACAGCCATTACAACTATGCTCATACACAGTCACACATAGTATCTGCGTATTGGCACAGGTACGCTTCACGCTACTACAACATGGCAGCTAACTTCAACATGTGAAGTTCATAGGAGCATGTCAAATTGGGTGTCAAATGAAAGCCAAGAGTTTTTTAAAATTAAGGTATATATACATTTTCCAACCTAAAAATGAGGCAAAAATAAGCAAAGGCTTTGATTTCTTGTCAAATAGCTGGAAAACTGGTCTTAAACAGCGTCTAACATCTTACAAAAGGTATTAGAAATACACCAATCTACTGTGATCTGCTGTGCTGTACTGTGACATAGACGTCTATGATTGGTTCAGATTTGGCCTGGTCCGGAAAAAACAAACGTGGTCTTGCAAATAGTCCAGGTAGCCATTTTGTTACCTATTCAGGAGTCTTATGGCTTGGTGGTAGAAGCTGTTATAAAGCCTTTTGGACGTAGACTTGGTGCTCTGGTACCGCTTGCCATGCGGTAGCAGAGAGAACAGTCTATGACTTGGGTGGCTGGCGTCTTTGACCATTTTTAGGGCCTTCCTTTGACACCGCCTGGTATAGAGGTCCTGGACGGCAGAAAGCTTGGCCCCAGTGATGTACTGGGCTGTACGCCTTACCCTCTGTAGTGCCTTGCGGTCGGAGGCCGAGCAGTTGCCATACCAGGTGGTGATGCAACCAGTCAGGATGCTCTCGATGGTGCATCTGTATAAATTTGAGGATCTGAGGACCCATGCCAAATCTTTTCAGTCTCTTGAGGGGGAATAGGCGTTGGCGTGCCCTATTCACAACTGTCTTGGTGTGTTTGGACCATGATAGTTTGTTGGTGATGTGGACACCAAGGAACTTGAAGATTCTCAACCTGCTCCACTACAGCCCCATCAGTGAGAATGGGGGCGTGCTCGGGCCTCCTTTCCCTGTAGTTCACTATCTCTTAATATTAAACAGAGTTTTGGTAAAATGTTGTTAAATTCTTTGTAAATTATTCAAACTAGTCCTTGTGCGTAGAATCGTATGGTTTGTTAAACTTTCAGATCAATATTTTGTTTGGCATGTATTTTAAAGAGAACAATCTGAGTCAAAGCATAATTCCTTTACCATGGAATTGCCCCTTATATAAGGGCACAAGGCAAGACCAAATGTCAGACACAGGAGGCAGATGGTTGAGTTCCAATATTTATTATAACAAAAGGAGTAGGAAAAAAGCAGGTCAGAGACAGGAGAGATTTCATAAACCAGGTAAGAGTCCAAACAGTACCAGGCGATAGGCAGGCTCGAGGTCAGAACAGGCAGAGTGGTCAGGCAGGCGGATATGGCGTCCTCACAGGCAAGGGTCAAAACCAGGAGGGCTAGGAAAAGACAGAGACTGGGAAAAATAGGAGCTAGGAGAAACGCTGGTTAACTTGGCAAAACGAGACGAACTGGCACAGAGAGACAGGAAACACAGGGACAAATACACCGGGGACTAATGGGGAAAACAGGAGACACTTGGAGGTGGGTGGAGACAATCAAAAAAGACAGGCGAAACAGATCAGGGTGTGACACCTTATGCATTACTTCCCCACAGTTGCAAGAAGTTTACATCCCAAAAAAACACTGAAACTATACAACACATACATGTCTCCTAGCCTCCCACACATAGGCTTCTTTCTGTCACTAACACAAAAAACAGTTTTAATAAAACAAGTAAGGTTTATGTAAAAACAAACTAAACCGAATGTAAAACACAAATCTTAAAGCTACTATAAATAAAAATGAATATAAAAACACAAAACTATAATAATCTTGGTTTAGGTAGATTACTCAACATAATACACACATGCGGTTTATGTAAATTCACTCAAGATATAGTCCACAATTTTCAACTTATCTATTACCAAGTAGTCCTCACTTATAATAAGGTGTTGAAATAGATCATGACAGTCAGATCAAGAGCTTGCTGTCTCCGGTTTGCCCTACCTCTGCCTCTCCCTCTAGACAGGCCTATCTATACAATATAAGGCCTATCCCTCAAAGTTCATAACCCACTCCACTGCTCCCTGTCTAGTAGCCTATTATATATATATATATGCCATTTAGCAGACGCTTTTATCCAAAGCGACTTACAGTCATGTGTGCATACATTCTACGTATGGGTGGTCCCGGGGATCGAACCCACTTTACAAACCAATATACACATTTACTTGACCATTGCTCTTGTATAAGCAGGGCTGCCTGGTCAATGTTACACAGTAATCATTCTACCGCACAGGCACAGCATAATTCTCACGGCGGTCAGAATGTCAGCACCTTGGTATAATGTCCTGACTGGGGGTTAAGTACTCAAGGGAATCTCACCTCACTCACTATTCTCTGATCTAGATGCAATAGAATATAATAACTTCCTACCACACACACACACACACACACACACACACACACACACACACACACACACACACACACACGGCACTTGTCACCTGTGATGTCACACATCCTGCCTGTTTTTCCCCCTGAAGTGGTTGGGGAAGGTTGGTTCTGGTAGTTGAACCAGAAATCCCTTTGAACCACTAACCCCCTCTGTTCCAATGGGGCCAGGGCGGATGTTGTCCTAACCGCAATAGGGTTTAAACATTTGCCAGTTGTTGCTCAATGATAATTGCTAGACTATCATCGGAAAATGGGCAAAACATGCTCTTTACTGCACAGTCTCTTAGGTCAGCTCTTTTGTACTTCCTTGAACATCCCACGTGCAGTTTGGTTTCAATACTAACTCGGAATGAGTGACTTATTCATATATGCATTCCTCATGGCCACAGCTTCCCATTACTACGGTGTCCATATTCGGACAGACTCAGGAGCAGTTAAACGTGGTGTCCATGGTGGTATTTCAAAATACAAAATAGTGGTGTCTTAGAAAGGCTTTTCCAAATGTGTTAAGGCTGTGACTAGCGCTTTATATTTTATGAACAAAATACAGTAGTGGCCGTAAACCTTTGTCAATGCCTCGTCTCTTTTAGAGAACTGGATTAGCAGTGCTGCCTTTGAGTTGCATTAGCATATTGAGTTTGGTTGTGCACTAATTGTTGTGTTATGCCTGACTTTGGTCATCTGTGGTGATTCCTTTGCAGTGTAACCGTTTCGTTTTGCAAAACATATATATATTTTTTTCTCCACTCACTGTCATGGAAATTGTACTTTTAAACACTGCTAATGTGTTTTTTCTTTACACGGCATCACCCTCCTCTTCCTCTCCACCTCCATACCTCCTCCTCACTCCCCACTTCAGAGAAAAAAGGAGACGTTCGCAGAGGAACTCACCGTCGGCGTGGAGCGCCTGGTGACCGTGCCGCCGCTCTCCTCCCAGCTCTCGCCGAATGACAGGTTGTGGCGCCTTTACTCCGCTCTGCAACAGTGCCGGAACCTCATGGAGCGTGCCATTGGCCTGGAAGAGGGGGTGGGAAACGGCGGGGACAGGACCGAATACGAAAGCCAGAGGAAAATAGTGAGGGACCGGCTGGGGCACCTGCTAGCGAGCACACAGCTCCTCCTGGAGGACGGAGCTGGAACTGCAGCCTTCACTCCTGATCCGAAGAATACTGAGGTACAGAATCACTGGTGTACGGTAAAGTTGCCCCTAGACACTAATCTGGGGTCAGTTTTGAATTTCCCCCACAAATGTTTAAGGTTAAGATACAGTACCTACTGGAAACCCTCAGTTAACCCAGCAGGCCTCATTTCAGTACTTGAATACCTGTAAAATCCTACCTCCTTACTTGGAAGTCATCCTTGATCTGACATGGCTGGTGTGGTGAACATAATGTAGTGTAAACCCTGATGAAAGCTACTGGCCGAAACATGTTGAGTTTTAACAATAACAAAGCAGTTTATCAACTGACACGTATAGAAGACAGATAAGACTGGTGGAAACATTTTGCTTTCAGATATCCCTAATATTTCAGAATACTGATGAGTTCAAGGAGGAGAGGAAGAAATTAGGCTTTTGTTATTCAGAACTTATGATATGCCTATAAACTGTTTATTCAAGGAAAATACTTTTTAGTTTAATTAAACAAACTGATTATATTATATTGTTTATTAATCATAGTTTGTTAATAATTATTTATATACGATTCGGTCAAATCAGTTGTTTATATGTACTGTATACAGCTGAAGTCGGACATTTACATACACCATAGCCAAATACATTTAAACAAAGTTTTTCACAATTCCTGACATTTAATCCAAGTAAAAACGCCCTGTCTTAGGTCAGTTAGGATCACCACTTTATTTTAAGAATGTGAAATGTCAGAATAATAGTAGAGAGAATGATTTATTTCAGCTTTTATTTCTTTCATCACATTCCCAGTGGGTCAGAAGTTTACCTACACTCAATTAGTATTTGGTAGCATTGCCTTTACATTGTTTAACTTGGGTCAAACATTTTGTGTAGCCTTCCACAAGCTTCCCACAATAAGTTGGGTGAATTTTTGCGCAATCCTCCTGACAGAGCTGGTGTAACTGAATCAGGTTTGTAGGCCTCGTTGCTCGCACACGCTTTTTCAGTTCTGCCCACACATTTTCTATGGGATTGAGGTCAGGGCTTTGTGATGGCCACTCCAATACCTTGACATTGTTATCCTTAAGCCATTTTGCCACAACTTTGGAAGTATGCTTGGGGTCATTGTCCATTTGGAAGACCCATTTGCAACCAAGCTTTAACTTCCTGACTGATGTCTTGAGATGTTGTTTCAGTATATACACATAATTTTCCACCCCATGATGCCATCTATTTTGTTTAGTGCACCAGTCCTTCCTGTAGCAAAGCACCCCCACAACATGATGCTGTCGCCTCAGTGTTTCACGGTTGGGATGGTGTTCTTCGGCTTTCGAGCATCCCCCTTTTTCCTCCAAACACAACAAATGGTCATTACGGACAAACAGTTCAATTTTTGCGTCATCAGACCAGAGAATATTTCCCCAAAAAGTATGATTTTTGTCCCCATGTGCAGTTGCAAACCATAGTCTGGCTTTTTTATGGCGGTTTTGGAGCAGTGGCTTCTTCCTTGCTGAATGGCCTTTCAGGTTCTCGAAATAGGACTCGTTTTACTGTGGATATAGATACGTTTGTACCAGCAGTTTCCTCCAGCATCTTCACAAGGTCCTTTGCTGTTGTTCTGGGATTGATTTGCACTATTCGCACCAAAGTACGTTCATCTCCAGGAGACAGAAAGCGTCTCCTTCCTGAGCGGTGTTTATTTTTATTTTTATTTTTTCACCTTTATTTAACCAGGTAGGCTAGTTGAGAACAAGTTCTCATTTGCAACTGCAACCTGGCCAAGACAAAGCATAGCAGTGTGAACAGACAACACAGAGTTACACATGGAGTAAACAATTAACAAGTCAATAACACAGTAGAAAAAAAGGGGAGTCTATATACATTGTGTGCAAAAGGCATGAGGAGGTAGGCGAATAATTACAATTTTGCAGATTAACACTGGAGTGATAAATGATCAGATGGTCATGTACAGGTAGAGATATTGGTGTGCAAAAGAGCAGAAAAGTAAATAAATAAAAACAGTATGGGGATGAGGTAGGTGAAAATGGGTGGGCTATTTACCAATAGACTATGTACAGCTGCAGCGATCGGTTAGCTGCTCAGATAGCAGATGTTTGAAGTTGGTGAGGGAGATAAAAGTCTCCAACTTCAGCGATTTTTGCAATTCGTTCCAGTCACAGGCAGCAGAGAACTGGAACGAATGGCGGCCAAATGAGGTGTTGGCTTTAGGGATGATCAGTGAGATACACCTGCTGGAGCGCGTGCTACAGATGGGTGTTGCCATCGTGACCAGTGAACTGAGATAAGGCGGAGCTTTACCTAGCATGGACTTGTAGATGACCTGGAGCCAGTGGGTCTGGCGACGAATATGTAGCGAGGGCCAGCCGACTAGAGCATACAAGTCGCAGTGGTGGGTGGTATAAGGTGCTTTAGTGACAAAAGGATGGCACTGTGATAAACTGCATCCAGTTTGCTGAGTAGAGTGTTGGAAGCAATTTTGTAGATGTGTGACTGCTGCGTGGTCCCATGGTGTTTATACTTGGGTACTATTGTTTGTACAGATGAACGTGGTACCTTCAGGCATTTGGAAACTGCTCCCAAGGATGAACCAGATTTGTGGAGGTCTACCATTTTTTTTCTGAGGTCTTGGCTGATTTCTTTTGATTTTCCCATGATGTTGTCACACCCTGGCCATAGAGAGGCTTTTATTCTCAATTTTGGTTAGGCCAGGGTGTGACTAGGATGGGCATTCTAGTTTATCTATTTCTATGTTTTCTATTTCTTTGTTTTTGGACGAGTGTGGTTCCCAATCAGAGGCAGCTGTTTAGAGTTTACCCACCTGTGTTTTGTGGGTAGTTGTTTTCTGTATAGTTTATTTGCCTTACAGAACTGTTTGTTTTTCACTTTGTTATTTTGTTTGAGTGTTTTGATCAATAAATATCATGAACACTTACCACGCTGCCCTTTGGTCGATGCCTTCCGACGAGAGACGTAACAGATGTCAAGCAAAGAGGCACTGGGTTTGAAGGTAGGCCTTGAAATACATCCTCAGGTACACCTCCAATTTACTCAAATTATGTCAATTAGCCAATCAGAAGCTTCTACAGCCATGACATAATTTTTCTGGAATTTTCCAAGCTGTTTTTAAAGGCACAGTCAACTTAGTGAATGTAAACTTCTGACCCACTGGAATTGTGATACAGTGAATTATAAGTTAAATATTCTGTCTGTAAACAATTGTTGGAAAATTACTTGTGTCATGCACAAAGTAGATGTCCTAACCAACTTGCCAACAAGAAATTTGTGTAGTGGCTGAAAAACAAGGTTTTAATGACTACAACCTAAGTGTATGTAAACTTCCGACTTCAACTGTATATACAATGGGGTTTGAAATTATTGACACCCTTAATAAAGTTGAACAATAATGGCTGTATAAAATAAATCATTCAAACACTAAGCTATATATTATGCTACAAAAAAATGGGAAATTATATTGTTTTATACTAATACAATTGCTCAAATAGTTTTAGTGTAACAAGATATTTTTTTTATTTTAAAAAGGTAGGGTTCAACATTTTTGACACCCCTTTTTCGAAACCTTTCAATACCTCACCTTATGACGATAACAGCACTTAACCTTTTTGAAAATATTTTATGAGTTGGAGATCCCATTGGGAGGGATCTTAGACTATTCCTCCATACAGAATCCTTCCCAATGGGTTTCAAGTCCGGAGACATAACTTTCTGCATTTATAAAAGGCACTTCATAGGTGTTGCTCTGTTGGAAACAATATGAGGGTTTGGAGTGGATGAGGCACAGTAACAGTGGATTTTTGTTTTATATTGTCACACCAGATAGGTGGGGTGAAATGAGCCATACATAGTATTACAACCTATTTTACAGCCAATGAACAATTTCTGTGGATTTTCAAATCTAATCCCATTTTATTTGTCACATGCTCCAAATACAACAGCCGTAGATAGACCTTACCGTGAAATGCTGACTTACAATCCCTTAACCAACAATGCAGTTTCAAGAAAAATAGGAGTTAAGAAAATATTTACTAAATAAACAAAAGGTTTTTTTTTTAAATAAAAGAGTAACAGTAAAATAACAATAACGAGGCAAAATAAAGGGGGTACCGGTACCGAGTCAACGTGAGTTTGATGTGTGCTTGGGGTTATTGTCTTGCTGGAAGATCCACTTGCAGCACTGGTGTGCGTGGCCAAAGACCTCATTTTCATGTAATCTGACCAAAACAGTGGCTCGAATACAAGTGACAATTTGTTGGACATTTGCTGGATGACATGAAAATAGAGCTGTTTGGCCACACACACCAGTGGTGGGGTTGACATCGAAATGAGAATGTCTGAGCAGAAAATCCCATACCTATTGTAAAAATATGGTGGGGGATCTTTGATGTTATGGGGCTATTTTGCTTCCACTGGTCCTGGGGCCCTTGTTAAGGTCAACGGCATCATGAACTACCAAGTTCAGGACATTTTAGCCAACAACTTGGTTGCCTCTGCCAGGAGGCTAAAACTTGGCCGCAAGTGGATCTTCCACTTGGATGAGCTAACACAACGTGCCATCTTTATGCCACGGTTGTCATAAAGAGGAGAATAAGGCGCAGCGTGGTAAGCGAACATAACTCTTTAATTAAAGAGGGAACACTTAACAGAACTACACAAAACAACAAAACGAGCCGAGAATCAATATCGCTAGTGCAGAACAGGCAACTAAACATAGAATAACAACCCACAAAATAACCAAGGAATATGGCTACCTAAATATGGTTCCCAATCAGAGACAACGATAAACAGCTGCCTCTGATTGAGAGCCAATCTAGGCAACCATAGACATATAAACACCTAGACATACAAAACCCCCGAGACAATACAAAAGCAAACCACCCTTGTCACACCCTGACCTAACCAAATAATAAAGAAAATAAAGATAACTGCGTGAATCATCGCCGGATATTCTGGACCAGGGGCCATCGCTGGAGACCCCGGACTGGGGACCGTCGCTGGAGGCCCCGGACCATCGCTGGAGACCCCAGACCGGGGACCGTCGCTGGAGACCCAGGACCGTCGTTGGAGGCTCTGGACTGTGGCCCGGATGGCTGATGTCCTTGATGATCTTCTTGGCCTTTCTGTGACATCGGGTGCTGTAGGTGTCCTGGAGGGCAGGTAGTGTTCCCCCGGTGATTCGTTGGGCAGACCGCACCACCCTCTGGAGATATGATCCTTAACTAGCCTCTCAAAGCACTCCATGATGATAGAAGTGAGTGCTACAGGGAGATAGTAATTTAGTTCAGTTACCTTTGCTTTCTTGGGTACAGGAACAAGGGTGGACATCACATGTCTTGCCCTTGTCCCTGATGTATCTTTGGAAGGAGATCCTCATCCTGAGCTCATCTACTTTATTGTCATGAGACTGAACATTAACAAGTAATATACTCGGAAGCAGTGGATGGTGTGCACGCCTCCTTATTCGGACTAGAAGTCCACTCCGAATACCTCTTCTCCACCGGCGGCGTCTTGGAGCAGCCTTTGGGATACGTTAAATTTCCCTGGGGGGTACAAACAAAGGATCCAATTCTGGAAAGTTGTATTCCTGGTTGTAATGCTGGTGAGTTACCGCCGCACTGATATGCAAAAATTATTTCTGTCTGTGTGTAATAACACAAAAACATTCTGGGCTGTTAGTGTAATAAATAACACACAAAACAATCATAATACTGCAAAGTTGCTTAGGAGCCAGAAGCAGAGCTGACATGTCTGTTAGCGCCATCTTGCTAAACCATTGAAAACCTGTGGTTTGAATAGAAGAGGGCAGTTTATAAGTGCAGACGAAGGATATCAATGAGGAATGGTCTAAGATCATTCCTCATTGGAGGAAAAATATTACTTGTAAAACAAAATCTCTTTCTCTGAGCAAATGTATTATTATCAAATAATGTCTTTTCCCCGTTTTTTTGAGGTTACAATATAGCTCAGTATTTGAATGATTTATTTTATACAGACATGTATGATCATCTTTATCAATAATTTCAGACCCCACTGTATGTTCTAGTGCAGTGTTTCCTAATCTATTCATGGTGCACGTCCCGGGGTTGACCAGGCGTTAGTTAGTCCACCAGCTGAATCGGGTGTGCTAGTGCTAGAACAAAAATATTACAGCCCTCGGGATCTCCAGAAAACAGATTGGGAAATACTGTACTAACACATCTTTATCTTCCTCTCTCTTCCTCTCCCTCTCTCTGTCTGCCCCCCTCCCCTGAGTAGACAGCTAGTCCGGTGAACGGCAGCCCGTTTGCGCTAAAGCTCTGGATCTACCGCATCTTCAGCGAGCTGGAGCACTGGACGCTCACCACCTCCAGGACCCTGAAGGCCCTGCACCCCGATGGAGCCACCCCCAAGGAGAGCAGAACGAGGGGGAGGCCAAGAGGGAGGAGGACCCGGAGATGAGATAGTAGAGATTGGAAAGAGTAGCCTGTGAGTGAGGAATGAGAGAGAGGGAGAGAGAGAGGTAGCAGCGCTGATGTGGAAGAAGAAAGAGTGAAGGCATGCAGGAGTCTGAAAGTCTGAGAGAGAGATGGAAACAAGAGGAGAAGGAAAAGAGTGACAACAGCCAGTATAAAGATTCTGTGAAAAGAGGGAGAGGAGTATATGTTAATAAATAAATATATACAGTGGTGACAAGGACATAAGAGAAAGCATGAGAAAGTATATTACTACATACTGTACAACCAATGTGTGACATAACAGTGTTGATTTTGAAGCAATTTTGGTCATTCAAGGCATACTTTTCTAACAAGGGCCCTGCACCGTGGCTCCGCTTGCTGCTAACAGACATAGGACACTGGGTGGCACGTAGCCTAGCGGTTAGAACGTTAGGCTAGTAACTAGCTAAAAATGTGTCAATAACAAACAAAAAAATCGCTGTAGTTCCACACAGTTTGATGCAGTATAAATCAAATAAAGTTATTACAGAAGAAGTTCGCTGTTTTACACCTGGTATCAAGATGTGTTCTCTGCCTGGTTTTACAGCCTACAGTCAATATATTCAACCATGGCCTTCCTTTGGCCTACTCCAGACATACAAGGACCAGTATTTCAGAGCATTTCATTTAGTCTCCTCCCACTGGGCACACACTAGTTGAATCAACGCTGTCTTCACGTCATTTCAATGAAATTACGTTGAACCAACGTGGAATAGGCGTCGAACTGACGTCTGTGGCTGTTCTCTCTTCATGCTAACTGAAAGGCAATATTCATATGTCATGTGGTCATTAATATAAGCATGATCTTGATTGTAACATTTGGTGTGGTTATTGTAAGAGATTTGGTTTGGCATTGCCTTGCAATTTCCAATCTGATTAGGGAAACAGAATTTTATACAACACAGGATCATTTTGATATGGATTAAATGTTCTGATAAACTGGCCCCTTGATCCCAAAACAATCCCACAAATGAGATGTAATGTTGGTGACAGCTACAGGATCCACTTTGATAATGGAGTGTAGATTTCCGGGTTCAAGACGATGGTTTATGTGATATCAATTTCCAGTCTTTGTGAGCCGGTACAAGGACCAGCATTAGATGGAAATCACCACAAATTGTTTCACATTTAAGATGCATCCCAATAGTCTTAAATGGCTTCCTACCCATTTAGAGACTACAAACAATGGAATGGAACATTGGTCATTTTGGGGTTATGACAAGGTATGAGATGGGGGTAGGCTATTTCATTGGGTGTAGTTGCCCTTTAAAGCAGATGTTGGGTCAGTTTTGCATTTTTCCCCACTAATGGTCAAGGTTAGGAATGGGGAGCGGATGTTGATTCTAGATCTGTACCCAGGGGAAACTTCGTCCCAGAACTTTTCATTACTGGTGGATGGTAATCTCACATATTGTGCCTTGAAGTGATGTGATGAGTTTAGCTGTCCAATACAGACTGTGCCCTGCCCTCTAGTGGTGAGTAGAGGAACCAAAACAAAACATCCCAGCTGTGCAGCTCCTCCTACTGGAGAACCACTGAGAATGCATACTTTTGCTCCAGCCCTGCTCTAACACCAGACTCTGCTAATCCAGTTCTGAACCTGTTAAAGCTAGAAGAAAACGATATATATATATATATATATATATATATATATATATATATATATATATATATATATTAGTACCAGTCAAAAGTTTGGACACACCTAATTATTCAAGGATTTTTAATTATTTTTACTATTTTTTACATTGTAGAATAATAGTGAAGACATCAAAACTATGAAACAACACACCAAAAAAGTGTTACACAAGTCAAAATATAGTTTATATTTGAGATTCTTCAAAGAAGCCACCCTTAGCTTTGATGACAGCTTTGCACACTCTTGGCATTCTCTCAACCAGCTTCATGAGGTAGTCACCTGGAAGGCGTATCAATTAACAGGTGTGCCTTGTTAAAAGTTAATTTGTGGAATTTCTTTCCTTCTTAATGCTTTTGAGCCAATCAGTTGTGTTGTGACAAGGTAGGTCTGGTATACAGAAGATAGCCCTATTTGGTAAAAGACCAGGTCCATATTATGGCAAGAACAGCTCAAATAAGCAAAGAGAAACGACAGTCCATCATTACTTTAAGACATGAATGTCAGTCAATGTGGAAAATGTTAAGAACTTTGAAAGTTTCTTCAAGTGCAGTTGCAAAAACCATCAAGCACTATGATGAAATGGGCTCTCATGAGTTCCGCCACAGGAAAGGAAGACCCAGAGTT